>NC_143143.1:37287500-37995000 GCF_059928025.1 Delphinapterus leucas
GGCAGCATTGGGTCTTTGTTGCCGGCATGGGCTTTCTCTAGTTGCGGCGAGAGGGGGCTACTCTTTCATTGCAGTGTGCGGGCTTCTCATTGCGGTGGCTTCTCTTGTTGTGGAGCACGGGCTCCAGGCACGTGGGCTCCAGAGTGCAGGCTCAGTAGTTGTGGCACATGGGCTTAGATGCTCCACAGCATGTGGAATCTTCCCAGACCAGGGATCAAACCCATGTCCCCTGCATTGGCAGGCGGATTCTTCACCACTGCGCCACCAGGGAAGTCCCTGATTAAAGACATTCTTTAAGGTAATACCTGCACGTGGCAAAAAAATTCAAACAGCAAAGAACCACCCCAAATGAAGTAAGTCTCCATCCCACTGGTTAACTGTTAGTTTTAGAAATTCTTCTGGTTGTGCCTTTATAATAGACATCTTGAATTACTGACCACCAGAGTGAACGCTGACACAGTCTTGGTGCTGGGGGCACTCTTCACATGCTGGGGCATGCGTTAAAACACCCAATTAACCAGACACAGATAGCATTTGCTCATTTCCAGCTACAAAAGGGGAGGGACCTGGGGTCCCTTCTGAGTTTTGCTGAAATGTGTTCTGATGGTCTGGCCACTGCACTATCTCAGGTGCAGCCCTGGCCCTTTCTTCCTGCCGCTTTCTCTGGAGACTTCAGCACGCAATCCACCCAGGGTGCACACGCTGCACCACATAAGTATCAAATTCTAACAGGCAACAAAACCCTCTGCGGGGTGAGGCTCTGGACCACTGTCCTTCTGCATGTCCACCCCATCCAGGGCTGGAACTTGGTGGCACTAAGGGCCCACCTCCCAGTGATGACAGCTGGGATTCTGGGTCTGAGACTGGGCCTATTATGTGCACCTCTAGCCACTGGGGGTACAAACAGACTCAAATCCACAGCCAGCCCCAGGGATCAGAGTCCCTGGAGCCACCCCAGGAGCAGAGCAGGACATAATTGAAGCTCCACAGGCCCAAGCTCTCTGAAGGAACAGGCAGAAGCCGACCGACTTCTGAGGACTGCGTTCTACTTACATTTCGGAGGTGAGGATGGATAATCGTCTTTGAACAGCATCCGTAGTTTAAACAAGCCTCCTTCCCACGGAGTCTGTTGGGAAATAAAACTGTGATCAGGTGTGCTGCGGGTCTCTGCGGCGGGCTGGGCCCAGGAAGGGCAAGGAGCTTGCTCCAGCTGCACCCCAGGATGGTGAGGGCCCCCCAGAGGCAGCTCCTAATGGCTCACAGCCGACTAGCAGGACTGTTGGGGCCGCCATGACCCCCGAGTTGGAAAGGGCCTTCCCTGGAGAGACAGGAGGCCCTAGGGGGCTCCCGCCGACACCGAGTGGGCACAGTGAAGACTTGGCGGCTCTGTGAGGCTCCTCCCTCAGGTCCCATGGGTCCCTGGGCAACCTCCCAGTTCCACAGCCCAACACCCCTCCCCACCCGCCACCCCCAGGCCTACTGCTGTATGCTTACAACCAACCATGGGTAGGAGAAAATGGAGACGATGAAGCCCTGTCATCACCCAAACACCTCAGGAGTCTCCTCCTTCCTTCCAGTTCACCCAAGAAGAGACCCTCCCTCCCAAATGTGTCCAACGTGCCAGTCCTAACGGACCCAGGCACACTCAGGTGAGCGGAGGAGGCAGCACCGTGGCCCATGAGTGCAGGACACGCGGGGCCCCACATGGCTGTCTTAGGTGGCTGATGCCGGGCCTCTATGTCTAAGGATCTGCAGGTGTCCCAGGCTCAAGACCCACACCCCCCGTGCCCCAGAGCATCACCATGTCCGGGCTGCTTCAACCTCAGCCCCCCTCCACCCCCTCCAGGGCTCCTCCTGCTCCTGGGACGTGGCAGGGGGGTTGCATGACGCCACCCCTCCCCATCTGCTAGAGCCCAGCTTCTTTCTGAATTAAGACTGCCCGGAGGGCCACATGTCACCCTAACCTTGTCCCCCTGGCCAGGGGATGGGACCACGGCCCGTGTGACCATCACAATCATCACACACACTTGAACCTGAGTCCTTCTGAAGGGGGGCAGCCCCTCTTACCCCCTTCTTCCCGGGAATGGCGCACTCCCAGTTCATGAGGTTCATCGTGCCGTCGGGATTTTTTGTTGGGACGGCCACAAAACCCTGAGAGGAAACAACACAGGGCACATCAGCGCCGTGGCAGCCGGTTCCCTGCTCCCGGGATAAACCCGCCAGCATCAGCCCAGAGGCCAAATGGCCGACCCGCAGGGACCTGACGTTCTTGTCAAGGGGAAACCATCACCCTGCCACACGCAGAAGTAAAGCTTTCCTTACAAATGGGTGGTCTTTTCTCCAAGCTTTCCTCTCCTGGGCGAGTCTGCTGAGGGCGATCCCCGACATGTTTGCGTCCCTAGAAGAGACGGGCAGAGTATGCGATGAGCACCGGCAGCTGTGGGCCCTCTGCCCCCTCACCCCGTGCCCAGCCCAGCCCAACAGACTCGCTTCCAAGAAGCAGGGAAACCAAGGTTCCCACCTGGCCCCACACGCCGCTCTGGACAAGCTGTCACGGCTACCCCCACCCCGGGGTGGGGGGGTGCTCCCAGCCTCCTGGTGCAGGCAGCTCACCAGGGAACAGGAAGCGGGTCTCCCATCCCCAGGCCCCCATGGCATGCACTGTGACCTGCATTTCATGGTGACACAGAGCTCCAGAGAAGCAAAGGCCCAGGTCACACAGCTGCCAGGTGCTGCGTGGGGAGGGGCGCCGTGCACTCGCAGCAGCCACCTGCCCACTAGCCCTGCCCTCTTTGTCCTCTGCACCTGCTGGAGTGACAGGGACCCCAATTCCACCAGACTCCGTAGCAGAGGCAGGGACAAGATGGGGATGTCCAGAGCGGGGGCCCGAGACCTGGGAGGGGCAGTCTCTGAGCACTCCCCTTTCCCGGTGCAGGGACGTGGGGGTGCTGGCAGGCCTCTGGCCCAGAATCGGGGGCTCAGGATCTAGACTCATGCCCGGCCAGGAGGAGAGTCCTGGTCCTGGAAGGCAACCAAGAGGAAGGCAGCCCTGGGCAGAGAGCAGTTTAACCATGCAAGGGGTGGGGGCTGCACAAGTCCAGAGGCAGCACCCCCGCTCCCACCAGCATCCAACAGACCCACCTGTCACCAGGCCTGGGGGCTCAGGCCTTCCCTAGCCCCTGCCACTTTCTCATCCTACAGCCCCACCCTAGGACCCGCTGCCACTCCACCTGTTGTGAGTGGGCCAAGACCTGTCTCCCAGTGACTTTGGGAAAGTCAACAAAAGGGGGAGCAGGCCCTGCAGCCAAGCTACGCAAACTCCTGGTCTCTCCTGAATATCGGCTCCCCTGCACCTCTGGACCACAGACCCTCAGGGCTTGGCGGCATCAGCCATTCAGATTCATTGCCCGGAGCTGTCAGCCCATCTCCCAGGTGCTGCTCATGCAGCACGCAGACCAGACCAGACCAGACCAGGCATATGGCACTCTATCATAACCCCTGCTGCCCTCGGCCTCCTTCTGCCCACGAGAACGCGACCCTTAGGGACTTCCCTGATGATCCAGTGGTTAAGAATCTGCCTTCCAATGCACAGGACGCGGGTTCGATCCCTGATGGGGGAACTAAGGTCCCACATGCCGCGGGACAACTAAGCCCACACGCCGCAACTAAGGCCTGAAAACTTGCTGAAGAATTTGACCCCAAGTGTGTTTGCTGGTCTTCAGAGTCCATGGGAACATTAAAGATACCCTGAATCAAGTATTTCCATTAAGCAAGCCTTTAACAAGACCGAAGAGAGTGTATCCTACACGTGCATGGCCGGTGGCTTGCCCCCACCCTGCAGGCTTGCACTGGAGGGCCCGGGGACAGGCCCCCTCTGCACCTCTGGCAGGGAAGAGGTCCAGCACCTCGAGTTCCCTAGGACAACACGGGGCACCCTCCGCAACCACAACACGGCTCTCAACCAGGCACAGGACAAACTTCTGCCAAAGACAGAACTGGAAACCAGCCGTGCTTCCCAGCTGTGCCGGCCCTGACCCAGAGTTGGGGACCACCAAGCCCGTTTTAGACCTGAGAAGGGAAGATCAGAAGTAACCTGCCCACTGAGGGAGAAGCCTCAACTCAAACCCAGGGGGTCTTCCCACTTCCGGCAGGAGGGCTGCTCCTCTCTGCAGCCCCTGCCTCATACTCACTCCTGCAGCCCCCTCCCTTGGCTAAGGCTGACCCCCAAGTGCTCCAGCAACCCAAATCAAAACCTTGCTGCAGCATCTGCTGGGACACTCTGCCCCCAGGCCTCAGACAACACAAACACGCCCACGTTCCTGCAGGAGAGGTGGAGTCAGGTCAACAATGCAACAGCAGACCAGCCGATCAGTGGGGCCCTGGGCAGCTACCTCACTGGGTGCTGGTTACAAGGGCACGTCCCCAGGCCCAGTGGCCCCATGGAGCCAGGAACTCTGCGGGGATCTGGCTCTTGGATGACTCCCCAAGAAGTAAGCATTGCTGGCGGGGAGGGCGGGTTTGGGATGGCCACCGCAGCCTCCAGCATCACCCACGAGCCCAGGTCTCAGGAAGTGGGGTGAGTTACTGCAAAACACCAGAGCAACGGGATGTGGTGTCATCAAGAAACACATATACTCATGTCATCATGAAAAAAAGCGAGGGTCAAAAATCAAAGCCCGGGTTTCCCTGGTGACACAGTGGTTAAGAATCCGCCTGCCAATGCAGGGGACATGGGTTCGAGCCCTGATCGAGCACATGCTGCGGAGCAACTAAGCCCCTGCACCACAACTACTGAGCCTGCACTCTAGAGCCCGTGCTCCACAAGAGAAGCCACCACAATGAAAAGCCCACACACGGCAACGAAGAGTAGCCCCAGCTCGCCACAACTAGAGAAAGCCCGCGGGCAGCAACGAAGACCCAACACAGACAAAAATAAATAAATTTATATATATAAAAAAATCAAAGCCCCCCACTCAGCAGGCATGGTGACAGGAGCTGTTGCCCTAGCAGCACTCTGACCCAAGCACACCTTCTAAAAGGCTATAACCTTGCCCAACCTCAAGATTAAGTCCAAGACAAGTAACACCAGGCCAGCACCCAAAACAGAATTTCTCTTTGCCACCCCCAACCCCAGAGCTCTGGTCTGCCCGCTTCCTCCCCATCCGTGGACCGGACCGTCAGTAACACGTCTAGGATCTCCTTCCCTGGATGGCACACCTCTATCTGCTATTTTCATTCATTCATGCAACATAAATTGAGGAATGGTATGAGTGTCGCTGCCCGGACGGCTGACATGAGGAGAAGTGCTAGGTGCCAGGAGACACAAAGCAGGACGACTACGAGACGGGCGGCACCTGGGTCCTAATGGTGGTCAGGTGGCTGCCTGGACACAGCCTGCAGCAATGGGCTCAGTGCAGGAACATAAGAAAGAGCCGGAAGGGTGGGCACTGGTCCTGAGGGCCTGGGATTGCTTGAGGGAGGTGGGGAGATGCAGCGGATCAGGGCACAGGAGAGCACCAGCCGCTTTTGTCTTTAAGGCTCTCTTGTCGGAGGCTAGGGCAGTAACCCCAAAGTCTGTAAAACTGTAAAACCTTCATTCCTGAGACTTTCTCAAACCCTTCAAATGGCTCTTCTAAATAGGACTCAACCCCACCTCATCCCCAGGGCTGGTGGGAACGACCCCCCCACACAGGGCTTGAGGGATGTGGAGGATGTCCACAGCAAGCCCCTCACCAGCCAGGGCAGAGCACGCAGCATATGCTGGCGGCCACCTCTGAACTAATGAACGCAGACGTTCAGCAGCAGAAGACAAGCAGCTGGCGTGAGGTTCCCGAGTCTGCGCTCGGCCAGGCATCAAGACTGGTTTCTGGAGCCCCAGGGCAGCACTCTGTACACCGAGGATCCGTGGATTCCGGAATGGGCAAGCCAGTACTCGGGCGGCTCTGGAGGGGCAGGGCTGGGCCAGGACGCAGGAGAGGCCAGCAGGGCAATCCTGAGCACCGTCTGTATGCTGACCGCATGCCAGGACCCTGCCACAGGCCACCTCTTCTGCTGACAACGGACAAAGCTGCCTCTGCAGGCCCTTCCAAGCACCAGCTGTGGTTGTCTCAGGTGCAAAAGGTAATGGGGGGGGTCCCCACAGGAGTTCCTGCAGCCCCTTCCTTAGGGGTGCCAATGGACCAGAGTGGGAACCAAAAAGACCGCTTCCACCACCAGGGCAAACAGCCACAGGTGCACACCTGCACTGTCCCAGGCAGAGACCTGGCCTCCTGCTCCCCAGGAGAAAGCAGCCAATTTGGTACATTTTAATTACAACATGGAGCCACTACTTCAGAATCGCACTTAGGATCGAATCTGCCTTCCCCAAATGAGAGAGAGGCACTTAAGGAGCAGTTAAGTGTTACTAGACACTTTAAAACAGCAAAATCATAAGATATGAAAATAAGATATCTATGAACTGCTAAAGACAGCCTGCAGGGGAGGACCCGGGTTCTCCAGGGAGACCCTGGAAATCTGCCGTCACCTTCTTCCAGATCGGGCTGTACTTGAACCCGCTCTTCTAGTTGACAGGAGACTTCAGAGCCACTTACTGGCTGCACATGTGGGCGAGTGGATTCTACCACCCTCAACCTTCTCACCTGTAAAATGGACAATAGCACTGTGACCCCACAGGTTGGCCGGGGATGAAACTGATAAAGGATCAGCAGCCCGGATGGGTCTTTTTCACCTAAACGTAAACTCCCCAGGGGAAGGCACTGGCTTCACCTGATGCAGGCACCCTGCACTCAGGAGACACTCCAGACCAGGTGCAGTTCCCTGTTCTTTCCTGACATTACTTCCCAGGACCCCAGGCCGTTTCTGAAGCAAGGCCCCAAACCCCCAGCAAGATTCACCAGACAAAGGTGCAACAAGATACAGAATTCACGCCTAAACCACCCGAAAGGCCATAAACAAGTCAGGACAAACTTGGGATCCATCTCTCTTTTCTGTTGGGTAGGTTTTCTATCCAAACGCACGGTTTCCTTAAGAGCAAGAAACATTTACGACTACAGGCTTTAAAAGGAGACCAACAAAAGCCAGCTCCGCAAACACAGAAAAGTAACTTTGCTAACTGAAGAACCAAGCTTATTTCCAAATCATACAAACCAGACCAGTTAATTCCGTGATTTAGGGGCAGGTGCTGGTCGTTACCATGATCCCAGCTAATCATCGCCTCGCCTTCCTCCTACTCGCCTAACTACCAGTTCCAGCCTCCGTGCAATTGGTACAAAGCAGTCTTGGGAGGAAATCTCCCCGTTAAGGGGAGCGCTAACACTCAGTGTCCCACCAACTGGGAGCGGAGCTCCAGAGGCGCAAGAGCTCGGACTTGTTTTCATTTCTAGGCATCACACGCCACCCCCCCAAACGCGCCCGCGCTTCTGCAGCGCGCGGCTTTGCACTCTTTGTGCGGTGCGTCCTCTCCCGGACTGGAACGCGCCACAGGTTCGCGCGCACACCTTGACCCCGGAAACGCTCCGCCTTGGCGGAGGGCTCGGCGCTCCTGTCACCGCGGCCCGAGCGGCGGGCGCCGTCTGCGGCCCCGGACGCGACCCGCGCGCCGCGAACCGCCCGAGCGCGCGCCCGAGCGAACGTCCCCCGCCCCCCCGGGCTGCGACGGGCCGGGGCTCGGGCCGCGGGCCGGTGAGCCCAGCGGGTCGGCCCCCGCCACGGCGTCAGCAGCCCGGGGCGGGCCGGTTCCCGGGAGCGGGCCGGGCCGCGGGTGTAGGGCGCCCGCCCGGCCGGGCCCGACAGCGCTGGAGGCCGCGGCCCGCCGAGGCCTGGCCCCCGGCCCGTCCGCCCCGCGCGCTCACCTCGGGCGGCCGCGGCCCGGCGAGCGAGGCGGACGAGGCGGCGGCGGCGGCGCTCCCTTTGTCTCGGGACTTCCCTCCCGAGCCCGCTCCGCGCGCAGCCCGAGCGCTCGAGGACCCCGGAGCGGGCGGGGCGGGGCGGGGCCTGCGAGGCCTGCCCGCCGCGCGCCTGCCCCGCAACCCGCCGCCGCCGCCGCCCGCCCCGCGCTGCCCGCTAGACCGTTCGCCGCCCACCGCCCGCGTTCCGCCGCAGCGCGCCCGCGCCCCGGGCCCGGCCCGGGAGCCCGGCCCGGGGGAGGCTTTCCAGTCAGGCGGCGCCCTGGACACCTGCTCTCTTAAAGGAGCCGCGTCCCCGATGTGAGGGAGCGTCTGCAAACTCCCCTTCGCGGGGCACGCGTCCACCCGAGGACACACCGGCGAGCGGCGGGGTAACGGGGAGGCCGAGATCTCCAAGGGCTCCCCGGATGCCCCGCGGGCACCTCCCCGGGCACGGCTCCCAGAGGTCTCCTTGAGGCTAGGGTCCGGGGCCGGGGAGCAAAGACTACTGAGGCCTAGGGATCCCCAAAGCGTCGCAGCAAGGTGACGATCCCTCGAGTACGGCACACTGTGAAGCCCCTTGCAATTGGCCAGTTCGGGGCTCTGGGCGGGGCATTTGTCGAATCTGCCCAATGAGCAGACCCCGTACAAAAGGCCGAGTGCTGGCCCGACCGACGGAAGGAGAAGTGCGGACGCTCCCTAACCCGGGGGCTGGCACTGGGGGGAGGGGCGTCGGGGCTGCGAGCGGGTGGGGGAGGGGAAAGGAGGCTGGCCGAATCACGGCCAAGTCTCTGCCGTCCCGGTCTCGGGTCCACCCTGAACCTGTGTGCAAACGCGGGTCCCTCCCGACCACGCTGGGCGCCTCCCCGTCGGGCGGCCCCTGACCCCCGCTCCCCTGCTCGCGGTGGGAGAGGGCGCTTTCCAAGGTCAGGCCGCCCCGCCCTTGGGCGCTTTGGGATCAGGTGGCGAGAGGTGTCCCGGGCCCCGACCCGGGCCGCGCGGCCGGTGCAGGGCTCCTGGCGGCCCTGGACAGCAGAGGGGGCTTGCTCTCATTCACTGCTTCTTTCCCTTTCACAGTCTCCCTCTGTCTCCTTCCTCCTTCCTCCCTCCATTTCCTTGCATTCCTCCTCTCCACCCCAGTCCCCTAGTTGGCACTGTGCTGAGACTGTTGGCCTCCAGGGCAGGGACCCTAGGTCTGGTGTCCCAAGGCCCACATCTGGCCCAAAGCTCTCAGCGGGTGTTCAGTGGATGAATTGCGTGTGCTCGCAGCAGTTCTGTTATTCTGGAGGAGTACAGTGAGGAAGGCCATAAGCCCTGAGATGGGGGGTGGGCAGCGGTGTGTGTCGGGGGTAGTCTGCTGGGTCTGGTGTCTCTGTTGGGCTGGAGAGGGGGTCTGTCTAGGGTACCTCCTGGTCAGCAGTGGCCCAGCGAGAGGGCCTGGTTATAGTGATTGGGGTCCCAGGTAACAAAGGCCAGAGGGCCCAGCCCCCTTGAGCCGCATGTGAGCATTCCAAGTCTCTCCTAGGCTCTGAAGTCCAGAGGGACTGCCCACTCCTGGGTCCCCACAGTGACCCAGCGTGGGCCTGGCCTGAGGCGCTGCCTCCCTTTGTCCCTCCACTGAGGTAAATGCCAGGATCAGGGATTGTCTGAGACATCTGTTCTCTGGGTCCCCAGCCCTGGTTCGCTGGCTCTGAGTGGTCCTGCAAGTGTGCATTTTAACAAATGCCCCAGGTGGGCCTGCTGCACAGCACTTGGCTGCAGAGCTACACTTTAAGAAACCCCAGGAGCATAGGCCTCAGGTGCCAGTGCCATCTTTCTTGTGAGAATACCAGGAGGTTTGCACAGGGCTGCATGAGGAAGGCACCCAGCAAGTAGCAGTGGCCAGTGAAAGGTGGTGGCCATTGCTGGAGGAAGGAGAGGAGAACTAGGGGCCCACATGGGCACTGCACAGCCAAGGGGGCAAAGAGAGGGTAGGGCTCACAGTGAGGTGGGGGCAGGTGGGCTGGAGGGGTAATGGTGGGTATAGTGTGAGGAGGCAGACTGGATGTGGCATGTGGTTGTGGAGGGCCTGGGCCTGATTCTGTGGGCCATGGGGAGCCATAGAAGGCTGTGGAGCAGGAGATGCAAGACAAGGTCCTGGTTCTTTGTGGTGAGGGGACACCCGGAGGTGGCAGAGGTGTGGCCCTCAGCCCAGGTGGCTGAGTTCCAACCAGCAAAGAGAACTCCTATCCCAGTGGAAGGTGGTGTGGGGTCCTCATGCTGGGGGGGAGAAAGGGTGCTGGGATCGTTGGAGAGAGGAGGGACGTTTAGCTGGAGGGTGGGTTGGAGGAGGGCAGGGAGTGGGCAGGCTCTGGAATCCTCAACCTTCAGAAGCCTTATGTGAGCAGCCTGCACCCCTGCACACAGGTTCTCCATGGTGGCCTCTCGGTGATCCCCCTCATCAGTCATTCACAAACGTGTATCCAGAACTGACAGTCCATGAAGAAGCACACTGCCATGTTGTAGGGAGGGCCACATGGCATGGAACAGGGGGTGACATCCAGGAACTGAGAATGACCCCCCACTGACAGCCAGCAAGAAAGCAGGGATCCCAAGCCTTCAATAGCAAGAAGCTGACAGCTGCCAACAATCATGGAGTCTGCGGGAGACCCTGAGCCCCAAGAGGACTGGAGAAGGTGACCCCAGTCTTCCAAGACCCTGAGCAGGGGACCCCACTAAGCCAGGGCTTCTGATGCACAGAAACCAAGATTTTAAAAAAAGAGGTGCCTTCTTTAAAGCCACTGAGTTTGTGGTGACTTGTTACACAGCAAGCACTGACTAAAGCACCTGGTTTAGACAGGGAGGTCTCCGAGGAGGTGACCTCCAAACAGGCCTATGGGGAGGGCTGGGGGAAGAGCCTTCCCGGCAGAAGGAGAGGGAGGTGGGCTGAGTAGGGAAAGGCCAGTGTGTATGGGGCAGAGCAAGCAAGGGGGAGGGGAGGAGGGGAAAGGGTGGGGTGGGACAGGCAGTTGAGACCAGACCACAAGTGACATTTCCACTGTGCTGGGGAGTTTGCTGTGTCCAAAGTGCAACAGTTCTCGTGAGAGAGGGGGGATTTGATTGGGTCCAGCTCCCTGGGTACAACGGAAAAACTGAGGCTTGCAGAGGGGGAGGGCTTTGTGCAATGTCAGTAAATATAAAGCCCTGGGGAAGGATTCTGGCTGACTGAGCCAGGTCATGTGCCCACCATGTGGGGAGGGGATAAGTGTGACTGGGAGCTGCCTAGAGTAGGGGCAGCACCCCCAGCTCCCCCGGGTGCCTGCTGAGGGTCAGGCCATGGGCATCTGGGAGGTTTGTGTGCAGGGGCTGCTGCTCCAGGGGCTGGATTAAAAAGGAAGAAAGTCCACATGCAAAAGAATGAAGTTGGATCCCTACCTCACACCACATACAAAACCAACTCAAAGACCTAAACATAAGAGCTAAAACTATAAAACTCGTAGAAGAAAACAGGGGAAAACCTTCATGACACTGAATTTGGCAATTATTTCTTGGATGTGACACCAAAAGCACAGGCAGGTAAAGGAAAAAACTAGATGAATCCAACTTCATCAAGATTTAAAACTTTCGGGACTTCCCTGGTGGCGCAGTGATTGAGAATCCCCCTGCCAATGCAGGGGACAAGGGTTCGAGCCCTGCTCCGGGAAGATCCCCCATGCCATGGAGCAACTAAGCCCATGTGCCACAGCTACTGAGCCTGCGCACCTAGAACTTGTGCTCTGCAACAAGAGAAGCCACTGCAATGAGAAGCCAACTCAATGAGAAGCCCGCGCACCGCAACGAAAAGTAGCCCCCGCTTGCCACACTAGAGAAGGCCCGCACACAGCAACGAAGACCCAATGCAGCCAAAAATAAATAAATAAATGTATTAAAAAAAAAAAAGATTGAAAACTTTTGTGCATCAAAGGACATTATTGACAGAGTAAAAAGGCAACCCATAGAATAGGAGAAAATATTTGCAAATTACATACCTGATAAGGGGTTAATATTTAGAATATATAAAGAACTCCTACAACTCAACATCAACAAAACAAACCCAGTTCAAAAATGGGCAGAGTGTCTGAAAAGACATTTCTCCAAAGAAGACATACAAATGGCCAATAAGCACGTGAAAAGATTCTCAACAGGTCTTCCCTGGTGGCGCAGTGGTTGAGAGTCCGCCTGCCGATGCAGGGGACACGGGTTCGTGCCCCAGTCCAGGAAGATCCCTCATGCCGTGGAGCGGCTGGGCCCGTGAGCCATGGCCGCTGAGCCTGCGCGTCCGGAGCCTGTGATCCGCAACAAAAAAAAAAAAAAAAAAAGATGCTCAACACCACTAGTCACTAGAACAATGCAAATCAAACCCCTCTAAAATGCTACCTCACACCCATTGGATGGTAATTTTAAAAACAAACAAACTGGACTTCCCTGGCCTCCGGTGGTTAATTAAGACTGCGCTTTCACTGCATGGGGCATGGGTTTGAACCCTGGTCAGGGAAGTTCTGCATGCTGCTGCGGTGTGGCAAATAAATAAATAAATACAGGAAATAATGAGCATTGGCAAGAATGTGGAGAAACGGGAAGCCTTGAGCATTGCTGGTGGTTATGTAAAATGATGCAGTTGCTGTGGAAAAATCTGGAAGGCGGGAAGGCCAGGGACTTGGGAAGGGCTGCATCTGTCTCCCTGAGCTTGGGAACAGTCCTTGGAGGATGAGGAGCCCCATCTTTCTGCTATGGGGGTACATGTGGATTGCAGGGGGTGCTGGGAGGCACTGGATGGGTGCCCACATCTGCTCCCCAAAGTCTCCTCAGGCCCAGCCCCAGTGCCCTCTGCTTCGTCCTCCAGGCTCTGGTGGGCAGTGCTGCCCTCAGGCTCTCTAGGTCCATAGAGGACACCCCCTGAGCCTCTGACAGACTCCCCCGCTGCAGTCCAGCTGAGCCAGGCTGAGCCCTTTGCAAGATGTTCCTAAGTAGCAGTGACTCAGCTGTGATGGGTTCTACTGTTCCCTTTTCAAGGGGCTCCCCTTGCAAGCTCCCCGAGGGAACCCTCTGACCTGAAAGGGCTGGGGCACCTCTCAGACCCCCGCATGGCTCCTCAGGCCCTGGTCTGGCCCCACAGGGCCAAGAGGACGCTTTCTAGAGGCCCAAGCTGGGATGCTGGGGCCGTGTGAAAGTGTCACTCCCCCCCAACTGTGCATGTGTTAACCTGGTCAGGGTCCCCGAGCTTGCTTGTCTCATCCACTGGATGGTTTTGTACATTAGAACAGGAAGGAGCAAAGTCTGGGACTGTCTCTGATTGCCTGTGTCATGAACTGTGGGTGTGATTGCTTTTCTGTGTCCCAAATGAGAAAGGAAGATGGTCGTTGGATGCCCATCACTGCCGGCTGCTAAATCGCCACTGTCACCGAAGAGAGAGGCTGGGATCAGGCTGGATGCTCAGAACTTGGCGGAGGGTGGACCCCCTGCTGTGCGTCCCTCCCAGCGCCCAGGTGGTGGGACTCAGAGAGGGCGAGTCTCTACTTGTGCTCCCCCTGGCCTGCAGAGAGCTGAGCCACCAGGATGAGAGATAGTGTTTGATTGTCAGGAGCATTTCCGTAAGTGGAGAATAAGGCTGCCTGGGGCAGCTGGACAGCCTCTTCACTGCTGTGTAGGAAGAATGTGGCACTAACAGAGGTTGGGCCCCAACCCCCATGAAACAGATGGAGGACACATGGGGTGGGGGGCCTCCTTCTCTCTCCAGGTGACTTCCCACATGGTCATACATTCATTCACTCCCTCTCTCCCTGGTCATTGAGCGTGGGGCCAAAGAAGGGTTGGTTGGTTTTTATTTCATCTTAAGATTGGAGAATATGTTTGCTACCGCAAGACAGTGTGTGTGTGTGAGAGAGAGAGGCACGGATCGAGAGCACACGTGAGCTGGGCACACAGTGGAGGGACCTGGCTTCCACCCCCCCCCCCCCGCAGGTGCACACGCCCCTGGAGGCATTTCCAGAGGGCCCCCCCCCCCCCCGCCCAGCCTGAGCCTTGCTTCAGCATCTCCCCCTATCAGACTCAGTCCTCCACATCTAAATAGGCATTCTGGGGACCCCAGAGCCGCTGCCAGCATTCTTCCTCGCCCATCTGGGCAGGTCAAATCCCCCAATCTCGCCCCTCCGCCCCCGCCCCCCGCAGCAACTCTGCCTCAAAGGATGAGGCTGCGACACCAAGTCGCTCCCGCCTCCAGGCCTCTGCTCGCTGTCCCCTCCGCCGGCCTCCCTTCCTCTCCCCCAACACTGCAGCCAGGTGGCTCCCTCCACCCCCCCCCCCCTACCTGCTCTAAACCCCAGCCCCCTCCCTGCCTTCTCCCAGCGCTGGAAGGCCTTGCTCGCTGGAGCTACAACCCTCGGTTTGGGGGGCTCCCTCCCAACCTGCGCCCAGGTGGTGGGAGGAGTTTATAATGTGTCAGGCGGAAGAACCAGGAAACAGCGCTTACCTGGCTCGGCTTGTTCCGATGCGGCAGCGGCGCCTCCCTGCCCTGCGCTCGGCCGCCAGGTGGCAGCAAAGCGCCGCTTCTCCGCCCCCGCCCCACGGCTGCAGCGGCAGGTAAGGCAGGTTCGACCCACGCCCGCCCCATTGTGGGCCAGGTGCTGCGGCGGCAGGCTAGCCATTTGTTTGCTCACTCAGCTGGCAAGTAAGCGTGATGAAAGGAGGCTTCCCATCACAGCTGAATAGGGGCTGGGTCCCTATGCCTTGCACCCAAAGAAATACAGTGCAAACCTGACCATACTTTGAGTTTGAAGCCTGATAAGGCTACCTGACAAGATTTTGGCTGCACCTGTCCTTGTTAAAGTGGGGGTGGGGGGTGGGAGGGGTCAAGGACGCCAGGACTTGGAGATGTGTTAGAGCAACCACAGTGGCTAGGGACTTCCCTGGCTGTCCAGTGGTTAGGACTTCTCGCTTCCACCACAGGGGGTATGGGTTCAACTCCTGGTGGGGGAACCAAGATCCCACATGCTGCATGGCCAAAAAAAAAAAAGTAACCACAGTGGCCCAAAGGGAAACCTTTCTCTTTGTTTTAATCTGAGGGATTCTACAAGAAACTGGTATGTCTCCTTCATTCTATAATTCAATGTTTTTTTTAAACACAGGCTCCTTGAGCCCCCAGAACCATCTGTGGACACATGTTCTCCTTGTCCCCACTCTGAATGATTTGCGTAGAGTCAAAGCCAACATGCTCCAAGGCCATTTTGATGCATCCCTTCCCAGTTTCCTGGTGCTCAGACTCCACACCCTGGACTCCAGGTCTCAGTGATGCTCAGGACCAAGCGTGTGTGTCCCTGAAGCTGACCGGGGTCTCTGTCCCTGGTAGTCTGACCTTGAGGAGGGGGACAGTCTCAGGCGGCAGATGCATGGCCCAGAGCCCTGAGCCAGGGAGGGCAGCCCAGCCTTGTTATGGGCTCCCCTGCCACCTTCCCTGTCACCAGGGCCCCTGTCTGACAGGGCCTCTCCCAGGGGCTGACAGCCACTTTTGCCACCTCCCTGGCCTTGCCCACCACTCCCCACCTGGCAGGCTGTGAGGCCACTTATAGGGCTCGGGCAGAGGAGCCTGCGGAGGAGTGGATGTGGAGCAGGATGGCGGAGGCAGCTTGTCAAGGAGCCCAGAAGAGTGGGGTGAAGGCACTGGGAGGTCAGGCAATATGGGGGCGGGGGGTGGCCCACCACCCACAGTTTGGGTTTAACACTGAAAGTCCCTTCCCATAGGACCCAGCAATCCCACTCTTAGGCGTAGATGCAAAAGAATTGAAACCAGTCACTCACACTAAAACGTGTACACATGTGTTCACAGCATTGCTGTTCATGACAGGCAAAAAGCGGGAGCAACTCACAGCCTCGGCAGCGGAAGAGGGGTCAGCAGACTGCTCCATCCAGACAGTGGAGCACCGTCAGGCCCCACGCCCCGCACCACGTGGACGCGCCCGGCAACGTGCTGAGCGAGGGAAGCCAGACACTAAAGACCACAGAGCATGTGTCTCCCCCCGGGCGAAGTGTTCAGAACAGGGAAATCCACAGACAGACAGGAAGCGGATCGGTGGTCACCAGGGGCTGGGGGCGAGGAGGAATGGGGAGCGATGGATCCATGGGGATGGGGTTCCTTTTGGGGCTTGGGAATGTTCTGGAACCAGAGAGAGGCGGCTGTTGCACAACATTGTGAATACAATAAACGCCACTGAGTCCTTCGCCGTAAATGGTTACAATGGCAACTTTTATGTTGTGTGTTTTATAATAATAATGGTAATAATACTGTAATAATGTCCTGAAATCTCGCCTCCTGGGAGCCCCCTCGGTCTGGACAGGTCAGGATGGCAGGTCACCACCATATACAGACTGGGACAGAGAACGCGTGGAGGTCGATGTTGACCTCGGCAGAGCAGCTGCGGGGCTGCGGGGCGAGAGGCAGGAGGGGAGTGGGGAGGACAAGGAAGCAGCTTGCGTGGACCGGAGAACGCAGCAGAGAGGAAGCTGGAGGAAAGTGCCGGTCAGGGGAGAGTGTTTGTTTCTAAATCCAAGCAATTTGAGGTGTGTTTGAATGCTGATAAGAAACTCAGTTGGTGCCATGCATTAAAAAAACTTTTTTTTTCTAAATAGGGAAAGAGAAATATTCTCAGCAAGAATGACCCAAGAAGAGGTAAAGTAACTCCATAAACAAACAGCAAAACCTGAAAAGCTGGCTGGCCGAGGGAGACCAGAGGCCAGTGATTCACAGCAGAGGAATGAGATCGGGCTAACAGAGGGGAAACTGAGGCCCACCCACAGTGCGGCGGGGTCCCTGGGTGTGGGGTCACCGGGCAGGGCTTGCCGAGCCCTCCCTGCCGAGTTTCTGGGTCCAGATGGGCCTCACTGAGCCTCTCCGCGGCCTTGCAAGGAAGGATGTGTGAGCAGGAGAGCTTGGGGAGCAAAGCTGGAGGAGAGGAGTGGGGGGAACCTGCCCGGGTTGAGGGGTGGCGCTCAGATTCCGAGATCACTCGGGGTGCGAGGCAGGACTGGGTGCTCACACTGACTGCTCTGGGCTGAATTGCGGCCCTGCCAATCTGTTACGTTAGAGCCGCACTGGGCCTGCACCTCCCACTTCCAGAGCTGTGAGAAGTAAATGTCTGTGGTTTGGTACGGGGCCGAGCAGACTGAGGCACCATCCACTGCTGTGAGGCCTGGGTGACTGTCCACTGTCCTTCCGTGTGTCCGGCCCTTTGGCTGCCCACCTACGGGGCCTGCTATTTAAGTGGTGCCCCCTGGTGGTCTGCAGAGGGCAGAGAGCCGAGAGCTGAGCAGGGGTGCCTGCTCAGGGAGAGAAGTGGCAGGCGGGTGCAGAGGGGCCTGAGAGATCCTTGGAGCAGCTCCAGGTCAGCGGTGCAGCAGCCCTGAGGCGGGGGAGTGTCTTATTCAGGCCACTTTCATGGTGCTCAGCGCAGGCAGAGAGCCTGGGGAGAGGCGTGTTGAATCAATGAACAAATGAATGAATCGCGTGGGGCTCTCAGAAAGGAGGGCTCAGAAGTCCTAGAGGCGGGAGGGTGGGAGGACGTGTTACCAAGGCCCGGCAGGAGGGAATGCAGCTGGGGAGGAACTGGGAGCACAGGGCAGGAGTGTTCTGCCTGTTTCACACCAGCCCGATCCTGAGGCAGAGAGAGCGTGCGGGAGGGCCTCTTCGCACCTGGGATGGATCTCCTGGCTGGAGTGGGGGTGTGGAGTGTGGGGGTGGTCGTTGTGAGGTGGGAGAAAGCCCAGCCGTTGCCCCAGCCCCAGTCCTGTGTGCTGAATGCTCAGGGGGCCTGAATAGACCACAAGCCATGGGGCACAGAATTCCAGTGCCAGCTCTACCCGGTGAGACCCTGGGAAGATCATGCCTTCACAGCACCAAGTCGCACAGCCCAGGCAGCAGGGCCACTTGGACTAGCCTGAGGCTGCTGTGGGGCCCCTTCTTGCTGGGCTCCGCTCAGAATCGGCAGTTGATAATGGGTCCTCACTTGATAGCGGGTTGGTGCAGCATCCCCGGTGTGGTCCACACACCTCCGGAACCAGAGGTGCTGCTGAGTGCTGTGCTGCTTTGTTGACAGCAGGAGGTGCAACATGGAAGTTGTCCTTTTTCTTGGAAGGGATGCCCCCAAAGCACTGTACCCTGAAAAACTCATCAATGAACCACACCCCTGGCAGGTGTGTGTCTTACCGAGTCCCATCATCATGATGTCATCAACGGGATGGCTGGATGCTCCAGGGCAAGACCACGTGCATGCACTGCTGTCCCCCCAGGTAAACTCTTCCATCCTCCTTGCCGATGAGGATTGGAAAGAACACACCCACCGGATCCGTAGCCACATTCCAGGTGCCAAAGGCTTGTTGATCTGTCCTGGTGAAGATTCCAGCCCAGCATCTACAGTCAAAGTTACCAGATATCCACCGGGATCCGTGTGGTTTTTGCAGGGCTGTAGTGGTGTGTTCAGGGGACGTGATGAGGACCACCCTGCATCACTGCAGCCTTGAGTGTGGCCCGGTCTTGGCTGGTCCTGCTGGATGTCCTGTTGCATCTGACTTACAGACTTGGCTGGGAGAGGAGAAGGCCTTCCCACCATAAGGGCTCCACAGCGGATCTGAGACTTCCCTCTGGGAAAACGGGGCTCACTGTTCTCTGTCCTCCTTCCCCTGAGTCCTGGGATGGAGGAGGTGGCATCTCTTGATGGACAGCAGTACATAGTCAGAATCTGGCAACAATGCTTCATTTTCACCGTTTTCTTTCTTTTTTTTTTTTTGTGGCCACACCACACGGCATGTGGGATCTTAGTTCCCCGACCAGGGATGGAACCCGTGCCACCTGCATTGAGAATTTGGAGTCTTAACCACTGGACCTCCAGGGAAGTCCCCATTTTCACTGTTTGTTTTTGTTTTTGAATTTTATTTAATTTATTTTTTTATACAGCAGGTTCTTATTAGTTATCCATTTTATACCTATTAGTGTATATATGTCAATCCCAATCCCCCAATTCATCACACCACCAACCCCCGCCCCCCCCGCCACTTTCCCCCCTTGGTGTCCCTACGTTTGTTCTCTACATCTGTGTCTGCATTTCTGCCCTGCAAACTGGTTCATCTGTACCATTTTTCTAGATTCCACATATATGCATTAATATACGATATTTGTTTTTCTCTTTCTGACTTACTTCACTCTGTATGACAGTCTCTAGATCATCCACGTCTCTACAAATGACCCAGTTTCGTTCCTTTTTATGGCTGAGTAATATTCCATTGTATATATGTACCACGTCTTCTTTATCCATTCATCTGTCAATGGGCATTTAGGTTGCTTCCATGACCTGGCTATTGTAAATAGTGCTGCAGTGAACATTGGGGTGCATGTGTCTTTTTGAATTATGGTTTTCTCAGGGTACATGCCCAGTAGTGGGATTGCTGGGTCATGTGGTAGTTCTATTTTTAGTTTTTTAAGGAACCTCCATACTGTTCTCCATAGTGGCTGTATCAATTTACATTCCCACCAACAGTGCAAGAGGGTTCCCTCTTCTCCACACCCTCTCCAGCATTTGTTGTTTGTAGATTTTCTGATGATGCCCATTCTAACTGGTGTGAGGTGATACCTCATTATAGTTTTTTTTTTTTTTTTTTTTTTTGCTGTACGCGGACCTCTAACTGTTGTGGCCTCTCCCGTTGTGGAACACAGGCTCCGGACGCGCAGGCTCAGCGGCCATGGCTCACGGGCCCAGCTGCTCCGTGGCATGTGGGATCTCCCCAGACTGGGGCACAAACCCGTGTCCCCTGCATCGGCAGGCGGACTCTCAATCACTGTGCCACCAGGGAAGCCCCTCATTATAGTTTTGGTTTGCATTTCTCTAATAATTAGTGATGTTGAGCAGAAGTTTCACGTGCTTTTTGGCCATCTGTATGTCTTCTTTGGAGAAATATCTATTTAGGTCTTCTCATTTTTTGATTGGGTTGTTTGTTTTTTTAATATTGAGCTGCATGAGCTGTTTATATATTTTGGAGATTAATCCTTTGTCCGTTGATTTGTTTGCAAATATTTTCTCCCATTCTGAGGGTTGTCTTTTCGTCTTGTTTGTAGTTTCCTTTGCTGTGCAAAAGCTTTTAAGTTTCATTAGGTCCCATTTGTTTATTTTTGTTTTTATTTCCATTACCCTAGGAGGTGGATCAAAAAAGATCTTGCTGTGATTTATGTCAAAGAGTGTTCTTCCTGTGTTTTCCTCTAAGAGTTTTAAGTGTCCAGTCTTACATTTAGGTCTCTAATCCATTTTGAGTTTATTTTTCACCGTTTTAACTATTGTGTTGTAGTTCTATTTATGACAAGTGACACTGGCCTTCCGTTTCTGATTGTGCTATACAGTTTTTGTTTTTAATCCAGATCTTAGCTAAACATTTGAACACATTTAAAGACAAAACGTGGGGCAGAGATAGGGGAGGGTAAGGACTCCCAGGAGCAGCTGCCTTTGCTCTTTGCCGCCCCCTGGTGGCCGCATCCTACAGGACGCCCTCCCCTGAGCAGTTTTCTGTTGGCCTCTGGGTGGTGTAAACGGAGTGTCCACTCCGTGCCCGGCACCCTCCCCCCACGCCCCCGGGGACCAGAGACAAACCAGAGACACAGGAAGGCTGGTGCTTTGGGGGAAACGGCCAGAGATGGGCCGGAGTGGACGGAAGTGCGCCCCGCCCGGCTCAGAGCTGAGCTGTGGGGGCCCCTCCCAGGGCACGGGGACCTGAGTCCAGAGCAGCGCCTGCAAGTGGGCTGTGGTGGGTGGGACACGGGGACAAGCTTCCGCAGGACCGCGGGGCCCTGACCGCCCGCGCACTGACTGCTCGCTGCCTGTTAAGATGCTTAAAACGGGGATTTCCCTGGTGGTCCAGTGGTTGGGACTTCGCCTTCCAATGCAGGGGGTGCGGGTTCAGTCCCTCGTTGGGGGAGCCGAGATCCCACATGCCTCGCGGCCAAAAAACCGAAACATAAAACAGAAGCAATACTGTAACAAATTCAACAAAGACTTTAAAAATTGTCCACAGCAAAAAAAAAAAAAACCTTAAAAAAAAAGATGGGGCCTGCAGTTACCCCTCCAGGCCACACGGGGGCGCGCGGGCCGGGAGGAGGGGCGTGGCCAAGGTCGGCCCGCAGGTGGGACCAGTCTCTTGACACCTGGCGGCTCTGCAGGTGGGGGCGGCGCTGCTGGGACGGAACCCCCCCCCCCCCCCGCCGGGGGCCGGCCGGCCGGCGCTGTAAACTCCACCCACCGCCGATTTTTAAACTCTTGCTCCGGGACGGGCTTTAGGGCTGCAGAAACTGCTCACGTTTGCGTGCCAAACCCTCGCTGGTCACTAACTGAAACGTCTGCACTGAGTTGGCTGACTCAAACAGACCAGGGACTTGAGAGGGGAAAAAAGATCTTGGTTATAAAGTTCCACCTTCGCGCGCATGGTTCTTGTGGACACTTGTAGTGTGAAGTGTGCTGCTGGCCCCATCTGCACCCTTGACCTCTAGCATTGCAGTTTTCTTCCTGCCCTCGGAGCCAGGTGTGGGAGTGACCCCGGGGCTGTGGAGAGGAGGGGAGGAAGCCTGGTGGACAGACAGAAGGTCTGAGGGCAGAGAGGATGCGTCTCCTCGTATCTCAGCCCCGGCTGCCTCAGGGAAGGTGAATCAGGACCCAGAGGGAAAGACCGAGGGCCCTGCTCTTTGTGCTGGGTTTGAGCGGTTGGGATTTATACTCCTGGGGTGTGAAATCGCCCAGTCCTTCCCACCCGCCTTTGCTGCGCCCCCTGGTGGAACCCTGCTGCAACACTTGCTGGGGCAGGAGGGCCTCCCTGCCAGCCCGCCCCCAGGTGTTTGCTCTGGGCCCATCTGGGGTCAGGTTCCCTCCAAGCAGAGCTGAAGTCCGGGATTCCTCCTCTCACTCAGCGTGAAGCCTGGGGAGTCCAGCCACATCTATGAGTTAACTTCTCATGTGCTGCTTCTTCTTCCATATGCTGCTCGCATCTTGATGATTTGTGATCTCATTCTCCGTGAGGGAATCTTCTCTGGGCTCTCTGCCCGGGGTGCAAACGTCGGGCCAGGGCACAGGCACGCCTCACTTCACTAAGTACCAGGCCGATGACCGTGCTTGTCGCCACTCCACTGCAGTGGGTTGAATGTTGACCCCCAAAGATCTGTCCGTGTCGTCACCTCTGGGACCAGTGGGTGTTACATCATATGGCAAACGATGTGATGATGGCTCCTGAGAGGAGGAGCCTGTCTTGATTTCATGTGTGGGCCCTGAATGCAACCGAATGCATCTTAATAATAGACACACGTAGGGGACACGGAGGCAACGTGGACATGGAGGCAGAGACAGCAGTGATGTGGCCATCACGCCAATAAAAAAAGAGAAAATTAACACATTTCCATTGTTTTCAGCCATCAGTTTGGTGCTTGTTACAGCAGCCATGGGAAACAAGTCCACTCACCTTGGAACCGAGAGCGCCCGTTTCTCTGCCTTCCCCCAAATTTTGTTATTACCTAGGTTTTAAATTTTTCCTTTCTGACGGTTGATCTTTAGAATTCTGCACCAATGTCCTGCGTGCATTATTTCAGTACCTGTAAAGTCTCTTTTAAAAAAGGCAGCTTTAATGAGGTGTAACTTGATAACACTCATCAGCGTTAAGTACACAATGTGATGAGTTTTTGACAGAAGTACACAATCACACAGGACTTCACGTTCGGCCTGGTTGATGCGGCAGAGAAATTAGTGAGCAGCTCAGCCCTCTGTCCTGGTGTCCTTGCTGCCCTGAGCCATTTCCCCTCAATGCCAGGCCTCGGCTGCCCTCTGTCACGGGGATCCCAGCCCCCATCTCACACGTCCTTCTACTCCCAGGGTATTATTTTGTTTCGGCTGGTGTATTGTTTTCCTGGGGCTGCTGTAACAAAGTATCACAAACTGGATGACTTAAAACAACAGAAATTAATTTTTTCAAAGTTCTGGAGGCCAGAAGTCTGCAACTGAGGTGCCAGCAGGTGGGTTCTTTGCAGAGGCTCTGAGGGAGCACCTGCTCTAGCCCCCCCGGCTTCTCCCAGCTCCTGGCCGTCCTTGTCGTCCTCTGTCCTGTGGACACATCACTCCACCCTCTGCCTCTGTCTTCTCTCCTAAGGATGCCCTAATCCAGTATGACCTCGACTTGTTACACCTGCAAAGACCGTGTTTTCGAATAAGGTCCTCTTTTGAGGTTCCGGGTGGACAGGATTTTTTGCGGATGCTATTCCAACCCACTGAGTCTGGGAAAGGGAGCCAGGAGTCTATGGGGCCCTATTTCCCGCCAGGTGGAAGCTGCACTCCCAGCATCCTTTCCTGAAATCCCTCTTCTGCTTGAGTCAGCGAAGTCGGTGTCTGAGGCTGGCACCCAGATGTCACTGACCAAGGAGTCAGCCAGAGGTGTGGTCAGGGGACCGCCACGGGTGTGATGCAGGGTGGCACATAGGCAGGGGCCAGCAAGAGACCCCCACCCCGATCCTGTAGGTCTGCCCGGCTTACTGGGTGATACGTAACTTCCAACCCATACGTTCCTGCACGTCTACCCCACGGCCATGCAGCCACACACGGCTTCCTAAGGCTGCAGCCCCGGCGCATGGTCAGTGGGTCGTGCGCCCCAATTCATCCCCTCCACCCTGCTCTGCCCACACCTGCAGCAGTTGTCACTCGTGGATGTGTCCCCAGGACTTGCAGGGTGTCCTCACAGATGCCAGATGTTCTCCCCTTCCTTCCTCTGCCCCTGGGTTACAGAAAGTCCTGCAGGCCCAGGTGGCAGGGGTCGCTGGTGTCCTGTGTGTCAGTCGAGTGAAGGGACCACTCCTCTCTCTCGTGGACATGGCGGGCGAATAGAGAGGGCTGCTCCTGCCACTTTCTCCCCGAGGACTCTACCTGGCGACCGGACATATGCAGTGTCTCCTGTGACATCTCACGCCGGCCCATCTGACAGTGCCTTCACTCTGCATCCTGCTCTGTGGCCGCCCGGCCCCACTGGTCACCTCCACACCTGCCCCGTCCCCCAGCTCGCCCTCTATGCCTTGAGCCTGTCTTAGACTTTCTTTTCTTCCCCCTAGTTAATTACAAGCAATTTAAAATAGACTTTGGGACTTCCCGGTTGGCACCGTGGTTAAGAATCGGCCTGCCAATGCAGGGGACATGGATTCAATCCCAGGTCCGGGGAGATCCCACATGCCACGGAGCAACTAAGCCCGTGCACCACAACTACTGAAGCCCACGCACCTAGAGCCCATGCTCCGCAACAAGAGAAGCCACCGCAATGAGAAGCCTGTGCGCCGCAACGAAGAGTAGCCCTTGCTTGCCGCAACTAGAGAAAGACCGCGCGCAGCAACGAAGACCCAACATAGGCAAAAAAAAAAAAAAAATATATATATATATATATATATATATATATACAAACTAGACTTTATTCTTTTTTTAAAAATATATTTATTTATTTATTTTGGTTGCACTGGGTCTTAGTTGTGGCATGTGGACTCTTAGTTGCGGTATGCATGCGGGATCTAGTTCCCCAACCAGGTATCGAACCCAGGCCCCCTGCACTGGGAGTATGGAGTCTTACCCACTGGACCACCAGGGAAGTCCCTAGGCTTTATTCTTTAAGAATATATATTTTTTTCTTTTGGCCATGCCATGTGGCTTGCAGGATATCAGTTCCCCGACCAGGGATTGAATTAGAGCCCTTGGCAGTGAAAGCCCAGAATCCTAACCACTAGGCCTCCAGGGAATTCCCAAGAGCATTTTTAGATTTAGAGAAAAACTGTGTCAGGAAGTCCAGGTCTCACACAGTTTTCTGTGACCATCCTCGTCCTGAGGTGCCCATGTTAGGACTGATGATCTGATATGGACACAGTCTTGCTGGCTGAAGCCCCACCACCACCCCCGTCTACCCCAGGCTGGCTCCATGTCGTGCCCTCTGTGGGTCCGACAAAGGTATGTATCCTCCCTACACGACACCTTCCCTGGATGATCCCCACCAAGCTGGGTCCCCTCTGACCCTGTCAGCCCCTGGGGATGCTTTTCCTGCATCAAGTTCCAACCTGACAATTACAGAAGAGCATCTTGTTTAAAAAGTTTTGTGGGGGGATGTCCAGCCCCTCCCCAAGAAGAGACCAGATGAACTCCCTGCAGAACGCTCCAGAAGGGGCACAGCCAACATTCAGAACTCCCCACCCCCTCCTTTCTTATATAACTGCAAAACATGGGGTCCCCGTTGGGCAGCTGAAATGTTACCACCACAGCCAGCCGACGAAGGTGACCCATATAACCCAGCACCCCGAGTTCAACCAAAGCCTGTTAGCCTTGGCGGGGCGCAGACATCACCCTGCTAAACATGGAGGCCCCTCACTCTCCGAGCACGGCAGCCTGGTCTTCCTCCTGCCTGCCTGGCCAGGCAGGACCTGAGCTCTCCTGAACCTCCCATGCCCCAGGGGCAGACAACGCCCCTCATTTTGAGACAGAAAAGCCCAGGCTCAGAGAGGTCAAGAGCCTTGCTGAGGGCCCACAGCACCCAGTTTCTGAGGCTCCCGTGACCTGCCTGCCCTGCATCTGCAGCCAGGAGGCTGGAACCCAGAGGGGATGGGGTTTCCCCCCTGAACAGTGGCAGTTTCTCTCCCCTCCCCCACATCAGACACACCCTGGGCTGGAGAGCCAGGCAGTTCCCCCATCTCCCAGAGCCGAGAGATGTTTTGTTTCCACTTTCCACACTTTAATGTCGGTTTTCTGCGCATGAAATGTGATATTGGCTTTCCACTTCTGACAGCAATGTGATTTTAAAATTCCAGGTTTCATTCAACATTTGAACAAATTTAAAGACAAAACGTGGGGCAGGAGATGGGGGAGGTTAAGGACTCCCAGGAGCAGCTGCCTTTGCTCTTTGCCGCCCCCTGGTGGCCGCAGCCTGCCGGACGCCCTCCCCTGGGCAGTTTTCTGTTGGCGTCTGGGTGGTGCAAACGCCAGACGTGTCCACTCCGTGCCCAGCCCCCCAGCCCCCGGGGGCCAGAGACAAACTGGAGACCCGGCCTTGCCCTCAAGGGCTCCCGGGAAGGCTGGTGCTTTGGAGTAAACGGCTGGAGAGGGGTCGGAGTGGAGGAAAGTGCAGTTCCCTGACTCCTCCCCAGGCCGGGCTCAGCGCTAAGCTGTGGGGACCCCTCCCAGGGCGCCGGGGCCTGAGCCCCGAGCCGCGCCTGCAGGTGGGCTGTGGTGGGTGGGAAACGGGGGCAGATTTCAGCAGTGACACCTGGATGGTGACAGGTGCTGGGAGATGCTGACTACCCTGCAGCGGAGGGTCCTGAGCTCCCTCCCCTTCCTTCTGGGGCATTTAGGGGCTCCCCCTCTGAAGCAGGAGGAAGGACATAATGGCCGGCCATCTGCATGGCCCCCACTTCCTCCAGGGCCTGGGGGGAGGTGGGGCCATGCCAGGACGTTGGTGCAACTGTTGAGGGAGTGACCCGGGGCCTGGTTCATGGCATCCCGCCCAGGTCTCCAGGGATGACTGGCTGCATAGCCACCGTCACTACAGGGGTGTCACGGCCTCCTGTGGGCCCCGGCACCCCTCCTCCTGGGGTTCCCTCCATCACGGGATCCCAGGGTGCATGGAAGGCCCTTCCCTGTGCTGCTCCCCTTGTTCCTGGAACTCCATTTCTCCTTCCTTCCCTGGCACATGGGGAGGTGTGTAGCCGACCACCCTAGTCTGTGCCCCTGTAGTGACTGTCCCCCCAAAGTGGGTCATGCACCCCTGCCTGTCTGTATCAGGCTTGGCCACACAGCCTGTCCAGGAACAGAAGCAAGAGGCCGACTCACCTTCCCGCAGCCCTGGGACGCGCTGTGTGGTCAGCGGTGGCTCCTTCAGAGATGCCCTTCACACATCCCTTTGGGGAGACCCGGCTGCCCCCGCTGCTGGGAGGGCTGCGGGCAGGCCCCTCGCCCTTCATCTCTAAAGGACGGCTGGGGGGCCGCTCACCAAGGCCAGGCCCCCTCCCGGGCGTCCGTATCCCGTAACGGACGACAGGAGGTTATATAGGCCCCCCACCAGCCTCCTGCCTGGGGCCTCCCTGCTCCCAAACCCCATGTGGCATCGGCTGAGCCCTTGACTGCGTGGCAGCCCAGCTTCTCCCTCTGTCCGGTCCTGCCCTCCTCCCCACCCTCATAAAACTCCCTACGTGCTAGTCCCGCCTGAGTGTGGGCTTCCTGAGCCTGATCCATAGCAGCTGGGGCCAGGCAGGGCCCGAGGCGGCCACTCTGGGGCGGGGTCTTGGAGCTGGGCCCGCACACTGACGCTGGGTAGCACAAGACTGCAGTGTGGGGTCCAGCTGTGCTGGGGCAGCAGGCAGTGTGAGAAATTGGGGAGGATGGGGGCTTTGGGGCCCGGGAGCTTAGCAGTGATTGTAAACCCAGTGGAGGTGCCCGTTAAAAGATAAGAAGCTGGGAGCGATTAACCAGCAATCAAAGGCTGGGAGTGAGCGCAGCCTGGCCCCCGGGTGCTCAGGGCAGAGAAAGCGGGGTCCACTCGCCAAGGCCAGGGCCTGGCTGGGAAGAAGCAGGGCCTCCCTCCGGGGCTGACTCCCCAGAAACCTCCTGCACACCGCCCTCTGTCTACCTGCAGCAGGGACCTTGGGGTGCATGCTCTGAGTCTCTGCATGCCAAGTACACCTCCACTCCGCCTGCACCCTGGGGGTAGAGGATTCTGAGCCCCCTCCCTCGTTTCCAGTCTCTTGAGATGTGTGACATCACTCTTGTGGAGAAAGCAGGACTTTTTCAGAGTGTGACCCCAGGAACTCTCTTGGAGTGACCCAGAATGGCTAGCCGTGTCTGATGGCTCCAAGGTTGCAACTTTGCAACTTCTCCCAAATGCTGGGCTGTTCCAGAGCTTGGCTTCTCATGCAATGGCTCCCTGGGAGCCCATGGGCTCCGGGCCGCTGGCCTTCCGTGGAGTTCCAGTAACAGCTGCCTCCTCAGCTGAGGCGGCTTATGCCTGAGTCACAGCTGTTTGCTTTTCTGTCTGGCTGTTCCCGAGAGCTTGCCCCGGGGGAAGGGCAGGCAGCTGGGGCAGGCACAGCCCTTGGTGCAGCCAGGACGGGGCCACCTTGAGCTCACTTCTCTTTTCAGGCTGTCAAGAGAATAGGAAAGACCCCTTCTTTGTCTTTTTGTTCCATTTTCTAAGAAGTTTCCTTGAATTGATTTTCCAACTCTTTTATGGAATGTTTAATTTGTTATATTTTTAATTTTCAAGGGCACCTGGTTGTTCTCTATTTCATATTAAAAGAACACAGTGGGACTTCCCTGGTGGCGCAGTGGTTAAGAATCCGCCTACCAATGCAGGGGACATGGGTTCGAGCCCTGGTCCGGGAAGATCCCACATGCCGCGGAGCAGCTAAACCTGTGTGCCACAACTACTGGGCCTGCTCTAAAGAGCCTGCGAGCCACAACTACTGAGCCCGTGTGCCACAACTACTGAAGCCCACACGCCTAGAGCTTGAGCATCGCAATGAAGAGTAGCCCCCGCTCACCGCAACTAGAGAAAGCCTGCGCACAGCAACAAAGACACAACACAGCCAAAAATAAATAAGTTTATATTAAAAAAACACACAGTATGTAGTTCTTGTTTCACAAAAGCAGCATCTTCTCCCTGAGTTTCCTTAAACTTCTAATTCTCTCTATTGTTAGTTGAATAGCTTTGAATAACTTGTTTTGGTTTGTTTTTATACTTTGGTTTCTAACTCTCTAATTCACCGCTTTCCGGGGACCCCCTACTGCTTCCTTCCTATTTAAGAATAAATCCCTAGACCCTCCTACACTGTTGGTGGGAATGTAAATTGGTGCAACCACTATGGAAAACAGTTTGGAGGTTCCTCAGAAAACTAAAAATAGAGTTACCATATGATCCAGCAATCCCACTCCTGGGCATATACCCAGACAAAACTATAATACGAAAACATACATGCACCCCAATGTTCATTGCAGCACTATTTACAATAGCCAGGACATGGAAACAACCTGGATGTCCATCAACAAATGAATGAATAAAGAAGATGTGGTATATAAATATACAGTGGAATACTACTCAGCCACAAAAAGGAATGACATAATGCCATTTGCAGTAACATGGCTGGACCTAGAGATTATCATACTAAGTGAAGTAAGTCAGAAAGAGAAAGACAAACACCATATGATATCACTTATATGTGGAATCTAAAATACGACACAAATGAACTCATCTGTGAAACAGACTCACAGATATAGAGAACAGGCTTGTGGTTGCCAAGGGGAAGGGGGAGTGGGAGAGGGATGGAGTGGGAGTTTGCGGTTAGCAGATGCAAACTATTATATTTAGAATGGATAAACAACAAGGTCCTACCGTATAGCACAGAGAACTATATTCGACATCCTGTAATAAACCGTAATGGAAAAGAATATGAAAAAGAATGTATGTATATATAAATGAATCACTTTGCTGTACAGCAGAAATTAACACAACCTTGTAAATCAACTATACTTCAAAAAAAAAGAAAAAGAGTAAGGGGGTTCCCTGGCGGTCCAGTGGTTAGGACTTGGTGCTTTCACTGCCATGACCCTGGGTTCAGTCCCTGGTCAGGGAGCTGAGATCCCACAAGCTGCACAGCCCAGCCAAAAAAAAAGAAAAAAGATAAAAAGAATAAATCCCTAGGTTTTAAGGGTGGTTTATGTCCAAAGCTCCCAGAATAGCCAAGGGTATTTTCCTAATGGATGAGAACAACTGTGTTTATCAAAAGTTCAATAAGAGTGAGGCTCTGGGGTGATGATTTGAATCTGTCACCCTCACTGGGCTTGTCGACTATTTTGTTTTATTCTAAGATGACTGGGCAAGAAACTGGGCTTCCCAGGTGCCATTCCCATGTTTGTTGGTCTTTTCTGGGACCCACAGTCACCTAGAGCTGGATCTTTCAGCCTCCTCCTTGGGGCATGACCCTGGGTGCTGGAGCGGGAAGGAGGCTGGGGTCCTGACCTCCTAATCCTTTTTTTTGGCCAATCCATGCGGCATGTGGGATCTTAGTCCCCCGATCAGGGATATAACCCGTCTGTACCCCCTGCAGTGGAAGCTCGGAGTCTTAACCCCTGGACGGCCAGGGAATTCCCCCGACTTCCTAATCCTTCTGTGTTCAGCCTCATGCCCCTCTGCCACCCTCCTCCGTGCTGGGTGGTCCTAAGCCTTGAGTCTTGTTCACTTTCTGCCAAGAGTAAATCTGGGCCCGTGTCCCGGGTGGGCAACTCATCGTCCCGCCCGAGGAGGCTCTGAAGCTCTGTGACCAGAGTTTCAAACAACCTCCCTGTTCAGAGACCCTGTGTGGACACTGTCTTTCCAGCCCCCTTGCCTGGGTCTCTTGGAACACAACGGCTCCTTCACCAGGTGTCCTCCTAGCAGAGTGAGGGGGCTTCAATCCACCAGCAAAGTGGGCTGTGCTCCCCCGGCCCCGCTTCTCTGTCTCCTCCATCCGGTGTCCAGACGCTTGCTTGTTGCCTGTCCAACATGGATGCTGTGGCCTCTTTCTTCGTCCCCCTGAGTTGATGCTGTTTAAATATTTATTTATTTGGTTGTGCCACTCTTAGTTGTGGCAGGTGGGCACCTTAGTTGTGGAATGTGAACTCTTAGTTATAGCATGTGGGAATCTAGTTCCCTGACCAGGGATCGAACCCGGGCCCTCTGCTTTGGGACCGTGGAGCCTTAACCACTGTGCCACCAGGAAAGTCCCTCACTGCCATTTATCTGCAGCCACTTTGCCGTCTCTGTGGCTGGGGTTTAGGGGGTGAACTCGAGAGCCAGTGCGTCCACCGCTGTGTGTTTGGAAGGCCCTGGTCTTCACCGTGACAACGTTGTGACACCGGCTGCCCCGTGCTCTGCTTTGTGGCCTCCGTGGACATCCTCCCCTGTGTTTCCCTCAAGACAAACTTGGCAATCACTTCAACATTCATGAAAACGACCGGATTCTCCTGCAGTTCATGTCACATTGGAGTTTTGAAGAGTTGACATTTGATGACAGTAACCTTGCATGACATTTTGTTTTCCTTTTCAGGAGAGTTTTGTAGTCATCACGGACTCTGAACATTTCTCGTAAAGCTATTATGGGGGTTGCAGTGCTGCGGGTGCTGCTGTAAACCGAGTCCTTACCATTACGCCCCTCCCAGTTATTACTGGGAAACAAGAATGAGTTTCTTCTTTCTCTACTTATTTGTGTTTAAAACATTTATCTTCCTTCTCGACACTTTAAGAAACTTAATTTAAAAAGCTCTTCAGTTGAGGCTTTTGAGTTTTCCGGGAAGAAAATCATATTACTTGCCAATAATAGTCGTGAGACATTTTTCCCACAACCCTCAAACCTCTTATTTCTGGTTCTGGCTTATCCGAGGGTCATGTTCAGATGCTGTCTTTGCCCCCAGGGACCTCTCACGGGGCTCCTCTCAGAAGCTGTGGTCACCGGCCCTGGGGGACGGGAAGTCTGGCTCCAGCATCAGGCTTGGCCCAAGGGCCTGTGGCTTCTTGCTGTCACCTCTGTGACTTGTCCTGTCAGCTGGACCCTGGGAACAGGCCCCAAACTCACATCCACCACAGCCGGTGAGCAGAGGACGAGGGGAGGAAGCCCCTCACCCACCCAGAGGTTGTGCCCCGGGGCCTGCAGGACCCCACCCTCCTGCACGCGGACTCCGCCTCCCTGCTGGCCCCCCCAGCCATTTTGGATCATGGTTGTTTCCTGAGTATTTCCTGGGATTCTGGGCCCCCCTGGAGTAACCAGGATCTTGGCAAGGATGATGGTGACTCTGGCCCTAAGAGGGAGTGAGGGTCTCTGGAGACTTGGCCTTGCCTCGGTGCAGTGCTGTACCTGGAAGGGAACCTGGCTCCAGATAGGGGTGGTGAGCTGTCGGAGGGCTGCAGTCGCCCCAGCTTTCCTGGAGTGACCACCTACCTGTGCTGGGGCCACCGCTGCGGCAGCTCACCCCCTCGGCCCTGGGCGGGAAGCAGGGTGCTGCTGGCACGAGCTGAAGGCAGACCCTCCAGGGTGTTCGGGGCCCCTGATGCCAGCTCTTCACCTCACCTGGCGTCCTCCACTGTCCCCCTGCCCTGAGACTCTCCTACCTGGCCCTGCCCTCAGCTGAGAAGTAGAGGCCAGACTGTGACCTAAAGTGGGGCTTGGGTCGGGGGAGTATCCAGGACCCCTGCCTCCCTCTGTAGCTCATGAAAAGCAGGCTCTGGGCTGTGTCCTTACCTGTGGGTGTGGCCAAGGCAGCTGGTGGGTGGGATCTTCCTGGTGGGGGCATCAAGGTTAGGGAAGGTGGGGGGGCGCTTAAAACAGCAGGAAGGCACCCTCACAGTCTGCAGGCCAGGAGTCCAAACCAAGTTGTCCGGGCGGCTCCGGGGAGGATGCCTCCAGCTTCCAGTGATGCCGGCATCCTGGGCTGGCGGCTGCGTCACTCCAACCTCTGCCTCCGTGGTCACATGGCCGTCCTCTCTGTGTATCTCCCAGCGTCTCCACCTCTTCTTACAAGGACACCGACCACTGGATCGAGTGGCCACCTACTCCAGTCTGACCAGGAGGTACAGGGGTCATGTCAGTTGAATACAGGTGCTTGTGGCTTTGCTGAAAATGCTTTATTCTCTGTGATTTGGGGGAATCCTCTCCTTGTTTACTGTGGTAAAATATACCCAACAAAATTTTACCATTTTGATGATTTTTAACTGTACAATTCAGGGGCATGAAGTACGTTCACATGGTTGTATGACCATCACCACCATCCGTCACCAGAACATCCTCCCAAAGAGAAGCTCCGTCCCCATTAAGCACTCACTCCCCCTCCCCAGCCTCTGGCGACCACCGTCTACTTTCTGTCTCTGTGGATTTCCCTGTTCTGGATGCTTCATATAAATGGAATCATACATTGTGTGGTCTTTTGTGTCTGGCTTCTCTCACTGAACATGTTTTCAAGGCTTGTCCACGTTGTAGTGAGTGTCAGTGCTTCATTCCTTTTTTATGGCCGAGTAATATTCCACAGTGTGGATGGACCACATTCCGTTGATGGACACCTGAGTGTTTTCCATTTTTTGGCTCCTGAGAATCACGCTGCTGTGAGCCTGAGGCTACCAGCACCTGTTAGAGCAGCTGTTTTCAATTATTCTGGGTCTATACTAGGCACAGAATTTCTGGGCCATATGCTAATTCTATGTTTGATCTTTTGAGGGGAATTCCCCTTTGAACCTGAATGTGCACAGGGCCGGGGTCTCGGATGGGCAGGTTCGTGGGGACTCGGGGCCTTTATTCTCTGCCAGGCCACGACAGGCACTCCCGTGGTTCTCACGTGGTCCTCACCGTGACCGCTGGGAGGTGTTTGGACCTTGACTGTCCTCCTGTAGATGAACAAACCTGGAATTGAGAAGCTGGGGCCTACTCCTGGGCATATATCCAGAGAAAACCATAATTCAAAAAGACACATGCACCCCAATGTTCATTGCAGCACTGTTTACAATAGCCAAGACATGGAAGCAACCTAAATGCCCATCGACAGATGAATGGATAAAGAAGATGTGGTACATATACACAATGGAATACTACTCAGCCATAAAAGAGAATGAAATAATGCCATTTGCAGCGACATGGATGGACCTAAAGATTGTCATACTGGTGAAGTAAGTCAGACAGAGAAAGACAAATATCATGTAATATCACTTATATGTGGACTCTAATAAAAATGGTACAAATGAAGCTATTTACAAAACAGAAATACAGGCACAGATGTAGAAAACAAACTTACGGTTACCAAGGGGGAAAGGGCTAGGGAGGGATAAATTGGGAGATTGGGATTGACATATACATGCTACTATTTATAAATAGATAACTAATAAGAACCCACTGTATAGCACAGGGAACTCTACTCAGTACTCTCTAATGATCTATATGGGAAAAGAATGTAAAAAAGAGTGGACATATGTATATGTATAACTGGTTCACTTTGCTGTACACTTGAAATGAACACAACATTATAAATCAACTATACTCCAATAAAAATTAACTAAAAGAAAAGAGAGAAACTGGGGCCTGCTGTGGTTTCAGGTGTCAGAAGGTGAACATTTGAACTCATCTGGCTCAGAGCACTTCTTCAGGACAAGCCCGTAATCCATCCATTTCCAGGGAAAAAGAATTACTGGGAGAACATGCTGCCCTTGGTCGTCCTGTCCTTAGGCTTATGGAGCCCAGATTCTAGTTGATGGAGCCCTGCGTCCTGGAGCTGGATGGGTTTAATGGCCGTGGGGAAGCTGAGTCCCAAGGCTAGGGGTGGCTGGTTCTAGACCCCAGGGTCAGGGCTGGCAGTGGGGCCCCCGCGCCCTCCACAGACCCAGTGGAGCCCCACGCCAGCTGGAGCAGAATGAGTACCTGCACTCACCTAGCCCCTCCCTGCAGCGCCACTGCCCCCGCCCTACCACCTGCAGGAGGTGAAGGTGCCCATCGTGGGGAACGAGGTCTGTAACCAGCGCTATCAGAACTCTTCTGCAGACACCACCAACCAGATCATCCAGGACGACATGCTGTGCGCAAGGAGCGAGGGCCAGGACTCCTGCCAGGTGGGACCCCAGGCCCACGCGTCCTCCGGCTCCTCCTAGCCCGCAAAGCTCCATTGCAGGGGCGTGTGGAGGTGCTCGCTGAGGGCTGCCTTTCCCACAGGGTGACTCCGGGGCCCCCTGGTGTGCAGCTGGAATGGCACCTGGGTCCAGGTGGGGGTCGTGAGCTGGGGAGATGTCTGTGGCCATCGTGACTTCCCTGGGGTCTACACTCGGGTGACAAGCTATGTCTCCTGGATCCGCCAGTACATCCCCCAGACCCTAGATGGGGCCGGGGTGGGGTCTGCATGATGGGGAGGTGGGTAACTTTCCCTGCTGATACGCTGCTTCTTCCCCAATGGCAGCCTTGTCCTCCCAAACCTCCCCTTCACCTCACCACCCGAGACCCTCCTGGCCCCCCCGTTTGGGGAGGGGGAGATGGGAAGAAGCTCTGAGTGCTGGTGTCTCTCAGCAGTGGGGTGGCCCGCAGCCTCCTGCTCACCCTGTTTCCCACTAAGCTTGGAAAAGCCAGCTCCTGGTTGTGGCTCGGGATAGTGGCGCGGACACATCATGGTGTTGGCTGAGGGGACAGTGGGGGTCCTCCCTGAGGGGTCCCTGGGCTCTGGCATCAGGCTGGGTTCCCCCGTCTGGGTATGGGGACGTTTTCCCGGGAACCTTTCTGGGAGCTCAGGTGGGTTAATCTCAGTGTCTGTACCTTTCCACTGGGAATGGCAGCGCGTTTGTTCTGATCACCAACCCCACCTCCCCAGCCTGGTGATGCTGATTCAGGACACTCACCCGCAAGACTGGGGTCTAGAGAGTGTAGGAGGAGTTTTAATCCAGGAGGTGTAAAGGTGACTCTGAATCCTGCCCACCTGTGCCCATTTCAGGGATGCAAGGTGAGTGTGGCCCTCACCCCTGCTTTGTTGAGGTCAGAGCTGCAGGTGATGGAGGGTCCACCCCCCAGGGACTGGCCATCCTGTGAGCCCCTTTCACCTGACCTCATTTCTCTCCCTGAGGCTCAGGACTCAGCTGTGGAAAATCAGTCCCACCTGGGGCCTGGAGGTGCCTGGGGACACACGGATCCTGCCCTGTTCTGTAGCATTCACAAGCTTGGGGTCCAGGAGAGTATGGGCCCCAGGCCATGGTGTGGTCCACCCTGGAGGAGCTAGGATGCTCTCTCCTCCCTCTCCACGCCTTTGTCCAGACCTGGATCCCGGGGGCAGGAAGCCACCCTGGCCTGTGCCTCAGGGACACGAGGCCTGAGGCTCAGGGTGCTATGTGCTGGGTTCTTAGGGGCCAGGACTGTGACGGGGAGGGGGACAGCCCTGGGGTAGCGAGCCGTCGCCTCCATGAAACGGGAGCACATTTCCTCAGACGGGCAGAGGAGGCTCTCCCCATCCTGGAGGGGCCCCGTGGGCACCTTCAAACCACAGGGAACGACCCCACGAGACTGTGGAGGGCCTGTACCCATGGCGGCAGCCTCGGACGTGGCCGGACAGTGGGTGGAGACCACCACCGTCGGAAGCAGGCTGTTCCCAGAGGGAAAAGGCACTGGGATGCTGGGCCCCCAAGGCTGGGAGCTGAACCCCCTCTATCACTCCTGGGGGGTCTGGTCTCTGCGGGGGGTCTGGCTGGGACTGGCGGCCTAAGGTTGAGGGGGGCCACCCTTGACCATCCCAGCACTGGGCACTGCTCCAGGAGCTTCGCTGCATTTACCGAGGCAGAAGTCACCTGCTGTCTGCCTGCCCGTGGGCGCACCGCCCTCCCCCCCGCCCCTGTCCCCCAAAGGACCTTCCTGAACAGGCCTGACAGATGAGCCAAATGACCTGCAGTTCCACATGGGGCCACACGGGGCAGCCAAGCACTCACCCTCCAGGAGGAAGGGGGAGGGGCAGGCTGCCCAGAGTCAATCTGACCTGAAGTGGGAGGAAGCACGACCCCAGAACAGTCGGTAATAGGTCCTGATCCTAATAGAGGAAGTCCTGCCTCCCTGTTCTTTGGAATTGTCTGTGCTATCGCTGGCCCAAAGGAATTCTGTATTACTTTCAGAAAATCTCATTAAAGTCAATGAAAAAAATCCAGCTGGGATTTACACTGGAATCACATTGAATCTGCAGGTCACTTGGAGAAAGATTAACATCTCCATGATATGTTGTCCTATCCAAGACGAAGATCTATCTCTCCACCAATTTAGGTCTCTTCAGAAACGCATCCGAATAGTACATCCATGTTCATAGCAGCACTATTCACAATAGCTCAAAAGTGGAAGCGACCCAAGCGTCCATTGACAGATGAATGGATAAGCAAGACGTGGTCCATATGTACAATGGAACATTATTCAGGTTAAAAAGGAAGGAAATTGGGACACAGGCTACAACATGGGTGAACCTTGAGGACATTATGCTGAGTGAAATAAGCCAGTCATAAAAGGACAAACACTCTATGATCTTACTTCTGTGAGGTCCCTAGAGGAGTCAAATCCACAGAGACAAAAAGTAGAATAGTGGTCACCAGCGTCTGGGGGAGGGGGATAGGGAGTTAGTGTTTAACGGAAACAGCTTCAGTTTTACAAAATGAATAGAGTTCTGGAGAGGATGGTGGCGATGGTTGTACAACAATACGAATGTATTTAATACCACTGAACTGTCCGCTTAAAGTGTTTAAGACGATAAATGTTATGTGTATTTTACCACAATAAAAACTTGGAAAAATCTTAATAATGTATTACATTTTCTCTTTTTAGAGTTCTTGCGCCCCTTTTAACAGATTTATTCCTAGAGACTCTGAAAATGATGTACTCTCATTAGACTTTCTAGCTGTTTGCTGATGGTATATAAAAAGGCGACACTTTTTTCCCCTCTTTTCATTACACTTGTTAGGACTTCCAGTACCATGGTAAATAAAAGTGAGGCTAGTATTCCTTGGCTTATTTTTTGGTTTGTTTTATAGAAGAAACTTCTAATCATTATCCACTTAGGGTAATGTTTCCTCTAGGTTTTTATTTTTATAGATGTGCTTTACTAGGTAAAGGCATTTCCTTCTAACACTTGTGACTAAGAGATTTATTCTTCTACCTAATGAATTGAATGATTTTTTTTTGTGCTTATTGAGATGATCATATGATTTCTCTGTTTTAGTCTGCCCACGTGGTGGATTACATTCATGGACTATTATTAATAAGCCAAACTTGAATTCCTGCACACACCCAGCCTGGTCATGTTATCTTGTGTTCCCAGGTGGGTACAACTTATTAATTTTTAGAACCCTGTTGATGTTTACATTTTCCTTTCTTATTATGATTTTGATCTGGTGTCAACATCAGTCTTATGGTGATATTTTAGAATAGGATGTGTAAGGCTCCCTCTTTCCCTCTCTTTGGGGAAGACTTTGTGTAAAATTGGGCTGATCAATTGCTTGAAATTTTGGTAGAGCTCATTTTTAAAATATCCATGCCTGGAGCTTTTATTTTTCCCTTAAGATTTTTTGTATGGTCCCAGTTTCATGATTATTTTCACAAATTGTTGTTTCCATGATCTCTCTGTAGGGTCTGGTTTATTGAGGTGTAAGGGACACCCATTAAAATTTGTCAACTTTAGGGTACAGATCTATGAGCTCTGACAGATGCACCACTGCACTGTAGGTGTAGAACAATGACCTCACTCCAAAAAATCCCCGTGTGCCAAGCTCCCAGCCCCAGCTTCTGGCCTCTGGGCTGCATCCATTGTCCAACCCTCCCCCCTGCATTGATACACTGCTGTTTGCTTACCTCTCTTTTTTTTTTTTTTTTTTTTTTTTTTGCGGTACGCGGGCCTCTCACTGTTGTGGCCTCTCACTGTTGTGGCCTCTCCCGTTGCGGAGCACAGGCTCCGGACGCACAGGCTCAGCGGCCATGGCTCACGGGCCCAGCCGCTCTGCGGCATGTGGAATCTTCCCGGATTGGGGCACGAACCCGTGTCCCCTGCATCGGCAGGCGGACTCCCAACCACTGTGCCACGAGGGAAGACCTCTCATTTATTTTTACTTGAAGTTTCTTGCTTTCTTTTTTTTTTCACCTGAATTTACCAGTTTAGGACATTGGTACTGTTTCAGGTTTTTGGTGATTATGCATAAGGCCAACCTGAACCTTTTATATAGGTTTTAATGGGAATGTACTTCCATTTCCCTTGTTCACGGAAAGCCTGTGTTTTGCTTCATCCTCACTAGCCCTTGGCTTTGTCAATGGCATTAAAATGCCATTTTAACTGGTTTGCTTTTATTTTAATTTGCATTTTCCTAATGACTAAGGCCATTGAGCATTTTCATGTGCTTATTTGCCGTCCTCATAGCTTCTCTTGCAAACTGTTTACATCTTCTGAACAATTTCTCTAATTGGGTTTTTGTTTTCTCACGATGGTATTTGGGGAATTCTTTATATGTTCTGGTTACAAGTATTTCATGCTTTGCAATGATTTTCTCCCTGTGACTCCTCCTCGCATTTTCTTAGGAGTGATTTTTGAGGAACATAGGTTCTAAATTGTGGTGAAATCAATTTATCCCAAATTTTCTTTTTATGAATCATGCTATCCTTTGGCTAGTATTTGCTTGTAATATCTTTTTGCATCCTTTTACTTTCCACATTTGCTTCTCTCTTGTAAACAGTGTGCATCCGGATGTGTTTCTGATACCCACCTTCAACAGTGATGTTTTAACTGTTGACTTCACTGTTGTTGCATTTATATAATCACTGATATGGTCAGACTGGTTTCTCCCACCTTAATTTACTCATTTATACCGTGCCAATATTTCTGTGTCTTTTCCTCCTTCCCCCCTTTCTTCCAGAACAGATGTCTGTATGTAATCTCCATAAGAGAAGACATTTATCAGCAGCTCACATCTCCTGGTCTCACAGCCCCTCGAATCTGACATCTTGATTTCATCGAGGCTGTTAATTCTGGGTTACTGTGGTTCTCTCTTCTCTTTCTCTCTGACATGATCTATTTTAGAAAGATAACAGTAGGCTTGATGATGAGATTTGATTTCCTTTGCCGAATATATCTCTTGGGACATTTTCCTTTTATGAGAGCTTTACTGAAACTGGTTCAAAGGTTTGGGATGTGGTGTTTCTGAGAATATGCTTATGTTGCCCTCATCCTCAAATGGCCATTCGATTGCTTCTAAATTGTTTTCTTCACCACTTGCTGTCAAATGATCTGATACAACATCTGGTTTGTGTTCTTTTAAATGATCTATGACTTCTCAAAATGTTAGACATAGTCGGGATCCCCCAACTGCCTGACTCACCCGGCCCAGCCCTGCCCCTGGAGGATGCTGCATGCTGCCTTTTTTTTCAGTTCTGCCCTGAGACGAAGATTCAGGGGAGGCACCATGTGGAAAGGAAGGGAACTGTGGCGGGGAAGAGACAACAGCTGGTGACACGTGTGTGGAGCGTGTTCCCACTATGGGTAACCGAGGCTCTTCGGGAGCCAGGAGAACATATGGCTCCAAGTTATTCCTTCCGAGGTACCAGGTAGCCAGCCCATCAGTGGGTGGAACTGCCCGATATCCCGTCTTGCTGTGCAGGTTCTGGAAGGTGAGCCAGCTGCACCGACAGCGGGGCCAGGGTGTGAGAGTCTCTGCTGGGATGAGTCTTCACCTGTAGACTGCGTGGCTGACATGGGGCTCCGTCCTGAGGATGGAGAAGAAGGTGGGTCACGTGCCCCTGCTCTCACCAGGCACGTTTGATGAGAGCCGAGTTTTGAGCTGGTTCCCGTCATATGGACGGGATTTATGGGGGAGAACAGGGATCTGAGGTCCTTTCAGGCTGAGGGCAGGGTGAGGACAGGGAGTGATGGGGGCTCCAAGCCCAGGCTACGTGGTGCCACGTGGTGCCACGTGCTGTCATGAACAGGCCACGAGTCTCAGCCCCAGAGACGGACCACAAACACCAAGGGGGCTTCTCAGAATAAGGGACAGAATGTGAGCATTAGAAAACTGGTCCCCCAGCCCCGTCCGCAGGAAGTGCTCTTTAAAGCATCCAGAAGGGACCATTTTGCAGCCCAGATGGGTAAAGATTGAGAGATGGGAGAACGAGGGATACAGACGTTCTCAGGCCGATGACAGGTGCCACCACTCTGAAGGGGGGGTGCTGGAGGGCGTGAGGCTCCAGAGCCAGGTGACCGGCCCTCGGGGGTGTGCAGTGGGAGATCGGTCCTGTCAGCACTTGATTCAAACAGAAACACCCTGTGCATGTTCGTGGTAGCAGAATCGGGACACAACCTCAAGCTTGAGGTTTGAGATGAATGACTGAGTTGGGGGTGGCCCTGTTACCGTCCAGGCTACTGCAGGCAGACGCGGAAAGAGGCGATGCTGGTGTCACTGCAGACGCAGACGTGCGTGAACGGGGACGGGGTTGGGCACGCGGATGCCGAGGCATCACCCACTGAAAACACCAAGCGAGTGAAGCAGCGCGCCCTACGGTGAGAGCGCCACCCGGCTCCTCTGCAGCATATTCAAGGCAGAGATGTCCTGTCAGATGGCCATCGCCACAAAGGCTACAAACGACAAACACAGGAGAGGGTGTGGAGAAAAGGGAACCCCGCCACCCTGTTGGTGGGAATGTAAACTGGTGCAGCCACTGTGGAGAACAGTATGGAGTTTCCTTAAAAACCTAAAAATAGAGTTGCCATATGATTCCATATGATAGAGTTGCCATGCCCACTCCTGGGCATGCATACAGACAAAACTATAATTGGAAAAGGTACATGCACCCCAATGTTCACAGCAGCACTATTTACAATTGCCAAGACATGGAATTGTACCTAAATGTCCATCGACAGATGAATGGATAAAGAAGACGTGCTATATATACAATAGAATACTACTCGGTCATAAAAAAGGAATGAAATAATGTCATTTGCAGCAACACGATTATCATGCTAAGATGACCATACTAAGTGAAGTAAGTGGAGAAAGACAAATGTCATATATCACTTATATGTGGAATCTAAAACATGATACAAATGAACTTATTTACAAAACAGAAACAGACTCACAGACTTAGAAAACAAACTTATGGTGACCAAAGGGGAAAGGGGAGGAGAAGGGATAAATTAGGAGTTTGGGATTAACAGACACACACTACCATATATAAAATAGACAACCAACAAGGATCCACTGTAGAGCACAGGGAACCAGATTCAATATCTTTTAATAACCTATAATGGAAAGAACATGAAAAAGAATACATACATATATGTAACTGGATCCCTGTGCTGTACACCTGAAACTAACACAACATTGTAAATCAACTCTACTTCAATTAAAAAATTAAAAAAAACCCAAAACAACAAAGTAAAGAGTCATCACAGCAAGACAAGATTTCCTCAGCTCCTGGTGGACACTGTGGTATCCAGTGTATTGTTCCCTCCCTGTGGAATTCTTCACAGAAAGCACCCAATACTTGTGAGTGTGTGTGTTCTAAGGACAAATAAGATTAAAATAAAAGGCTTAATTCCCCCGTTGAAAATAAGGGGAGGACTTCCCTGGTGGCACAGTGGTTAAGAATCCTCCTGCCAATGCAGGGGACATGGGTTCGAGCCCTGGTCCGGGAAGATCCCACATGCCGCGGAGCAACTAAGCCCGTGTGCCGCAACTACTGAGCCTGCGCTCTAGAGCCCATGCTTCACAACAAGAGAAGCCACTGCAATGAGAAACCCGTGCACCACAATGAAGAGTAGCCCCCACTTGCCGCAACTAGAGAAAGCCCACGCGCAGCAGCAAAGACCCAAGGCAGCCAAAAGTTAAGTAATTAATTAATTTAATTAAAAAGAAAATAAGGGGAGAGGGCTTCCCTGGTTGCGCAATGGTTAAGAATCTGCCTGCCAATGCAGGGGACACGGGTTTGATCCCTCCTCTGGGAAAATCTCACATGCCGCAGAGGGACTAAGCCCACGAGCCACAACTACTGAGCCCGAATGCCACAACTACTGAAGCCTGCGAACCTAAAGTCCATGCTCTGCAATAAAAGAAGCCACCGCAATGAGAAGCCTGTGCACCGCAGCCAAGAGTAGCCCCCGCTTGGCACAACTAGAAAAAGCCCGTACGCAGCAACAAAGATCCAACACAGCCAAAAATAAATAAATAAAATAAATAAATTTTTAAAAAAAGAAAATAAGGGGAGAGATCCCTCCTCCCTTTCCTCAGATCATTTACTTAGAAGACGGGTAAACACCCTCCTCTCTTTGAAATGCCTGCTAACCCTTCTGAAGACTAGACAGGCCTCTTGTCAGCTCTGTGACCCTGGAGAGTCTTTCTCAAGGACCTGGGAGTCTCTCCTTAAGATGTGAACATCCAGGGAGGTGGCGTCCGTCCCCCAGCTTCTGGGAACCCCGAGTTACAGCACTGTTGTAATGGCACAGGACCCTCTGGGGCCTTCCCTGCACAGGCCACTCCCTCTCCCCATGCCTCCGCCTGCCTCTTGTCTGGAGGAAAGCTTTAGCCAAAGAATACATTTAATCAGAGAAATGAGAAAAATGCAGAAACAAAGGAAAACAGTCAAGCAAGACAAAAAAATAATGGTTTAGCCATTGAACAAAGTCAAGGACTTTTAGTGTCTTCTCAAGGGCCACAGATAATATTCTGAGCTATATTCTTTGAGCTGTTTTGTAGATACTGAAATTCCCACCAAATAAAAAAAAAGCTACCTGCAGGAATTCCCTGGTGGTCCAGTGGTTAGAACTCTGTGCTTCCACTGCAGGGGCCCAGGTTCAATCCCTGATCGAAGAGCTAAGATCCTGCAAGCTGTGTGGCAAGGCTGGAAAAGAAAACGTTAACTACATGATAACCAGACTGTAGCCATGACACAGCTGCTCCATCTTACATAATTCCAAGAACCGACTCAAACAGGAAACATCCAGTGGGGTGGTCTCCCCCAGCTGCCGGGTCTCCTCCCCAAATGCCTCCAGGATGGGTAGGACCCTGTTTGCATTTCCAGGCTTTGTCCAGCTGTACCTGTGACAGGTCCCACCGGGCACCTGCGGGCACTGGGCTCACGGCCTGTTCCGGTGCCTCCTGCCTCGTTCTGGGGCCCCGTGGCCTGGATCTGGCAGCAAGTCCGCAGGCACTGAGTCCGCAGGCCTCAGCCTGGGGCCTCTGCTCTAAGCACCTCCGACCACTCCTCCACCAACGAGGCTGAAGGGCCACAAGGGCAGGTGCAGGCAGGGGAGTGACTGGCTGAGGGGCCCAGAGATAAGGGCGGCTGCAGTGTCGCGGGCACTTGTCAGAGTCAACAGGGACACAGCTCCTGGGCCAGGTGCTCCCGGAACTCCCATCCCTCCTCCTCTGGTTTCCTCAGCACCTGGACCAGGCAGACACTTAACGTCACGCAAGGCCTGGGATTCTCCCCTGAATTCCCACCTGGTTCCCTGAAAAATGATCCCCAGGTAAGGTCCCTCCCTCAGGCAGCTCTGTCCCTGAGCCTGGAGCTGGGGTCCGGGTGGCCAGCGATGGACCAGGCCCTCTTCCCCGGGGAGGGTAGGACGAGGGGACAGAGCTGGGCTGGGAGCCTCTCCAGCCGTAGCCCAGGCCTCAGGAAGTGCTACTTCTGAGGGGCTTGGACGTGAGGGGTAGGGTTGAGGAAAAGCCATCACCCTGGGGCTCGTGGCCACAGACTGGAGGCCAGAGTTTCCAGAGGAGGAAGCCCAGAGGGCCCAGGCAGTGACTCATGCTCAGGGGACCCTGTGGTCGCTCCTGCAGGGGGGACAGGGCTCAGGCCTGATGGGAGGTAAGCCCAGACCAGGAGAGATTTACCCCCCTGCTGGGCAGGGGCACAGCCAGCCCTGGGTGGGGCTGGTGGGGCCCACCAGACAGTGCTCTCAGCCTGCACAGGACCCATGGGGTAGGGGTGGGGGAGGCGATGCCGGGCTGGGCAGGGAAGGAGTGAAGAATGCCCTGGCCTCGTCCGGGATCAGCTGATCACCCTGGCCGCAGGCTGCTGGCACGTGGAGAACCAGATCCCCGAGCCCCAAACCCTGTGTCAGATGGCGCCAGGGCACAAGGAGAACCTGGAGTCCCCACTGGGCCCTTGGCAGACATCCCTCCAGGTGAGGGGGTCCCTGGAGGGCAGGAGGGAAGACCTTCTCTTGTGGTCCTTTCTGGGACTGGGGTGCTGTGGCCCCCACGGGCAGGTCCCCGGGCCAAAGCCGTCTCTGAGCCAGGTTCTCCAGCATCCCTGGTCTTTCCAGCGGGGGGACGCGAGCAAAGGTGCCCCAGCCCTGGCAGCAGCACGTCCCAGCCGTGGCCATGGCTGTGGGGAAAGCTTGGGAGGCCTCTCTTGCCCCCCCTCACCCCCGTGCTGGGGCTCAGCATCCTCCACCTTCCTCCACCTGTAGATGCGGCTGCCTCTGGCGCTCCTCGTGTTTCCCTTCCTGGGAGAAAGGGGTGAGTCCCGAGGCAGGGCGTCCGGCTGCCCTAGAACCCAGGCCCCGGCCCCCTGGGCAGTCTGTGGTCCCTCCGTGTTGGGTATTCTCTGGCCGGGAGGCAGGGGCCAGTCACCTGTGTCCCCCTCGCTCTGAGGTCCATCCTGGGCCCTCAAATTGTCCTGACTTTTTCTGCCCAGCTCTGTCCCCCAAGAGACAGGTGTGGGACCGCATCCAAACCAACCGGTTCTTGAAGCACCGTAACCTGCTCCCTGCGGCCTGCGCCCTGCGGGTCTGTGTGAGAATCCGCACAGTCCTGTGCCTTTTACAACTTTCAAAGTCCTTCCCCAAAGGCAGCTCATCTGTGCACAGCTCAGGGGCAAACTGAGACCCAGAACGCGGACCAAGACTTTCTAACCCCCCACGTGCTCGAGCTTTCCCGGGCCTTCTCTCACCTAAACCTCAGAACAACAGCCAGGGGACCCTGCCTCTCATCCCAGCAAGGGGACTGAGGCCTCCCCAGGTCTCCAACCTGGAAGCCATCCACCACCCACAGGGACCATTTGCATCTAAATTAATTAACATTAAATTAAAAATTTAGTCACACAAGCACATTTCAGGTACCAAGCATGTCCATCACTGTGGAAAGTTCCATGGGGCAGCTGTTTGGGGTTCAGAATCTAGACAGAATCTAGAGGTGAAGGTGGGAGGGGAGCCAACCCTTGGGCCCCACCCCTGGGCCTTGTTCTCATAGGGGGGCCACCTGGGGGGCTTGCTGGGCTGACCCGTGACCCTCGGGCCATTTCCACCCATCTCTCCACCAGTGATCGGCTTTGTCCCAGAGGTCCGCATCGTTGGGGGCATGGTGGCGTCCCCCTGGCAGTGGCCCTGACAGGTAAGCCTGAGAGAGCAGGGACAGCATGTCTGCGGAGGCAGCCTCGTCAGCCACCGGTGGGTGCTGACCGCCGCCCACTTCTTCTCCAAGTGAGTCCTGCTTCCCACTCGCTGAGAGGCCCCAGGCAGCTAGAGGGGAAGACAGTGCTGGCCCCCGACCACCCCCAGGACTCACTGCCCTTTGCAGCCCCCCGCAGGTGACTCAGATGCCCGCAGGCTGGGGTCACTCCAGCATCCAGCTTTCCTTCAGCAATTTGCCTCAGACACTGGCATTTTCTTCAAACTGTGAAAGAAAACATATTTTAATTATTTGACAGTACTTGGAAGTAGGCACTTTTTTCCTATTTTTAAAATTGTGGTTCAATACATATAACATAAAATTTCCCACCTCAGCCATTTCTAAGTGTCCAGTTCAGTGGTAATAAATACATTCATGTTGTTGGACAACCATCCCCACCATCCTCTCCAGCACTCTTTTCATCTTGTAAAACTGCAACTCTGTTCCATTAAATACTAACTGCCCATCCCCCTCCCCCAGCCCCTGGCGACCATCCTTCCACTTTCTTTTTTAAATTAATTAATTAATTTATTTATTTTTGGCTGCATTGGGTCTTCGGTGCTGCGCACAGGCTTTCTCTAGTTGCGGCGAGTGGGGGCTACTCTTCGTTGCGGTGTGTGGGCTTCTCATTGCAGTGGCTTCTCTTGTTGAGGAGCACAGGCTCTAGGCGCGCGGGCTTCAGTAGTTGTGGCGCATGAGCTTAGTTGCTCCACAGCATGATCTTCCCGGACCAGGGGTTGAACCCGTTTCCCCTGCATTGGCAGGTGGATTCTTAACCACTGCGCCACCAGGGAAGTCCCAGCCTTCCACTTTCTGTCTCTATGAATCTGACTCCTGTAAGGACCACACAGAAGCGGTATCGTACAGAACGGTCCTTTTGTATCTGGCTTATTTCACTTGGCATAATGTTCTCAAGGCTTATCTATGTTGTGGCAGGTGTCAGAATTTCCTTCCTTTTTAAGCCTGAATAATATTTCACTGTATGGATGGATCACATTTTATTGATCCATTCATCCACTGATGGACACTTGGGTTGTTTCCACCTTTGACTACTGTGAGTAACGCTGCGAAGAACATGGGTGTACATGAAAGCAGAAAACATTTAAAGAGCAAAATGCTCTTTGACAGTATTTGAAAACCAAAACCAAAACAAAGCCAACCTAAAGCAACTCAAGGCTGAATTCCACACGGAGATAATTCGAAATCAAAGATAGTCCCTCTCGAGGCTGAACCAAGGTGTCAGCTTAACTTTAACGGGTGCAATAATTAATACCTAACTGGCTGGTCCCAAGTGTAATCTGGGGGTAAATAAACCTTTCACTTTCTGTTGGTGCTGGAACCCTTTCTGGAACGTTCCTGGTAGAATTAAGTCCCAGGAATAATGATCAACAGTCCCTGGGGGCTTCCCGCATGCAGGCATGGTTCCAAGCACACTACATGGATCACTTTTTGCTCGTGACAACCTCCTGAGGTACGTACTAAAACCCCTATTTTCCAGATGGGGAAACTGAGGCACAAAACCTGAGGCCCTATAATAAGCAGGTGGCAGATACAGGATGTGAACCCAGGCAGTATGGGTCCCTCTGCAGCCCCAGTGAGCCCAACACCCTGAGAAGGGACATTCGGAATAGGAACAGTCCTGCAGGGTGACTTAAACCTCGCTCAGTGTCAGGAAGGCAAGGACACTCTTGAATAAGCACAGGGCTTCGGGCAGAGACCAGCTTCCTGGTGGGAATTCAGAAGATGCTTTGATCAAGAATCCCCTGCCTCATGGAGCTTTTGCACACTCCTCTCTTCAGGGGACCCCTTTCTGTCCCCATCTCAGGTCAACTTCCTACCTGCCTGAGGGCTCAGCTCAGCTGTCCTCAAATGCTGGGAGGGGGTCATCCGCCTCCCTCCGCCACCCCACCCCCTGCAGAGAACATGCCTCCCCAACTTCTTGTGGAACCACTGTGCTCCCCTGGCCGCCCTGCCCACCTGCCGGCATAGAACCCACCTGCCGTCCACTGCTGGTCTCACCCTCTACCATCTGGGCACCACCTGCCTCGCTGTCTGTGTAGCCTGGGAAGAGTGGGGCCCAGTCCATTCTGTCCCCCAGCAGCACAGGCCCCGCCTCACAGAGGGCTCTGGACAAAGGATGAATCGTCTTATCACATGGCTGGATGTTTACGCTGGAGTCTTTCTCCCCATCCAGACGCGGCCAGCCCTGTGTCCCCCAAGCCTAGATCCGACACAGTGGGACAGGGCTGAGCAGAGAGGGTCTGCGGGACTGAACAAAGCTCCCAGGTGCATGGTCCTCTCCCCCCAGGAGCCAGTCTGGGTGGGGCCGACACCACCATACTCTCTGTCCTCATGGCCCATCATGTCTCCTCCTGCTTCCCGCGTAGCTCCGTGAATCTGCAGGACCTGACCATCCAGCTGGGAGAGTCTGTCCTGTACACCAATCCCCAAGACTCCGTCTCCACAGCCGTCATCAGCATCGTCCGGCACCCCTCCTTCAACGGGAATGTGCTGCAGGGCAGCGACGTGGCCCTGGTGAAGCTGGCATGCACCGTGCCCTTCTCCTGCACCATCAGATTGGTCCCTCTGGCCTCACCAGGCTCCTACTTCCTGCTGGGCACCCTCTGCTGGGTGACTGGCTGGGGGGACCTCAGGCAGAATGGTGGGTGAGAGGCAAGGGGCTGGGGCTGGAGGGAGCTGCCCCAAGGTGGAGCAGAACGCACTGCGAGGAGGCAGTGAGTCACCCGCAGCTTCTCTGCCCGACCCTGTCCCCAAGGGCCTGGCCCAGCCCTCATCTTGCACCACCACTCACCTCGGGTCAGGCATCCGCCTCACCACCCACACGACGTGCAGCTGGCCGCCCGGGGAGGGGGCACATCCAGCCGCTGCTCCTAGCCATCCCCAGAGAGCAGGCATGGTTGCACACCCCACCTGTGGTCCCCGAGGACCCCTTCTCCCACCCTGACGCCCACTCTGCCCTCAGTGGCTCTGCTGGAGCCCCCACCGGCTGCAGGAGGTGGATGTGAGCATCAGCAGCCTGCAGGGTGCCGCAGGTTCTACCGCCCAGAGCCCATTGCCAAGGAGATGCTGTGTGCTGGCTATTTCCAGGGCCAGAAGGGCTTCTGCGAAGTCGGACCCCTGGCCAGTGCTCCTGGCCCAATCCTCCGCGGGGCCTGGGGAGTCACTGGCTCCCTCTGGGCCTGTTTCCCCTTAAGTACAGTGGGGTGAGGAAGCAGAGGCCCATTCACAGAGGATCTGTGATGCACCTCCCCAGTGCTTAGCCAGGCTCCCCAGGTCCCCTCTTACCCTACGTGACCCCAAGAGGCAGGCTGGGTCCTGGACTTGGGCCGGGGGGACATATTACAATCTTGCTCCATGAGGTTGGGGGCTTTGTCTCATCCCCGAGGTAGAACAGTGTCTGGCTTGGAGTCAGAGCTCGATGAATACTTTTTACAAGAATGGGTCCAGAGTCATTCTGACAATAAAAAGCCAGAAAATTCGGGCTCCGGCTGTCACAGGGAGGTGAGCAGGTGCTGCAAAGACACAGAGGAGTCCAGGTTCAACAAGGCCACGTGACTAGTAAGGGAGGCAGCATGCATCGGAGGACGCATCCAGGCTTCAGAATAATAATAAAGTGATTGAATTTCAGCGATGCTGTATACTAGCTGTGTGACCTTCAGCGAGTTGTTTGACCTCTCTGAGCCTCAGAGGCCTCAGCTCTTAAAAACAAAAAAGAGGCAGATAGAGCTGATATGCAGGGCTGCTAGGAGGACCAGATCAAGGACAGAGATCCTGCCGGGCTACCTGGAGCCTCAAAGAGCTTGCCCTGTGCGTCCCCCCACTCCCCGCCCCAGCATCCAGCCGTCTCGGTCCCTGTGCTCCCCGACTTCAGCCTCAGTCTGAGAGCTCGCACCCCCGGCAGCGTAGACCTGAGCCCCACTGGACTTGTCTGCTATTCTTGCTTCTTTCAGGGTGACTCCGGAGGCCCCCTGGTCTGCCAGCTCCAGGACAAGCGCTGGGTGCAGGTGGCAGTGGTGAGCTCCATCAGGGGCTGCGTTGAGCCCAGCCTCCCGGGGGTGTATGCCAGGGTCTCTGCCTACCAGCCCTGGATCCAGCACCAAGTGTTCCTGCCAGGGCACCTGCACAGGGGCTGACCCCTCCCCAGGGCTCGGCCTGCCATTCTTGCATCGTCTCTCCCAAGTTGCCCGTTTCTGCGTGACTCTTCCCCACTCTGCCTTGCTGTCCCTGCCTCTCCCAACCCCCACCCTGACCCCCATGTGGCCAGCGGACAAAAGATGGCCAAGGCATGACAGCGGTTTGACTTGCACCTGTTTAAGGCAAAGAGCTGGGCCAGGATGGAAGCACAAGCTGGGGGGTCCCTGGGGGCTGCTGGCACCCACCCGCCTCCCACCCACCAACACTAAATGCTTGGTAACCTGTTTCTCCGGCCTGTTCATTTGAACTGTCATGGGGCAGGGGGGTGCTGCAGGACCACTTATCCTCAGCAGAGACCCTCCAGGGGTGCTCTGTGTGCCCGTGGTCTGGGGTGGGGTGTGTGTGTATGGTGGGGAGAGGGGGGCAGGCTGTGGACGGTGCCAGCTCTCAAAGCAGAGGCCTGGTGCTCGCCCTAGGTGGGGTAGGCTGTGTAATTGGCAGGGTCTCTTGTTTAAAAAGCAGGAAATGGGGCTTCCCTGGTGGCGCAGTGGTTGAGGGTCCGCCTGCCGATGCAGGGGACGACGCGGGTTCGTGCCCCGGTCCGGGAGGATCCCACGTGCCGCGGAGCGGCTGGGCCCGTGAGCCATGGCCGCTGAGCCTGCGCGTCCGGAGCCTGTGCTTTGCAATGGGAGAGGCCACAACAGTGAGAGGCCCACGTACCGCAAAAAAAAAAAAAAAAAAAAAAAAAAAAAGCAGGAAATGACTTTTTCCCATTCTTTTGGCGTCTCTCCACGAGTCTCGCTCTTTGGGGCACGGGACACTGCGGGGCGAGCGCGGAGCTTCCAGGGCGGGTGCAGCCGGGAGGGTAGGGAAGCAGGCCTGCCCCACCTTGCTCAGTAGCTCCGCCATCCCGGGACTTTACCGGGACTTTTCACCAAAAGTCACCTGCTCAGCCCTTCCAGGCACAGAACGTGAGCGCTGCCCCACCCCCACCCTGTGGTGTGCCTCCCGCACCCCCAGTTCCCAACCTCACCTGCAGCCGCCCAGTTGCCTGTGCCACACACCTGAAGTCAGAGGCTCTGCCGGCGTCCTACAGAGAGAGCAGAGAGCTCAGCGGTCTGCGTCTGCGCGCCCGGCCCGCCCTGTGGCCCCTGGCGAAGGAGGGAGGGCGGCCCTGATTGGGTCCCTGTGCGTGCTCGGTCCCCAGGACTTGGCCTAATCCCGCGGGCCTGGCTGGGAAGGGGGTCTCGGCCCCGCTTCTTGCCTATACCCGGACCGGGCACTGGCTAGGAAGAGGGTCCGAGGGGACCTTCCTCAGTCCGGTGGTCGAGCAGGCAGGGCCCCAGCTCCTGGGTCCAGACAAGGCCGAAAGGGGACTGCGGTGGGGTCTTGGGGCCTTGGAGTCCCTGGTGGAACCGCGAGGCCCCCCCCTGCCTCCTGTCCACGTCTCAGCGCCCCCCGGCTGCCCTGCCTCCTGTGCGGAGGGCAGGCCCGGCTGCTGTAGCCTGTCCCAGCCTGGGAAGGCCTCTCCCCTCCCTGGAAGAATCCAGGGTCATTGTTGAAAGCCTGCTGGGACACCCCCACCAAACCTAAAAACTGTGGTGGAGCGTCTGGATTCCCGATGCTGTCCAGCTAGACTGACCTTGGCGTCGTACGGAGAAAGGCCCAGTGCACGTGTGTTGGGTGTGAGAAAGAGGCTGCTCTTAGGGGACACTTGGGTGAGGGGCTGCATGGATCCTGAGAACCCCCGGCTCCCTCTGTCTGCTGTATGGCCTCAGGAAAGTACCTCCCCCCTGGTCCCCAGACTCCTCATTAATACAAGGATGGTCTGGGATAGATGCTCTAACTCAGCTCCTGGGCATCTCTAACCTGAGCCCCCAGATCCTCCTCCCTGGGTTCTTGGTGTCAACTCCAAGTCCTGGGATTCATCCGCGGGGGGGAGGGTAGCCTACGTGAGAGAGAGATGCTCAGACACAAGTGCATAGGCACCTGTACACACAGCCCTGGCTGGAGGCCGGAGACCTGCATTCCCTCACATCAACAATGCCCCCGACCACTGGGAGAGGGGCTGAGCTAGCCGCAGGCATTCCCTTTTGTCCAGGTCCAGCACCCTCTGGGACCCGGGGTCTCCTTTCCCAGCCCTGGAGTCAGGCTCTCCGCTGACTGAGGCACCCTGGGGCTGTGGCTCAGGACGCCTCTCCTGATGAGGGTGCACGCACCTCGTGGAGACTTCTGGGTGCGTGAGGCATCTCCCAGCATCTCAGCCACATCCTACTCGGTAGCAAATTGCTGTTGTGAGCTGAGTGAGGGTTGGAAGGGAGGGGGTGATGAGAGGGGCTGGTAGTGGGGTGGTGGGGGCACTGGGAGAGGCTGAGGAGCAAGCAAGACGCAGCAGTGGCGTGAGTTAGGCACCTTGCAAGATTTCTTCTGAGCGGGGCCAGAGTTCCCAAGGGCCAGAAATTAGAAAGGAGGAAGGGACCCGTGAGCCCCAGGGCCGCCCACCGCTCCAGACCCACACGTGACAAGCTTCATCCACCACGACCCCAAGGAACGACGTCAGTTCCCTTTTATAAATGAAATCAGCTGAGGGTCAGGAAGATTTGCTGACTGGCCTGAGGTCTCACAGCTAGAAGATGACCACATCCCAGGGGCTGCTTTGTAGATATTCATTAGCTGAAAGTCTGTGTGCCCACAGCTCAGTCCATGCTAAGTTACTGTTTTTCCGGGGCAAATATGGGTTTGTGCTCACATATCTCAAGACAAATACCTTTGGAAAAAGACTTCCATGGTTCAAACTTTTAAAAAAAATTCAGCTTTATTATGGTATCATTTAAAAACACACTTATTGGGACTTCCCTGGAGGTCCAGCGGCTAGGACTCCATGGTTCCACTACAGGGGGCACGGGTTCGATCCCTGGTTGGGGTACTAAGATCCCACAAGCTGCAATGTGGCCAAAAAAAAAAAAAAAAACAACCAAGCAAAAAAACCACTTATTTAAAATTTGCCAATTTTAAGTCTACAGTTCAAAGACTTGGACAAAAGTATACAGCCCTGTAACCACCACCACCATCAAGTTTACTACATTCCCACCATCCCAAACATTCCCTCCTGTCCCTTTGCAACCAGTCTCCTCCCCACACAGAAACTGGAGAGGGAGCAGGGAAGTCCCGGGATGGGGGAGGAAGGATAGAGGAGGAGCTGAAGGCCAGGCTCTACTGGCAGGCTCCACCTGTTCCTTCTGTACACCCGGCAGGGAGGGCCTGTCACCTGCATTTGTCCCTATGTGGACACTGTGGCCTGGTAGCAAGTGGCCGACTCAGGGGCACACAGACTACAGCAGGGCCAGGTCAGACCCCACGCGGCCTGGCTGCAAAGCCTTTTCTCCCCACCTGGGCAGGGATTGGAGTCAATGCCACCCCCTCCAGGAAGCCCTCCCTGGTTCCTGCTGAGCATACTGTCTCCTCTCCTCAACCCTGGTCTTTGGGGTTTCTCAGGAGGGTCCCAGATCAAGGTCCAGACTGAGCCCAGTGGAGACAGCTCAGGCCCTGTGACTGGAGTCTCTGTGCCAGCTCACCCCCTCCCCCCATTGTCTCTTTCCCCCCACCTGTCCCCAGGTCCCGTGGTCTCCATCAGTCAGGCACAGCACCAGCTGCCCAGCTGCCCTTCCTAACTGTCCTCTGTCCTGCCAGGGCCTGATAACAGAGCTGATTAGGGCCCCTGGGAGGGGCTGGGACTTTCCTGCCCCTCCCTCCTTCCTGCCCCAGCTCCCAACCCAGCTCCTAAGCACCGGGACCCTTGTGGGTCCCTCTGAGACCTTCTAGGTCAGCCACCCCCTCTTAGGTGGGGGGAAACTGAGGCACAGGGGCGGGTGGAGAGCTGCCTGATGATCCACAGGGTGGGGGAGGGAGGCACAGACTGGTCTTCTTCCCACCAGCGCCAGGCCCGGAGCCACGGCTTGGACGCGTGTGCTCCACGTTTGACCTGGTGACAAATAAGGACAAATAAGGATGACAGCGACACCACCTCTGTGTGTGGGGCCTGTACTGAGCCCGTGAGGACTGCACACCTGGGAGGCTGTCCCCGTCAGCCAGGCACGGGGTGGGGGAGGGAGGAATCGGAGCCTAGTCTGCCCCTCCTAGGGCCCAGGAGGCCTGGGCTCACCCTGTATGGAGGGCGGAGGCAGGTCTGGAAAGACCCAGGTCCTCTGACTCTGGGAACCCCAGTGCCATCCCCGGGTCCCACTTCTGGGCCCCCACCTGTCCCGGCTCAACTCACTCCAGCACTGGGGACCTCTCTCCCTACCTGCACCCCATCACATGGCTCCCTGCAGGGCCCTTAACACCCCCAGGGTTCCAGCCTGCTGTTGAGAAAGAAACTCAGAATTTCATCCCCTCGATGTCCCCTTGATGTCTTTGTGACACGGTGCTGTTTCTGTTCCCACTTGCCAGGAGGGCAAACTGAGGCATGGGGCATGGGAGGGGTGTGTCCTGCCCGAAGTGCTCCCTCCCCGGCCCTGGGGATGCCCTTGTGGCCCAGGACGGGGTGAGGGGCCCTGTCGCCCAGCGTTACTGGGTCATGTGGGCCCACATGTTGGGAGGACACCTGGACAGTCCCATATCTAGGACTGGACCCTCATCCTGGCTCCCACCCCTGGCACCAACAGCTCACCCACTCAGACTGTCCTCCGGCCCGAGCCCTGACCCTTCCAGATTGAGCCGTGCTCACTCTTACCTGTAGTCAGTATCTGGGTCTGTTTTTCAGGGATACAGGGACCCCCCGGGTGTAAGCTCATGCCCTGCCCTGTTCCCCTGCCCCACCCCCGGCCTGCAGCATCTCAGGTCTGCAGCTCTGGGACTCCAGCGCCCAATTCTTATCCTCCCACCTACCTGATCCCCTGAAATACCCCTCCCTCCACACTCCACCCAGCCCAAGGCCATGTTGTACAGGCTTAAGAAAATTCTGGAAGTCATCACCCCAACAACAGATAGGAATGATCTCTGGTGGGACAGGGGAATGAGGTTTCTTCATAACATGTATGTATCCTTCAAGGGTTTACAGTGGGCATGCTCCACGTTTGTAATTAAAAATGATTCAAGACTAAGAGGAATAATGAATAGCCCCGGCCCCTCCCCCATTACGTAGCTTCAAGTCAGAGTCGGAAGTTGGGGGAGAGCCTGTGTAGAGCCAGGGCCCTGGTCCCCAGGGCTCTGCTGGGTGGACCCTCAGTGCCCCTCGGTCCCCAAGTCTCGGCAGGGATGCAGGGACAGAGGCCGGTGGGGCTGGGGAAGGACTTGGAAACACAAAGGAAGCTCTTGTCTCAGTGGTTCTGGAGCCTCACCTGACATGGAAATCGGTTCTAGAGGATTAGCATCAAAGTATGTCTGTGTGTGTGAGTGCACACACATGTGCATGAGTGTATCTGTGCCTGTGTGTGCAACAATTCAAATATTCAATCTGTAAACACAAACACCTCCAACTTTGCAAAGCCAACAAAACAATTTTCAGCAACTGTGGAAGACAAAGTGTTAATGCAGTCATTTCATTGAATACCTTAAAATGACGAAAAGAAACCGAGGACTCCAAGAGCCTCACTAACAAGGAGAAGCAGAGCTGCTGGCGGAAATGATCTGTTAGACAAACACAGGGAGCGTTCACCTCCCCCCACCCCAGGAATGAGATAAATGCAATCTGCAAAATGAAACAGCAAAAGGATGCGACTCATTACAAGAATTTCAAATGTTGAATATGGATTATGCCTTTTTGCCCACAATGTAGTGTATGATACATGTATTTGATTATGTTTTGTGTATTACATGTATTACACTATGTGTCTTGTATCATGTTTACATTATTACACTTTGACATGATATATTACGTCTCACATTTGTATCCAGTGTGTTTCACATTGTGTCACGGTGTTGGATTCAAAGAAAACCAGAGCAACAGGGGAAAAGAGACCCCAGTACAGAACTGGGCGCCATTCCGAAGAAAGCAGGGACAAGTGGGGATTGTAGCCAAGGAGCAAGGGGTTGGTGGTCAGAGAATTTCTAAGAGGAGACAGCAGGTCTGGGGGAATTCTGTTTAAACCACCCTAAAGAGGCTTCTACTGACACATCCCAGGGAGATGAAACTTAGGGCGGGGAGAGAGGGGTTTTGATCAGGTATCAAGGGAGATTGGGTACCAAGGGCAGCGGTTCTTGCTAAACTGACTCAGCAGGGTTCTTGGTAAAATGGGGTATAACCAGGAAGGGCACAGTTGGGCCCAGGAGAAGGTTCAGGAGACTGACTAATGTTTGATCAAGCAAAGAATCTCTGTCATTGGCAGTTATGAGGGGAGTGCTGTGATGTGCACGGGTAGGAGGAGACAGGGGAACAGCCTTTCTGGAAATGATGTAGCAATGCCCCCGGGGGTTCTCTGGGAATTTCCTCCAGAACACAATCACCAATAAGGAGACAGTGCTAGAATGCAGATCGAAAAAGCAGCCTTGTTCATAAGCAGGAACACATTCCCAATAAAAGACAGATGGGAGATAGGGGAAACAGGCGTGACTGTGAGATGAAATGAGACAATCGTGGGGGGTGCAGTCCTCTGCGGACTGAGATCTGACAATAGCAGGGGACGACTCTTCCCTTCAGGAGATGTGTGCTCTATACAAGCCAGCATGCAGAGAAGTGGGCCTGGGTGCAAGGGGCAGGGCGGGGCCATCCCCACAGCAAGGCAGGTGCTCAGGGCCCAGGGACCCACAGAGAGGGTGGCTGAACCTGGCTGGGCCCTGGACCCTTCCCTCTCCCTCAGCGACACCCACAGCCAGAAACACAGCGACGACCACATCTGCTTTTCATGATCTTTAATGAGCGTTAGTGCCCACTGCCCGCTCCCTGGGCTCGGGGCAGGGGCGTCAACAGGGGGTGCTCAGGGCAGGGGGCCAGGGAAGGTGGGGAAGGATGCCGCCTCAGCAGGAAGCAGCGGTGTGGGGACAGGAAGGGACTGTCTTCTCCGCTGACCCAGGTGGCAACCCTGGGGACCGGGCTCAGGGCTCCTCGGGGACATACTGGTGGATCCAGTCCAAGTAGTGGGTGATGCGGGTGTAGATACCTGGCCGGTTGGGCTGAGCACAGCCGTCGCCCCAGCTGACCACACCCGCCTGCAGCCAGGTGCCATTCACCTTGCAGACCAGGGGCCCTCCGGAGTCGCCCTGGGGAGGGGAGGGGTCAGCGGTGGCTGTGAGGCCTGGGCGGCTGGGGGCTGCAGGGGGACGCGAGACCCACCTGGCAGGAGTCCCTCTTGCTATTCCCGGCACAGAGCATGTCGTCCCGGACGATCGGGATGTTGTCCCCTGTGTACAGACCAGTGTGGTATTTCATGTCACAGATGCTGTTTTCCACGACGGGGACCTTCACCTGCTTCAGGGGAAATGGCGGTGGCAGGGGTTCTGGGGGTGAGAGGAGAGGAAGGATGCTGCATCAGGAGAGTGTGGGATCACCGCCCTGAGCCGGCCGGTTGGGACCCTGTTCCCCAGAGGAAACCCCAGGTGGTGGAGCTGTGATGTGCCCAAGTCCCCCTCCAGCGGTCCCTGACACTCACGTCCACTGTTCAAGTTGCCCCAGCCTGTCACCCAGCACCGAGTCCCCGGGCGAAAGGTCTCCGGGGCAGGGGGCAGGGTGACCGGATGGACGTGGCTGGAGATGTTCACGGGGTCCCCAAGCTCCAGCAGGGCGATGTCCGCCCCGTTCTCAACTATGTAGTAGTTGGGGTGGGGGATGACCCTGCTGATGGGCAACAGCTCGTCCTGGTAATAGAGGTGCTGCTCCCGCAGCTGCACCCTGAGGACTGTGGGGTCTTGGACTTGCCTGGGGAGAGAGAGGGCCACCTACTCAGGGGCTGAGCCACCTCCGGGACACCCAGGAGCGTGGGTAGAGCCCCAGGCCCACCCCTACCCGCCAGGCCCTGTGGAGACTCACGGTCCGACGCAGTGGGCCGCGGTCAGCACCCACCAGGGGTGGATCAGGGAGCCCCCGCAGATGTGTTTCCAGTACTGGGTGCTGAATCTCAGGCTCACCTGCCAGGGCCACTTGCTCCCAGGGGCCTCCCGTCCCCCTACGATGCCTGCTCGCTGCAGAGCCTGGTCTGAGGCTGGGGCAGGAAGTGCCTTCAGGACACGACACGACCCAGCCATCGGGCTCAGCCCTTCCCTGTGCCAGCACCACCCTGGGCTTCTCTGAACCCACCCACCCATCCCTGGGCTTGTGGGGGGTGGGGTGAGTGGACAGAGACAGAACGGGCCCAGGGTCAGGACTCACCAGCGGCCGCATGGACCAGGCTCACCAGGAGGGGCAGCGCCAGCACCGGCAGATGGAGCATCTGGAAGGAGCGCGGAGGGGCAGCTGGAGCTTGGCTGGGGGTCTGTGGGGTGTGGGTTCTGTGGGGTGGGGTGTCTGTGGGGTGCGGGGTCTGCAGGGTGTGGGGTCTGCAGGGTATGGGGTGCAGGTTGTGGGGTGTAGGTGGAGTCGGGGCCCCTGGTGATCAGGGGCTCTGTCCAGGCCAGGGGGTCTGGGGCCTCAGTGCTCCAGATCTGAGGCTCAGCCATCCTGCTCCACGGTGACACCCAGGTGTCAGGCTCCCACTGGGGGTTCTCACCTTGGCGTGTCCAGCTGCTTTTGCCCAGCCCTCTCTCCCTGCCTCTTATCCTCACAGAGCAGGACAGGGTCAGGGGAGGGATGCTGGTCATCCAATCCAGAGGGAGGAAGTGGATGACTCAGACCCAGTGCCCGAGTCCCTCTGGCCAGGAAGGGGCCCTGCAGCCCCCGCCCCAGATGGCAGACCCGATTCCTCTGTGAAGTCGGACAACAGTCATCTCTGGGTGTTATCTGAACAGTTAACTCTGCCATCAGTGGAACCTTGTTATCTGGTGATCTGAGTGCCATCAGCAGAGGGACAGGCAGAGGGAAGTAAAGAGGAGATGACAGGAGAGGCCAGTGCCAGCCTTCGCTGGACACTCCCCACCAGGCCCACCACCCCTGTCCCCGGTCCTGCAGTGCCAAGGCGACCACTGTACTTGTCCGTCCATCCGCCCCACCTCCTTACTCTCCCCTGAGCCTGCTGGTCACCCTGGGCTTCCAGCCCACTGCCCCACCTCACGGCCTCCTAGACCCTGCTTCCCCCACCCACACACATCCACCCGGGTGGCCCCTCCTATGCCCTGGGGGAGCCTCGCCCTGGCTCTGTCTCTGGCTGGCTCCCTTGAACACCCTAGGGGTGTATTCAACTGGATTTTTCGGGGGACAGCATCTTGCTAGAGGGAGGCCTGGAGACCCCCCCACCTCAGGCCTCCCTCTAGCAGACGGTGCTCACTTATTCTCTCAACAAACTGGTCCCAGCGCCTCCAGGTGCTGCATCCGGGTCCCATGCACCAGGTTGATGGAGATGGGACCCTAGGAGACCACGGTGGAGGAGGCAGGGACAACAGGTGACATGCTGGTGCCCAGGGCCCGCCAGGGGACTTGGCGGGGCTTAGGGAGCACAGAGGGCCGCACCTCCAAGGAAGGCTCTGATTGGCTGAGCCCTGGGAAGCAGACCAATCAGCAGCTCGAGGATGTGATTGCTCTGACTGGCTAACATTGGACCAACACCTGGCCAGGCCGAAGGGGGTGGGAGGGCGCTAGGTGATGGGAAGGAGTTAACAGATCCCACATGGGTCCCCCTGAAGACCCTCTCAGGTGAGTATCCTTAGTACACAAAGGACCACCTCCTCACTCTTGCAACCCAGTAATAACAAAAAGTTTAAGTCCCTCATATAAAATCAGTAATAACCAAATAAATAAACAATTCATTGAAGAAATGTAAATGACCATGTGCACATTAAAAAGATTTCACCTAGTTAATAACGAAAATGCAATATAAACTGAGCGATCATCTTGGGGGTCACGTTTGCAAGGTTTCTGAGACGCAGTTCCCTGTGTTGCAAGGTTGTGTCCCACGTGTCGCACGGGCTTGGGAAGAGATGCTGTTGACAAGTGGTGTCGTCAAGGGCCTTAAAACAAGTGATCTCATGACCTTACTGTGGATTTCTAACTGTGGAATGAGTGAGTGACGAGTGAAGGCCATGGGTGCATTCAGCTCCCGGGTAGCCCATGGGGAGGTCTCTGGCTGAGGCTGTGGTCTTTGGGGCCAGACACGGGGGTCCTGCTTCCCCAGGCGTCACAAGCCACTGGCCTAAGGTGGGATCTGAAGTGAGAAGGGTCAGGGGGAGGACTCCCAGGGAGGAGCCTGGGAGATGCCCAGAGAGCCTCAGCCAGCCAGGGACAGGGGTACCCAGAGGAAAGTGGGGCTGGGCCACCCTTGGTGGGTGGGCTGCTGCCCTGGGGAGGAGGGACCTGGGGGGTGGTCCTCCCCAGGGGTGGGCTCTGGGGGTGACAGGGGGAGCATGAAGGAGATCAGAGTTGGGGGCATGTGTGTGCGTGGGGGGACTGTCTTCTGCAGCCCTGGTGACAGCTGAGTAAAGGAAAGACCTATCCACCGAGGACATGGCCTGTGTCCCATGGCACTCGTCTTCCAGGACAGGCACAGCCACCCTGCCAGCCATCTCAGAGAGAGAGAGATGCTCCTGTCCCTGGACTGTTGGTCCATATTCTCCAAACTACCTGGAGCTCAGGGTCCCTGTAACATCTGGGACAGCGTGAACAGAAGGACAGAGGACACAGCCAGCGCAGGACCCTCAGGGTCTCCACCAGGCATGCTCCAAGTGCTGTTCTCGTGAAGAGAAGAGATGAAGAGGCTCTGCTGTGTTGGGAGGGGAGCTCATTCCGTGTGAGTGTAACGTGTGCTCCAGGCCGTCTCCACCTTTCCGAATCCAGCCCAGTGAGGTCAGTAAGGATCCTCCACCCAGGATACCTGCTTCCGGCCAAGATGGGGTTACAGGGGGCATGTGCAACCCCCCCACTGTAGGCAGCTAGACGCTGGGGAAAGTACACAAAATAGCGGTTTCAGACATTGGGCAAGGGGCAGCGTGGGACAGCCCCTGAGAGAAGGGCAAAGGGTGAGGCGAGAGCCACAGTGACCACAGCGCACCTGGAGGCAGCTGTGAGGGGGTGGGGAGCCCCAGGCGGCCAGAACTCGTGAGGCCGCGAGCCAGGGAGGAGACACCTGCACACAGTGAGTTCCAGAGGCCCCCGGAGGGGTCCCCTGGGGTCCTGCCAGTGCTTGAGAGGAAAGCGTCAACACCAGGAACGAGGTCAGGGACAAGAACCATCTGAGGGGAGCAGGCAGAGGATTCTGGGTGCTCACACAGGCCTGGGAACGTCTCATGGTCCCCCAGCTGATTGGAGAAACCTCGTGATACCCGGCTCTGGCCAGGTCCCATCAACTTAGCAGTGGAGTGAAGTTAGCACAAGGGTGACCGCTTCTCCAGACCCACCCTGACAAAGTTGACGAGCAAGCCTCAGAAGGATCTGGCAGATTCCAAATGACTTAATGGCATTCAGGAACACAGCCCCAAACGTTTGAAGTAACATAGCAAAATCCAGCCACCAACCATAGAGTGTGCACAAGGTCTGGCGTCCAATCAAACACTACTAGGCACGGTCACAAAAAGATGAATCCTGTATGACTCTCCTTGCATGAGGTCCTTAGAGATGTCAAATTCATAGAGACAGGAAGTAGAAAGTTGGGTGCCAGGGCTTGGGAAGGGGGAGGGGGGTTGTTTAGTGGGGATGGAGTTTCAGTTTTACAAGATGAAAAGAGTTCTGGAGATTGGTTTACCACAATGTGAATGTACTTTACTGAACTGTACACTGAAAAATGGTTAAGATGGTCAAGTTTATGTTATACGTATTTTGACACAATTTAAAAAAATAAGTTTTTAAAAATTACCAGGCATGAAAAGAAATTTTAAGAAAAGATGACCTATAACCAGAAAAAAAGTCAGTCACTCTAAACAGATCCAGAAATGATGGAGTTCACAGGCAGGGATGCTGAAAGAGCTGTTACAAGTATGTTCAGGTAGAGGAAACGTGAGTGTGATGAGAAAAATGGAAGCTGTAAAAAGACCTGAATGAAACATCTAGACACAAACGATAAAATCTCTACATTGAAAACAATACATCCTAGATGGAGTTATTGACGGATTACACACAGAGGAAAAGAACAGTAAAATTGAAGACATACTAATAGAAACCGTCCAAAATGAAACACAGAGAGAAAAAGCCAGGAAAAAATTAACAGAATCACCTGGGAGTATTGAACAGTCTTTCATAAATTATCTGGGGCCCCAGAAGGAGAGGAGGAGGAATAAACTAAAATGATATTTGGGGAATTAATGGCCCTGAACTTTCCATATTTGATGAAACTATAACCAGAGATCTAACCATCTCAATGAATTCCAAATAGGATAAACCTAAAGAAAAACAGGCCAAAGCACGTTGTGTATTGCTGAAAGCCAGTGAGAGAGAGAGAAGATTAAAAACATCCCCAGGAGGAAAAACACAGTACACAGAAACAAAGACAGGGGAATTCCCCAGTGGCGCAGTGGTTAAGAATCCGCCTGTCAATGCAGGGGACACGGGTTTGATCCCTGGTCTGGGAAGATCCCACATGATGCAGAGCAACTAAGCCTGTGCACCACAACTACTGAGCCTGCGTTCTAGAGCCCACAAGCCACAACTACTGAGCCCACGTGCTCTGCAGCAAAAGAAGCCACTGCAATGAGAAGCCCACACACTGCAACGAAGAGTAGGCCCCGCTCGTCGCAACTAGAGAAAGCCTGTGAGCAGCAACGAAGACCCAAAGTAGCCAAAAAAAAAAAAAAAAAAAAAAATCTGAGGGGGAGTCATCGTTAAATCAGTAAAGAAAAAAAGAAAAGAGAAAAAGAGACTATGTACATTGAGTTATTTAACCAGAGTAAATATCGTTCAAAAAAGGAATGTGAAACAAAGTTTTTCAGTCAAACAGTGGCCGAGAGACTCTATTTGCCAGTGTACCTGCACTTCGAGAAATGTAAAAGGATGTTCTGGAGACAGTAGGATGTGATAGCAGAGGAAAACTCTACAGCTGGACAAAGTAAGACAAGCTCTGGAAATGGAAATGCCTGAATAAGAAGACATTTTTTTTCTCATTTAAAAAACATTTAAAGGATAAAAGTTACTATTTTAAAGCAACAACTGAAACAGTGTACCGTGTGGTTTATAGCGTACTTGGAGGTAAAGTATGTGACCACAGTAACACAAAAGATCTGCAGACATTTAAAGCCTATTGTTATGAAGCGAAGTTGTATGTGAAGTTGTATAATCATTTAAAAGTAACTAAAATTTTATTTTTTAGAGCAGTTTTAGGTTTACAGACAGTTGAGCAGAGAGTACAGAGTTCCGATACACCCGCCCCCCACAATTTTCCCATCATGAACATCTTGTGTTAGTGAGGTATATTGTTATCATTGATGAGTTGGTATTTTTTTAATATTTATTTTATTTACTTATTTAGGCTGTGCCAGGTCTTACTTACGGCATGCGGGGTCTTTAGTTGTGGCATGCGAACTCTTAGCTGTGGCTTGTGGGATCTAGCTCCCGACCAGGGAAACTTGGGCCCCCTGCATTGGGAGCACAGAGTCTTACCCACTGGACCACCAGGGAAGTCAGTCCTGATGAGTCAGTATTGATACATTATTATTAACTAACATCCACAGTAGACATTAGGGTTCGCTCTTGGTGTTGTATATTTTATGGGTTTTGACAAATGCATAATGACGTGTGTCCACCATTACAGTATCATACAGAAGCGTTTCACTGCACTAAAAAATCATCTGTGCTCCCCCGATTCATCTTTCTCTCCTGAACCCTTTGCAACCCCTGATCTTTTTATTGTCTCCATAGTTTTGCCTTTTCCAGAATGTCTTAGAGTTGGAATCATATGTATGCAGTCTTTTCAGATGGGCTCCATTCACTAAGCAGTATACATTTAAGGTCTTTTCATGGCTTGATAGTGCATTTCTTTTTTATTTTTGAATTTTATTTTATTTTTTATACAGCAGGTTCTTATTAGTCAATATATGTCAATCCCAATCTCCCAATTCATCCCACCACCACCACCATCCCCCGCATTTCTTTTTATCACCGAATATTCCACTGTCGAGATGGTCCACAATTTGCTTATCCATTCACCTACTGAAGACCCTTTGGTTGCTTCCAGTTTTTGGCAATTATGAATAAACCTGCTATAAACATCTGTGTGCAGGTTTTTGTGTGGACATAAGTTTTCAACTCACTTGCGAAAATGAATACCTAGGAGCATGATTGCTGGATCGTAGGGTGAGAAACTGCTCAACTGTCTTCCAGAGTAGCTGTTCCATTTTGCATTCCCACCAGTAATGAACAAGAGTCCCTGTTGCTTCACATCCTCGCCAGCGTTTGGTGTTGTCGGTGTTTTTGATTTTTAGCCATCCTAATAGGCGGGTAGTGGTAGCTCATTGTTGCTCTAACTTGCAGTTTCTTGACGACGTATGATGGTGAGCATCTTTTCATGTGCTCACTTGCCATCTCTATATCTCCTTTGGCGAGGTGTCTGGTTAGGTTTTTTGCCTATTTTTGTATTTGGATTGCCTGCTTTGTCATTGTTGAGTTTTAAGAATTCTTTGTGTATTTGGATAACAGTCCTTTATGTGACTCATGTTTCGCAAAGATTTTCTCCCATTCTGTGGCTTGTCTTTTCATTCTTATAATTGTGTCTCTTACAGAGCAGAAGTTTATAATTTTTATGAAGTCCAACTTATCCATTTTTTTCCTTCATGGATCTTGCCTTTGGTATTGCATCTTAAAACGCATCACCAAACCCGAGGTCATCTAGATTTTTCTCCTATGTTATCTTCTAGAAGTTTTATATTTTTTCATTTCACATTTAGGTTTATGATCCATTTTGAATTAATTTTTGTGGAAGGTCAGTGTTAAGATTCATTTTTTGCATGTGGACGAGCAATGTTGAGCACCATTTGTTGAAAAGCTTGTCTTTTCTCCATTGAATTGCCTTTGCTCCTTTGTCAAAGATCAGATGACTGTTCTATATGAGTCTATTTTGGGGCTCTCTATCCTATTCCATTGATCTATTTGTCTATTCTCTCATCAATATTATCATAGCTTTATAGTAAGTCTTGAAGTTGGGTAGTGTCCGTCCTTTAACTTTGTTCTTTTTCTTCAATATCATGTTGGCTATTTCGTGTCTTTTGCTTTTCCACGTAAAATTTATTTATTTATATTTTTAAACTTTTAAAAACAATTTATTTATTTATTTAACTTATTTTATTTTTGGCTGCATTGGGTCTTCAATGCTGCACGTGGGTTTTCTCTAGTTATGGCGAGTGGGGGCTACTCTTTGTTGCGGTGCATGGGCTTCTCATTGCGGTGGTTTCTCTTGTTGAGGAGCATGGGCTCTAGGCACGCAGGCTTCAGTAGTTGTGGCTCACTGGCTCTAGAGCACAGGCTCAGTAGTTGTGGCGCACAGGCTTAGTTGCTCCACGGCATGTGAGATCTTCCCGGACCAGGGCTCGAACCCATGTCCCCTGCATTGGCAGGTGGATTCTTAACCACTGCGCCACCAGGGAAGCCTCCACGTATACTTTAGAATCAGTCTGTTAACATTCACAAAATAGCTTGTTGGGATTTGGATTGGGATTGTGCTGGACCTATGATCAAGTTGGGAATGTTCGGCATCTTAATAACACTGTCTTCCTACCCATGAACATGGAAATCTCTACATTTATTTAGACTCCTGATTTCTTTCATCAGAACTGTGTTGTTTTCCTCATATAGATCTTGTACATACTTTGTTAGAGTATTCCTAAGTACTTAATTTTGGGAAGTGTTAATGTAAATGGCATTGTGTTTTTAATTTCAAATTCCAATTCTTCACTTCTGGTATATAGCAATATATAAAATATAACAACTGACTGTAATATTAACCTACCCTGCAACCTTGTTACAATACCATATTAGTTCTAGGAATTTGTTTGTTGTCTATTCTTTGGGATTTTTCTAAATGGACAATCATGGCATCTTCAAACAGAGAAAATTTTATGTCTTCTTCCCAATCTGTACACCTTTTGTTTCCTTTTCTTATCACATCATTGAGGACTCCAGTAAGATATTGACTGGAAGTTCTTCATTTCTGTTACAGTGTTCTTAATTTCTAGCATTTCCTTTTGGCTCTTCCTTAGAGTTTTCATCTCTCTGATTACATTACCCATCTGTTCTTGCATAGTGTTCACTCTTTCCATTAGAGCCCTTAGCATATTATCATAGTTATTTTAAGTTCTCAGTCTGATAGTTGCCAATCTCTGCCTTATCTGAGTCTGGTTTATTACTTGCTTTATCTTTTCAGACTGTTTTCCTTGCTTTTAGCATGCCTTGTGATTTTTTTGGTGGAAACTGGTTACAGTGTACTGGCTAATAGGAGCCGAGACAAATAGGTCTTTAGTGTGAGGATTTGTGTTTACCTGGCTGGAGTTGGGGTGTGTTGACTGTTTGTGAGGCTTCAAATTCCTCTGGTGTCCTGGTCCTTTCTCTTCTGTTGCCTTTGGTTTCCCTAGAAGCTCCTCCTTAAATAGAGCTTATGTCCACAGCCCTCTCAGTTGTGATCCAGTGTTATTATGCTGGAGCCCTGTTGATTGGGTGGGGGAAAGGTTCAATAATCCCATGAGTAAGTCTCAGTTTTTTAGTGGGCTTACAGGAAGGCTGGAGGGGACTGAGTGGCCTACCTGTCCTTCCCCAGGTCTGGTGAAGTGGTTTTCCTTGAGGGCAGGCTTCTGTCACAGACAACAGAAAGCTCTGGGTGCATTTCTAGTTGATTATTTCCGCTCTCCCTGCTTGAAACCTGAAGGCTTTTTTTCTTGGATCTTCTCCCTGAGAGCCTGGTGCAGCTCCTGCAGGAAACTCTCATCAAAGTGCAAGCACGCCCAGGACTGGTGCCCCAGGAAGTTTTAACGCCCAAGCTCCCAGGCTCAGTGTCCAGCAGACACTCTGCACGTGTTCTCAGGCTCTGAATCTTCTGCTCAGTGGGAGCGTCTCTGTAGTCATCTGCCTGTCCAGTCTGGGGACAGAGGTTTGCCCTGTGACCTGGATTCTCCCATGGGACTTCACTTGGCCTTCAGTTTGTTCTTCACTTCCTTGTTGTGAGGATGGAAATCATGACTTCCAAGCTCTTTATGTGTCAGAGCAGAAACCGGAAGTCTATAGATGTATATTTTTCTGAGATAACGCTAATATACAACAGAATTCACAGACTGTGAGACTCCAGTTCAATGAAGTGTGACGATTGTAACACCTGTGTGACCACCACCCAAAACAAGACATATCACCTGGAAGGTTTCCTCATGTCTCCTTCTAGCCAAGACCCTCCTCCACCCTCAGAGGCAGCCGCTGTCATGATTTTTGTCACTGTAGGTTAGTTTTGCTGATTCTAACGCTGCACATGGAAGTGTCACATGTGCCGTGTGGATGTCCTCTGCTCAGCGGAACGATGCTGAGTTCCACCGAGGTGGTTGTGTACATGTGGAACTGACTCCGTTCTGTGGGTGAGAAGAACTCCATGGTACTGAAGATACTCTCCTGTTTTGTATAGAAGCTTCATTGTGTCAACACCCCCGTTTCACATAAACCCATCGTGAATTAAGTTTTGTGTCTGATGTAAATGGGGCCCCAGTTTCACTTCTTCCCACACGCTTATCTTATCAGCCCAGCACCACTGATCGAAAAGGCCACCTGTTCCCCATTCAATATCAGTGACATCGTGGTCGTTAATCAAGTGGTCCTGCAGCTCTGGGATCTATATCTACTCTGTTCTGTTCCTTTTATCTTTGTGTGCATCCTTCCCCAATGCATGGTTTTGGTTATTACAGCTCTAGAGTATGTCTTGATGTTGGAGAGGATGAGTGAGCCATCTTTGTCTTTTTCCTCTAAATTTTCCTGGCTATCCCAGGTCCTTTCCATTTTCATATTAACTTTAGAATCAGACTGGCAATCTCTGCAAGAGGTAGGGCCGCTGGCAAATTGATTTGGATTGCACGAGGCTATAAATCAAAATGGATATAATTGCTATCTTAACAATCCAGAAACATGACACATCTCTCTTTAGGGCTCTTAAAATGTCTCTCGGCGACGTTTTGTACTTTTTGTTGTATTGACTTTGCACACCTTTCTTTAAATGTATCATTAGTGGGTTTTTTTTTTTTTTTTAATTCTATAGGAAATTGTTTTGTGTTTTCTATTTTCCAATTACTGGTGGATGATATTTAGAAATACAGTAATTTTTGCATATTCATTTTGTGCCTCACAGCCTCGCTGAATTCATTTATTCTGGTGTTTGCAGAAGATTTTTGTTTTTCTATGTATGTGATCGTGTCACCCACAAGTAAAGTGGATTTATTTCTGCCGCGAGCTCAGCTCCGTCCGGAGTCCTGCAGTTTCCCGCGTGTCCACCAGAAGGAGCGCCTGGCTTGAAAAGCAGAGGCCCCGTAGCACCTGCCGGGCAGGGCTGGACAGATGCTGGGACAGGAGGGACTCGACGCCCGGCCACCCCTTACCTGCCCACTGGGTCGCGGTCGCAGAGTGGAGGTCCGACTGCAGCTGCGGCCCTGGCCTGGGACCTCCGAGGAGCAGGCGGCACTGCGCGTGGGCGTGGGAGGTGGACAGCTGGACCTGGAGTTCTGGGGTCTGCAGACTCTTCTACGTGTGACCTTGGCCTCAGTTCCCACGGGGAGAGGATGATGAGCTGGGCCGGACCCAGGGCTGCTGCAGTGGTTCTTCCTCCAGGCCCAGCCTGTGGTCTGCGCCCTCCCTGCCAGGAAGGGTCATGGGTCAAGGGTCAGAGGGCGGGAGGGCAGGAGAGCCTGGGATGTGGGTCAGTTAGGGTGGCCAAAGCCCTCACTCAGTTCACCACACCACCTGCAGTCAGGTACTGGCCGACCAAAGGTCCTTCAGGTTGTCCTGGGGGCAGGGTGGGGTTAGGACCAGGATGCCAGGGAGTCAGGGAGTCCCCATCCTCTGCCTCGCACGCCTGGGCTCGCCTGGCATGCCTCCCCAGGCCGTGGGGACACAGCATGTCTGGCCAATTGGGGCTGCCCCCTGGGCCGGGTATTCCTGGCTGGTGGTCTCTGCGGGACAGTGGAGGAGGCTCTGGGGTAGGGGACAGGCTGTAGGGGATGGGGGCAGCAGCCCTGTGCTGTGGAGTCACCCAGATACAAGTCCACACATGGGACCCCAGGCACCGACTCACAGCGCGGATTGCACACTGAGCCCTTGGTGACTTACTACAAAGATGCAGTAACCATGGGAGTGTGGTATTAATGGAGGGTAATGTACAGATCAATAGATCAGTAGCCCAGAAAAAGACCCACACGTACATGGTCACTTGTTTTCGAGAGAGGGTAAGTGCGGCCTTCTTAACAAATGTTTCTGGAACAACTGTGTCACCTGTGTGGGAGAAGACAAGAGACTTGATGCTCGACTTGTAATTCATTCCAAATGGATCTTACACTTAAATGTAGAAATTAAAACTGTAAAACACCCAGAAGAAACCATAGCAGAAAATCCTCATGACCTGAAGGAAGGCAGAGGGGACTCAAAAACCACTGAAAGAAACAAAAAATTGGTAAATGGGACTTTGCCAAAATTTAAAACTTACACTTAGAGTGACACTGTTAAGAAAATGAAAGTACAATCCCCTAACTGGAGAAAAATATCTGTAATGCACGTATCTGATAAAGGACTTGTATCCAGATTTAGAAAGAAAGGAGGGAGGGGAGAGAACTCTTACAACCCTCTGAGACAACGCCCAACATGATTTAAATGGGCAACAGCTTGTGTAGATACTTCCTCAAAGATGAACCACGACCAAGAAACACCTGTTCACTCATCGGGAAAGTGCAGATGGAAGGAGACGCTGCCACACACCCTCTGAAATGCTGGAAAGTCACGGGCTCTGCCCACAGTCTCCCCCACCTTCCTCTGAGCCGTGCAGTCCAAAGCCTGGGCTGGGCAGATTCGGGTGGGAGTTGTGCTCGCCCGAGAGGGGGTCACGCTGCAGGGAAGAGGCGAGGGTGCTGCTGAGCGAAAAGGCTTGTGCTCGGGAGAGGGTAACGGGTGGGAGATGGTGACACGTGAGCACTACCCAAACAAGTTGAGGGATTAGGGACTGGAACCGGGTTTCACCTGCCAGAGAGGGCTGCCGGTAGGTGAGGGGATTGCAGTAAACCCCGCAGTGTGGAACTGGGACTGGGGAGAGCTGGTGGTTTCAATATAGATACTGAACTGTAGATGTGAGGTGTGGGAGCCCGTGTGTGTTCACGTGTCAGCCCGTGTGTGCATTCCCTAGCTATATCCTGGGAAACCCCAAGAGCCTCAGCGTCACCTGTCACAAGGTTCGGTTTCTAAGCACCATTTGCCCCCGAGGCGCTGGGCTCCCTAGAGAAGTGACGGGAGGGGCCTGGAATCCTCTTGTTCAGGGAAACATTCAAAGAGAGCTGAGACCTCCACAAAAAGACTTGAACAGCACCGTTCACAGCAGCTCCATGTTCATGCCCCCAACAGGAAACAGCAAGAAGTCCCCCCGCAGGTGCGAGATGAACATCCTGAGGTGCAGTCCTGCTACCCAAGTGCAGACAAGGCAGGACAACCCACCGTTCACGAGTGTTTGGAACCACCTCCCTGGGCACCAGGTGCTGCCTGGGTCACCCTAGGACTGAGTGGGACCGTGAGACTAAGGGCTAAGGGGCCACACAGGGCATGCACTCTGTTGATGAAGTCAGTTCCCATGGGGTGTAGGGAGTAGTCTCCACACTGCCGTCCAGGCTGGACGTGAGCAGCTGAGGGACGGGATGGGGACCCGAGGGATCCAGCTTCTCGCCTGGGCAGGGGGTTCCAAGTCAGCAGGGGTGGAGGCTGGAGTGACCCCTGCCCTGATGCATCCAAGGTGGAGATGTGAGTCTGAAGCCGAGTGTAGCTTCACATAGATGCAGGTGGATGCATATAAAGGTACCACGGCTACGAGGATACACACCAGTCAGTATACACACAGCCTGGCTCTGTCAGCCGTGGGGGCCTGAGGGCAATGACACCCCAAGAGCAACGAGCACATCCCGTGCCCGGATCTGGGTCTCTAAGTCCTGCAGTAAAGGGAACTGGTCTCCTCGGAGAAATGATGCTGGGACCGATTCTGGGACTGAGGCAGGAAATACACCAAATGAGCCTGGAGACTCTGTCCCAGCCCAGAGGGGCCCAGGGAGACGAGACAATTAAATGTCACGTGGGGCCCGGATGGGGGTCTGGGACAGACAGAGGGCACTAGGGGAAAAGTAAGTAAATGTGAATAAACTATGGACTTTAGTTAATATAATGCATCATATTGGTTCATCATTATAACAAATGACTCATACCAATGGAAGATGTTAACAAGAGAGGAAGGGACTTCCCTGGTGGTCCAGCGGTTAAGACTCCGCGCTCCCAGGGGGCCTGATTTTGATCCTTGGTCAGGGAACTACTAGATCCCACAGGCATGCCACAACTAAGAGTTCGCATGCCATAACTAAGGAGCCCTTGAGCTGCAACTAAAGAGCCTGCCTGCTGCAACTAAGACCCAGCAAAACCAAATAAAACAAAACAAAACAAGAGAGGAGCTTGGATGAGGAGTACACGGGTGCATCTACACTAACTTCGAAATTTTTCTATAAATCTAAACTTGTTCTAAAAAATCACATTAAAAAAAAAAAGAAATACAGAATACAGTTTGAGGCCCAGACTGAGCCCAGTGGAGATAGCTCAGGCCCTGTGACTGGAGTCTCTGTGCCAGCTCGCCCCCCTGCCCAGTGTCCCTGTCCCCCCACCTGTCCCCAGGTCCTGTGGTCTCCATCACAGATCAGTCAGGCACAGCACCAGCTGCCCAGCTGCCCTTCCTAACTGTCCTCTGTGGGCCAGGGCCTGGTGACAGAGCTGATTAGGGCCTCTGGGAGGGGCCAGGACTTTCCTGCCCCTCCCTCCTTCCTGCCCCAGCTCCCAGCCTGGCTCCTAAGCACACGTTTGTGGGTCCCTCTGAGATCTTCTAGGTCAGCCACCCCCTCTTAGGTGGGGGGAAACAGAATCACGGGGTAGGGTGGAGAACTGCCTGATGATCCACAGGGTGGGGGAGGGGGGCACAGACTTGTCTTCTTCCCACCAGCACCAGGCCCGGAGCCACGGCTTGGACATGTGTGCTCCGCGTTTGACCTGGTGACAAATACACCTAAGGATGACACCACTTCTGTGTACGGGGCCTGCGCTGAGCCTGTGAGGACCACACACCTGGGAGGGTGGCCTTGGGGGAGGGGACCTGTCCCTATCAGCCAAGCACGGGGTGGGGGAGGGAGGAATCAGAGCCCAGGCTGCCCCTCCTAGGGCCCAGGAGGCCTGGGGTCACCCTGTGTGGAGGGCGGGGGCAGGTCTGGAAAGACCCAGGTCCTCTGACTCTGGGACCCCCAGTGCCATCCCTGGGTCCCACTTCAGAGCCCTCACCTGTCTCGGCTCAATTCACTCCAGCACTGGGGACCCCACTCCCCACCTGCACCCCATCACATATGTGGGGGGCAAAAGGATGGCCCCTCCAAGATTTCCTCATACTAATGCCCAGAACCTGTGATCCTGCCAGTTTACAGGGCTTCGCAGATGTGCTTCTGGTGATGAGATGGGAGGTTACCCTGGGTTACCTGATGGGCTCAATGTCATGTGAGTCCTTAAAAATCACAGACTCTTCCCCAGCTATGGTCAGAGGAGCCAGGAAGAAGGCCGCAGTGTCAGAGAGCTGCACCACGTGGCTTTGAAGATGGCAGAGGAGCCAGGAGCCCAGGAATGCAGTGCCTCCAGAGGCTGCAAAAGTGAGGAAACACATTCTCCCCTGGAGCCGCCAGGAAGAGCACAAGCTGCCGACACTTGACTTTAGCCCAGGAGACCCATGTCAGACACGTGACCTCCAGAACCATAGGGTAATAAACGTGTCGGTACACGACAAAGTTTGGTAACTCCTTCCAGAGGCCATGGGAAAGGAGCACACCACACTCCCCGCAGGGCTTCCCACCTGCAGGGCTCAGGCCTGCTGCCTGGAAGAAGCGCCACAGGCACCCATGGTGTAATCTGGGTGGGGTGGGGGAGGCGGTAGCACAAACTGAAAATGCAGGGCCCCTTGTTAAAATGATTCCAGATCCCAAAACGGTGACAGCAGAGCAGTGAGTGGGCACGAGGCCTTCTGAGTGTGGGGCTCCAGGTGGTGGCACAGCCCACGGGCCAATGGGGCCATCCTGGCACTGTTGTGTGGTCCCCTGGACGTGGTCTCTGTGACATGGTGCTGTTTCTGTCCCCATTTGAAGGCAAGCAGGCGGAGGCACAGGGAGGGGCATCCTGGCCCCAGCGATGCCCTCCTGGCCTGGGGGGGGGTCTCCTGCAGCCCATAAGCCCGGGGGCCCGGGGTGCAGGGCCCTGAGCACCCAGGTGCCATCCCCTAGGGAGGATGCTGGTTCAGCTTGGCCCCTCTCTGGGGTAGAAGCGCCTCCCAGCCCTGCCGCCCCTTTCCAAGGCCCAGGGTGCCCCCGACGTAGAGAACCCACAAAGCGGGGGCGCTGCTTGCCTCAGATCTTGCTCCAGTTAGGAGCTTCCTCCGGGAGGCCACCATCTGCCCATCCTCGGGGGGAGCAGCCTGGACGCTGGGAGGGGGGCTGGGGCTGGGGCTGTGCCATGACCCTCTCCTTCTCCCTCCCCTAGGCTGCATCCTGCTGTGACTCGGTCTCTACTAAGTGACCCTGGGATCCTCCAGGGCAACAGCAGCCTCTTCCAGCCATAGAAGAGCTGCAAGGGCTCACTCAGGATGGGGAACCCGGGGGCCCTCAGCACCCACCTTGCCCGATGGACCCTGGCCCTCCCTACTCTTTGTCCCAACGTTCCGGGAGCCCATCTGCAGGGACCTTTGTCTCCAGCCCTTAGCACCCCAGGCTCTTTCTCCTGCCACCACCCCCTGCAGTGACTGATCCCCCTCCATCTGGCTGGGCAGGGTCCTGGTGGTCAGATCCATCAAGGGCCATCTGCACAGAGGCGGATCCTGAGACAGCAGAGCCCTGGGGCCTGAGTTTGGTTGGGGTCTGTGAGGGCACAGGGCCAAGAAGGAGGGCAGGAGGGGTCTGGAGAGGGCCAGGTGCCCCTCCCCCTGCCCTGTGGTCACCCTCGAAGGCCTGCCAGCAGCGGGAGCATCAGCGTGCTCGCCTGGTCACTCTGAGGCCCTCACGTTCTCCCACCAAACTGTGCAGCCATGGCTGTCAGTGGGCGCGTTCCGACCCAGATGAGAGGATGCTGCAGGAGACGCAGCCAGTGTGGAGGGGGGGCAGGGAGTAGATTTAGAGCTTAGGCCTGGGATCCTGGTGTGGCAGGAGCTTGTCTTCAAGACTAGACAGGGGGGACTTCCCTGGTGGTGCAGTGGTTAAGAATCTGCCTGCCAATGCAGGGGACACAGGTTCGAGTCCTGGTCCGGGAAGATCCCACATGCCGCAGAACAACTAAGCCCCTGTGCCACAACTACTGAGCCTGCGCTCTAGAGGCTGCGAGCCACAACTACTGAGCCCATGTGCCACAACTACTGAAACCCACACACCTAGAGCCCGTGCTCCGCAACAAGAGAAGCCACTGCAATGAGAAGCTCGCACACTGCAATGAAGAGTAGCCCCCTCTCGTCGCAACTAGAGAAAGCCCACACGCAGCAATGAAGACCCAACACAGCCAACAATAAATAAACTTATTAAAAAAAAAAGACTAGACGGGGGCTGAGCACGCAGAGAATGAATTCATGTGCTGGCTTCTGCCTGGGGACCTCAGACACTCAAAAGAGCATCACTCTCACCATTAAAAGAAAACAAAAAGTCAGACAAACTGCAAGCTCACAGCTTTTCTTGAAGCCTCAGGAACTGGGGCTGCAGGGCAAGCAACCAACCTGAAATCCAAGGCAAGAGAGAGACAGCACGGGGCTCGCTCTCTGGGAAGTGACAAAGAAGAACCCACGAGCCCAAGAGCTGGCTCTTTGAAAAGAAGCAAAGTGGATTAAACGTCATCCAGACTATACTAGAAAAACAGAGAGAAGACACAAACCCCAACGCCCGGAAGGAAAGAGGGGCGTCATTGCAGACCTGCGACATGTCCAACCGATAATAAACATTGTCAATAATCCGTACCCAGAAATTTGAATTGAACTAAGTCCTTGAGAGATACAAACTACCACAAAAACACTTAAGAAGAACTAGATACACTCAGTAGTCCTATGTCTATTTTTAAAATTGAATTTCTAGCCCCCCGCTCCCAACTGCCCAAACAAAACTTCAAACCCAGGTGGTTTCACTGGTAAATCTACCAAACATTTAAGGCAGAAATAACATCAAACCTACATAATTTATTCCAGAAAATAGAAGAGGAAGAAACGCTTCCCAAATGATTTGATAAGGTCAGGACTACTCTGTCTACCAAAATTAGACAAAGACGTTATAGAAAGGAAACTACAGACCAATATCCCTTATCAACATAGATACAAGAATTAAACAAAATATTAGCAAATTGAATGCAGAGAAATACAAGGGAGATAATACATCATGACCAAGAGGAGTTTTGATAAGAAAACCAAACAGAGACATTATAAGAAAAGAAAACCACAGACCAGCATCTGTCCTATAAAGAGACACCAAAATACTTAATACAATTTTAGCAAATTGAGTTCTTAAGAATATAAAAAGAATGACAGATCATGGCCAAGTACAATTCATTGCAGGAACATAAGGTTAGTTTAACATGTGAAAATCAATCAAGGTAACTCACCATATTAACAAACTAAAACAGCAAAAGTATTATCGCTTCCTTAGATGCAGAGAAAGAATTTTACAAAGTTCAACACCCATTTGTGGCGAACAGAAATTCTCAGCAAACTAATCTCAACAGTGCGCTCTAGTTAAAATGCGCGGAACTGGAGAAAGCCTGAAATAGACGTACACAAGGCCAGGTGATTTGTGAGAAAGATGACAAGGTAATTCAGTGGGTAAAAGGATGGTTTTTTCAAAAATGTGTTAAAACAGCTAGACACCTTGATGGGAGAATCAGAGCCTGGGTCTGACCTAATATCATACACAACTCAGAGACTCAGAGATGTCCACAGCCAGACAGAGCATTGCTCACACCCCAGACAAACTGCAAATCAACACACTTTCTTGATCCCATTAGAGACCCGAGGTTACAGGGCAAACAGCTGACACAAAATCTGGAGGGGGCAGGGCTGAGCACTTGGTCACCTGGGACGGATTCTGCTATAGCCAGGGACAGGCGGGCCCCAGAGCCAGGTTGGTGTCCTGGGTGGGGACAGGGCAAGGCTCCCTTAGGGCACAGGAGGAGCCACTTGGGTGGCGGTGTCGGGGGGAGTAGGGGTCCAGGATACCGTAGGGTGAGGAGGTGGGCTGGAGGCCCTGGGTGACGAGCAGGCCCAGGGGAGAGTAAGGAAGTGGGGTCGATGGACGGACAGGGACAGTGGTGCTGGGTCTGGTGGGGGAGTGTCCAGGGAAGGCTGGCACTGGCCTCTCCTGTCATCTCCTCTTTACTTCCCTCTGCCTGTCCCTCTGCTGATGGCACTCAGATCACCAGATAACAAGGTTCCACTGATGGCAGAGTTAACTGTTCAGATAACACCCAGAGATGACTGTTGTCCGACTTCACAGAGGAATCGGGTCTGCCATCTGGGGCGGGGGCTGCAGGGCCCCTTCCTGGCCAGAGGGACTCGGGCACTGGGTCTGAGTCATCCACTTCCTCCCTCTGGATTGGATGACCAGCATCCCTCCCCTGACCCTGTCCTGCTCTGTGAGGATAAGAGGCAGGGAGAGAGGGCTGGGCAAAAGCAGCTGGACACGCCAAGGTGAGAACCCCCAGTGGGAGCCTGACACCTGGGTGTCACCGTGGAGCAGGATGGCTGAGCCTCAGATCTGGAGCACTGAGGCCCCAGACCCCCTGGCCTGGACAGAGCCCCTGATCACCGGGGGCCCCGACTCCACCTACACCCCACAACCTGCACCCCATACCCTGCAGACCCCACACCCTGCAGACCCCGCACCCCACAGACACCCCACCCCACAGAACCCACACCCCACAGACCCCCAGCCAAGCTCCAGCTGCCCCTCCACGCTCCTTCCAGATGCTCCATCTGCCGGTGCTGGCGCTGCCCCTCCTGGTGAGCCTGGTCCATGCGGCCGCTGGTGAGTCCTGACCCTGGGCCCGTTCTGTCTCTGTCCACTCACCCCACCCCCCACAAGCCCAGGGATGGGTGGGTGGGTTCAGAGAAGCCCAGGGTGGTGCTGGCACAGGGAAGGGCTGAGCCCGATGGCTGGGTCGTGTCGTGTCCTGAAGGCACTTCCTGCCCCAGCCTCAGACCAGGCTCTGCAGCGAGCAGGCATCGTAGGGGGACGGGAGGCCCCTGGGAGCAAGTGGCCCTGGCAGGTGAGCCTGAGATTCAGCACCCAGTACTGGAAACACATCTGCGGGGGCTCCCTGATCCACCCCTGGTGGGTGCTGACCGCGGCCCACTGCGTCGGACCGTGAGTCTCCACAGGGCCTGGCGGGTAGGGGTGGGCCTGGGGCTCTACCCACGCTCCTGGGTGTCCCGGAGGTGGCTCAGCCCCTGAGTAGGTGGCCCTCTCTCTCCCCAGGCAAGTCCAAGACCCCACAGTCCTCAGGGTGCAGCTGCGGGAGCAGCACCTCTATTACCAGGACGAGCTGTTGCCCATCAGCAGGGTCATCCCCCACCCCAACTACTACATAGTTGAGAACGGGGCGGACATCGCCCTGCTGGAGCTTGGGGACCCCGTGAACATCTCCAGCCACGTCCATCCGGTCACCCTGCCCCCTGCCTCGGAGACCTTTCGCCCGGGGACTCGGTGCTGGGTGACAGGCTGGGGCAACTTGAACAGTGGACGTGAGTGTCAGGGACCGCTGGAGGGGGACTTGGGCACATCACGGCTCCACCACCTGGGGTTTCCTCTGGGGAACAGGGTCCCAACCGGCCGGCTCAGGGCGGTGATCCCACACTCTCCTGATGCAGCATCCTTCCTCTCCTCTCACCCCCAGAACCCCTGCCACCGCCATTTCCCCTGAAGCAGGTGAAGGTCCCCGTCGTGGAAAACAGCATCTGTGACATGAAATACCACACTGGTCTGTACACAGGGGACAACATCCCGATCGTCCGGGACGACATGCTCTGTGCCGGGAATAGCAAGAGGGACTCCTGCCAGGTGGGTCTCGCGTCCCCCTGCAGCCCCCAGCCGCCCAGGCCTCACAGCCACCGCTGACCCCTCCCCTCCCCAGGGCGACTCCGGAGGGCCCCTGGTCTGCAAGGTGAATGGCACCTGGCTGCAGGCGGGTGTGGTCAGCTGGGGCGACGGCTGTGCTCAGCCCAACCGGCCAGGTATCTACACCCGCATCACCCACTACTTGGACTGGATCCACCAGTACGTCCCCGAGGAGCCCTGAGCCCGGTCCCCAGGGTTGCCACCTGGGTCAGCGGAGAAGACAGTCCCTTCCTGTCCCCACACCGCTGCTTCCTGCTGAGGCGGCATCCTTCCCCACCTTCCCTGGCCCCCTGCCCTGAGCACCCCCTGTTGATGCCCCTGCCCCGAGCCCAGGGAGCAGGCAGTGGGCACTAACGCTCATTAAAGATTATGGAAAGCAGACGTGGTCGTCGCTGTGTTTCTGGCTGTGGGTGTCGCTGAGGGAGAGGGAAGGGTCCAGGGCCCAGCCAGGTTCAGCCACCCTCTCTGTGGGTCCCCGGTCCCTGAGCAAATGCCTTGCTGTGGGGATGGCCCTCACCCTGCCCCTTGTGCCCGGGGCTGACTTCTCTGCACACTGGCTTGTGTCTCTTTTTGGTGAGTTTCGGGACAGATAAAGAAACACGGGCCATTTAGATGATTCTCGGGGCACCAGGTACCCAGCAATGGGGTCAAGGGCCGGAGCATCACCCCCCTCTGCCAGGTACCTCCATTTCGCTTTTGCAGCCTGTCCCCTCCTCTAGCGCTACCCCACCCCTCCCAAGACCAACAACCAGGACTACCCAGCCCAGGGGATGGCCCCCGGGGAGGGCTGGCAGGCAATCCCCGGCATGCGAGGCTGAGGATGGGGACTCCCCGACTCCCTCTGCCTCCAGGATGACCTGGAGGGCCTCTAGTTGGCCAGGGGCCAGGTCTTGACTGCAGGCGGTGTGGTGAACTGGATAGGGGCTGTGCTCCACATCCTTGTTTCTACACAGAAACTAGTCAACTGTCCCATCCTCCTGCCCTCTAACCCTTGATCTATGACCCCTCTCTAGCAGGGAGATTGCAGGCCAGAGGCTGGGCCTGGGGGAAGAACCACTGCCGCAGCCCTGGGTCCGGCCCAGGTCAGCATATTCTCCCTGTGGGAACTGAGGCCAAGGTCACATGCAGGAGAGTCTGCAGACCCCATCACTCCAGGTCCAGCTGTGCCCCGCCCCCAAGCCCACACCAGGGCCGCCCACTCTGGGAAGCCCTGCAGTTCCAGGAGCCTCCACCAGAGGGAGCCCTGGCACCTCCTGTGAGGGGCTGAGCAGGTGGGGAGTGGGGGAGGGGCTGGGCAGGTGGGGATTGGGGGAGGGGCTGGCTGCAGCCCTGGGTCCTATGCTGGGGACTCACTGCCCACCCGTGTCAGAGCAAATAGGTCCCGGCCTCAGCCAGGTAGAGCCCTGGATGGCACCTCCCACCACCTAGGCCAGCCCAGAGGCGGCTGAAGAGCGTCAGGAGGCCTGCCGTCCCAGTGTCGCTGGGCTCCTGCTTTGCTGCATGGAGAGAAGGGCTTGGACCCTAACCTGAAGCCAGCTCTGCGTTGGGCACAGCCCCCCACTGTGTTCACAGCCACGGTCTGTGAACTTGTGGAGGATCACAAGTTCTATCCTGACCCGGCCCCCTTCTGTACCTGCTCTCACGGGTAAGGGGTGAGGGGGGGTCTGTGCACTAGGGCTGTGGCCGAGAAGCCAGCAGGGCGTGGGGCAGGTCTAGGGTCAGAGCCTTCAGGTAGGGAGACAGCAGAGAGGGGGGTGGCCCCTGCAACCCCAGGTGACTGCCCAGCTGGGAAGCACTCCCACGGGGACCTGCCCCCTGCTCCCACAGCACCCATTCCTGCTGGAAGCCCTGGCAGAAACTTGTTCCTAATTGGATCAGACCTTGTTTCTCCAGTGTGTGAATGATATCACATGGTTCTGGCTGCCAAGATGAGCTCTACTTTTCCAGGGAAGGAGGGCTTTCTATCTGCGATCTGCCCAAGTGTGGGGGGGGGGGGAGCCTGCAGGAGGGCTTTGTGGAGCCCCATGCCGCTGCTGGTGGTGGAGGCATCACCCAGGTTGGCCCTCACCAAGGCCATGGGCTTGCCACCTACCCACGTGAGGGACCGATTCTGACAGTGGAAATCCAACGCATTTCTTAAATAAGTTAATATTTATTCCACTCTGCTTTGCCCCCCTCCCCTCCCCTTGGCTTGAGAAGCCGAGTTTTCTGCATCGGATTATTGCAAATGTTTAACCTGAATTTATAACAGAAACAAAATGAGACAAGGGGGCATCAGCTGAAACTCTCGGCCCAAGCCCCACGGGCAGTGAGGGTCTTATTGCATGGTCCCCACTCCCTGGTGACCAGCTGTTTCCCGGAGACCGGAGTCAAGGGCATTCTCCGGAATCCTGAGGGGGACAGAACGGTGGGCAGTGGGTATTGGAGGGGGGATGAGACAGCAATGAGCAGTGGAGACAAATGGATGAGAACTCAAACTGTGAGCAACGTGAAGCGTGACCACGGTGGCCTTGGGGATGAAGCTGGAGGGCATAAACGGCCCTAAGCATGTATAAAAATAAGCAGATGTGAGAATGGGGCTCTGCTAGGTGGCCTCTGCCTTTCTACTTTTGGTGTTCTCTGGTCCTTGTCCCTTGGACATAGCTCTCGTTATGGGACTGCTGACCAGGCTACTGGCACGGCCTGGGACCATGGCAGCAAACTCGGAAATCCCAAACTTTAACTGAGGCTTCGGGCTGTGGGCTCCCCCTGCTCCACTTCGCCCACAACAGCATCTGCCTCCTTCTCCCTGGGCTGACATCCTTCTGGCACCTTTGCCTTCAGTGGGGCCGGACCCAGGGTCCACGCGTAACCCTGCCTGGGCCACCACCCTGCTGGGTGCACCCCAACCCCAGGGCCAAAGCCTGTGGGCACTGCACCCCGAGCTACACGGGCTTGTCCACACTGTCACCCAGGGCTGGTGTGGACCCTTTCTTCGGTGGGCTCTCAGGGACTGTGAGGTGCAGCCCCCACCCCTCCTCTGGGGGGTCTCCCGAGGCCACTGGAGGCTCCGTCTGCTGGGGTTCGGGAGGTGCCGTGATGCCTGAGGAGGAAGGTCTGGGCTCTGGGGCGACACCATGGCTACCATCCAAGAACAGGTCCCCCCTGGGGCCCCCCACATCCAGCGGCTCAAAGGCAAAGTTTGGGATGGTCAGGTGTTCCGTGCGGCAGGGGACCTGGACCCGCCGTTCCCCCTTGGCAGCAGTGTCCAACCCTGCACTGTCTGTGGGCTCCAGGGGGTCCCTGTGGGGCACAGCCTCGCAGGATGGGGTTCTCCGCCGCAGGGTGGTGCTACCGCCCTCCGCTGCAGGGGCCCGGGCCGCACCCTCGTCCTCCGTGGGGGGCTCTATGGAGATGCAGGGGGGGCTCATCTTCTTCTTCCTGCGTGCCCCCAGGGCCAGCTCGGCCTCCAGGGCCCGGGTCTTCACCTCCCCGGTCTCTGGGCGGCTGTCCCCACAGCCCTGCTCCACGGAGGGCCGCCTCTGCTCGTCCGCCCAGCCTGGCTGGTCCAGGAAGCCCTGGGCATTGACACTGTAGAACCTGTGCAGGTCTGGCTCACCGCCCACCACCCCACGGGCAGCAGGTGAGGCCGAGGGGCTGTGGGCAGAGCTGGTGATGTGGCTGACCTCCTCGTCAGCCGGGTCTGGGGTCTCGGCCTCCTCTGCGCCCAGGGCCGGTGGCCGGCTGGAGACGTAGTTCTGTCCCAAAGTGTGCTTGCGGATGCGGATGCTGGGGGGCCGCGGGGGCGCCTGCCTCACAGGGGTCTTCCCACCAGGCTCTCCCCAGCCCGGGCTGCTGTCCCTGGGACTATCGACCTGCCCTTCTAGGGACTCTGTGCAGACTACCTCCTGCAAAGACATGGAGTCATATGAGACCAGCCAGAGCCCAGGCAACAGGGACCCCTCCCCCCACCACAGGCCAGGATGACCTCGTGACCCCCAAGGCTATGGGCCAGGGTGAGATGGGGCTGCGAGACACTGGTGTGGAAGCACTGTCCCCCAGCCCTAGTGTAGGGGCCCCCACCAACGCTGGTCATGCTGGGGAGGGGCCGTGAGGAGCAGAAGGCTGGAGCCCAAGCTTCCATGGGCAGAATCTGCCATGGGCCTCTGGAGACCCGATGGGGCACAGAGCCAGGCTGCAACCACTGCCTGACTGGCACCACCAGCTCAGCTTGACACCTCAAGGAGGGAGGAAGGGAGGGGGGCCGAAGACTCAGGTGACAGTGGTCTGTGGGTACATCCAGGCCCACAGGAAAGGTTGCTGGGGGGGCCTGAGGGAGGGCGAGGCTGCCGCCTGAGGGGACACGGGTCCCCATGGCCAGGTGCCATCATCACAGGCTCCAGGGACACAGCGCCTACTTCCCCAATGTCCCTGTCGCTCATCCTTCAAATGGGGAGGGAACCCCCACGGAGCCCCCAGGCCTCAGCTGAGGACCGGAAGTCTCCTCCTACCTGTGTGCAGAGCAGCCGGCTGAGACTAGGGGAGCGGGCTGCACCCAGAGGGGTCAGGGCACGGTGGGTGTCGCCGCCCCTGGCCGGGGAGGACATAGCCGACGGGACCTGGAGGGATGGGCAGGACTCCACAGGCGGCAAGTGGGCGGTGACTGGGCCTGGGGCAAGAAGGTGCCTGAAATGTGCATCCGCCGCTGGCCCCACCCCTGCCCCTGCCGGCCCTGGCCGGCCCCGCCCGCCCAGGTCCTGGCTGTCTCCACATGGGGCTGTACCCGAGGTGCCCGAGGCGCCCGCGTAGGTCTCCATCTCCACCTCCTGCAGCGGGTGGGGATGAGCGGCCGCAGCGGGTGCCACGGGCCGGAACATGTAGCTGTCGTTGGGCAGTGAGAGCATCCTGGACACAGACACCTTGCGCACGACCAGCAGGTTGGGGGCGTCCGGCGAGGCACCCGGGCTTGGCGGGGCCGTGGGCCTGGGGCGGGCAGAGGGCCCCTGCGCCATCTCCAGCTCGACCTCCGCGTCCAGCTCGGCATCCTCGCGGGCCTCCTTGTTGCTCTCCTCCAGGTGCTTCATGAGCACGGCCACCACCACGTTGACCAGCACGAACTGGGCCACCAGCACGAAGGTGACGAAGTAGATGGGCGAGATGGCCGGCAGGTAGCTGAGGCAGTGCCTGTCCTCACGGGCACACTCCCGCAGCGTGTCCTGCGGGTGGAGGGCGGTGGGCAGGCTCCCACCTCCGTCTGCGGGGCCTCTCGTTGACTCCCACCGCCCCGCCCACCGCGTGGGCCGGTACCTTCATGATCCCGTTCCAGTTGTCCCCCGTGGACACGCGGAACAGTGTGAGGAAAGCCATGCCAAAGTTGGAGAAGGTGGCGTGTCTGCTCAGGCCCTCGCAGGGGTTGTCCTCACCGCACTCTGCCGGGAGGGGCCTGGTCAGCCCGCCTGTCGGGGCCAGTCCGCGCACGGGCCCTGCCCTCCCATAGGGAGAAAGGCGCGCTCCTCTGGGGTGCAGGGGCCCTGGCAGGTGGACGCCTTCAGCACAGGCCCAGCTCTGCGTCAGCATGCCCCCTTCTATTCTGAGGAGTAACAGGGCTGCCCTGGGCATGAGGCGGCCCAGGTCCAGGTTGTGGGGCACTAGCTGCTGGGTCTGAGGAGTCCCCTCTGGGCAGACCCTGGAACCCACTGAGCCTTCAGTGACACCCAAAAGGAAGGGCGCTCCCACAGGGTCTGGGCTGCCACGAAAGGTCCCCACGGACCCCTGCCCGGACTAGCCAGAGCCTCACGCCTGGGGGTCTGAGGAAATCCTTGGTGACAGTTAAGGACTTGCTGCAGCATGTCCCCTGGGGACCAGGTGGAGTTCAGGTCACACCTGCGTGTGGGCACGTGCACACACTCGTGCAGCTCTGTCCTCCTGGCCTGGGTATGAACACATGTGCGTGTCTGTGTGCACGGCATGCGTCTGTCACAGCACTTTTGCATGTGCCAAGTCACCTCACAGTGAAGGGCTGACAGGAGCAGGGGCCAGGGCCTCAGCTTGGCCAGCACCCGGAGCCGTCCGCGGGCTGTGTGCTCATGCGTGATGCTGCGCCTTCTAGGACCCCGTGTCTGGAGTGTGGGCCACGGCGCGGCTGCACTCACCGAGCCTCCCAAACAGCTCCACTCCCAGGGCAGCATAGATAAAAAACAGGAGCATGAAAAGCAGGCCGAGGTTCCCTACCTACATAGGAGAGAAACAGAATGAGGTGAGTGGGGCCTCAGTCTCACCCCACCCCCTTTACCCAAGACCCGCCCAGCAGGGCATCAAGTTCTTGGGGACTGCCTTGAGCCCTGTTCTTAATCCATCCCTCTTGGCCTCGGAGCTCCTGTGGCCCCCAGGGCTCCCTGTCCTGCCTGGTGCCCAAGGCCCCTCTGCTGGCCTCTGCCCCTGCTTGGCTCCTCATGCCCACCCGGCAGCCAGGGTGCTGCCTCCAGCTCCTCTGCTCCCCAGAACCTGGGAGGCCTCCCGAGGGCTCTGGTGGACTCTGTGCAGGGCCTGCCTCCAGCCTCAGGGTCCCCACCTCAAGGTGAAGGCTGAAGCTCTGCAGACAGTGAGGTCTGGTCTGGCCCCTGCCCGAGGCTCTTCTGTGAACTTGCCGCCCACCCTCCCAGCGTCTGCTCACACTCACTCCGGGCTATGGGGTGGGGGGCGGCGCAGGGGCACCCTCACACGCCTCCCTCGCCCTGATGTGGCTGCTCCCCCTCTTCTCCAGCACCTGCTCCGGCCCCCAGAGGCATGGCACCGGGGCGTGGCCAGGCCCGGGTTTCCCATCCTCCACCCCCCACCCCTTCCCGTCACTCCCACAGACACTGGGCAGGCTCCAAGGAGAGCTGAGTATAACTCAGGTCTGAGGAATGCTGCTAAGGGGACCAGTGTGGGCTGGCTGAAGGTGGAGGGCGTGGAGGGCTGGAGGGTTAGTGGGCAGCTGGGGAGGCAGCTGGGTGGATAGAAACATGCTGGGCTGGTGGACAGACAGCTGGCCAGGAGGGCTGGATGCTGGACAGCTGGACACCTGGTAGATGGGTGGACAGACAGCTGTGTGAATGGATAGACAAATGTGTGGGTGGCTGGGTAGCTGGAAGGCTAGTTGAGAGGGCTAGAGCCACGGCCAGACGGACATGTGGATGGACGGCTGGTCAGGTGGACTGGCAGAGGGACTGAGTGCTGCACAGATGGGGAAATAAGACCTTCAGCTCAAGAAACCACAAAGGATCAGTGTGGTGGCTGTTGGGCACAGGACGCGAGGTCGCAGGGCCTGAACTGGCTCCAGAGGAGAGAGGCCTGTGGCCAACACCTGAGCCCTGGGTGTGGTCCTCCAAACTCGACAAGCACACCTTTGCCACAGGCTCTGCCCTCTGCCCAAATCCCACTGCATCCAGAACTGCACTGGGGGATATGGGCACTGGTCATTGGTCTTCCCCAGAGAGACTAGACTGAGGCCCGGAAGGCAGGCAGCACACCCCTCTCACAGCACAGCCCAGCAGCTCAGTTACTCCTTGCACCCGGCAGGGAGGAGGGTTGGTAACTGCAGTTGCCTTGAGACGGGGCGACCAGGTGAACGAGTGCCGATTGACAGTGAGTGAGGCCCTCCCTGCAGCCTGTCCTCTTGGGGGTGTCTGTGATGCCCACCCTGGGAGCAGGGAAGCCAGACCCAGGCCCAGCCCCCGAGCTGCCGACCTACCTGGGGCAGCGCCTGAACCACGGTGTCCAGCAGGGCCCGCATACCCGTGGCCATCTTGAGCAGCTTCAGCACTAGGGCCGGGAGCCGAGCATCAGCGGGGAGGGGGTGGGGCTGGCCAGACCCGGACCACCCGCCCCCCCACTTCCCGTCACCAGCATAACGCACCAGTGTGGGCTGAGGAACGACGCGGGGTGGGTGGACACCTGAGCCCTGTCTACCTGCCCTCCTGATAGCCCGGAGACCCTGGTGGGACAGGCGGGTGGCCTACCGCGGGCGATGCGGAGCACCCGCATGATGCGGATGATGGTGGGGTTGATGGGCAGCGCCGCGTTCATCTCTATCTCCTCCAGTGTGATGCCCATGATGGACAGCAGGACGATGGCCAGGTCCAGCTGGTTCCACCTGGGCCGGGCGGGCAGGCATGATTCAGTGCTGGCCACTGCCTCTTCCCCAGCACCCCTAGCCCTTCAGAGCACCAGGAGTCCCCTCCCTGTCCCCTGGAAATGTCCTGGTGTCACCACAGGGCATCTTGCACCTCTACTCAGCACCGTCACCTCTGCAGGCCTCAGGCCACGCCTCTTTCCCGCCCCTGCTCCACACACCTGTCCTTGAAAAACCTCCGGAACCCAAACGCCACCAGCTTCAGCAGGGCCTCAAAGACGAAGACGATGGTGAACACATAATTGCAGTACTTGAGGGCCTCGTCCAGAGACTGGGGATGGAGTGTCAGGCTCCTGAGTGTCAGGCTCCCTGCCCGGCTGCCCCTTCCCACCCATCCTCCTGCCCCCTTGCAGCACTGGACGCCCCCCCCGCCGCCGCCGCCCCCGCACCTGTGCCCTGTCCACCCTGCTCCGTCTCTCTCCTCTGCTGACCTGGGCACCTCCTCAGATACGGGACAGGTCTCAGCTATTACTGGATGCAGGTCTGTGCTGGGCTGGGGAGGGCCGCCTGGATTTACCCTCGTGGCATTCTGGGGACAACTCTCAGGTGGGGGAACCTGCCCCTCGGAGCCCAGACTTCTGGCCTTGCCTGGACCAGAGCCACCCACAGCCCAGGGCAGGGGCCAGCCCTCCGGATGGGCTCAGCTTCAGCCAAAGAGTCAGAGACTCTCCGCTGTTCTAGGAGGAGGGGATGTCCCCGTCTTTAATGAAATGGTGGCGATGCGATCAGAGGACATCCCCCTCTCTCAGTCTGGCCTTTCCTGGACTGTGAAATCCACAGTCTGGGAAGCTGCTGGACTCGGGGACACTCCCTTAGCCAGCATTTTGGATGGAACTTCTCATGGGGTTGGGGAGGCCCTTGGGGCAGATGTGCCCTGGGAGTTTCCACTGGTTTTAAAGGAAGGAGGGCCCTTTGTTCCAGCCACACATCCATGTACCCCATAAACGCCGGTGAGGGCTCAAGCACTGCTGCAGACCTGGGGCCCCCAGTTCTTAGTGTAGCGCCACCTCACTGAACAATGGGCCCCACCCGCGGCCCTCCCCGCTGCAGGTCTGGAGGCAGGGTGCGTGGGGTGTCCAGGCAGCGAACCCCACCTTGGGCTGGTTATAGTGCTCCACGGACATGGTGATGACGTTGACGCCAATGATGAAGGTGATGAAGAGGTCCAGATAGTGGCTGGTGCACAGCGAGTGGATGGAGCGACGCGTGGGTGAGTAGTCCGCATAGTAGGGCCGGCGCTGGGCCTCTGTGGGAAGGCGGCCATGGTGAGGGGGTGGGTGGGGTGGGGTGGGAGGGCTGCCTCCCAGGGGCTGGAGGGTAGAGGTGCTGGGGGAGGGCCCAGGCTCAGACGTGGGCCTCAGGGGCAGGTCACCCACCGACCTACTCCACCAAGAGGGCCCCAGCCCCAGGGCAGACCCCAGGAGTGGGCCTGGAAGCTGAGACCCCACCTGCGCCCTGCCGTGGGGCCCTGCCCAAACCCCGCCCTGCCGGGAGCTCCCAAGCCAGGGCCTGTGTGATCTACTCTCCTGAGCTGGCATCAGGGTTCAGAGACACCTCAGTGATGAAGGGCGGGCAGATGGGAGCTTTCTTGGGGGGCAGGGCAGAGTGGCTACCACACCCCCATCTTCCAGGCTGGGCATGTGCTGCCTCCTGGCCCCCAGGCCCAGAGTCCCTCCACTCCCTGTGCCCCAGGAGGCCAGTGGGCAACTGCCCGCTCTCTGGTACATCTGAGGTTGATGGCCATGACCTGGGTGGCAGGGGGAGGTTGTGTATCTCCCAGCAGGTCTGTCTGCACTAAATGCTCCACCTGCTCTAACTCTTCAGGGCAGATCAGTGCCCACTGAGCTCCCACTGGGTGAGCGCATAGCTGCCACCACTGCATAGGGGACCCACCTTGGCCACAGAAGCCCGTGGGCAGGGACCAGGTAGAGCAGGGGCCGACGGGAACCGACCCCTCCCTGGGGCCCGCATGCTCCTTGGTCTGGCATGCGGTCACTAGAAAGCTTGGCTCAGCTCTTGCAGCCAAAGGGGCCAGTGACCAGTTGGGCCAGGCCAGCACTGAGGACATGGAGTAGCCACCGGCCGCCAGGCTTCCCAGAGTGCAGCAGAGAAGCAGTCAGGCATGCAGGCCGGGCGGAGGAACACACACGAGCTTAAAGGCAGCAGCGTGGACACCAGGCAGGCGGCCAGCAACCCTTCCTCCCGCTGGCGCCCGGCGCCCACCCCAGCCGTCCCGTGCCCACCCTGCGGTGGACCCCAGTGGGCTTGGCACCCGCCTGCGATGTCCACCCTTCCCTGTGGCAGTGGCAGAGGGATGGAGGTCAGGCCAGTCCACAGCCCTGTGCAGTGGCCTGCAGAAGTGGGGGTTAAGGCATGCAGGGCGGGGGGCAGGTACCTGGGTTGGGGAAAGTGCCTGGAAAGACAAGGAGATGGTCTGAGCTGGCCGCGGTGGGCAGGGCTAGGAGACTCCACCGGGTGGGCGGGCAGCTCAGCATCCTCTCCTGGAAGAGGCCCTCTTTGCTCCCCAGCTGGGTGGGGTTTTCTAAGACCCTCTCTCTGTCCTGGATGGCTCTGCCTGCTCCCCCCACTGTGGCGTGAAAACTCATGGGGTGAACCTGCCCTTGCGGTGGTGGGGGGTGGGAACTGGGGCCTCATCCATCCCCTGTACCTCCTGGGAAGGGACCCCACCTCCTGCTGCAGCCATCCTTCTCTGAGGGCAAGAAGGGCAAGCGTGCAGAGCCACTCGGTGAGGCCGGAGTTGCGGGTGGGGCAAGGGGACTGGGGCCAGGTAGGGGGCTCTGGGGCCAGGCTGCTGAGCTGCTGCCTGGGTGCTGCCTGCACAGCCCTGCGCCGAGCACAAGGGAGACCCGGGCTTAGGCCAGCAGCAGCCAGGTCTCAGAGCCACCCCTTGGCTGGTCCCCCGGTCCCCCGGTCCCCAGCCACCCTCCCACAGGCGAAAGGGGGGCCTCAGGCAGGTGGAAAAGGCTGGGGTGACGCGCAGGTACCGACCCGCCACCGCCACCGGGAGCGCCTTACTCCTGCGTTTCCTCTCCAGGTGCCGCTGCCGCTTCTCTTCCCGCCGCCGCGCCTCCTCGGCCTCCTGGTGCTGCCGGCACTTGTGGAAGTTCTCCACCACGACGCCCACGAACATGTTGAGCACAAAGAAGCTGACGATGAGCAGGAAGGAGATGAAGTAGAGCAGCATCCAGGGGTTGTGGTTGGGCACCGGCTGTGGCACAGGAGTGGCACGTGGGTGCCTGCCCACAAGGGCGCCCCTCCCGGGCACGGCCTCTGCCTGCAGGGTAGCTCTGACCCCCGACGTGGAACTCTCCAGAAGTTCTCAGAGACCAAATGCAGCCTCTCGGGGGACATTCCCTGAGATGACCAAAGAACACGGGAAGAAAGGTCTGCTTGGAGGAGCAGGGCTGCCCACCGCCCACTGCACCTGCTGGTCTATGCCCACGGCGTCCAGCCCGTCGTACATGATGTTCACCCAGCCGTCCTTGGATGAGAGCACGAACAGGGACATCAGCGCCTGCGAGGCCAGAGCAAGGTGGTTACTTCTGGACGTGGCCTCCTGCTGGGGAGACGCCCCAAAGGACCACACCCCCTACCACAGCCCCACGCACAGCAGACCCACCCACGACTCGCAGACCCACCATGCCGCTCCCACCTTACAGATAAGGACGAGGTTAGGTGAGGTCACCCCCGCCAGGCTTGCCCCCCATCCCGACCACCACCCCACCCCCCAGCCCTGCCCACCTGGCCTAGGTTGTCGAAGTTGTACTTGCGTCGCACCCAGCGGTAGTGCGCAGCCCAGCACTCGGCTTTAGTGGAGATGTTCCTGGTGTCAGCGCCCTCGCAGTAGTAAAACTTCCCCTTGAAGAGCTGACCAGGGCGGGGCAGTCACCCAGAGGGCCAGGCCTTGCACCCCCACGCTCCAGACCCACCCCCACGGGGCCTCCCAGAGCAGCCGGACAGAGAGCAACGTCTCTCTCGCTGCCTGCCTGGGCCTTGGCCCTCCCGGGGCTGCTATGCTGCTGCTGACCACAGACCACCGTCCCACAGACAAGCAGAGCCGCGCACCTGCACCCCGAGGATGCCGAAGATGATGAAGAAGGCACAGCAGATGAGGACAATGTTGCCGATGGGCCTGAGTGACGATATCAGAGTCTCCACCACCAGTTTGAGGCCTGGGGCACGGCTGATAACCCTGCACGAGGAGCAGAAGAAATGTGCTGTTGAGCCCACCCAAGGGAGCTGCCACCAGACAGAAAGCCCAGCGCTGCAAAGACCCCACCCCCTGCTGGCCCCAGGCCCTTTCCTTCCCCAGCTCTGCCCCACCCTCTGGCTCCGCCCCACCCTCTGGCCCCACCCCAACCAGCCATAGCCCCGCCCATTCATACCCTTCCCTTCCCCAAACTCCACCCCACCCTTCCCCAGCCCTGCTCCGATCCCCGATTCAGGCCCTGCCCCACCGCCCAGTCTACCGCAGGGGCCGCAGTGTCCGCAGCAGGCGCAGCACACGCAGGATGCCCAGGATCTTGGCACCACCGGCTGACGCCATGGCCACGATGATGTCAACCAGGGACACCAGGACCAGCAGCCCATCCAGTATGTTCCAGCTGCTCTGCAGGTAGGCATGCTCACCAGAGACCAGGCCCAGGGCCACCACCTAGTGGGTGCAGAGGAGGGGCTGGTGGACATATGTGCTGCACACGGGGCCAGGGTGGGGCCACTGGGCAGGGCTGTGAGGCCGGATGGACAGATGCCTGGGCTCCCCTGGACACCCTATACCTTCACCATCATCTCGGCCACGAAGATCGCCGTGAAGACGTAGTTGGAGATGCTGAGGAAGACGCGCTCCTGCAGAGGACAGGATGATGGGAGGGGCCAGCCGCAACGGCGGGACCCCACCCCTCCCAGGCAAGGAGGGCGCCTCACGGTGCTGCCGGGGTCAATGTCGGGCCTCTCCAGGGCGATCGTGATGCAGTTGAGGAAGATGAAGACCAGGACAACGTGATCAAACATCTTGTGAGCAATGATCTTCTGGCAGGAGATGCGGAACCTGGGGGCCGGGGGTCGGGGTTCAGGGACAGCCCTGGCCAAGCCCTTGCTTCCCGTCCCCAAGGTCCCAGAGGAGGAGCACAGCGTTCACCACATGGTAGGGACGCAGGGGCCCAGAGGGAGGGGTCAGCTTTCCCAGGTTTCTCCCAGGTGTGCCCCATACCTGTTCTGTGGGGAGAAGAGGTACAGGGCCCAGGGCTCGCGGCTCCGACAGCACTCGGGCTTGTAGGGCTCCAGCACTTTCTGCAGGCGGGAGCAGCAGCTCTGGGGAGGGGGGGGCGGTCCTCAGGGCCCCTCCCAGCCTGGGCAGCCCCCAGCCTCTCCTGCCTTCAGGCTCAGCCCTGTCCACCCACCCGGGCACTGGGTGAGGGATCTACGCTGGGAGCTGGGAGTCCAGGGGGGTGCCGGTAAGTGGCCATCCTCAGATCCCTGCCCAGGTGGGCCTCCCAGCAAAACTGTCCAGGGCAGCAGAAGTGCCTAGCTGAGAAGGTGGTTCTGCTCTCTTCCCCTCTCCTCCCATGGGGCTCTCCTTGGCTGACCGACTCCAGCTCAGAGCAAGCCCTCAGCTGGAGGTGGGGCTGACCCTGGGGCGAATCCCACTCCAGAGCTCCCTGTGGATCAGCTGAGGCCACACCAGCCAGATCAGCTCCTGCCCAGCTTGTCCTGCTTCCCTCCCCCGTCCCAAGGGCCTCCCGCGAACGCTGCTCCCGAGTCCCCACCTGGGAAACCAGCCCACAACAGGGGGAGGCGAGGGGCTGACGTGAGGCCCACCCCCACTCACATCCTCCACATCATCGTCAAACTCAGCCGTGTCCTCCTTGTGGCTGTCGATGCGCAGGAATAACTCGCTGGGCAGGGCCAGCCCGTTGCAGTCGTGGAGCTTGGTGGGCAGCAGGGCAGCTGGCCGCAGGGGCCGCAGGTCAAGCGTGCTGCGGTGGTCCAGGGACTCGGTGCGCCGCAGCAGTGTGGCACGTGTATCTGGCGAGGCTCCCACACCAGGCCTGCTGTCCTCGGCCTCCTCGTCTGTGCTGCCGCTGCCCTTGCCCTCGCCGGACAGCAGCGACTCACGCTCCCCGCACTGGCTCCTGCGCTTGAGGCTAGGTGCGCGGCCCAGGCTGTTCCAGCTGGAGCGCCGGCTGCTCCAGGCGCTGTTGGGGCCCCAGTGGGTGCAGGGCGAGCTGCGGAGGCTGGACTGCGGGGAGGGGGCAGGAGTGAGCAGGTCGGACGCCCCCCCCCAAGTTACCCCCAAACATCCTGGCCTCAGGGGCACCTGGCACAGGGACCTTTCGCATCCAATGGCATCACCATTGACAGCCATGGGTGACATCTGTACATGGATCATCTCCTTTAACGAGCAGACAGCCCTGCTAAGGAGAGACACTAGCGGCACTGAACCTTCAGTGGGGCACCTGTGGCACACAGTGGGTCAACAGCTAGCTGGAGAGACAGCCAGCAAGCGTCAAGAGCACTGAGTGGGCCTCCCGGGCCTGCTCGAGGACCAGAGGGTGGGCGAAGGTTATCAGCGGGCCTGGGACCAGCCACGGACCAGGCATCCTCAGATGCCACCGAGCAGCTGAACTGGATCTCTGGGGAGGGGCCCCACATCAGTTTCTAGTTGGCAGACTCTGGACTCACAAAGAGAAGCCGGGTGCTGCTTATCCAGGAGATAAACTGGACTGTGGTCCGGGGACTTCACCTTTGCTGCACCTACCCTCTTTGCCCTTCATCGTTTTCACCTCAGGGGTCCAGCAGGAGCTGAGCTGGAATCCTTGCTCAACAGCCCTTGTCCTCCTCCCAGAGAGTCCTAGCAGTTTGGCTGTGATGCACCTTGTTGCTAGATCACTCGGCCCACCCAAGGCTCAGCCCTGCACCTTTTCTGTTACCAACACACTATCGTCCTGCCTTAATGGTTTGCCTGGACTTTCCTCCAGGTTCATATCCTTGTGCTTTCTCTCCACGGTTAGCTTGTCCTGTTCTGCCCACCCCTCCCGGGCCCTTCTGAGAAGCCCAGAAGCTGGCTCTGGCTGTGTCTGCTGGGGGTGGTGTATTCTGGGTTTGTCTGGAAACACCCTGTGGGCTCCAGCTCCACAGGGTGCTGTTGGTCGTGATGCACGGAACTCTCCGCCCGGCTTCTGTCACCTGCTTCACATCCTTAGTTTTTTTTTGTATTTTTATTTTTGGCTGGGTTGGGTCTTCACTGCTGCACGCAGCCTTTCTCTAGTTGCGGCGAGCGGGGACTACTCTTCCTTGCGGTGCGCGGGCTTCTCATTGCGGTGGTTTCTCTTGTTGCAAAGTACAGGCTCAGTCGTTGTGGCTCGCAGGCTCTAGAGCGCAGGCTCAGTAGTTGGGGCACACGGGCTTAGTTGCTCCGCGGCACGTGGGATCTTCCTGGACCAAGGCTTCAACCTGTGTCCCCTACATCGGCAGGAGGATTCTTAACCACTGCGCCACCAGGGAAGTCCCACATACTCAGTTTTTTACACCTTTTTGCCATCCTTCTCTGTTTTCCCCATCTTGTATGCTGTGTGCTTTGCCAGCTTTTATCTATGATTGCAAATTGGAAGATAAACTTCCGGCCTGACAGTCTACTCGTCTGTTCATACTCCTCCCATAAAAACGGCAGCTTCTGGCTCCATTTATAGAAAACAAAGCACTCAGGGCCAAGGGATTCCAGGGGTATGACTGGGGGTGTGTGTGCGGGACCCTCACTCATCTCTGGGGAAGGCCTAAGGAACTGGGTGGGTGGAGCCTGAAGGTGCCCTGAGGCCAGGGCGGGGGACCATCCCTACCAGAGACTTCTGGTCCCCCAGCTGGGGGTCCACGGAGCTGCTGCTGCCACGCCGTGAGTCCAGGAGGCCAGGGGCCGCATCCAGGTGTGGGGAGCTCTTGGGGGTGGGCATGGGTGTGGCTGCCGTGCGCATGATGAGGGGAGGGGGTAGGCTGGCCTGGCCCTCCAAGTGCCCGTTGGGGGTCACCGCCAGCGAGTACATCTTCATCTCTGGGTGGGGGGAGGAGGCCGCTTGAGCCTGCAGGGCTCCCAGGAAGGATAATCTGCCCGCCCAGGACCCGCCCACAGGAGTCCCAGCTGTGCCCGGACTGGCAGGCAGCTCCCTCTCCATCCTGTCCCTGCCCCGCCCCCTCACCCGCATGCGCACCTGTGCCCCTGAGGTCTCTGAACTTGTCCAAGTCCTCCTCCAAGTGGGTGGAGGTCTTGTCTTCATCTGTGTCGGACCTGGTGGCGTCACCCTGTGCCCGAGGAGCACACAGTACACGTGAGGCTCCCCTCTGGTGGAGCCCCCTACAGGAAGGCCAGGCCAGCACGGGGGCAGGTGTGGACGGAAGGGCCCAGCGGCTGGAGGACGGAATTCTCTCCATGTTGGTCTGCCCAATGTGCCTGGTTCCCACTGCCTCCCCTGGAAGCCCCCCTCACCTCCGCCTGGAAGCCCTCCACAAGGATGGCCACCAGCAGGTTGAAGAGCACGTAGTTGCCAAAGGTCATGAGGGCCACGAAGTAGAGGGCAGCCCAGGAGGAGGTGGAGGCCATGCCGTTGTAGAGGACAACGTTCCAGTCCTCCTGGGTGAGGATCTGGGGGAAAGGGGTGGCGGGGCAGAGTGGGCCCAACATGGGGCCGAGGGGGTGCCAGGACGGTGAGTCTGGCTGCAGAAATGCTGACAGGCCCTTAGGACCAGAAGGAGCTCTGGACAAGTGAGACCAGGTCCACCACCCCAGGGGCCAGAATCAATGTCCCTGCTGCTGTTCACAGCTCGTCACTCACTGTGGCCTTGGACAGGCCTCGGCCCGCTCTGGGGCTGTTCTGAGCAGGGCTGTGGCTCTCCAGGGACTACCACGTACATGAGGGGACGGCCCCACCTGGCTTTACCTGGAACACGGTGACGATGGCCCACAGCAGGGAGTCAAAGTTCTTCCTGTCAGGGACCGTGTCTCCAGTGTCTGTTTTCAGGCTGAATTTGCAGCCAAACAGGTGCATTCCGAGGATGCTAAGGGCGGCAGACAGGGATGCGGTGAGTGCGGGGGATGAGGCACAAGTGGGGGGATATGCGGGGTGCTGCCTGGTCACCTCCACACCCAGCAGCTGTTCCTCTACACCTCCCCCCGGACCCCCAGCTTTCTGATTTGCAGGGGCCCCCCAAGTGCTCACAGCCGAGCTGTTTCCATTGTATAGGTGGAAAGACCAAGGCCAGCAGTAGGAGGGACAACCAGAGGCCACTCTGGCTTCAGGCAGCAGCCAGGACCTGAAATGCCTGTCTCACCCAGCCTACCTGGGGCTGCCCTCTGCCCCTAGCCCCCTCCCCAAGGCCTGAGGCCCCGGGCCAAGCTGGCCCACGGCAAGGGCTCAGCAAACAGCAGCTGAAGCAAGAAACTCCAGCCTGGCTGCCCCGCCCCTTCTCTGCCTCCCTCATTCTTGGCTTTTGGGGAGGGCACAATCCCCAATCCATCCATCTGGGGGCCGGTCCCATCACCCCACTCAGCTATGAGCCGTGGGAGCAGAGCCCAGTACGCCGGTGCCTGGCACAGAAGGTGCCCAGTCAGTCCTGTCGAAAGGAACCAGTGACTGAGTTTCTGCTGCCGCTTTGAAGCTCCTGGCACCCCGGGCCCCAAAGCCACAGCACGGGGCCAGCGCAGTGGGAGGGGCCTCCCCTCGGGGGCAGGCATGTGCTCAGTGCCCCAGGCCTTGCCCACCGGGCGCGCCCACCTGAAGATGAAGATGAACAGCATGAGCAGCATGCAGAAAGTGGCCACGTTATCCATGGTCTTCATGAGCACCACCAGCTGGCGCCGCAGCGCGGGCAGGAAGCGCACCAGCTTGAGCACGCGCAGCAACCGGAAGGTGCGCAGCACCGACAGCCCGCCGTCCGCCTGCCCGACGATCTCCCACACGCTGTGGGCAGGCCGAGGCTCAGGAGGGCCTTCTCTGGCCGCGCACCCCTGTGCCCACCCTGACCCTGGGATACCCTCTTCCCAGAACACCAGACCGGGAGCCACCGTGGCCTCCGCTCAGCCCCACTCTGGGAGCAGGTTCAGCTGCATGAAGGCATCGACAGGGCTGAGGGACGGCAGTGACACCTCTGAAGCCTCCTAACCAGCTGCTGTCCTGCCGGCTGCCCAACCCCCAGAAGCTGCCCAGTCAGAAGGCCAGCAGCCCCGGCAGAAGTGAGGGCCTTGCCCGGTCCTCCGCCTTTCAAGCTGTGTCTGGCCTGTCTATTCTTGTTAGGGTGGGGGATCCCTTGACTCCTGAGGGCTTCTTCCTCCTGGGGAAGGGAATTCCCCCAGATTCTCCAATTCATTTCTGTGTTGATTTTGCTGCAGCAGACACCCCTCAGGCAAGCTGGCCTCCCTCAAAGGTTCTGAGCCCTAAGTGGAGTCCGGCTGTGAGGCCGAAGGGCCACTGAGTGCCCACTCTGTTCCTGCAGGGAACAGCTCCACTAGGTTCTACAAACTTTCACCTGAGATGCAGCTGACATACCTGTGTGTACCCGACAGTGCTTGTGGGGAGGGGTGGGGATCCTGCCCCAAGACATCCCATCCCATGAAATGCTGCTGGCAGGGCCTCTCCTGCTGGCTAGGGCTCTGCTATGTGTGGGGGGCTGTCTCCTGACACTGGCGAGCCAGAGCCTCCCCGGCCCCTGTGGGCTCCCAGGAGGTGGGGACCCACCTGATGACCACGATGATGCCATCGAAGATGTTGTAGGGATTCCGGATGTAGCCCAGCGGACCAAAGGCCAGCAGCTTCAGCAGCATCTCCAGGGCAAACATACTCGTGAACACGATGTTGCTGATCTCCAGGGCGTTGGTCAGCTCGTCAGGCTGCGGGCAGCAGAGACGTCATCAGGGCCCACCCACGGCTCCCAGTGCCCCTCAGCAGGGGTGAGGGACTGCTCCACTGAACTAGGAGCAGGTAAGTCTGCATCAAGGGGCCAAGGGGCTGTGGCAGCATCTCAGAAGGAGCCCAACTGGCTGCTGTCTGGAGCAGAAAACAAGGACCCCAGCGATGTCCCCTCCAGCTGGACCCCAACCTGCCTGGCCCTCCTATCCTGACTGTCCCTGGCCCTCCCCAGGCCCTGCCTGACCTTCCCACCAGCATGTCTGAGAAACAGTCCACAGACTTCCCCAGACCCCACAAGCACAGGCCATGGGAAAGGGGCTGGAGCATCTGCCTCAGGGTTCCAGGGTGGGCATGTGGGTGCACGGGGTGCAGGGCACACAGTTGGTGCCTCCCAAGAGCTGCCCTGATCCCTGGTGGCCTTGCACACCCTTCCCTGTCAGCAGAAGGCCCCAGAGGTCCCTCTCTTACTGGGAATGTGCTGGCCCGCCTGTGTGTGTGCACACCTGCACCAGTGTAAATGCTGGTATGTGTGTGTGCCAGTGTGTGGCCTGTTTGTGTGCACATGTGAGTTTGCATGTACCTGCATGTGCCGTGCATGTGCACAGGGCCTCCCACGTGTACACATCTGTACACATGTCCACATCTGCACAGGTAAACCTTGCGTATGTGCGTGTGTGCACGTGCGTGTATGTATACACGTGTGTGTGCAGAGGCTCTTCCTTGCCGGGGATTCCCTCCAGCCTGCTGCTGTCCCTGCCTAGTTCTCACCCTCACAAAGAGAACCTCCCTGCCAGGGCTGCTGGAGGCTAACACTGCTGGCATTTTCCCTGAATTGCTCCAGGATGAAAGAACATAGCTTAAATGACTTGAAAAGCCCAGAGGGTGGAAAACGAGGAAAGCAACTTGGTCATTAAAAAGTGAACTGGCCGCGGGGCTTCCCTCGTGGTGCAGTGGTTAAGAGTCCGCCTGCCAATGCAGGGGACATGGGTTCAAGCCCTGGTCCGGGAAGATCCCACATGCCATGGAGCAACTATGCCTGTGTGCCACAATTACTGAGCCTGCGCTCTAGAGCCCACGAGCCACAACTACTGGAGCCCGTGTCCCTAGAGCCCGTGCTGTGCTCCACAAGAGAAGCCACAGAAATGAGAAGACCGTGCACTACAACGAAGAGTAGCCCCTGATCGCTGCAACCAGAGAAAAAAGCCCGCATGCAGCAATGAAGACCCAATGCAGCCAAAAAAGAAAAAAAAAAAAAAAAGTGAACTGGCCTCGGTCCCCAAAGTAGACGTCCTCTCCCTGCCGGACCCAGCCGCTGCTCCTCCCTGGCGAGGCCCCAGTCCCGGGCAGCGGCTACTGGGGGGCCAGGCACCACCCATACAATTCCTCCTCTGGGGGCCATTCCATACCACTGGCCTCTCCGGGCCACCCAGGGGCATTCCAGTGGGCACATTCTGGCTCATGTAAGTGGGGGGCCACTCTCTGTGAGAGCTGGGCTGTGGGAGTCCCATCCTGAGAAGAGCACTGGGTGGCCTGGTGAGCGCCCTCAGCCCCCTGCTGCCTCTGGGATTGTGATTTCAAACCCCCACCCCAGACAGGAGGACCTCCAGGCGGGAGCCACGGTTTCTCCATTCACCCCTCAGCAGAGGCCCAGCCAAGGAGAAGCACGAGTGTTTGCTGAGTGGCTGATAAAAACTGCCACAACAGCTGACATTCAGCTCTAACGCCATCCCTGTTCCCCAACCCCCAGAAACCCCTCTGTGGGGCCCTGTAAGAGACTGAAGTCTCAAGGAGACACGAGGAACATGCTCCCCGGGGGTCGCTCCGAGGGCTGTCCATTCAGGCCCACTTCACCTCTGGAGGGTGCACCGGGCCGCCTACCTGCTCATGGTACTCGATGCCCATGCTCAGCGTGTTGGTGAGGATGGCTACCATGATGCCGCGGTTGAAGTACTTGCTGTCCACGATGCGGCACAGCTTGCCGCTAAAGGAGGCCCAGACGCGGCCCAGCCCTCCCTGCTCGCCTGCCACTGCCCGCCGCTGTGCGCTCCGCCGCGTTCCTCCTGAGCCTGGCGTGTCCGCCGCTGGGGGTGGCTGCATGGGGTCACGGCGGTCTCCGTGCCGCACATCCCGTGTGAATTCGTAGACCCCGTTGCTGTCCGAGTCTCCGCTGTCTGAGTCGCTGAACTCCAGCTCGGGGTCCTCCAGGGCGCTGGTGCAGTACGGGCAGCTACTCAGCTCACAGGTCAGCGTGCCCGCCTGGGGGCTGGGCAGGGGGCAGGGCACGCTCAGGCCTGACAGACGGCTGGGGGCCTGGCCCAGTCCTGCAGGGAGAAGGATGTGGGCAGCCTCAGGCCGCTCAGCTGCAACACCAGGCGCCTGGGACCCACATGCACAAGCAGGCTGCCATGGGGTGAACGGTGTCTGTGTAGACATGCACATCGTACACATGCACACGCCTGGGCACTCACACCTGGGTACATGTGCACATGTGGGAACATTCATACACACCTAGGCACACGCCTGAGCACATGCACAGACACACATGCCCACGCCCTGCACAGGTACTCTCTGTTCACTCAAGGATAAAAAGAGGCAGAGAGACTCATCCACCAGGGGGCCACGCCATCCACAGAAACAGGACGTGAGCCGCTTCCCAGCAGTCACGTTAAACGGATGATGTGACTGTGAGCATTCCAGGTCACGATGCACAGGAGCCATTGTCGCTCGGTGCTGCCTGCCCGGCTGAGTCTCTGGGGCCCAGGTGACTGCACCGGTGGCGGCTTAGACTCCCCACAGCCAGGAGCCCTGCGGGGCCAACCTGCCCCAGTGGGCAGTGCAGGACTACAGGTATGTGCATTCTGACACACCCCGGTCACTGTGTGAGGACACACACACCTCTACCCACTCCAGGCACCCTGAGGGCTACTGCCCGCGCATGCCACCTGGGAGGGCCTCAGTCTGCATGGGACGCCAGTGTCTGGGGTCACAGTGTCCTGCCCGTCCCAGGTGGGTGAGGCCGGCACCTCAGGTGGGAGGACCGAGTATACTGGGAGGCACCCCGGCCCCTCTCTCCTCGGCCTTTGGGAGCTCTGTGACCTCGGCTTTCCCTTCCCTCTGCCCCAGCCTCAGTCTCCCCACATAGAAAGGGGGCCGGCCACTCCTCCTGAGAAATGACCAGGCCATGGACAGGTGGTTCTTCTCAGGGCCAGGCGTGGGCAATGGGGCACAGCCCCAGGGTTTTTTTTGCTAGCTTCAGAATTCTCATTTCCCGTGGCAAACGCTCAGGGCTACAGGATGGATGGAGGTGGGGGGGGCACCTTCTCCCATCTGAGGTGCCCAGGACCTCCCCCACCTTCTTCCCTTCATCCAGGGCTCCAAGGGAGGAAGGCTGAGCTCACGAGAGTTCGCACACAGGCGGGGATGTCCCAGGAGCCCATCCCCCCACTCCCCACTGCTCCCCACAGGGTGAGGTCCTTACCGTGCTCCCCAACCAGATGCTGGATCTTCTCGCAGGGGTCGGGGCTGCTCAGGCTCAGTGGGCTGTGCCCCCCGGCTCCCAGGGGTCCACCAGGACGCTTCCCCTTGGGCCCGGGGCCACCTTTGCCACTGCCTGTGGCCGAGGGCAGGATGGTGGGGTAGTTCATGGTGCCCAGCCCAGTTGCCAGCTTGAGGCCGGCGGCGGCAGTGGCCACAGCATGTGCCGCCCGGGCCCTCTCCTGTGGCCCCTCCACGTGGCAGTCTGCATGGTACACGCTGTGCACTGACTCAGCGTCAGGGGGCCCATGTCCGGGCGAGGGAGGTGCTCCGGCCCGCACCAGCCTGGTGTCACCACCGCCTGGCTCGGGGCCTGGCCGGCGTGGGCTGCCATGGCTGAAGTGGTAGTGGTGGTGGTGGTGGTGGTGGTGGTGGTACACAAGATGGTGGATGGAGGTGGCGCGCCCTCCCGCCCGCCGTGGCCGCCACCCAGCGCCCTGGCCGTGCGGCACGCCGCTGGGGTCCACCTTCTTGCGCCAGCGGCTCTGCCAGCGGGCATAGAGGCGGAGGCCACGGCGCTTCAGCTTGCGGCACACATGGCCCACGTACCGGAGGAGCTCCTCATAGCAGCTGCCAGGCTCTGAGAAGCTGGCCAGCGTGCTGTCGTTGGACAGGTAGCGGGCCCGCTGCTCCCGCATCAGCTGGCTCTCCCGCTGCTTCGTCTCCGAGAACTGCGTGGCGATCACCACTAGGCACAGGTTGATCATGAAGAAGGAACCCACCTGTGGCGGGCGGGAGGCAGCGAGCTCACCGGACGAGTGCCCCAGGGAGGCAGGGAAGCGGGGACACTGGGACCCACCGCCCTGGGCATCGGACTGGGCAGGGCAGGAGACCAGGACAGCAGCTGTGGTTTCTACACAACAATCAAGCCCCTGATGAGAGAAATACTGAGCCCCACTGTGTGCTGTCCGTTCTAGGGGCCTGGGATATGGCCCCCGGGTAGCCGGCGGCGGCAGGGCACCCTGTGATGGGCAGGGTCCTTGCTGATCCGATGTTGAGCCCCAGCATTTGGGATGGGTGGTGCAGGGTAGGTGCTCCTTGCCTGTTTGTGGACAGTTGCAGGACATGTGGGGAGACCCGCCTTCCCGTCATCTGTGTGGTTTGTCCCCTCATCCTTCAGCTCTGTCCCCAGCCACTCCCTCCCGCCTGGGTCAGGTCTTCCTCAGCCCCCACGGCTTCACTGTCCTCTGTGGCAGGGTCACCGGGTGACACTCTGCTGTTTGTGTTTATGGTCTGAGATAAGGCAGGACAGGTGCCTGGTTTAATTCACGGTTGGTCTTTTCAAACCCTGCCCCAGGCACCAGGGGCCACTGAGAGAACCAAGTGAGGGCCACCCCTGGGGGCCACAATCCCTGTGGAGGGCCGTGCCTGGGGGAAACACCTATACTGTGGAGAACTGTGCTGAGAGCCCATGTACACTGTGGGGGGACTGTGACCCCAACAGGTGATCCTGACTCTCCTGCAGCCTCCTGATAGGACCTGGCCATGGGAGGGCCTGAAGGGCTGTCTGAGGTCTCTCTCCCCTCCCCACACACACAGGCTTCTCTGTCCTCCCAACCCTGCCCACCTCCTCCTGGGGCTGGACAGAGTCTCCCCCCAACTCCACCAAGGGCCCCCACCCACCTGCCCTGTACACGATGGCCCTGGGTCTCTGCTGCCCCCGCCCTGCCCTATAGCTCAGTCAAGTGCAGGGACCCAAGAGGGCCAGCAAAGGCCAAGATGGCGCTGCACCAGGGGCACAAGCAGGATCTCGCTGGACCCCGGGGACAGGACGACGCCTGCTAACAGAGGAGGAGCTTGGGATCTGAGACAGGGCTGTCGCAAAGTGGGGGCACACCCCCCCACCCCTCGCCCCGTGCATCCCACTCCGCCCCTGCACTTACAATGATGAGCAGGATGAAGTAGATGAAGTTGTAGAAGGAATGGGCATCCATGACGTAGTACATGATGTCCACCCAGCCCTCCAGCGTGATCACCTGGTGGGGGGCAGGTGGCTGGACACACGGACGGCCCTGAGAGGGCGGTGGGCCCTCCACGTCTGCCTGGTACCAGCCCCCAGGCCCCGCATGCTGGGCGCCCAGTGCAGGGGAGACCCAGAGCCCACCTGGAAGATGGCGATCCAGGCATAGCCGATGTTGTCGAAGCTGATGGCCCCGTTGTGTGGGTTGGAGTCGCCCGAGCGGCACACATTGTAGTACTGGTTCCAGTTGATGCAGGTGTGGTGGTCCGTGCCACCTGCACCCTCGGCCTGTGGCTGCCCATAGGCCTCCCAGCCCAGCGTGCACTCCACGCGCAGCTCACGGCGGCTGGGGATGTGTGAGCACTTCTGCATGCCGTTGTCCCGGCGAGAGGAGCAGATGAAGGGGTTTTCCTCACCCTCCTCCGGCTGGTAGTATGGCCGCAGGAAGCTGAGGTTGCTGTTCCTGAAGGCACAGAGATGGAGAGACAGAGAGAAGCAGACAAACAGACACAGTCAGACAGAGATAGAAACACACATAAAAACCAAAAGTAACAGAGACAGACCCAGGCCCACCAGTGCTAGTGCTGCTCCAGGAAGGGTGTGTCCCTGGGAACAGGGCCTGGAGGGGAGGAGCCTGTTAGGGGATGAGCCTGGAGAAGGAGGAGACTGTTGGTGGAAGAGCCCGTTAGGGGAGGAGCCTCTGGGTAGGGAGGGGAGGGGCCTGGAGGGGGAGGAGCCTGCTAGAGGAGGAGCCTCTGGGGGCAGGCCCTGGGAAAGGCAGATTCGGGGCACGTCCTGCAGGGTGGGCAGGGCCCCTGCACCTGGCGAAGGTGCTGTCCAGGAAGCAGCGGTTGCGCAGCAGGCCAGCCCAAAGCTGGACACCCACGATGCCGAAGATGAAGAAGACAAAGAAGCAGAGCAGGAGGACGTTCCCGAGCATGGGCAGCGTGTCCAGCAGCAGGGTGACCAGGATCCTCATGCCTGCAGGTGGCAGGGCAGCTGGTCAGTGCAGCAGAGCCCTCCTGAGAATCCCTGAGGCGCCAGGCCCTCCTGGGAGCCCTGAGCCCTCTGCCATTCACAGATGGACATCAGCACCTCTGTGGGGGACATGAGCTGGGCCCCCCCAAGTCCAGCATGCCCCAAAGGACAAACATTTGCGGTAAGACACCACAGAGGGGAGCAAGGCCATGGCCTGGAGGGGCTCAGGGCGGGAGGTCCCTGATCCTTGCGAATGCCGTATGGGAACACACTGCAGCCAGGCAGGCCCCCAGGGTGACCAGACCAGGAGTCCCGCGGCCCCAGGCTCCTGCATGCGAGCAGCAGCCTGGGGGTCTTGCAGCAGATACTGGGTTCAGGAACCAGCGTTTCTTTCCATTCTCTGTGAGAATCACGTTGAGCAGAGCCCTGCACTGGAGGGGAAGCAGGGGCTATGTGCACCCCAGGGCAGGAAGCGGCTTTTGAGAGGCAGTTTTGAAGCTCTTGTTCCTGGGTGCGATGGGCTGCGTGTACACCGATTATTCGAGGGAGTGGGTCAGCCAAGCCCCATGCGCCCCTTGGTCCCGGGCCTGCCCCCATCCCAGACCTCAGTGAAGATAAGACTTGTTTCCAGACACAAGCAAGAGCTGACCTAAGGGTACAGGCAGAGCCCTGGGCCAGGGGGCTGAGCCAGGGGGCCTCGTGGAGAGCACCCTGGAGCTGTTGGATGGCAGAGGTGGGACCCCTGGGGTCACAGGGGGGAATCACAGCTGGGAGAAGCACTTAAGTTTCAGAAATGGCCAGGAGGAAGATTCATCAGGGACAAAGTGAGCACCACCCGGGCCAGACAGCAACTGGCTCAAAAGGCCACATGTGATCTAGCGTCAGAGTGGACCCCAGGCAGCCAGAGTGAGACACTGGGGGCCCACTGCGAGGGGCACATGGTCCTGTCTGGGGAGGCACCCTGTTTGGGACCAGGGCATGTCCCCAGAGTGAGGCCAAGCTGCTGGCATTTGGTCTGAAAAGTGAAGATCTGTGTTGTGAAAGGGGCTGTATTATCACTTCACACACTGAAAGGGGGTCCAGGTGAGCGGACTGAGTGCCTGATGGTGCTGGGCACAGAGCCAAGAACCACGCGTGACACCTCACCTCAACCCACAGCCATCCTTGAAGAGGACCACATTCAGAGTTGGGTAAACCGAGGCTCAGAGAGGTACAGTACTTGCCCAGGATCACATAGCATCTGAGCCCTGTCTGATCCTTGAGGGTATAGCCAGGTGGCAAGTAGAAGGAAGGCCCAGGGGTCTCACAGCATAAACCTCACCCACCTGCCCTTTGGTGGAGCTGACAGCCCCAGGGGGAGGGAGTGACCCACACTGGGGGTGTATGACTTCTTGGAGGGGCCGCAGGACACACCCTGACCACCCGGACTTCGGTGCTGAGGCCACCAGGACCCAGGCCAGGCAGCCAGAAAGGCTGTGCGCACCTACACGGCACACACAGATCCACATGCACGTGTGTGTATACTCACTTTATAGTCACACGGGCATCACCCACACACAACCCCAGGAAAATTAACGGCTGAATTCGATCACATCCCTGAAGACTTTGAAGACATAGAAACTCCCAAACAGCCCCATGTGGGTAGATGACCTGGGTCCGGACAGACCACATTCCAAACGAGCAGCCACATGACCCCCTGAAAGCTTCTCCACCCTTCCCTGAGCACCAGACCCTTTGGCAGAACTCAGACCTGAGAACCAGGGTGGGACAGACAAGAGAGCAACCAAGTCCTGCACGTGTCCTGCGGGCACGACCCCAAGTGCTGTGCAGATGAGGACTCTGAGGTTCAGGATGGCCCCCGTCACTCAGCAGCACTGTGGGGAGTCAGGGCCCCACACAGTCTGACTGCGCATCACACCCCAACTCGGCCCAGGGTTGCTCTGTCCTCCCCAGAAAAGCACTGGCAAATCCTCAGGTTCCTATGGCGAGTGGCAGGAGGCCAGCCTCTCCTACCCCGACACTGGGGTCTGGGCTGGGGCCAGAGCATCCAGACGCCATACAGGCAGTGTGGCCTACTGGTCTTGTGCCCCAGTGGGTCCTCAAAAGCTCTCATCAGGGCTGGCAGGACACGCCTGTCCCAGGCCCGGGTGTGAGGGTCACTTACTGGGCACACGGTTGATGGCACGGAGGGGCCGCAGCACACGCACTGTCCGGATGGCCGAGAGGCTCACGTTGTGTCCATCCAGAGAGTACTCCATCATGCTAGGAGTGGGGCAGAGGGAACGGGTGCTCAGGCGGCCAACAGGTGCTCTGGGGTCAGAGCCAGGCCAGCGGGCACACGGTTCTCTCCAGGGCACCCTGCCAGCTGAGGCCAGGAGGCCCAGGGCAGGTGAGCACATGCCAGAGGCCTGGTCCCCACACCAGGCACCCAGCCTGGCTGGGCTCCAGGGCAGGGGAAGCATAACCTTAGGTTACCACTGGGGGCTCCTCACCACTCACAGGCCACTCCATGCACCCTGTGTCTGTCCTGCTGTCCCTGGTGCTGGCAGGGACAAGTGTCCTGCCCCTGGCACCCCAGACCCAGTACCACCTGAGCACACCTCCCCATCCCTCTTCCTGGGGGACCCAGGGGCTGCCATGGGGTCTGAGGGGGGCAGGGCTCCCAGCCAGGCCTGGCCAGGCGCAGGGGCCGCCCTGGTCTGGTCTGCGGTGGGGCAGGGCCATACCCCGCCATGACGATGAAGAAGTCCAGTCTGTTCCACGTGTCGCCCAGGTAGCACTTCTGCCCGAACAGCCCGAGGGCGATCATCTTGATGACCATCTCCACCGCGAAGAAGGCAAAGATGAAGTCGTCAAACGCCTGCAGGAGACGGGCCTGAGAGCTGGGCCTGCACCCCTCACACCCAGCCCAGGTCACCTGTGGCCAGTCCCGCCCTGCCTGCCCCGCCCCGCCTGCCCCGCCCACCTCCAGGATGCTGCAGCGCTCCGAGCGGCACTCGACGTCCTCACAGGGGCGGAACATGCCCAGGGTCACGCAGTTGAGCATGATGACCAGCATGCTGACGTGCTCGAACCACGTGGGGCAGGTGCCGAGTTAAGGGTCCATGTGGCAGGTGGGGGAGCCCCAGAACCCGCCCCCAGCACCCCCTACAGCTGCCACAGGGACAGTCCCTCAAAATCCGCGCCCCCGTGCCCAGGCCATCAGCTGGGCAGTGAGGGACAGACCCCCAACACCGGCCTCTGGACACTGCTGCCAACCCCTCATGTACAGCAGGACCATGGATGGAGGCGGGAGGCCAGCCACTGCCCCTCTGCCAGACTCCCCCAACTGTGATGCCCTAAACTGAGATCAGCCTCTCAAATTAGCAGTCTCACCAGCACTGTCCAGCTGGGACCCCAAATACCACAGACACCTCATGAGGGCAGCCCTGAAGACCCCTCCCCCTGGCCCTGCATGAAACCCTCCGTGACCCCAGCAGAAGGAGAATGCCCTGACCACAGTGATGGGCGATAAGCAATGTGGACTTGAGCCCAGCTCAGTGCCTGGGCCTGGAGGACCCGCAGCCCTACTGTGTGCCCAGACGAAGGGGGCCGGGACATGGACGAAGGACAGGTGAGTGAAGACACCCTCCGCCCCAAGTTAGTCCTGGGAGTGGAAGCCGCCTGCCCGTGAAGGGTCCTGTCCAGGAGTCTTCCCTTTGGCAGGAGGGTATCCAGCCAGGACTTCAGGGCGCCGGGCCAGCAGCCAGGGCTGCATCCCCTTGTGCTGTGTGAACCTGGCCACCCTGTGGGGTCGCTGACCCTCAGAATGAAAACTCACCCAGGATCCCAGAATGCTCAGCCATTCTAGGAGTGGCCACAAGGTGGCACCGTGGCTCCACAGAGGCCATGGCATTACTCTGGCTATGACGCCCTCAGTGGCTGTCTCCAGACAGGGGTGCATCCCCATGTTCGCTTCCTTTGGCTCATCAGGAGATCGGGGAGCCCTGTGGTGGGCCGGCCGTGTCATGTATGAGGAAGGGACCCACACCCCAGGCAGGTGACCCAGGGGCTGCCCAATCGGGGATAGGCTGCGTGGGGGGGATCCCCGGCTGGGGGACTGGGGCTTCACCCAAACTCCTGGATGCAGGTAAGTGCCCGTCAGATGGGAGGGCCCTGGAGGCATTCCTTGTACCCCACACACCACCCCCACGTCAAGAACCCCCTCCCACCAGGACCCACCCCCACCCCCCAAGGCGGGCTTTCTGTGGGGCTGCCTGCCTGTCCTGCCCTGGGCTGGAGAGAGTGAGGCCGTGAGCAGGAGGCCCCCAGAGGTCTTCTCTGGGCTGGTGCGGGGTGGATGGGGGACTTTCCTTTAAAGAGAGAGAAGTCGGCGCTTGGAAAACACCACGTGTCAGTAGACAGCCTGAGAAACCTGGTGTTGAGACCCTGCACCTACCCACTTGGGGACCACCCCGTCCTGCAGTCCCCACCCTGCCCTGCAGCCCCCAGGCCGCCCGACGCTGAGGGGACTGAGGCAGGATGACAGGGACAGGGCATCCACCCTCAGATTCCTTGGCTGCAGCACATACTGGCTGTGTGACCTGGAGCCTTGGTGCCCCTCCGTTTCCCCTGTGTTCCTCCAGCTGGGTAGGTGGATGCGTATCTCATGGATCAACAAGGTGACCAAAGCAGCAGGGCCCTGCTCCCCAAAATGAAGGTCAGTCCCAGGGCCATGAGTGCCCACTCCATGCTCCACCACATGTGGGCGCTGGGCCAGGGGTCCGTGCGGCCCCACCTGTGAGGGGCTCTGATGCCAAGGGCACCTCACAAACTGGGAGAGGCTGTGCTGTGACTGGAGTCAGGGAAGGACAAGGCCTGGGGAGGTTCAGGGCCTGCATGCTTATTCAGGTGTACAGGCCCCGGGATCAGGGCAGGAGGAAGGCCAGGCCATGTGTGTCCTTCCTTTGTGGGGCCCGGCAGCCTGCCCCGCCCAGACCCCTCTCCCCCTGCCTCCCTGCAAGGGCAGGGCCAACAGTTGCCGCTCTGAAGCCCCTGGCCCTTGGCACACTGCACAGTGTGGCACTGGGCCACCAATATAATTACCCGTTCCCACTGAGAGCACCATAATTACACTTAATGGGTTCAGCAGTAACAAGTGGCTTTGCTGTGATTTGGCTGCAGAAAAACAGAAATCAGAGTCCTGCTAAGACAGCGCTGAGGGCCCAACCCCGCAGGCCCGTGACAGCGCAACGGGAGCTGGCCGAGAAGGGCTGGCAGGGTAGCTCGGCGCACAGTCGGGGCCTGTGGGTGCTGCAAGGTCCCCGTGGGTGGGGTGGGGGGAGGAGAGAGCTGCAGCTGAAAGCTGCTCCAAACACCCATAGTGCACCTACTGTGCGCCAGCCCACGGGGCAGCTACAGTCCAGCCCGCCCTGCACAGACTGGGAGCTCTGGTGGCTCGCCCAAGGGGACCGGGCGTGGGTCCCAGGCTGTGTCACGGGATGCTGAGGCCACACACTGAAGCCAGTCCTAGGGCACCGCAGCTCTCCCCGTGTCCTGACCCGCTGGCTGCAGCCCCTGGGAGCTGCGCACGACTCCTCTGTCCTTCACTGCTGCAAACAGCACCTCTGGAAGAGGGGCTGCAAGGGTGTCATTGTGTGTCTCCCAGGAGCAAGGGTGGGTTCTCAACACTAAAGCTGTGGATAACATGCCTGAAGGACAAGCACCCCCAGTCCCACCAGCGAGGACACTGCCACACAGCAGGGAGCAGGCAGCTCTGGGTCTGGGCGCGCGATGCTCAGATTCTCCCCAGGCCTGGCTGGACCCTTGGTCTTGCAGGCACGTGGCCCCCCCAACCCCTGCAGGGAGACAGCACAGAGCAGCCTGGGCCCTCAGTTTGCCCATACAGGCAGTGGGGGTGTGGGGACTGTCTGGTCCTGGGACCCTCCTTCCTTGCCCCACTTCTTCGAGCTCTCCCCTGACCCCGAGTGCTTCCGCCGGGCCAGCTCCCACCTCCCACATGGCGAACATCCTGCTCCATCCAGGAGCAGCAGGGTTTCCAGCCCAGCCCAGCCCAGCCCAGCCTGCCTCTGAGCCCTCAGCTCTTCCCTTCTTCCACCAGCTTCATGCCCCTCATCTCAGACTGATGTCGCGAGCCTGCTGCCCGATTTCTCCCAGGCCCATGCCCATGTTGACTCTGGGATCACCGTAGACCCCGGAGCTGGCGTTGAGTAGAGCTAAGGACCTTGGTCCTCAACGGTGCAGTGCATGTCTGGAGCCCTGGGCTGGGCTGGGCCACGACCCATGAGACGTTACTTGATCAGGGGCTAGGGGGGCCCAGTCTCCAGCAAGAGCCACAAACTAGGCTCCCAGCAACTTGCAAAGATAGCCCAGCTTGAGGTCCTGGGCCGGGGTCCTACCTCGATACCTTCCCAAACCACTAACAAGCAAAAACCACCCACCAACCTCGGCTTTCTCCTGACCCCGCTGGCCCCATGGCCCCACCTGCCTCCCCTGCCCTGGAGGCAAGCCCTAGGGGCTCAGGACAACCTCCACGGCCACAGAGACCCCATGCGGCAGGATGAGCACAGGTTTGTGTGTGAGGTGGAGACACTGTCCATGTGGCTGGGGTGACCAACCTGGTCAGCAAGGCCCAGAAAGTTCCCTATCCATCCTCATGAGCACGCTCCCTTTGGGGTTACTATTCTATGATACACCCCAGCCCCCCTCCCCCCCCACCCCAAACACCCTGGGAGGGACGAGCTCCTGGGGTTCCTGCTCATCTTTCTGTGCAAAGTGCACACAGGAGAAGCACTTAGAGCCACCCTGCCCAGGGAGGAGCTCCCCACGCACAGGGTCCCACTGGCCCTGCCCAGAGAGGGGATCCGCCAGCGGTGGGGGGGAGGGCTCCATCAGCCCCACACGTCACAGCCGTTCCCTGGTCACGCCTTTGTGGGCAGCTGAGGACAGGCAGTGCCAACTGGACTCTCATCACAAGGCCACTGACTTCCGGAGGCTTAATTACACAGATGGATTTTCTGAGTTTTAATTCAAAATCCTTTAGGTTTAGAACCAAATTCTACAAATTAGAGTCAATTTCCACTGCGGGTCCAGAGAAGCCAGGCTGATGTGTGGCTGGGAAGAGGCGGCTGCGCCATCACAGCAGGGGGGCTGTGGTGCTGCCCGAGGCCTGGCCACACACAGAGGGGCTGGGGGCATGGGTCTCTCCATGGGACCCCATAGCCAGGAAGGCTCTGCCCAGGTCCAGAGGCTGAAAGAAGGGCAGAGAGGCCCCTGACCCATGTTCCTAGACCACCCTAGGCCTTGACCCATTAGGACCCAGGGATGTGCCCTGGCCTAACAGGACCCTGGTGTCCAGCCTGGGCAGGGTGGGGCATGCAGTGACTCTCCCTGGGGCAGCCTGTCCCACACCCAGGCTGGGGACTTGTGAGAAACTGGTCCCCAGAGAGGCGTGGAAATGAGCCCAGAGCCAGGGCTAGAGACCCGATCAGCAGTGGGAGCAGAGGACTGGTCCGTCCAGGGACCCCTCAAATGCTGTACCCCCCCGTGGGTCCCACACTCCACCCACAAAGCCCTCCCAGCATTTGGCCGACCTGTCCCAGCATCAGCCTCCTTCCTGTCTCCTCCCTCCTCCCTCCCTTCTCGTTTCTGCAGCCTCGGTGGGGCTCAGCAAGGACTGGCCCACCTTCACACCCCAGCAGCCATGCCCGTGGGCCAGCCTCCCCCAGTCAGTGCAGAGTAGGTGCTGGCTCCATGGTCTCCCAGACCATGACAGCAATGCACCCCAAACAAATGCGATGCCAGGCCCTGAGGGCCAGGAGGCCAAGAGGGATGGTGGCCGCTGTCCGTGGTGCTGAAGTGGCCACTCCCAGCAAGCTCAGGGCTGGGGAGAGGCACTCGCCCAGCAGCCAGAGGGCCTGCTCACCCAGGGCCTAGGTTTTGCTGCTAACCACTCCAGAGTCTCTAGTTCCACGTTCTTTCTTATTCCTGGACTTTCAGATGGTTAAAAGCACACCAAGGCTGCTTGGAAGATGGCGCTGGCCCGCCTGGAAGACAGCTCGGAAGTGGGGCCACCCCAGAGGGCAGCAGGGCAGACATGGTCATCTCTGCACTATGATGCCGCGAGGTGGGGAGTTGGCGTGCGGGGAGTGTGTGTGGAGGCCAGAAGGGGCTCGAGGCCAATCAGCACACGTCAGGGGCTGCCAGCACCCCACTGGCAGCCATGCCACTGTCTCTCACCAATGATGGTGGCCTCCAGGGTCCTGGAACAGGGTGGGGGTCCCCGAGGCCTGTGTGGTTTAAGGTGGTGTGGCCCAAAGGGTGGTCCTGGACCCCAAACCAAATTCTCATTATTACGCAGCTGCCCACAGCCCACCCAGACCTGCTGGCTCAGGGTCTCTGGGGCCCACAGATGGGCCATCTCTCACTCCATGAGTCCAGGGATGAGAACCCGACCCCCAATTCTACCACCAGCCACCCCTCACCCTTTCTTAGCCTGTTTCCCTACCTGTAAAACGGGGGTGACAACAGTTACTTTTCAGATGCTGAGATTCTCCCAGACCTCCTTCTATACAGTATCCCCCATCCCGTCCCTCATCCTTATGAATGCCACCTCGGCCCCTCCCCCTGCTGGCCCCAGACACGCGGAGGGAGGGACGTTATGTTTTCCCCATGCTGTGGATGTGAGGATGCAAGCAGGATCTGCGGGACGAAGGTCAGGATGCTGTCACCAGGAGACAGACAGCGGAGCTGGGCGTCCCTCATCAGGAGACACGGCTCCAGGACCCAGAGCCACAAACCAATGGGGAATACAATGGCTCGAGGGCCGCAGGGAGGGGTCTCCAGATGTGGCTGAAGTCAGGCCCCCCCCAGTCACAGTGGCCCCCACACAGGGCTGTGTAGGGACGAGGCCTTGACCCCACAGGCCATGCTCCCCCCATGGCCATCGTGAGATCACGCAGAGAGGCAAAGCTCTCAGGAGGATGAGAAGGCCTGAGCTGGCTGCTCCCCATAGCAAGCTGCTGGGCCAGCTCAGCTCCCTTAGGCCCACCCAACCCGCGACAGTCCACGTGAGCGTCCACGTGCCCAGGTCAGTGATGCAGCAGAGGGATCCTGGCAGCAGGAAAATGGGAGCCCAGGGTAGGGTGGCCCAGAGTCCCCGACTCAGGACGCCTGGGTCAGCACCTGTGCCCTCCTCACCATGGCCATGGCCACCACCCAGGCAGGCCACGGTGGCTTGAGCTGGGACCACCGTGGCAACCCCCTCTCTCCCCCTGCTGTCTGCCCTATTCCCACAGCAGCCGTCCAAGCCCCGTCCTCCCCGCACTGCCAGGGCCCAGGGCACACATACGAAAGAGGTGGCTCTAGGTGATTTCGACCCCTAGCAGACAGGCAGGACCAAGCTGGACACACCATATGGGAGGCCCTCGGGGCTGCTGTGCATGGATGGGGAGCCGGAGATGGCTGGGCTTCCAAACCCACCCCGACATCCAGCACCGTGACCTCCTGTGTGGTGTGGATGAGCTGCCCCAACGAACAGGGAGATGTGAGGACCAGCTTGAAGGGTGGACACCAGGCTGGTCCTGGGGCTCCCGACCGGACCTACACCAGACCTGCCTGTAGACACACAGCCCGGGGGGGCGGGCCCTGGTGGGTAAAACCTTCCCTGCCCTGGGGGAGGGGGCCCTGCGGCCGCCCCTTCCCTGCTGCTCTGCGCCCGGGCACCTTCAGCCGGCACGCCCACGTGGCCCCAGGTTTCATCTCTGGAAGCACTCAACCTTGCGCTTCCAATCTGCTGGAGGAAAAAAGCACATGTTTATTTATGGGGGAGGAAGCGCTGTCTTCCTGCGTCTTGCGGAAGAACCACCTGGACCACTGAGGAGGGGGCATGAGTGCGCCCCATGCCCTAAGGCTTTGGCTGAGGCAGAACGACAGCCCCAGGGCCCCGATACCCCACGGGGCCCAAGCCAGCCGCGACAGAGGCTCAGTGGGAGGCATGGGAGACCCCAGGACCGGCCCCCTCTTGGCACAGCACGGCCCCCAGAACTGACCCCTCTGTCCACACGTTCACCAAGAACCAGGCAATTCCCAGACCCACAGAGGCTGTGGGCCCAGATACCCTGAGGTCCACAGCCCAGGTGCAGGGGGCCCACCACACACCAGGCAGCAGCGTCTGCAATCCCAAGACCAACACGTCGAATGTCTCAATGTGAGGGAGGCGGCAGTGCTGTCCTATCGGCACAAACACGTCCTGCGATGGAGCAGGAAAAGCCCGCGGTGGGGAACAGGGGACCCGTTATGGAGAATGCCCAACACAGGAGGCTGCTTTGCAACGTGCACGCCAAGCTCTGCAAAGGTCCAGAAGACTCACACCAGGGAGAACGTGGCCCGCTGCGGGTGAGGTAAGATGGGGCCAGGGCAGGGGAGTGGAAGGGGGACACTGTAGTCGTGCATTGTTGGTGCAATGACAAAGGTGAGGTGTCAGGAAGTCCAGGCGCTGTGGTCCGTGTGGGCTGTTGACAGACCAGTTTCCTGGCTTTGGGGCTACCCACCCACCCAGAGCAGACACACTTTTAGCCCCATGCTCACCAGGGCAGCGGGAGACCACGGGCCTCCTGCTCTGCCCCTCAGGCGGTGACCCACATCTCCCAACGTTGCCACGGAAGGAGACTCACAACAGCCTCCCCTTGCCAGTATCTGAACAGGGAGCTGCGTTGTTGTTGTTTTTTTTTAATCCGATACACACACCACTAACAAGAGAGGATCCCCTAATCAGCCTCACACTGGCAGGAACCCCACTGAAGGACTGGTGGCACACACCCCAGACCCCCGACCGTGGCCCTGTGATGGCCTCCGCCCAGGCTGTTCTGAGCACCCCCCAGAGGAGCAGGCAGGATGGTGACGGCTGAGCTGGCCAGCAGGGCCCTCTGTGGACCACCAGCTCACATAGACCTCAGAAGGCTCCTGGCAGGACCTATGGCCACCGTCCAAGTGCAGCTCCCACTCTGGACACCCGGGAGGCTGGGAGATGAGGAGTCACCGCCTGGAAGTTCCTCAGACGGCTAAGCCCTAAGTCCCCACACAGTCCAAGTTCACACCCAAAAGACCTGAAAACCAGTGATTAACACACATACACACGCATTCACAGCAGCCAAAAGGTGGGGACAACCCCAAGGTCCAAGAGGCAAATGGACAGAGTGTGGTCCATCTGTGCACTGGAGCGTTACTCAGCCATGAAGAGGAGTGAAGTACCGACACCTGTGACAACACAGATGCCCCTTAAAAATGTGGTGAGCGAGAGACCAGACACAAAGGCCATGTTTTGTATGGTTCCATTTGTATGAAACACCCAGAACTGGCAAATCCTGAGGCAGTGAATCAGTGGGTGCCAGGGGCTGGCAGAAGGTGGGCGGGGGTCCCTTTGAGATGAGAAAATATTCCAGAATTAGGGAGACGTAGTGATCGGCCACATTGTTAATGTACTAAATGTCCCTGAACCGTTCACTTTATAATGGCTAATTGTATGATATGTGAACTTCATCTTGAGTGATGCTGTTTGAAATGTGCCTCCCATGGGCAGGCCCAAGGGCAGTGCAGCCTGTGGGAATGGGAGGGGTGGGGCAGGGCGGGGCATCCAGTGATGGACGCATCCAGAGCTCAGGGTTGCCCAGGGTCAGCAGCTCACGCTTGGGGATGAGACGGGGCTGGGGCTGCAGTTGATGCCCAACAGGCAGGGGCTGAGCCTGACCAAGCGAGAGCAGGGCTCCTTGGACATGGGGGACCCTCTGCCGCCTTCAAAGGCAGGGCAGCAGCTGCTCACGTGGTGCTGAGGCCATGCCGTTTGGCATCCACCCTGGCTGTCAGCATGGGTATCCCCAGGTCCCAGCAGGGCCCAGGGCTCCAGGGCTGGACCCTCAGGCAGGGATCTGCTCCCTGGTCTCAGGGCCCTGGCAGGTACCCTGCCCGTGTGGCAGCCTGGGGGCTTCCTGGGAGCCTGGGACTGAACCCCCTCAGCACTGAGAGGTCAGAGGGTGTGCATGGAGACCTGTGTATACCTGCCTTCCCCTGCCCCAGGGTGGGCTTTGGCCCATTTCCCCGCTGCCAGCCTCCACATGGAGCCAGAGGGTCTAGGCAGAGACGGACCCCTGAAGCCTGAACGTTTCTGCCCTGGCCTGGGGGTCTGGTCTCACTTGTAGCACCAGTGCAGCACCCCAGGGCACATGCACCTTCCCCAGAGGCTGGAGACAGTTCTTTCACAAGCACTCTTGGCTAATTAGTTAGCGAAGTAATTCCTTAATTAAGGTTCCTACTACAGTGATGGGGCCCTGCCAGGGGCAGGATGTTCTCCTGCAGATTTGGGGGTCTCCAGACAGTGGGACAGAACAGGCATCTGGGTCACCTGGCACATGTGTGTACACACGTGCACATGTTCACGCACGCTGGACTGCAGACAGGGGAGACAGGCCAGCATGGCCAAGACCGGCAGGTTGAAACAAGGGGATCTGGGTGGCAAAGGGGCCCCAACACAGCTCTGCTGCATCCACCAGGAGCCCCCCAAGTGGACACAGACATCTCTGCAGCTACACCCCTCAGCTGCAGCTTGGCGGGTGAGCCAGGCCAGCTGCCTTCATTCCCTGGGGGGTGCCCAGGCCACTACCTACAGGGACATAGAAGCAGGGCCCCTGCCCGTGAGGGTGTGCTGATCCTCCTAACGTGGAGGGGTCCTGACTCCAGGGCCTGGTGGGGAGCAGGTGTCTGCCCCCAAGGGCTCAGAACAAAGCCAGCTGCCAGGGACTCAAGCCCACTGTGCCATCTAGGACCTGTCTCAAGAGTGAGATGACAAACCCAACAGGGTGTGGGAGCGACTGGTGCCCGAGGGACTTCCAGAGCAGGGCCTGAGCACGGCCATCCCAAGGCCAGGAAAGAGCAAGGTGGGTCTCCCAAGGGGCCTCTGAGGGGGAGAGGGAGGGGGCAGCTCAGGACATGATAGAAGGAAGTTTCCCTTTCCCCTGATGCCGTTGCCATGACGACAAGCTGCTAACAGATGAGGGGGACCTGGGCCAGCTTAGGGCTGGCGGGGGCTCCCGCAGCCCAGGGACCCCCTCAGTTCAGCTCCCAGTCTCCACCACCTGCCCACAGGAAGCCACCACAGGGTTTTAATTGGGGGAGGGGGTGGGGTCCAGAGGATCCTGTTAGTGTCTGAGAAGTGGGGAGGGCAGGAGGGGGACCCAAGGGACCAGTGAGGAGCAGGGTGTGTGGCCTCATGGCAGTTGCAGGCAGGGTAATTTGAAGTTAGAAATAAAAGGGGCCCGTCGGCCCCCTCCCTGCCCACAGCAGCTCTGCACATGGAAGGGCCCCAGTGTTCCATGGGCAGCTCCAAGTTACCCCCTCATCCACACCTGTGGGGACAGACGACTGCCAGTCCCCAGAGGCCACTCGTGCCCCTCGGAAGCACAGGTCTGCCTGCCTGTCCTAGAACTCCCTGGACGCAGCTCACCCAGCATCGCAACAGGATCCATCCAGGCCACTGTGGGGCACAGTACCCCACTCTCCTCCTGCTCCGTCCCGGGGGGCCAGGGGCCTGCCGTGGTCACGCGGGGCAGGGGTCTGGGTCAGGAGCAGACTATGAGGACCAAGGTGGGCGAGGGTCCCACCTGAGGGCTCTCCTGGCCCCTGTGCCCAGGCGGCATCCGCTGGCCTCCCCCGACTGTCCCTCTGCTCTGACCCCTGCTGCAGGGATCCGGCCTCCCCACACCCTGGTCCCCCCACCATGGTCTGGGCCCGTGTGACTCACTAGTTCTACTCAGCCGGGTGGGGAGCGAGGAGAGCCAGCCAAACATGGAGCTGTTTGTTCTCAGCTGAAGATTGAGGTCATGCGGGGGGGACTCGGAGCTGAGCTGTCCCTGGGAGGGCAACCTCCCTGGGAAGCTGGGGGGCTGCAAGCCCACTCCCCACGGGAGCCCGCCGCCCCCCCCCCCCCAGTGATGGGAGCTCACCGCCCCACGAGTGGCTGGCCAAGGCTGCTGGAACATTCTTTCTCCTCCTGGACCCAAGTGTGTTCCTTCTCCCTGGGCCAGCGGCCCTAAGAGGCTTCCGGAGCTGTGCCCAGAGGCTCCTCTGGAAGCCAGCTCTGACCCAGGTCTGCACGGAACCCCTCCCCCAGACCCCTGGGCACTCGGGCCTGCAGGATGTGACCCAGGTCTCCAGCACCAGGACACTGGGTCTGAATTGCCACGTCATCCTGAGCAGCTTGGGCACAGAGCCCCCACCCCCACTACCTGTGAGATTTCTGAACTAATCCAGGCAAAGCACTGTTCTCACCCTGGTGGTCCGCACCCATGTGCCACGGGAAGGGCAAGCAGGGCAATGGGACAGTGGGCAGCCCCTCGACTCCAGTCAGGTAGGGCCAGGGGGCGGGTGCAGCCCACAAAAGCCAGGCCCCAGCAAGAGTGAGCCTGTGCCCCTGGCACACATGTGCTGGGTGTGTGCATGTCTGTACTCTGCCTGTTCCTGCGAGCCATACACGGTCCAGGCGTGCATCCGAGCAGGACTGTGCATGTACACGCTCACACATCTGTACACCAAACACATAATCACGCACACACACCATCACACACATATACACATGCTCTTGCACACACACACACACACACACGTGCGCATCTTCCAGGTGGTGGCCCCGAAGGCCTAGCAGTCATATTTCTCAGGGAGGAAGATCCCCACCCCCAGGACTACAGGACACCTAGGAGCCGAGCACATGCCCACAGCTCCCTAATTGCACCGGATTCTAAGGACCATGCTAATTAGGAAGAGTGCTAACGTCTCTATTCAGCTCTTAATAAAGAGCTGGATTCCGGATTTTTTCAAGGCATAATTAAGTGGAAAAGTGCCCTGTCTCCACCTCCAATCACCATGCCGGCAAGAAGCCCCTGTGTAGGCCATGGAACCTTGTGAAGACCCCGTCAGCCACTTGGTGGCAGCATGCACAAGTGCCCTGGGGGCCCAGAGCCGCCGCCCCCCACCACCACCAAGGAATGTTTCTGCCTGAAAGTGAAGCCAACCCCCAGCCCCTATTCTCTCCCTCATTTCCAGCTTTCTTGACGGAGCTCCAGGTCATGGCTCTGGCGTGGCTCCTGCTGGGAGCAGCTGAAGGTTCGGGAACTGTCCCCCCAGGCTGCCTCTGTCCTGGGACCTGGTGAGGCCTCCTTCAAGCCACACCTCCGCCCATCTTGGTCTCTCTGTGGGGGGGCTCTGCACAGCCCATGGACCTTGGAAGGGAAAGGCGTGGGCAGGGGGCACAGAGCCAGGAGGGGCCAGGAGGGGCCCCTCGGGAAGATGACCGCCCCGCTGAAGGGACAGGCTTGTGGGGCCTGCTCTGGGCAGGAATTCTCCAGGCCAGAAATAACTGCCTCAGCGCCACTGCACAGCTGCCCGCGGCCTGAATTAGCGACCCCGGGGGACTGCTCGCTCCTTCCATGGGAACATGGTCTGGAGTGCCCTGCCCCCCAGCCGGCAGGCCATCCCCAGAGAGGGGGCCCAGGGTCTGCAGAAGGCTGGCTACAGGAGGCTCCTTCCCACGGGGGAACTGGGGTGAGCGCACCTGGGGCCCCCCTGCTGGGCCCCCACAGCCCTCCTCATCCTGGCCTCCCCCTGCTCTGCCCGCCAAGCGCGGGACCCCCAGCAGCTGAGTCCCTCATGCTTCTGCACACTTGGACAGTAACGCCACAGTCTGACCCTCTGTGTTAAGACCCAGCTCACACCCGGGAAGCCTGGTGACCGTGGTGGGAACACACTCAAGTGTGGACATATATCTCTGCACACGCAGTACCTGGTCACCCCAACAGCAGGCACCCGGGCAGCTCTGCAGCAGGCGCCAACCCTGTGCCCACACCCCACGCTGGCGGCTCTCTGCAAACCCAGCTTCCCCATGAGTGTTGCCCGGCAACCGGGCACTTATTAAGGAGGAGGAAGGCCAGCCCTGGCCTGCCAGGGGCCTGCCTGCTCTCCCACAGCACCTGGTACATGCCGGGTTCACCCAGGCTCCCTGCGCCGAGGGCTGGGTCAGCCAGGGCCTGTTCTGGGGTGGGGGTGGGGTGTGGAACAGGAGAACGGCCCCTCAAGGCTGAGGTCAGGTACCCTGGAGCCCCCCCCACCCCACCACAGATGGGACCAGACACCTTCACCACCAGCTCCCGGGCACCTTTCCAAACTTTCTGGTGGTCAAGATTCCCCCAGGATCTGGGGTAAAAATGGATAGGGCTGGGATGCCAGGTGTCCAGCCTCAGCCCTGCCTCTGTTATTAACAGCAGTGACATTTTAAAAAGAAGACCCAAACCCTCAGAAAGTCAATTTCAAAATGAAAGTAACTGGACCTGGGCTCAGTGTCCCAGTACTGCTGTCTCCCCGCACCTCCCAAGGCCGCTGCCCCTCCAGGGCCACCGGGTGCCCCGCTGCTCCCCCTCCGCCCAGCACCTGACCATGACATTTACACACTACCGCCACCACTGGCATCCTTGGAGATCCTGCCCAAAGTTCAGGGCCGGTGGTCCCCTGCTGTGCGGGGCTAGGGGGTGGGGGTTGGACAGAACAGAGCACAGTCCTGACCATGGGTCAGAGTCACGTTTACCTCAAGTGTGAGGGTCACGTTCTGGCCCAGGTCACGGTCACCTTCCCCGCCTGGATACCCCCATGGGCTGTTCCCTCTCACTCGAGACGCCTCCTGGCCCCGGCCCCCAGCCCGCCCTGGTGTGAGCTGAATTGTGGCCCCTCCTAATTCATACACTACCCCCAGGACCTCAGAATGTGATTGTTATTTGTAGATGAATCTGTAAAGAAGTGATGAAGGGAAAATGAGACCATTACGGTGGGTTCTAATGCCATCTGACTGTACCTTATAAAAAGAGGAGATTGGGACACAGATACCTACTGAAGAAAGGCCACGTGAGGACAGAGGAGACGGCCCTTTACTAGCCTAGAGAGGCGCCTCGGGAGAAACCAGCCCTGATCTTGGACGTCCAGCCTCCAGGACTGGGAGGAAATAAACATCTGTTGTTTGAGCTGCCCTGTCTGTGGTGCTTTCTCACAGTCACCCCGTGCAGACAAATACACCAAGTGCCACCACATACTTGGGAGACCCTTCCTGTCCCCTGGTTGGTCCTGCCTCAACCCCTGGCTGGGAGCTCCTGGGCGGGGGGGGGGGGGGGGCGGCATGGCTGTGATGCCCTGTCCCATGAGCTCCATTAGCTGGGTGAAGAGACTTGGCTTAGTGGCTTGGTGGGGGAGGGGGTTTCTGGTCGCCCAGATAGACAGCTGGACCTTGGGGACTCCCCTGCTGTGGGGGGCCCTCCCAACACTGAAGTTTTCCCAGTGGATAAACCAAGGCTCAGGGCATGTCACCTACCAGGTCACAGAGAACCCAGGCCTGGCCCAGCCCCAGGCCCGGCCCAGCCCCAGGCCCCAGTGGACATTCAACCCTGTGTCCCTCGTCCCAAGCTCTTGTGTCTGGAATCATTCCCAGATACACAGACTTGGTCCCTGCTTCCTGCTGCCTATGACTGGGGGCCACCTGCCCCACTGAAGACCCCACCCTTGGCCTCCCAGAGCAGCTGGGCCAGCAGTCTCTGGTGTGGCCCCACCCCACCCTCAGTGCCAAAGCTGCCTTCCCCTCATCCCACAGGAAGTCCCAGCACCTTGAGTCACACACACAGAGAGGGCTCCCTGTGCTGCCAGAGGCAGAGGTGGCCGACCGCCGACTCTACAGGTACAGGCCCCCAGACCAAACAGAGACCCAACCCAGGCAGGCCATGCACAGCTGGGCCCTCAGAGCTTCCAGAAGAGCCACGAGCACAGGCAGGTGGGGTCTGGGGCTGTGGCGCTTCCAAAACATCAGCACGTGCTCAGCCCGGGACCCCCAGGACCCCCACACGCCGAGACCAGGGAGGGAGACATTCGGATGGGGGACGGGATGACACTGCAAGCTCCATCAGACGCTAATTAGAGGGGTGTGTGTGTGTGTGTGTGTGTGTGTGTGTGTGTGTGTGTGTGTGTGTGGCGCGCGCTCAATACCATCAGAGGGGCGGGCCCCAGCACAAACATTTCAAATGGCACAGTATTTGCGTTTAATGGGCTGAAATTCTTTAAGCTGAGAACCCAACTGAGCCATTTTGTTGGCCAATTTGCAGGGAAGTGGAAAGCACCAAATGGGAGCCCATGAATGGGGCATGCCACTTGACCAGAGGGGCAGCGGCCCAGCCACAGGGACACCATCCCCTGGACAGCTAACAGGATGTCCCTGAAGCATGGTAGCCCCAGGCCAGGTGTAGACAGAGGACCCAGGGGCACAGCCCAGGCTGTGGGGGGCGGGGATGATGGGGCAATGGGGAGGACCCAGACCCTTTGTGATGCAGTGGGACACACCTGCCTGATGTGACCTCCTGGGTCCAGTCCCAGTAAGTCTGTTGCCTGCAATACCCATCTACCTTCCTGCCTTGGGAAGACTCCTATCCACCCCTCAAAACCCATGCCGAGGGCTCTTCCTCCAGGAAGTTTCCTGAACTAGCCCAAGAGCTCCTCTGCCTCACTCAATCTTCTACTGAGCAACTACTGTGTGTAGGGACTACTCCAGGTCCTTGGACCAAGTGAACAGACAGGGGCAGCCTGCCTGGAGCCAGGCAGAGGGCAGTGAACAGGTGATGCCTCGAGCAGCTACATGTGCCAGCAAGGCGATCCATCTGCGGGCACTCCAGCCCCAGCCCAGGCCTGTAGTGGGAGTGGGTGGGGGATGACAGAGCAGCAGGGACAGGAGGGCCCGGGCAGGCAGAATGGGGGCCAATGACACCAAGTCACTGAGGCAACCCCTCCTGACCACATTACTCACCCGCCCCCCACCCCACAACTGGGGCTTCATGGGGTGCGCACACACCTGCTGGGGGATGAGGGGCCCTCCTGGGCCTCCTCAGAGCACACCCTGCTCACCCCCCGAGTTAAGGGCAGCCCCTCAGGAGACCCCTGCACACAGCAGACTTCAAGTGGTAGGTACACCTGTGCACACAGCAGGGGTAGGGCCTTACTCCCAATGGGATCACACACTCAGCAGGACCTCAAATTATAATACGCGGGGCTTGGATTTAGGTCTGTGCGCACAGTAGGAATTCACGCTCAATTGATTATGCACACAGTAGGGCTTCACATCAGGTGGGGCTGTGGACAGAAGCTATGCAGACAGTAGGACCCTTGTCCTCTGAGTCACGAACAAAGGGGAGCCTCATCAGGACACGCATGTGTGCAGACATACACGCATGGACCACACGCACAGGAGGCCCTGGTCCCGTGGCCCCACCTCCCACCACAAGCTGGAGGCTGGGCTGGTGGTGGTGACCACCTGCCACCAGCTGCCACCTGCCCAGCAGCCCCCTGAGCGCAGACCTGGGCCTGGGGAGCTCACAGCCGTGCAGCGTGCTGATTCGCCCATCCTGGCTCCCCTCCAGCCGCCCGCATCTGCATCGATCCCTTAATGACTCGATCCATTATGTTGGAGCAGAATTCTTGGAAACTGGCAGGAAAAGGAAACCAACAATGGGGTGTCTCTCCCCTCCCCCGCACAGCGGGGCTGTCCACTCTCACTGCTGCCACTGCCGCCACACATCCAGGAAGGGGCTGGTGCCCCTGCTGGGGGAGGGGGCCAGAGGTGTGGGTGGGGAGGGGCCTGACGTCTCATCTGCAACGCGGGAACCCCAATGGCACCCCCACCAAGAAGAGGACCTTCAGAAGAAGCCTGGAGAATCCTCCCTCAGGTGAGCACTGCTGCCCCAGGCTGGCTGTCCCTGGTGGGGCAGGGGCCCACCCCTCCACTGCTGGCGCCCCCGGGGCACGCGGAGCAGAGGATCGGCTGTCCCTGGTTCTTCCATCAGGCCAGGCGGTCAAGAGACCTGCAAAACCCTAAATACGGCCCTTTTCCGGATAAATTTTTACATTTCAGAAGATACAGACATTTTTCATAAAAGGAAATGCTATGTTAATAACTAATGAGTTCATTATTGTTTTAAATGAATGACTAAACAGCAATTTCTAAATCTCTTCAACTCTAAATTCCAAGAAGATAAACAGCAAGACAGAGCCCCAATGCAGAGACTCCCTGGGGGCTTCAATTAATCACAAGGCCCTGGAGTTCAGGAACCTCTGTTTCAGGGGCTGAAGAACAGAGCAGCTGGCAACCCCAGGGTCTGGGTGCCCCACCATGCCAGTGGCTCCCACCCTCTGAAGGATGTCCCCTCCCCACCCCTGCCACCTGCAAGGCCCCCCCAGCCCCCCACCAACAGGGGGCTTCCTTCTGGGCCCACTGGGCCCGCCACCCCCAGGTCCTGGACCCACTGCCTCTCATGAATTCCTTATGGCGCCCTGCCCCTCCACAGGTCACCCCTGGGTTCTGACCCGCCCCAGGAACAAACATGCCCCAACACCCACAGGGGACAGAAGCATTTCCGGCCACACAAAGGCCCATTCCCACACCCAGTGTGGGTCAGTGGCCCTACCCCATGCGCCCCGAGGTCCCCCCTTCCTGCATCTGCCCAAGGCCTGAGCAGGTCACCACAGGGCTGGCTGGGGCCCAGAGTATCCCAAATGTACCCCCGCCTGGCCACCCAGGGCTCAGCAGGCCTCTCTGCGGGGAACAAAGCCCACCCTTCCCACAGGTGGACCCCCCCGGGGCAGGGACCCCCACAGCCCGCCCTGCCCCCACAAGGCTACATCTGTCTCCGTGGCTACAGGAAGCCCCAGCGGAGGACGCCGGGCGCTTTCATAATAAATCCTTTAATTAGGAAATCCCCGAGCTCCCAGCACGCAGGTCACCTGCTGCTCCCATGTCTCGGGTTCCTGCCATGAGCCGGCGCCACGTGCTGCCTGGGGGAGGTGGACCAGGCCCCACTGCAGGGACGGGGGTTTGGAGGGTGGCCTGGGGGGCCTGGCAGAGCCTGGGGTTGCAGAAGAAGCCCCAGGGGGTGTCCTTCGCACTCCGACACTGAAGGTACGTTTCGGAGCCCCTCCCCCATTTCTGGGAGCTTCCATGAGGCCAAGGATCAGGGGTGTGAGGGTTTGGAATTTGGCAGCTGGCTCTGGATGGGGTGGACCTGGGGGCTGCGGCCAGCAGGTGGGCCGAGGGGAGGCTTGCTGCCTGGAGGGGCAGCTGTGGGGTCTGCAAGCCTCCAGCAGGCCAGGACTGGCTCCCCCAGCCCAGATGGCCTTTCCAAGAAAAGCTGTCACCAGCCCCCCAGTTTGGACCCCACCCTCATACCCCTCTATGACCTCGTGGACACCTGATGCCCCACACTGGCCCACGCAGCCCCTCAGGCCCCCAGACCCCAGGGTGACCACATGCTGCCTTCTGCAGCATGAGGGGTACATTCGGCCCAGCGCCCTCCCAGCCGTAAGTTCCCACGAGTAGTAAGCATTTCACAGGCACCCGAAGGCAAGGGGACACCACGGCAACAAAGACGAAATACAGAGGTTCACACAGGAGACAAGAGCAGGTGCTTACTAGGGTCCCCCGCCAGCAGAGGGGTCCCGGCCCGGGGCCTGCCAACCCCCTGCCCAGCCCCCTCCACAGAGGATGTGCGGGAGGGACGTCAGAAGGGGTCCAAACCCAGTCTGCATGGCAACCAGGAAGCCAGCCTGGCCTTAACCAGATTGTTAAGGCTGGTGAAAGAAATGTATTTTCTAATTAAGTGGGAGAGACGACACTGATCCTGGGGCAGTCGTTAACAAGGTGGGGGGACCTGGGTGGGGGGTGATGCAGGCTTGCTTTCCCCAACCAGGTTTCCTCCTGTGTCTCCCCCCATTTCTCCAGTCCCTCTTTTACTCTTTCACGGTAAAACTCAGACGAGGCCACAGCTGAGTCTGCCTGGCCTCAGATTCCTCACAACTCCTAGAGAAAGGCCCAGAAGGCGTGGGGAGGGGGCCGTCCCTCGTGGAGGGCGGGTGGTGCCCAGCTGACAGTGCAGAGACTGCCGTCCAGGAAGCCACCAGGGGACTGGCGGGGGTGGGGGGTGGGTCCAGAAGCCAGCCCCCCACCCATGCCCACCAGGCAGCTGGAGCACTTTGGAGGTGGGGGGCGCCTGGGAGGGGTGAGGCGGGGCACTGTCTCTTCGGCCCCGCCTCCAGAGCTCTGCAGATAAACAGTCTAAATTAGGAATTAAAACACTGCTTGCTCCCACCAGCCCGCAGGCCGGCCGTATTTCAAACGTGCAGGAAACACCCCGGCCTCCTCCTGGAGCCCCGAACTTCCCAAAGTGGTTCTGCAGGATTGGGCCACGCAGAGGGGAGCAGGTCAAACACCGCACAACCCGCTCACCCCAGGCCAGGGCCAGGTTGAACTGGCAGGCACAGAGTGGGGGCTGGAACCCCAGCCCCCAGCAGAGTCATGCCACCCTGTCCGGGCCTCCTGAGAGCCCCTGGGCACACGGCAGGCATGGGGACCCCTGCAGGTGTGTGTGTGTGGGGGGGACCCCTGCAGGTGTGTGTGTGTGTGTGTGTGTGTGTGTGTGTGTGTGTGTGTCTCTGGGAACGTTGAACACCCTCCCCACTGCCCCGACCCTGGCCCCGGGAGAGGCCTTGGCGTGTGCTGGGCATAGAGGTCCACCCTCAAGCACTGCCTGGGGCCCCGTGGAGGGCAGGGCTGCACCCCCTGCCCCAAGCTCCAGGGCTCACCTCCCCCAGCTTCCTGCCCACCCACTCCCAGGGGGACTGCGGTGGGTGGGCCTGCCTGGAACTGGGTGCAGCCCTGGGACAGAGTGCGCTCTGCGGTGGAATTCCAGGCATCAGACATTCAACAGAACTTAGGGGCTAATTCCTGAATTCCAGCCGCCAGGCGTGGGGCCAGAGGCTGCCCGCTCCACTGTGGGTCAGCCTGTGGGCCAAGCGGCTGGTCCAGAGGACGCCACCTTCCTGCAGGGGTCCAGAGAGATGACGTAGGACCAAGGCCCAGGTGGGAGGAGGTGGCATGTCGGGAGCTGGGAGGGCCGAATAGCAATGAAGGGTGTGTGTGGGGGGGCTCCCGAGAGCCCCTCCCCCTGCACAGTGCCCCCTGCACAGCCACCATCTGGGTCTGCCCCAGGCCGGGAAGGAGATGCTTCCCTGGGGTGTCCGCTGCCACGGGGGCTACTCCAATCCCTGAACTGACACCCCCACACAGGCCACCTGTCTGGGGAACAGTGGCCGAGAGATCTGCCTACTCTAGCAGCATGCAGAGGAAGTCACTGGCCAGTCATGGGGGCACCTCGGGCCCGTGGCCCCACCCTCCACCCAGCCACAAAGGGCCAGCAGACATGAGCTCGGCCACACCTCAGGGCATAGCTACTGTGAGAGTGACAGAGGGCCTGGGGGGCTGACCTGCAGAACCCAGATGGCCAGAGTGGACACTGGGCATCTGACCCCAAACACTATCCAGCCTGCCTCTGCCCTGTCCCGCCTTGGGCTGGGAGGGCCTGCAGACCCCCCTGGAGACACCCCTCCACAGGCTGTTCACCCAATGTCTCTGCTTGGACGCCCCGGCCATGAGGGAGGCACGGCCGCCCAGCTCTCTTGCCTCTGGTCAGCACCTCCACCAACAGATGAGATGACATTCCTTCCAGAAGGAAACCTGACATTGCCGGAGCAGTTGGACTAAGACCTCGGCAGCCACACAGAGGAATGGGGGCCCCGCACACCCTGGGCACTGCTGGGTAACGAATGAGGTGTGGATGGCTCCGTGCGGGGCCGTGGTCACTCCAGGCATTAACCTGTCTGGCTCGGGGACTCTGGGGAGCAGAGCAGGAGCACGTGGTCAGGAGGGGGCTGCTGTGTGACAAGCCCAGGGTGGCTACAAACTCCAGGGGACAACCCTCCAATCCAACAGCTGACCCTCGGCCTGTGGTGTCAGCCCAGGGAGGGGACACCCTGTGTGTGAGATGGCCTGGCAGTGAGCACAAGACACCGCTCAAGCTTCGGGCTCTCACCCTCCGCCTATCCATCCGTCCACCTGCCGCCGCTCACCGGAGGAACTGGAACAATTTCCAGACCCCACCCCACCACCCAGGACCCCATGAGGCTGTAGCCCTGTTCTCAGGGAGGGACCCCAGCCTCCTCTCCTCTCAGAACAAATGTCCCGTGGCCCCTGCCTCCCCTCCACCAGGGCCCCATGGGGCTGTGGCACAGGACAAGCACAGCTCCGTGGGCCTTGTTTCAGGTCTGTGGTTCAGACCCTCACCGGCCAGGTGTTTCAGAGTGGGGTGCTGCCAGGGGTCCCAAGGCTAGCAGCAGAGGGCTAACCAAGGGGTTGTGGCTGGAGGCACCCACGAGGGTTGGGAACCACTTGTCGGGAGGGTGTGGGGGAAGCTCCCCTCTGAAAGAGCTCTGCCTCATGCCCCAGGGGGGCTGCCTGGGTCTCAGAAAGACCAGAGAACCCTAGAGATGAAGGGAGGGCCCAGCCAGTGCCTGGGGGCCTCTGGGGAGGTGCTATGGGCAGAGTGGCCTCCCCTAGAAATTCCTATGTTGAAGCCTAGCCCGCAGGACCTCAGAATGTGGCTGTATTTGGAGCAGGGGTCTTTAGAGAGATAAAGTAAAACGAGGTCAATGGGGACTTCTCTGGTGACACAGTGGTTAAGAATCCGCCTGCCAATGCAGGTGACACAGGTTCGAGCCCTGGTCCGGGAAGATCCCACATGCCGTGGAGCAACTAAGCCTGTGCACCACAATTACTGAGCCTGCACTCTAGAGCCTGCGAGCCACAGCTACTAAGCCTGTGTGCCACAGCTACTGAAGCCCGTGTGCTTAGAGCCCATGCTCCACAACGAGAGAAACCACTGCAGTGAGAAGCCCGCTCGCCGCAACTAGAGAAAGCCCGTGCGCAGCAACGAAGGCCCAACGCAGCCAAAAATAAAATAAATTTCTTAAAAAAAAGAGGTCACTGGGTTGGACCCTAATCCAGACCATGTCCTTGTAAGAAAAGATCAGGACCGACACGCACACAAGGTCACCATGGGAGGACACAGGAAGAAGACAGATACAGGCCAAGGAGACAGGCCTCAGGAGGAACCAGCCCTGCCCACGCCCTGCTCTCAACGTCCAGAAACATGTTTGTGTGGTTTAAGCCGCATGGCCGCCTGAGCAGGCTAATTCAGAAGGCACGGCTCAGGGTGTCCCAAATGCCCTGGAACAAGGCAGCTCCAGACTAAGGGGGTGAGGGAGGGTGTGCTCCGCAGTTCACGGGGTTTGGTGCCCCCAGCAGACCCCTGAGCTGGCGTCGGAGGGGCTCTCAGGGTAATCGGGGTCCACAGCCATGCTGGGCATCACCCTGACTGGGACCCTGTTCTTACCCCACTGCTATCAGGGCTCTGTGGCGACCACCTCCTCCGGGAAGCCCCCCCCACCTGCAGCTATAGGGGGTGACCAGGGAAAGGGCCACCTGCCTCCTAACCAGCACTCACTTGGGCAGTTGCAAGGTGCCCAACAGCCACGGGAGAGAGACCCCAAACCCCAAGTCCAATAGCCTCCCCACCCAGGTCGGTGGGGGGGTCCACAGTGCATCCCAGCATGGTTGACCCTGTCCTAGATCCGGGCCCCCAGGGAGACAGAAGGACCACTGAGAGTGGGATCCATGCACTTCCCATCCCCGCACCAGCACCTGCCACACAGTAGTGCCTCAAATACTCGAGCAGGAGGAACAAAACAGGAAGGTCTCTGATGCCCACTGCGTGCAGCCCTGGGCATCAGGCTGGCATCCGAGCAGATCAGGCCATGTGGACTCCTGGGAGTGGGCTGAGGGTGTGGACGGTCACCGAGGGATCCTTCCCATCACATGACAGGGTGGACTCCACCTTCACCTCCCACCACACACCCCAGGCTTCTGGTCCATCGCTCGGGTACAGGAGCCCATGCTCCTGCTAGAACGTCCTCCCTTCACCAGGCCTGGGGCAGACAGAGGCATGGGTACCGGCCCTGGGGCCCCAGGCTGCCTGGGAATGAGGCAGCTCCCAGCCATGAGCACTCCACTCGCTGGTCTCCCTGGCATTCAATGAGCACCTACTGGTGCCAGCCCCCGGGCACCGCACACATGCTGGACCAAGCAAAGATGGGACCCTCCATGGCTTCTAACAAAACGCCAAACGCCACGGGCTCTGGCGCCTCCATTAGAATTCTGAGTCTGGGGAACCCTAGGGATGGCCCTTGTTAGGAGGTAGGACGGCGGGCAGCAGGGACACCCTGCAGACTGGTGTCCAAGGCGCTGGGTGGGGGGGGGCCAAGGGGTCTCTAATCCTGGAGCAGCCCTCAATGTGCTAAGTCGCTTTATGTAACTCAGGCCAAGCCGGTAAACCAGGAGCCCAGCTGGGGATTAGTGACAGGCGTTGCCACGGCAACCTGATTAGTCGGAAACATGTCGTCTTTGGGAGCGCGGCTTGGGCCTCGAGCTGCTCTGCAGAGGTAAAAGGAAACCCCAGAGATTCATTAGCAACAGGTTCCCATGGCAACCGCGCCAAACTCATTAATAATTTTTTTTTATTCCTGGTGTGGGTGTTGAAATTCTCCAGAGGGCTGTTGGAGGGACGGATGCCGGGCAAACACACACCAGCTACTCCCACCCACAGCCTGGCACCACCCGGCCCAGGGCTCGGCGCCACCCCACCCGTGTGCCTGCCTGTGCGCCAGGATGTGCAGTGACTGGCAAGCCACGTGGTTCCGATGGCCCTGCCTGGAAGGTCCATCGAAGGGAGATCCAGATCAGAAAGGCTGCTCAACCCAGGAGGCCACCAAGACCCCTCTTCTGCCCGCCTCCCAGGGGGACACCCCAGGAGCATCTTCAGGAGGTCAGGCGGGGGAGTCCTGCTCACCTGTGGGCTCAGACACGGGCTGGGTGTGGTGTCCGGTGCCCAAAGGCTGCCTTCTTGGGGACTACTGCGAAGGTTGCTGCAGACCCACTGGCTCAGAGACCCAAGTCCAGGGCGCAAAGGGGTAGGAAGTAGGCAATGTTTCAGAAAATGCTTTGGCATCTCAAGCAATCTGATGTGGTTCCGCATAACCGGGCAATTCCGCTCCTGGGTACATGCCCAACAGAACTTGGACACAACCGCTCACAGCAGCCCCACTCACAGCAGCTGAAAGGTGCAAAGAGCCACGTCCACCGACGGGTGAACAGGAACACAACGTCCCACCGCATCAGCCCTAAAAGAAGTGACGCACCATCGCACTACAGCCTGGATGAGTCCTGAGGACACACACTCAGTGAAGGATGCCAGACACACAAGGTCACTTATGTGAGATTCCATTTCTGTGAAACATCCAGAGCAGGCACATCCAGAGACAGAATGCAGGCCAGTGGGTGCCAGGGGCTGAGGGAGGGGGTTGACTGCTGATGGGGACGGGGTCTCCTTTTGGGGTGATGAAAAAGTTCCCAAATTGACTATAGTGATAGTTGCACAACTCTGACTATAACAAAGACCACTGAACAGTGCACTTTATGTGTGTACATCTCAACAAAACTAAAAGAAAGCGGGCGCCTGGGTCAGCCTGCCTTGAGCTCCGAATCCTGGGGGCCATGCAGGGATCCACTCTGACCCTTAGTTTCCTCATCCGTAGATAGAACTCAGGTGCTGAAGTTCCCCCGCCCAGGGCTGAGACAGAGTGAAGGGCCCCCCACGGCAAGTGCAGTGAGCCTCTTCACCACTGTTCCTCTGCCCCAAGGTCAGAGGTGAGCAGGTGCCTGACCCAAAGGCCCCTTCCATCTGCTACGTGCAGAAACGTGACCCAGAGCCCAGCATGGCCTTCCAGGGCGAGGGACATCCTGGGAAGGACCTGGCCACCCCATCCTGGCCACACTGAATGGCCTGCCCACCCCGAGTCCTGGTGACACCTGAGTGAGAAAACACACAAACGCGGGGAATCCCTATCACTCAGTCCAGGTTGCTCGGTTTGAATCGGGGGATGGGACACATGGCCTGGTGGCATCTGCAGGACGGCCGAGGAGTGGTCGCAGAATAGGAAGGTGACAATGGGTGACGAGGGGCCCCAAGGCTTGTTCTGAGCCCCTCACACCCGATGAGGGTGAGGGAAGCAAAAACGTGGCCAGTCACTCACTTGGGAGCCACACCGAGGAAGGGGCAGGTCAAGCGCCGAACCTCAGGAAGGAAGAGAAACCCCAGGAGGCAGGGTGCGGTGCAGACACCCCCGGGCCCTGGAGCCAGGCTGGGGGTGGCGAGAATACTCTCAGGAGGAGCCCAGCTATCCCAGACACACCCCTTCTCTCTGCCCCGGTGCCCAGGCGACCCCTCCCCAACACCGATGCCCAGGAGTCTGCTGGACTGTGACCAGCGCTGAACGGAGCAGGGGAGGGGAGGTTGAGGCCAGACCCCCTTCCCCGAGGGCACCTGCTTCTGCCCGCAGGTCCCTGAGCTGGTTCTGCCCTCCCGTCCTGTTCCAGCGACCCAGATTTCAATGGTAGGTTTTTTAATGGCTCTGGAACAGCAAGGAAAGAATGCCAGGAAGCCCAGCTTCTAAAACGTAAACCCGCGGCCCAGGGATGTGCTTCGTGTGCTTCGCCCAGGTCCACTGGATGGCCGATCCTAACACTGCTTCTAGCTTCTAGAACATTCCTCAGGACAATGATTCCCACCCCCTGCCCCTGCCTCCAAGCATTCACAGTACTGCGCTCTGCGAATGGGGGGCTAGGCGGGGTCCTTCCCAGGAACCCCGTGTCTCCACATCTGGCCAGCCTCCTTCCCCCTCAGTCCCACCCCAGATGGCCCGCCCACCTGCTGCTAGCTCTCATGTCTCCCGCCCCCCCTGGGGGCCCACCCTGCACCCCCTGCCCCCTCCACGGTCTGCACCCCTGTGTGGGGCGTCCTTCACGTCCTGGAACCCCCACCGAACCACATGACCCTGAGACCAATGCCTGGAGGGTGCTCCCACAGACCCGGAGCACCGGGCCCGTCATGCCCGAGGCACAGCGCACGCTGGCCAATGCGGCCAGTCACAGGGACGCAGCAGGCCCGTTCCGCGGCCAGAGCCGGGAGGCTGCCCTGCCAGCAGGACCCGGGACATGTCCTCGTCCATCTCGACGAGGCGCTAATGCAGGCTGACTCATCAAACTGCGGCCGCCTGGCGGCTACTTGAAAGACAAAGGGACGCACAGGGTGAGCTACATGGCACGCATCTGGCTGGGAGAGGCCATCGCCACCCTTGTACTTTCCCGCAGGCTCCCAGGCTCGCTCCTGGCCCTGTGGCAGGCGGGGCCAAGGCTTCAGAAAGCAGTGGGCACAGGTCAGAGGCTCCGTGGACCCTCCTGGCTTCCCCCTTCTCAGGAGAGCACCCGAGGTGCTCCTAGGCCCCGAAACTGTCCACATCAGCTGCCCCCCACACCTGTCTCCTTGCCTCTACGCCACGCCCCTGACCCCCACCGCCCTTCAGACAGGCACCCCGGGGCCCACCCCCACTGCTCACATCCACCCGCCTCAGCCTGCATGCCCCAGTCCTGGCAGACCATCCCCCAGGCCTGCCGTAGTCGGCCTCAGCCCTAGCAAGGCCTGGGTCTCATCTGTCTGCGTGTCCACTGCCTCCCCACCCCCACCACCTCCGCAGCCAAGCACAGCCCCAGAGCCTTGAATAGGCCAGAGCGGGTACCCAGCTGGGAATCTGGCCCATCGCCCGCTGTCCATCCCTGCTGCACCCTGCAGGATGCCCTGGGCCCAGCCAAGGGTCTCAGATCAGAGCCAGGTGAGGCTGGACACCAGGGACTCCCTTTATAGCTGCTGCACTCGAACTACCCCCAGGAGCAGCAGGAAAGCCCCCAAAAGCCCCCGACAGCATAGAGTTATTGGCTGAGTGAGGGTCCCAGACTCCTGCAGGGACAGGATGTCAGCCTCCATCCGGCAGAAAAGACCTGAAGGCCCACATCGTGAATGGACACCTCCTCAGGGAAACCCCCCAGCAGGGCAACCCCTCAGGAACCCCAGAGACACAACCGCTGGAGGTCTGACCAAATGACCAATTTCACGGTTGGTTTTCCCTCTCCCCAGGAGGCCCTTTTCCTGTTGGAGAGGCAGACCCGGGATGGCTGACATGGTTTATCCCACCACCCTGTCCCCATCTCCTGCCTCTTCCTCTGGGGGTACAGCAGGGGGCAAGCCCGGGTGTGCAGCCTAGGTGTGTGAGCTAGGGAGGTGCCCCCGAAACAAAGCACCACAGACCGGGGGACCTTACACTACAGGAATTCTTCCTGTCGTGGTCCAGAGGACAGGAGTCCGAGATGAGAGCACCAGCAGGCTGATCCTTCTGTGGGCTGAGAGGGGGAATCCATCCAGGCCTCTCCTGGCCTCTGGTGGCTTCAGGAGCCCTGGGCTTCCTGGGCGTGTGGCTACCTCACCCAGCATCCACCTCCAGCTTCACGCGGCTTCTCCTTGCGTCCGTGTCAGCTCCTCTTAGGAGGAAACCGTCATCAGCTTGAGAGCCACCGCAGCCCAATCTGACCTCATACTAACTTGACTGCAGCTGCAAAGACCCCACCTCCACGTGAGGTCACATTCTGAGGTTTGGGTGGACACGAATTGGGCACACTCCAGCCAGTGCACTAGCCTACACGTGCCAGTTTGTGAGGACGATGGGCACACGCACAGCCACACCCTGGATGCTGCACCCCCATCCCTGACACTCTGTCCACCCTAAGTGCCCACCCTGCCTGCTCCGGCTGCTCCTGGCCCCCCACGACCACTGCCCTGGCTGCTCTCCTGGGGCCTGCAATGATGCCCCCAGCATAGGGCAGGGGGCCCCAATGCTGCCACCCTCACGTCTGTTTTTCTCCGTCCCCTTTAGGGGCTCCCCAAGGCCAGAAAGGACCTGACCCCACCCCACCCCCGGGCCAGCACCGAGGGCAGAGCCCGGGGTGTGCACACAGCTCCAGAGGCCTGGGCCACTCCACACGGGGCTCAGGGGACGTGGGTGTCCTGACCCACTGACAGGTGGGAACCTCCTTATGGTCACAGGAACCACCGAGATCAAGGCCAAGACAGGCAGCGTCTGGCCCCAGACCTCCAGGGGTGCCCAGCTGGGGCTCAGAGGTCACCCTACAGGCGCCAAATGGGAGACCCGGGCCTGGTACCTGAGAACCTGAGGGGGAAGCTCCGTCCATAGGCACTGCCCAAAAGCCGTCGGTGGCCAGAGGAGGCCCAGAGGAGTCCATGAAAGCCCCTCCCCCAAGGAGCCCAGGGCCACCAGCCCAGCTCCTTGGGCATCCTCCTCCCACAGGAGAGAGAGGCGCTCAGGCCACGGTCCAGCAGATGGTCCCCAGCTGCCTGACCTCCCCCTGGGCAGGTGTGGATGGGGGTGCCCAGCTGGCACTGACTGCCCACAAACAACCACAATTAGAGGCATCGAGGGGCACAGGCCTGCCCCTCAAATCAGAAAACCGAGGTCCAGGAGGCAACTCCGTCCACCAAGGCCCCTCAGCTTTGGGGTGGTGGCCCTAGTGGCCCCAGCACTTAGGTACAATGGGACCCCAGCCTCTGACACCCTGACAGGGCCCAGAGCCCACCGCTGCTTTGCTGCATCAGGCTTCAGGGACACAAATTCAGCCCACCTCAGAAGCTCTACCACCTTCTGGAAAATCCCCCAGCCTCTCCCTCCCTCCATTAATGCATCCGACTCTGCACACCCCCTGTGTGGGCTGGGGCTGGGGGACCCCGGGCCACTCTCAGACCTGGGGAGGGGGCTGTGTCCCTGTCAGGCCTCCGGAGCCTCTGCTGCGAGACCCTCTCACCAGCCCGGCTAAACTGGACTAGGCCCTTCACCCCTCAAACCAGGGTGCCCAGCGAACCCTGCTCTGTCAGTGATGAAAAGGAAGAGGTGACATGAGGGAGAAACCAAGGCACGTGAGGGGCCACCACCCAGGCTGAGGGAGGGGCCACAAGACCCTCTTCCTGTGACAAGGAGACCCCAGTAATCCCAAAGGTCCGGGCCTAACCTCCCGGCGGGGGGAGGGTGGTCACTGACGTCAGGGACCTTGCCCCCTGAAGAGGCGTCAGGGTGCCCCCACCACAGTCCTCAGGCCAGCGAGGGCCCGAAACATGACCACTCCCAGCCGGGGGCTCCGCCAAGTGCAGGTGGGGAGCAGAGAGGCCACTGCAGCCCAGAAAAGGGGCACTGGCAGAGCCCAGAACAGGGAGAGGACAGTGTGACCAAGCAGGCTGGCTGCCGCCTGCCAGGTCTGTTGGCACCAGTGCCAGGTCGGGTTTTGCCCAGTTCCAGGCAGTGGATGCGGCCCGTGCCCACCCAAGAAGACTGGCCTGTTCCCCAGGTTCAAGCAGGTCAGGGGGCTGTTGGCCTCCTCCCTGCACTGCCAGCCTGCACGTCAGCCCTGAGCATCACCGCCCGCCCGGCCCACCTCGCCCAGACGCGAGCATCTCACTAACATCAGCTCCCTACGTGCCTGAGAGGTTCAGGCAACCGTGCTGGACGCCGAGGCTGAGGCCTGGCCGGGGTCCCATGCAGGAGGGAGAGCTGACCCCAGACACGGCTGGGGACACACCTGCACCGGTTGAGACACAGTGGGGGCAGGGGGCCAGTTTCACCCAGGCAGCCCCTGTGGAGGGGGTTCTGGGTCCTCTCTGCCAGATCTGTGCCCAACTTTGGCAAAGAGAGAAGCTATGGGTGAGATTGAGGTGGGGGCTGCTCTGGGACATGGCCTTGGTCCTTGTCAGCACCCCACTTAGGAAGAGGGGTACTCCCGAAACCCCTGAAGTCTGCATGCATCCAAGAGCTGCTCAGGGTCATGGAGAGGCAGGATGCTCACACCACGATGCCCCCTGATGGCAACGTCCACAGAGATGGCAACGTCCCCACCGCATGCTCTAATTGAGCACATCCATCAACTGTCCACACTAAACAGAGCTCAGGGCTCTGCCAGCACTGCCGACACGCTGCTCCTCCCAGCAGCAGAGGAGAAAGCATCCCAGAAGCTGGGGACACTGGGGTCCTCCCACCTGTCTGCTGGGCCAAACGGAGCAGCACAGCCTTGCCTCCCCTGGAGGAGGAGTGTGTGTGTGTGGGGTGTGTGTGTGTGTGTGTGTGTGTGTGTGTGTGTGTGTGTGTTGGGTGTTTGGTGGGGCCCTCCTTAACAAAATGACAACGAGCCGCTACTCACTATGTGAAGACAACGCAGCCAAGCAGCCCCCATCTGTCATCCGCGGCGGGCGCAAAGCTCTGGCTCTGGGGACGGTGCCCGAACTCGCTGCCAACTTGCAAGGGCTGGGCTGCTTCTCTCCAAGACCGGTCCTCCCCAGGCGCTCCCCCATCTCCCCCCGGGGAGCCGGGCCCTAAATCACTCCTGCGGCTGCCAGGATGGGCGCCTGAGGCCCACGTGACTCAGAGGTGTTCCCAGTTCTGTCAAAGCTAACCGTTGAGGGGAGGAGAGAGCAACTGGTCTTTTGTGTCACTGAGTTAAATACCCACTTGCAAGAAGGAGAGAAAAGAAAATATTCCTAACTCAGCCTCAACAGCTGCCACCCCTTCCCAGGCGGTCTCTGTGCGGGCGGAGGCGGGACGCATGTGCAACACTCATATAAAAGAAGGTAACGTGTTTCCCGCCCGACCTTGACTGCTGGGGCCAATGTCTAGACTCTGCAGCCAGAGACGGGCTGCTTGGACTCATCCCTCGAATGTTTGAAAGGCTGGCCCATCCCCCACATTCCTTCACATCCTGACCCTGGAACCAGGAGGGAGCCGCTGCCTCTGCCTGTCTGCCTCCGGAAGGCGCGGGGAGCACCCAGACCACCTCTGAGCGCTCCACTGTGCCAGGGAGGGTGCCCGCAGCCTCCCGCAGTCAGGACAGAGTTTGGGTGGTCAGAATGGAACACCCACTGCATCCACGAGCTTCCTTTGAAGGGGTGGCACTGGCCATGTCCTCACCTCAGGCCTCTGCCCCTGAGGTTCCCTCCACCTGCCCTCTCCTGACTTCTCCCCAAACCTGGTCCCAACACAGCCCCTCCCTCACGAGCCCCAACCCCAGGTGGAGGCAGACCCATTCCCTGAGCCTCCAGGCCAGCCCATCACCTGCCCACCATGCTCACAGGCCTTTCCTGGTCTCCCTCCCCACGACCCACCCTACCCTTCCTCCCCCTCACCTCACACACACCCCCCACCTGCTCCAGCTGCAGGGACACATTCTACTCGCCTCAGGGCCTTTGCATGTGCCATTCCTCTGCCTGGGACACCCCTGCTCCACATCCACCCGCCTCCAGCTCTCCTCCCTCCACAGATCCCTGTGTCCATCAAGCAGAGTCTCCCTGACTCCCAGCCCCCAACAGCCTCCATGTGGCCCACCCAACCCACCCACCCAAGTACCCCCACCACAATCAGGATAGCCTTGCCGGGCACACGGTGGAAGCTGGCCGAGTCCCAGCGTGGGCCTGCTGGGAGAACCTGGTGGGCCCAGCACAGATCTCAGGACAGGAGAGGCTTGTATAGCGAGGCCACCCCACAGCGAGTGTTTGCAGGAGCCCCCACCCCTCACTGCACCGCTCTCCCCACCCCCACAACATTCCCAGGGTCCAGCTGGGCAGCAGATGTGGGGGTGGGGGCCACACTCGGCCTCACCATGCCACACACACGGGGCACTTAATCAGCACTTACTGGCCTCTGCCTACTAATCAGGCCACCAGTAAGCTGGAGGGACACCAACTGTCTGCCCAGATCAGGGCTCTGTGGGTACCTGGTGGGGAATGGCTAGAAGTCCAGGCCGCTGGGGAGGAGGTGCAGGGGGCTCAGCCAGGACGCTTCCTGGGCAGTCTAATGACACTGAACGTGACACGGACACAGCCAGGGCCCTCCCGGGCAGACAATTCCCAGCTCACACGAATTCCCCCTTCTACACCCCCCTGCCCCAAGGCCTTCCTGTTACTTCTCATATCCACCCAAACAGCCCAACCCAGCCTCACCTCCTCCAGGAAGCCCTCCTGAACACATAAGCCAAGAGGATGACACATCACAGCCCTGCTCCAAACTCAGGTTCCAATGGGAGCTCAGGCCCATGTCCAGGGACCACAGAAGCAGCCACCCCAGGGACGGGGCTCCCCCCACCCCACCTCCTGCAGGTGCTCAGAGATCTGCCACTCCACTGTTGCCCTCCCCAGTTGTCAGGAAAATGTCCTTCCCCAGGAAGCTCTCCTACTATGGACTCCTATCTCCACTGCTGGGAGTGTCTCTACTTCCACTCCCCTCCCCACCCCAGGGCTCGACATAGGCCCTCGGAGCGTGGGGCGGGGGCAGATCCAGAGACACACGGACACACAGACACACGTACTGCAACCCCTTTCCTTTCCAGTCAGAGGAAGTTGGGGCGGCCTCATGCGTCCCAGAGCCCTGGGGAGCCCGGCTGGCCTAGGGCCGCGAGGCTCCCAGTCTGGGGACCACGGCCCGGGAACTCCAGGTCCAGAGAAACAAAGACACACTAGCGTCAAGGTGAGGGGCCCAGGAACAGGTACTGGGGGGGGGGGGGTGTGGGCTCAGAGGAGGGAGTGCCCCCAGGCCTGTGCCCACACAGTGCTCAGGGGTCACGGCCACAGGGTCAGGAGGCTGAGAAGGACACAAGACCGTCTGCTCACGTCCAGTCTGTGGAGCCAGAGGGGGCTGTGGGGGGCAGGTGAGGGCAGATGGTGGCCCACCCTTTTCCGCATCAATGCCCTGTGTGTCCTCGCTGAGGCACCCATGCCCGCCAGGAGCCCAGGTGCAGGCAGCAACCACAGAGCGAGCGGCATGACAGTTTGGGGCATTGATTTTTACAAAATGCCTTCAAGGACCTGGATGCATCAGCCTCACCTCCCTGCCGGGCAGGGGCCAGCCAGATACTCAAACTCCAGCGTCGGGCCAGGCTCACCCAGCTCTGTCCTCCAGCAGCCGTGTGACCTTGTCATGTCCTTTGTCTTCTCTGAACCCTATGCTCAGGGCATTCGGTGCCCATTCCCTGGGACACACCTCCTGGAGGTGTCCACCATCCCCAAGCCCCAAAGTGCCTCCTTGGCCACCTCCTAGTCCCTACGCACCCCAACGGGGCCACAGCCAGCCCGTGGCTCACATGGCAACCGCGGCAGGGCCCCCTTCCCAGCCGGCACCCCTGGGAGGCCCCTCCTGGCCTGGGTGCTGGGACGTGGCAGCTGCATCACAGGCAGCGCCAAGTCAGGAACCCCAGGGGAGCCCGGGCAGAACACAACACAGCCTCTCGGGCTACAACACATAGATCCCACCCACCTTCCTCTATAAATAAACCTGTGTAGGAGAAACAGCGCTCGCCCCAAAAGTTCTAACACAATTATGTTTTCAAAAAGCAAACTAAATCATTATTGATAGGTGCTGTCCTTGGAAGCTCCTCTACAGTGGATCGGGTATCCCTTAAGGCAACGACAGAACACATGTGTTCATTTGTGTGGGGGGCCGTCCACGCGGGGGTTCCGGAAAGTCCGAGACTTAAGTAAGGCCTCTTCCTGTGTTCCAACTGCCTATCTCATCCCTGTTCAGGGCTGGGCTCGGCGGACCAGCTGGGACTCTGCCAGCGTCCAGGGAGCGAGGAGTTGCTTTACGAAGTGTGGGTTCCCAGAGCAAACCCAATTATCCCATTTCCCTCTGCGAGTTTACCCTCCACAGCAGTAAAGGCTCCAGGAAAGGATGGTGGGCGCCGCCAACACGACATCCACCTGCAGGGCAGGAGACCAAGGCCAAGGCGCACACCCTCGGCCCCAGGACAGACAACAGGCAGTCCCTAGAAAACCACAGGCCGCCCTCTAAGCTCCTGCCTCTCTCAAGGCCGCCACTCCCGACTCCCAGGAAACTGAAGCGCTCTGGAAAGCCTTGCTGAGGCCCATGGGCTTCCCCGAGGGGGCCAGTCCCCACCTGTCCAGGCGGGCTGGCTTATTTTAGGCTCTCCCTGCGGCCGAGGCACCCCAGCACCAGGGCCTGGCATCTGCTGCGGGTCAGCAGCCGTCCCCACACGCTGGGGGCCTGACAAGCCCACCCCACTCAACAGATGCAGCATTTCCACGGCCAGGCCAGGGTAAAATGATCCTGGGACCTGAGCTCCTCCACACCCCTGCCAGTCAGAAGGGGTGCTCTTCCCTGGCTGAGAGCTCTCCTCCTCCTGCTCTAAGCACCCTCCTGCTCCTGGAGTCATGAGAAGCCCAGGGACAGGGACACTGGCAGGTGGCCCAGCCAGTCCCATCCCCCCTCCCTGGGCCTCACCCGACATGCATGTGGCATCCCCCCACATGCATGTGGCATCCCCCCACCTCCCCTGCACTAAGTAACACAAACAACCTTGTTAGATGTCCTGAAGGACGTAGCCCGCCAGGAACATCCAGAACACAGGGTCAGGCTGGAAGACTCCCTGGGCCGAGAGGGGACAGAGCAGCCAGACCAGGGGCTGTCAGGAAAGAGAAAGTGCAGGCCCACTGGGATCCTTCCCTATCTGGTCTCTGCGTATGCTTGGAAAAGACAGACACGCAGAGAGGGCAGCCTCAGGTCCCAGGGCCTTAGGTCACCCACCCCATCCCCTACCACCTCACCCAGCCAGGCCACCTTCCCGCCAAAATGAGGTGGCCTGGAAATGGCCAGGGTTCTAGAGGGAAGACTAGCCTACAGCCACCCTGCAAACTCAGCCTGGCAGCTGCTCCGGGGGAGGGGGGGCTGCCAAGCCCACCGAGGGGCTGCGGGACAAAGGCAGGCAGTGGAGCCTGCTGCCACACTGTGGCGGCCCCCGGGCCATCACCCTCTACCCAGGCCACAATGACCCCCTTCACAACCAGGGGGCTAACCTGACTCAGCCCATGTTTGAATTTCAGAAAAGAAAAAAAGACACGGTTTATTACTTTCCTGATACAAATTCCTCTTCGTGTGTGATGTTTGTACAGTTACACACACACAATAGGAAAAATATATACACGCATCGCTCATTCTGCCTGTCTCCTCCACACCAAACAAGGGAAGTTCACGTGCAAGGTCTTGCCCCTGTCAGCCTCCTCTCCTCAGCACTCCCACCGTGCTGTCACCCAATCCCTCCAGGCCGGGGGGAGGGAATGCCTGGCGCCCACAGCCCAGCCACCTGGCAACGAGCTCCACAGGCCAGTGGGAGAACCAGCTGGGACACAGGGCCTGCTGACAGTCCCCAAAGGCCACCTGCTGGGGGCCACCAGACTGCTACCTGCGTCCCAGAAATGCCCCCTACTCGACCCACCTCTGATCTGGAACCTTCTCTGAAAGTCTGTATCCATCTCACCAAGAGCAAAAAGGGGGAGCCCCTTCCTCTCCAGCTAGGGAAGCACAGAGAGAAGCGACACCAGTGTGCCCGAGTGTGGTGCCAACTGCCTCCCTGCCCCCCACCCCCCAGCTGCGCATGACTTAAATCAACCCCAACACCGAGTTCAGCCTGAAAAGGCGAGTTCACAACCAACGTCACTGCCTGTCTCCAGGGAAAAGGACCAGCGAGAGCGCACCGCTTCCAGGCCCCCTAGGGTCTCCTAGGCTCTTCGAAGCGCAAGGAACAGGATGAAAACTTTGCTCTCTTATTGAGGTCCCGCCGGCCTCCTCCTCCTCGCTAGGATCCTGCCTCAGGCTAGACGTTGTGTAAACCCAGACGAGAGAATTCCCTTCCTGACGAGCACCCATGGGGGCGCACGGAGTTCCGCCCACCCCTTCCCTGCCGATCCCTCTCCACTCCAAGCCCGCGGTGGCCTCGCCTCTTCTCTTCCACCCTCTCCGTCCCGAGCTGGCTGTGAAGAGGGAACACCCCATTCGTATCAAGAGAGTCACCCCTGCCGCCCCGCAAAGCGCGGCCCGGGGCCGCCTCTCTCGGAGGAGCGCTGCTCTCGCGCCCCTGCCCTGCGTCCCCAACGCACCCAGCCCGCGCTGAGGCCAAAGAGCCCGAGCGTGGGAGGCACACGCGGAGGAGGTCCCGCGCCCCGGACCCCCATGCCCCGGATCCCCGCACCCCCGACGGCCCGGGAAGGATATGGGTTACAGACCAGCCGGAGACACCAGCTGCGCGGCCGCGTGGTCTGCCCGAGGCAGAAAAAGACGGTGGCCGCCAGTGCCGGGTACGGGACGGGCTGCTCCTCGTCGGCGCCCAGCTCCGCGCCGCGCTTGGCCGCCGGGCTCTGGGGGGGCGACGCACCGGGCCTCGACCCCCGCTCCGCCTCTGGCCCCGGGGCCCCAGAGCTCGCCGGGGACGCCCCCGCCGCAGGGCCCGGGGCTGGCGCGCCCAGGGGCACTCGGACCTCGTCGGCCGCCTGCACGCTCTCTGTCATGGTAGCGGCGGGTAGCACCTGCGGGGGACAGCCGGTAACCGGGTCCCGAGAACACCCTCGCCCGCCTCGGGTGGAGCGGGTCCGAGGAAACAGCCACGGCCGCCGGGATGTCTTTGTCTTTTCTCATTAGAGACAAATGCGCCCCCCGCCCTCGCCCGCCCCCTCCCTCCGGCGAGGGCTGGGCGGCCCCTCCCCCACCGCCGGGGCGGGGGCAGGCGCCCCAGGGGCTCCCTCGCCGGCTGCCTCAAGTTGAAGAGGGTCCCGGCGCGCAGTGGGGCGCGCGTCCTCGCCGCGTCTCACCTCGCTCCGGCGGCCGGCGGCGTCCCCGCGGGCATCGCCCGGGCGGCGCGGTCACCGCGGACCGACACGGCACTCGGCCCCGGCTGGAGTGCCGCAGCCCCCGGCCCGCGCCCCCGGCCCGCACCCCCGGCCCGCCGGATCCCGCTCCTGCTCCCGCTCCGGCTGACCCGGCAGCGACGGCGGAGGCGACCCGGCGCAGAGGGGTCCGCGGGGCGGACGGGCGCGGGACGCGGGGGGCGCGAACCGGCCGGCGGGGCGGTGAACGAGCCCGGAACCTGTCCGCACTCGGCGCAGGAAACTTCAGAGTGAGCTGGGGGCTGGGCGGGGGCGGGGCGGGGCCGGGCCGGCGCGGGGGGCGGGGCCGGGCGGGGGGCTCGGGGAGGGGCCGCTCCGCCCAGAGGCGCGCGCGCGAGCCGCCCCTCCCCCGTCGCGGAGAGCGCCCCGCCCCCCACCCGGGAGGGCGGAGCTGGGCCCGCCCGAGCCCCCCACCGCGCCCCCACCCTCCCACTCCTAGCCAACGGGGCGCCAGGGGGCGCTGGCGGAGAAGCTTGGCGGGGGCGGGGAGTGGCGCCGGCGTCTTCCCCGCCCCCAACTGCGGGGGCGGCCGGAGCCGCGGAGGCCGGCCCTCCCCCTCCCCGCAGCAGGGCTCACCCCCCTGCCCCTCCGCGCCGCGGGCGGGGGTCGGCGAGGGGGCGAGGCTGGCGGGCTTGGGCGGCGCGCTGAGGCCTTGACCGCGGGCGGCGTGCCCCTCCCCCTCCGCATGGGTGTCCTGGGTGTGACCGCGCGTGTGATGTGCTGCTGTATCCGTGGGTGGGATTCTGGGTTCTCGTGCATCCGCATCCCCCCAACACACGCGCGCACGCACACAAGCGCACCTACGGAAGCTTCTTTGAACTTGTCCCTCGCCTAGCCCCCTCCTGGACCGACCGAGACCTGTGGGACCCTGGGGAAGGGGCCAGACCCTCCCGTAGCCCCCCACTCTCACACTGAGACGAGGGACAGAGCACCTCCTCCTGTGCTCTGGGGTCCCTCCCGGCCCCTTGGCCCCTGAGGATCTGCAGGGCTTTCCACTTCCCCACGACCACAAGTCTGCTGGCTCCGGGTGTGACCTCACTCCTTACAAGCCTACTCTCAGCGCTGGATAAAGAGCGGGGCGGCTGGTCCACACAGGCCGGCCCTCCTGGGGCCTCAGGCCTCACCCATTGCTCGGGTGGATGGGTGGGTGGGAGGGCCCACGTGAGGACCCCCAGACCTGGAGAGGCTCTGGCAAAGTCACTGCCAACCCGGGCTTCACCACCTGCGCGGTGGCTCTGCAAAGAGTGCATCCAGAATGGGATGGACGTGCTGTTCGGGGAGAAGGGAAGGCCCCAGGAGGCCCTGTGCCCTCCTCCAACGCTGGGCCCTGGGGTGAGGAAGACAGGAAGGCAGGACCATGGCAGCTCCCATGCAAGACCCAGGCGTTGTCCTGCGCTTGCCCATCACTGCTCAGCAGCACCTCCTCTTGTATATGTGAACTTTTCAAGAAAAGGAAAACATTTACTCTATCTTAATGCTACTACTTAGAGATGGAGGGCCATGACCAGTAATTAAGGCCCTCAAAGAGCAATTAGTGATCCAGCCACCTAAGAGAGGGACTGGGAGAGCCCTGGGCCTAGGATGGAGCCCTGCAGGGAAGCTTGCAAGGGTGGGGTAGACATGAAATCCTCAGCAGGATCCTGGGCAGGGGTCACCTGGACCTTCTGATCCTTTTCACAATGCCCATCTCATTAAACGTTGCTCAAGATTGGTTCTAGCTGGGGAACTGTTAGTGATTTGCTGGACAAAAATTAGTGGGAGGTCGACAGTGTGCCAGGCCCTGCGTGGAACTGGGGAGGCAGTGGCGGTGGCCAGTACAGGCCCTATCCTTGTCCCTTGGAGCTTCATTCCAGCTGGGAGGCAGCCACAGACAAATTTGTGGCTGGAGGAAGAAAATAGTTAAAAGCTGTGTTAAGTGCCATTCAGAGCTGAGATAGGGGGCAGAGGATCTATTTGAGGACAAGAAAGCAGCTGGAAGAGAAGCAGGGGGTTCTTCCCAGCAGCAAGAGCAGACTGTGCAAAGGCCCTGTGGCAGGCAAGAGAGAGCTGAGGAGCAGGAAGAACCAGAGATAGCCTGAGGTGCCCTGCAGGGACCCCGCCATGAAGTGGGGTGGTGAGGGCGGGCAGGGCAGGGCAGGGGTTCCCACGGGGCCCCATGGTGCAGGGAATTCTAAATGTGACAGACTGTCACCCTGCTCTGCGCACTCTGTCCTTTGGACATCTGCGGAAGGGACAGGGCATGGATTTTTAAAATAGGTGTTATTTTTTAAAGACAGCATCTCTAAGCTGACAAAGCCTGTAGCCTTCAGGTGTCCCATGGCCCATTTATAGACCGGTGAGGCTGCACAGACACTGGAAGGGCATTATCCACCTGAAGGTCCTGGAAGGAGACCACCTCCCACCACCTCCGGCTCCAACCAGCACAACTGAGAACCTTGTTCTTGAAGGCGTTGAGTTCCCTGGACTGATACTCACTGACTCTGTGTGTGTGGCATCCGATGGCACCCAGCCCGCGTGGCAGGCTCAGCCATGAGGCTGAGGGCGATGCGTCTCAGGCCTGAGTTGTTCAGCCAGAGGGAGACTGCACCGCGCAGGGAACAGCTCACCCTGCAGACGGGAAATGAGGAACAGATCATGGATTGGTATGAGACGGGAAAATAGCATTAGAAACAATGAAGCAGTAATACATTCACATCGCTAGAAAGGAATGTTGGAGAGATGAAGCACAGGACAATTTGGAAATTGGCATTAAAAGCATTTAATTAAACTGAACAGAGCGTTCAGATTTTTTTTTTAAATCCTCCTGGCCTCTGGAAAATTTGGTTCTGCTTTTTGCTATTTCCTCTTTTTTTTTTTTTTTTTTAAGGGCAAAGCTTTTTCTTGACAAAGATGGGGGCGGAGGGCAAATGGCCCATTGGTTCAGTCAGCAGCAAGTAGAAACTAGACACCTCCCCAGGAGTGGACTCGTACCCTGGGGGCACATGGCTGCAATGGGGGGGGTTCAGGCTACCTTGGGGGCCCTCCACCTTGGCAGGCTGGGCCGTGGGGCAGTGGGTAGCATGATCAACTCCATCAGGACCTGTGGGTGCCTGCCCAAGCTCACCACCCCCACCCAGCCACTCTGCTCTGTGCCCAGGCACCCCATTCCCCCTCAGGCTGGCTGAAGCCCACAAGACCCCTCACATCGCATCGGTCCCTTCTCCTGCCTTTCAGGTGGCCTCCTCTTTCCCTCTCCAACCGTTCCCCTCCCCTCCACACACCCCTTTCCATCCAGAAGACCCCACTGGGTCAAGCCTCCTCAAGTTGGCATGACCCACTTCTGTCCCACTTCCAGCCTGTCCTGCCCCACTGTGCCTTTGGACCACAGACCCACCAGCCAAAGTCCCCTCCAGGCCCCAGCCCTGGCCCTGCAGTGCCCACTACTGGGATGCTCCTGCCTGGCCCATGCTTAGCCAGCGCCCTCCTGCCAGTGGTGCCTGCTCCAGGGCCTCTCAGACCCCACATACCTCCCCCACAGCACTCACCTCGTGGTGTTCAGGCCAGACTGGGGCTCCCGAGGGCGGCCACGGTGTCATGTTTAATGTGCCTGCGATGCCTGGCAAGTGCCTGTCCCGGAGGTTGGGGGGTGGCCAGGAAACACTGAGCGGGTGCATGAGTGGCAGGAGCGGTGACCTGAGCGAAGGCTGACAGAGGTGAGGTGCTGGTTACCCAGCAGGTGAGCATGTCCAGAGGAGTGGAGGCTGAGCCCGGATCCCTCCCAGCCACTGCCAGGGGTTCACACCTCAAAGGCAGGGGCCTGGGGCTTCTGCAGGTGGCCGATCCACCTCAGTCACTCCCCCACCCCAGCCTTTCTGAGCCCACCTTACACCTCCTGGACCTGCCACCGTCACCAAGGAGCAGGGCCCAGCTCGCCGCTGCCTGGAAACCAGGCCCAGAGGTGCTCCCCTCGGCGTGTGTGGGGCTAGAGGCCAGGCTCTGCAGGGAGTGGCCTTCAGGGCAGGTGGCAGGGCCAGCACAAGCCTGGACCCCTGCCCAGCTGAGACGCCTCCAGTGACAAGCATCTTACTCCAGATCCATGCTTGCCTGGGCCCGAGCATCCTCGGCTGTCGCCCTAGCTCAAGGGGTGACATGCTGGACATGGTACCCCTGCCCCCAGGACGAAGCAGGCACTAAAGGTGAGGCTTTTCTAAATTCTTACTTGAAACTCACAGCACCGATTGACACAGGTGTCCAGATGATGCCATTTGTTGTAATGCACAGTGGTTTCCTTTGCACTTTAGTGTCCTGTCCATTTTTCAAGCTGTTCCTGCAGAATCAGCCCGTTCTGCCCCTGACAGTCTCCCAGACAAGCCACTCCACTGCCCCCACCCCCCCTCCCCATGGCCCTGGCTCCTCTGCCTCCTGGGTCCCCACAGGGCAGTACTGGACCAGGGACAAGAAGGAGAAGGTGTCCCAGCCCTCAGGCCTCCCTCTGGTCTCTGGCTGCAGAATGGGCACAGTCCACGCTACTCACAGACATCTCCGATTTAGCAGATAAAAATACAGTTTGCCCAGTTAACTTTGAATTTCAGACAAACATGAATAACGTTTAGTATAGGTATATCCCATGCAATAGTTGGGATATATTTATACTTAAAACATTTGTTTATGTCTGAAATTCAAATTTAATTGGGTGCTTTATATCTTATCTAGTGCACCTACTTGGGATGGCACGACAGGTCTATGAAGGGCTAGGAGGGAGGGAGGGAGGGAGGGAGGGGGCTGGGTCCCACCTGAGCCAGGTGCCCGCTGCAGGGCTCTGGGGTGAAATAGCAGGTGCCCGGGGAGGGATTGTTAAACTGGGGTGGGGGGCACCCCGAGTGTGTATGCCTGCGTGGCCAGCACCCTGCAGGCTGGCCCTCGCTCTCCTGCCTCTGCCCTTAGAGGCTCAGAGGGCTTGGTCCCCACCCCCGGCCAGCCAGCTCAGGTTCCCTAGCGTCAGTGTGGGAGGAAAGGGGGACTGTGGGGTGTGGCCTTTGAGCTCCCAGACTTCAAAAGCAGGAGAAAGCGTGGTAGGTCACCCTGGAGCATGGAAGCTTCTAAACCTTCATTCTCCAGCTGCATGACTCCATGGGGCTTTGGACACAAGACCCTCGAGGGTGGGAGCAGTGAGTCTCCTTTGCTCAGTGCCTGACATACAGTAGGTGCTAAATGAATGTGTGCTGGCTGGACAGCGGCAGGGGCTTGTGCTTGCCTTGAACTACAGCCCCCCCACCCAAGTTGTGCTGGGCGGGGTGACCCCCCCCCATGGTGGGCAGGGGCCTGGAGACTGTGGGGCGGTAGGCACCCAGCCCCCAGCTCACAAAGGGGGCTGCCCTTTTTCCAAGGACCTCAGATATTGCCTGAAATCTTAACTCAGCAACAATTTTTTTTTTAAACAACTTTTTTAAAATTTTATTTATTTATTTATTTATGGCTGCGTCGTGTCTTTGTTGCTGTGCACGGCCTTTCTCTGGTTGTGGCGAGTGGTGGCTACTCTTCGTTTTGGTGCGCAGGCTTCCGTAGTTGAGGCACATGGGCTCAGTAGTTGTGGCTCGTGGGCTCTAGAGCGCAGGCTCAGTGGTTATGGCGCACGGGCTTTGTTGCTCTGCAGCACGTGGGATCTTCCTGGACCAGGGACTGAACCTGTGTCCCCTGCATTGGCAGGCGGATTCTTAACCACTGTGCCACCAGGGAAGTCCCACAGCAACAATTTTTGAAAGTTTCAATATGAAATGCCTAAGCCTTAACAGTACTGAGTGCAGAATCCTTCCGCCTTATTACAGCGAGGCTCAGGGCCTTTCTCGGGCTCTGTAACCACAGGACCTGGGTTCGAATCCCAGCTCTGCCACCAACTGGCTGTGTGGCCTTGGGCAAGTGTCTTGACTTCTCTGAGTCTTAAGTTGCCTCCTCTGGGAAAAAAGACCTGCATCAGGTGAAAAGTGTTATTGAACTGGTAGTTCCTGTCAACGGTTAAACACAGAGTTACCAAGCTACCAGCAATTCCACTCCCAGGTATGTGACCAAGAGAAGTGAAGAACTACATCCGGACACTTCATATGAGAGTTCACAGCAGCAGGATTCACTGCAGCCAAAAGGTGAAGCTACCCAATGTTGACAGACTCTCGGATGAACTGCACGTGGTCGGTGCATGTAGTGGAGTCCAACTCAGTGACGAAGAGGAGTGAAGCACAGACACAGACGAGTCTTGAAACCATGATACCGAGTGCCAGCAGCCAGACACAAGGTCACGCGGTGGGGGATTCCACAGACGTGGAATGTCCAGACCTGGGAAATCCATAGATTGCCATGGGGTGGAGGGAGGGGAATGTAGTGGAGTGTCCTTTTGGGGTGATGAAAATGTTCCCAAAGTTGACTGAGGTGGTGGCCGCCCCACTTGGAATATCCTGAGAACCCCACCCAATCTGGTAACTGTGTGGCGTGGGGACAACATCCCAACGAGCTGGGAGTGGGACAGGGAAGGTGCAGCACTGGATGAACACCTGTGACGTGGCCATGGCTGTTTTTATTGACCCTGAGACGGGGGTAGGGGGCGAGATGGGCAGTCCTCGCGGGGCTGCCCCAGGATGGAGATGGGCCCGAGGGGACCAGAGCTGGCACCCTTTGGGGTGCCCGCCTGTTCCTCAGGGTCCTCAGGCATCGAGGACTCTGGAGGGCCACCTTGCAACATCATGGGGCCAGGGCCGAGGCCTCACAGCTGGCCAGGGAGGGGGTGCACACATGGGAATTCAGCCTCCGCCCCAGTAAGTCAGGGCAGCCTCCAGGAACTCCTCCTAGGGGGGTGTCTCAGCCTTGAATCTGGGGGTGCAGCCCCCTCAGGGTGCGGTGGAGTGGGTACAGCCCCTCCAGCCTGAGCTGCTGAGTGCCCCCCGACAAGACCGCTCCTGAGGGGGGAGGGACGAGGGCTGACCAGGGGGGAAGAAATGGGGGGCGTTGAGCCAGCCTGGGTGCTTCCAAAGGACCTTGAAGGGGCCATGGGAAAGCAGGAGACTGGATGCAGATGTCAGCCCATCTTCTCCCCCCCAAACCCTGTTTTCTCCACAGCCCTCCCAGCTCCACCCGCCCACTGCCTGCAGGCAGATTCACTCACGGGGTCCCTTCTGAGGTTTGGGACTTTAGCAGAGGACCAGTGCCAACTCCTGGCTAATTCCCAGCTAGGAGGGAGGTCTCTGATTCCTGCCCCCTCTTCACACTGGGTACCGGTACATTGTTGATCTTTTTGGCTAAATGGGTTAAGTTGTCAACTGCCCGTATTCAAGCAGGCCCTCCCAAGGGACGCCCCTCCAGGTGTGAGGACGGTGGGGCAGCCTCCCCAGCTGCAGCGTCAGGGAACTGCGGTAGCAGATGTGGCGCCTGCACCCGGGCCACCACCAGGGCCTGGCAGAGGCGGAGGCTCCAACAGCATTAACATAATTTATTGTAAATCGTTCCTGCTTTGTTTAATGTTCCTTTGATTCCACTTAATACTACCTTCTCCAGTGCCTGCTGCTGGACATTGCAGGAAATTCACGTTTTCTGAGCAGGGGAGACACTCACAACGCAAGACGCTGCCGTGACAATGGGCTGCCAGCCCACCAGGAGCCATGGCCATCTGTGCCTCGACCACCCAGCACGCCCGGTGTCCCTCCCTGGACGGGGGACCCCTGCCTCCCCCGGAAGGAGTTTCAGATTGTCTGGTGGTGGAGCGCTAACTCCTGACAAGCCTCAGTCTGGCTGCACACGTTGGGACCCCAGGGCTTTGAGGAGATGGCCTGGGATATATGGAGGCACACAGCATGGCCGCCTAGGCTAAGCTGGCCTGGGCCAGCCCCTCAGACGGGCAGTCAGGGCTCATGGAGCTGAGAAAACATGAGCAGAAGGTGTGAAAAAGGCCCGTTGGGTCCATTCCTGCCCAGAAGTGGAGGCAGGAGGCACCACCGGCCAGGCCACCACCTCCCAGGAGCGGCCTGACCCACCAGGGCCGGGAACTGTCTCCGTGGGCCCCAGGGGCACCTTGAATTCCCCACCATCTCGTTCTGAAAATCTGAGTCCTTGAAGCAAAAGTGGGTGGGCTGGCACCCAGAAGGATTCAACCCTAAGTGGAGACTTTGGAACCTTCTGGCTTCCAGACTGTGGGCCATAGGCCTGGCCAGACCAGCGCCAACTCCCGGCTAATTCCCGGTCATGTCTACAGCCCTCCCCACTTTGCCGCTGATCTGGGGACCCTGCCGTCATGGGCCTAGCCGTCTCTTGGCCACATCCTGGAGGCTGGGGGAGGACACCTGGAGGCAGGGTGGCCACAGACCTCAGGGCGAGAGGACAGAGAAGGTCCAGAGTGGCCCTCTGGGCCCAGCGGGCAGCATCCTCCTCTCTGTGTCCCCATCTGTCCATGATAGCGTTGGCCCCTCTCCCCTCCCCAGCTCAACAGGAAGGGGGAATGTCCAACACTGGATGAGCGCCTGTGACCATGGAGGGGGAGGAGATGCCCAACTCCAGAGCCTGTGCTTGGGGTGGCAGGTCCCCAGAATTCCCGGGGAGGCTCCTGAGCAGATGCAATCTGATGGCCATCCAGCTCGCCTGGGTCCCTGGAGGTGGCCTGCAACCCCCAAATTAGTCTTGTTGTACCCCAAAGAAATGGGGCCACTCAGACCGCGCGGGGTTAGGGTCTGTCTGCCCGGAAGTGCATTTGTGAAGGTGGGTGGGCCAGGCGGGAACAGCGGGGGAGGCTGCAGGGCCGCAGGTGAAGGGCAGGCAGTGCTGGGAGGCAGAGGGAGGACACGACCTGCATGGGGGCAGGGCCTGGGGTGGCCTTCCGAGGGGCTTGGTGCAGCCCCAGGATATACCAGGACCCCGACGGGGACAGGGTTTCTCCTGAAGGACCCAGGAAGGTACCCAGCCCGTAGAGACCCAGCCTGGGGAATTTGGGGTCTCCCTCACAAGCAGCAGCAGGGCCAGGCCTGACTGAGCCTCTGGGCCCCAGGACCGACCCCCCTGCAACATGGAGTCCTGGCTGGTGAGTTTGGGGGCTGCCCACCGCAGCACTGGTCCTTCTTCCCTGCCTCCAGTTCCCTATTGCACGGTGTTGAAGCATGAAGAGACACAGCCTTTCTCCTGAGTCCTTCGAGGCTCTGAGCCCCCAGGCCTCCAGCCCCTGCTGGGGTGGGTCCTGTCTCCCCATCACTGGAGGGGTGACCCTCACAGCCAGTTCTCCGAGAGGCGTTTCCCTGGCCAGGTTCCAGGCGCGGCCGGAAGCTGGGGAAGGGTGGGACCAATGGCTCAGTGTTCCTGGCTCCTGGACCAACCCTGCAGTCTCTGAGGCCACAGCCACACTAGCAGACCCATGCCAGGCCCCACTGTGGCCCCCAAAAGCCATCTTGTCACCAGCATGCTCAGGGTACAGCATGAAGGGTGAGAGGGCAGCCCCAGCTTGTCGAGGCTCAGAGAGTGCCAGGCGGTGCCAGCCTTCTTGAGGGAGCAGCAACCCCGTGTGAGCCACTGTAGGGCTGGGACACAGGATGGCCGGGAGATAAGGTCCCTCAGAGTTACCAGCCTCCAGCAGCCTTGAAGGCACCTGCCTCCCAACCAGTCAGAGAGATTGGCACCCAGAGAGGAGGGGCCTGTCCACGAAGGGCGAGGGGCACTCTCACAGCACTAGCCCTTGGGCTTGCCTCCTTCACCCCCTCCAGATATGAGCTGCCCCTCACCACCTGCCAATAGCTGTGCCAGCCTCGGAGGGTAAACAGGAAAGACCCCCACCCAGAACCTGTTCCCAGCCTGCCCAGTCATTCTGAGTGTCTCACCCACCAGGGTCTGTTGCCAGCTGCAATGTCATATTCCCAGTGAAAATGGGCACTCCAAGGAGCTGTCCTCACCACCACCCCCCAGCGAAGCTAGCATTGATGGTCAGTCATCGACACTTTAGTATGAATTAGTGTGTCAGGCCGTGAAGTGGTGGCTCAGAGGCTAGGGATGAGGAAGAGGTGCTGGAGAAGCTGGCCTGGTTGAGGGTACAGGGTGAGGGGGAGGCTGTCAAGGTGTGAGGTCAGCCCAAGACTGAGGTCCAAGCAAGCATGTGTTCCTTCTCCATGTACCCAGGACCTTTGGTGAAGGACTGTGCAGGGGGTGGGGTGAGGACAGCTCCAGGTCTCTGGCTGGGGTGGGCAGCACTGGAGCAGAAGGGCCATGCTGAGTGGATGAGGCAGCCTCGGAGTTTAAAGGGCCTGAGAATAAATCATATAAAATGACAGGTTCTGCCTGAGAGATGGGTTTTCTCCTGGGCAGCTGGACTTTCCATGGGCATCTGGGCCTCAGTCCTGCTGGGCCCCCACGGATCGGGTAGATAGAACCCCGGAGTCATCCGCTGAGGGGCGAGAGAGGGCGGTGTTTGTCCACCTGCTCCTGTCACCACCGTTGGGTGCCCAGGTCTTCTGGCCCCTCCCTGAATTGCTGGGTGTTGCCCTTGCTCAGCCAAGCCTTCCTGGGTTCTTTTGCCTGCCTGTTTCTTGAGCACCTACTGTGCTCCATGTGTGACTGCCCCAGCACTGGGCGCCTCTGAGTGCAGACCTCAACGCTGTTAGACCCTACACTGTGCCCCCTCCACGCCCGGGCTTTCGGGAGGTGGGTGTCAGAGCCCTGCCCTCCTCCCCATCACACAGTAGTAGGTGCTCAGCTAGGAGCTCCATGAGCCCAGGGGAGGGGGAGGGATGGAAAGGCTGCTGCGGGCGTCAGGGGCTCCCTCCTGTGGGCCCTGATGTAGGTCTGAGCGATGACTCCAGCTGGCCTTTCAATCACCCTCAGGCTTCAGACAGCAAGGAGAGAACCGAGGCTTTTTTCCTTCCCGTGTTTATTAGTAAATCATCTTCTAACTGTTGTCAGAGCAGGTGAAGGTAAAAGAAAACAGCATCATTTGCTGTTGTAACAGGTGCGCTCTGGCAGCGGCTGTGATAAGGCGGACGTCACTGAGCTGGCATGGGCCCTCCTTGGCTGGCCGCCATGGCCTGGGGTACACATGTGCCTCGTTGATCTCGTCCACACCTCTGCCGGCCACCAGCATGCCCTGCTAAGTTAATCCAACCCAACCCCCACCGGCCACCAGCCTGCAGGACTCACGGATGCCTCATCCTCTCCTGGAGGGAGGGACTCACAGTGAGTGCGTGGAGCATTGGAAAGCCTTTCCCCTGAAGTTCCAGTATTGGGTTAAGCATTGCCCCACTTGGGCTCTTCTTTTCAAAAACCACATCCTTCTGGGAGGGGCTGTGTCATGAGCTGTAGCAACCACTGACATTTTAGTGTGAATTAGTCTCTCAAATCCTTTCCCCATCACACCAACAGTGATGAGAGGGGTGATGAGGGTGGGGAAGGGCATAGAGGTGCTGCTGGGGTGAGAGACAGTTGGGGCCGAGCAGTCTGGGGATTGGGCAGCCCCAGTCCCCGAGGAGACCCACTTCAGTGCAGAAGTAGGGCCTGTTTCAGGGTCACAGGGTGGGTCTGCAGAGCTAGGCGGGATCAGGCCTCCCAGGGATGCTTTTAGGGGATGAGGGCTTGGGGACAGCAGGGGTGGACTGGGACGCACAGGGGTCCAGCTGGGGACTTGAGCCAAGTGCTCCCAGGGGAGGGGGCTCCAGGGGCCTCTCCATGTGAAGTGGAAGTTCCCCTGAGCTGAGAGCAGCCCACCACCTGGGCCTTGGGGAGGGACGCCCGCACACCTGGACTCATGCTGGGGTGTAGCGGGGGGTGGGGGCGAGTCTGGGACTGAGCTTTGGACCCGTGCTGGCAGTTCAGCCCCTCGGGGTCCCTCTCTGGTCCCCAAGCCTCTGTGAAAGACCTTGCCTCCACAGGCTGGGCCTTGGGACAGGGCCCTGGACACTGGAGGTCCCCAGGCTAGTCCAGGAGGGCTTGTGTGTGGGCTGGAGGCAATGACCGCACGGCCTCTCCAAGCACCCCGCCCAAGTGGCAGGAGCCTCGTCCAGCTCCTGCGCGCTTGCCTGGCCAGAGAGCAGCTGCAGGAGATGGGGATTCGGTCCCGCAGATGCCGATGCTTTAATGTCCCTGGATTTATAGCAGGTTCTGCGGCTTCATCACCAAGATAAGATGGAGCCCATCACTGTCAGGCTCCACTTGGGATGTGCAGCTGCCCTGCAGACCAGCACTGATGCTGTGCATCCTGCACAGGCGGCAAGCGGGCCCCTGGGCCTCAGGGCAGCGGCCAGGGCCTGCTGGTCACCTGCTAGGTATCCTCCCACTGGGGCCAGAATAGCAGACACTTCGTCCACCTGACCAAGGCATCTGTGAAAACCCCACAGTGGACCTCACAGTCGATGGTGAAAGGCTGGAAGCTTTTCCCCTCAGATCAGGGATGAGATGAGGATGCTCGCTCTGCCCACTGCTCTTCAACACGGTGCTGGAGGCCTAGCCTGATTTTTTGTGGTTTTGTTTCTTTGGCTGTGCTGCGTGGCATGTAGGATCTTAGTTCCCCTACCAGGGATCGAACTCATATTCCCTGCCGTGGAAGCACGGAGTCTTAACCACTGGTCCGCCAGGGAAGCCCCCCTAGGCCGTTTAATTAGACAAGAACAAGAAATAGAAGGCTGAAAGTTTGGGAAGGAAAGAGTAAAACCGTTTACACAGACATCAGGACTGTCTGGAAATCTTGCAGAATCTGCCCCAAATCAGCCAGAACCAATATGGAGCTTAGCAAGAGCACAGAACCACATACAAAAGTGTGGATCGGCACCAAACAGCAAAGTAACATTAGAAGCACTTCCATTTAAAATATCACAAAACAGGGACTTCCTCAGTAGTCCAGTGGTTAAGACTCCGTGCTTCCACTGCAGGGGGCATGGGTTCGATCCCTGGTCAGGGAACTAAGATCCCACGTGCCACACAGCGCGGCCACAAAAATAAATAATCAAATAAATAAATAAATAAATAAAATATCACAAAACATAAAACATGTAAAAATCAATTTAACAAAAGATGTGCAGACCTCTGGAGTGAACTGAGTAGCAGAAACTTGCTGCGAGAGGATCCAGATCTCAACAGGAAGAGGCGCAGATTTCTGTCCACAATCAGGGGCCAGGAGCCTTGGTGTCACCAAGCTGTCACCCCTCCCACGTTGCCCTGTGAGATTTGGGACAACCCCAAACAAAACCCCAAGGCTTTTTTGTAACAATTAACCACCTGAATCCAAGATACACATGGAAATGCAGAGAGCATAGAAGAGCTAAAATAACCTTGAGAAAGACGAGCAGAGTTGGAGGACTCACACTCAACTAACCATGATCTGCGGGGAAGCTTTGGTGATCAATGTCACATGGACGCCACGACAATGTCACGTGGATGCTAGGGGATGTGCAGAACTGAGGGCAGACGTGGCCTTGACGGAGCCAGGGGTTGGGGGTGGGGGGTTCAGTGGGAGAAAGGAAGTTTCTCCAAAACTTGTGCCAGAAAAACTGGCAAACTCAGCAGGAAAATGACCCGGGGACACACGAGACAATTTGAAACAAAGCATAGACCCCACATAAAACCTAAAACTATGACTGTCCGTAGAAGTTCTGGGTGAATATCTCTGCAACTTTGATGTGGACAAATATTTCTCAAAGAAAACACAAAAACATAGCCATAGGGCTTCCCTGGTGGCACAGTGGTTGACAGTCCGCCTGCCGATGCAGGGGACACGGGTTCGTGCCCCGGTCCGGGAAGATCCCACATGCCGCGGAGTGGCTGGGCCCGTGAGCCATGGCCACTGAGCCTGCGCATCCGGAGCCTGTGCTCCACAACGGGAGAGGCCACAGCAGTGAGAGGCCCGCGTACCGCAAAAAAAAACACAAAAAAAATAGCCATAGAAGAAAAAATTGATACATCGAGCTTCATCAACTAAAACCAGCCCATTAGGGACTTCCCTGGCGGTCCAGTGGTTAAGACTCTGTGCTTCCAATGCAGAGGGAGGGGGTTCGATCCCTGGTGGGGGAACTAAGTAAGATCCCATATGCCACGCGACCATAAATAAATAAATAAATAAATAAACCGCCCATCTAAAGAAACTCAAAGGAAGATACAGACTGGGAGTGGGCATTCACAGTGCAGGTCCACAGGAAAGGCTCACATCCAGGATGGATAAAGAAACACCAACATTCACATTAAAATGATAACCCAATTTGGAAATGGTCAAAAGGCTGCAATAGACACTTCACCAAGGAAGACATGCAGATGGCAGAGAAGCGCACGGAGAAAAGGCCAGCATCACTAGTCACTGGGTAGATGCAGACCCAACCCGCAAGCCACAGGAGAGGCCCTCTTCTGTCAGGTGGACTGCAGTGGGGCCACCGCACCGAGTGTCAGCCAGAGCTCTCACACTGCTGGCAGGATTCAAAAGTGGTGTGAGCACTTTGGGGAAGAATTCGGCCATTTCTTAAAAAGTTAAATGGACTCCCACATGCAGTCTGGTCTTTCTGCAGCTGGGTATTTACCCAGGAGAGACGAAAGCGTTAGGTCTTACAAAGACTTGTCTGAAGGTTCACGGCAGCTTCCTTGTAATCCCCCGTCCCAGTCGGCTCAGGCTGCCAGAACAAAATACCACGAACTGGGTGGTTTACAAACAGCAGACATTTATCTCCCACTGTCTGGAGGCTGGGAGTCCAGGATCACAGCGCCTGCAGGTTCTGTTGTGTCCATCTTCCTGCTGTGTCCTCACAGGGTGGAGGAGGCAAGGGAGCTCTCCAAGGTCTCGTTTATGAGGACACTAACCCACCCTCCTGACCTGATCACCTCCTAAACACCCCACCTCATAACACCATCACCTGGGGGTCAGGTGTAAACGCGTGAATTTTGGAGGGACACAAATATTCAGACCCCAAATTCAAGTCCCACACTGGAAACTACCCAAATGCCCTCACCAGGGGAACCCCGGAGCACGAGGATGCAGCAGGGAGGGGTGAGTAAATGCAGATGGAGCCCAGAGCAGAGATGCTGAGGGAAAGAAGACAGACAGAAAGGGGACACACTCTACACACCATCCTGCTCACGCAAGTCCAACTGCAGTGACAGAGCCAGGTCGTGGGAGGGGGAGGGGGAGGGCTTGCGACTTCTGGGGAGATTGGCATTTCTGCTGTCTTGATTGTGGTGATGGTTTCACAGGCTTCCGCGTGTGTCAAACTTCAAACATGCGCAGCTCATTGCACGTGAATCACACTTCACAAGAGCGCTTGAAAATATCTGTGCTCAGTGGTTGAGAGTCCGCCTGCCAATGCAGGGGACATGGGTTCGTGCCCCAGTCCGGGAAGATCCCACATGCCGCGGAGCGGCTAGGCCCGTGAGCCATGGCTGCTGAGCCTGCGCGTCCAGAGCCTGTGCTCCGCAACCGGAGAGGCCACAACAGTGAGAGGCCCGTGTACCGCAAAAAAATACACAAACAAACAAAAAAACCCATCTGTGCTCAGAGATAATGGCCCCCCACCTTCAGTGAATTGAACACTTTGTATCAGTGCATTTCCTCTAGGTCTCATTGTTCTCATTCATGAAGAGGCTCCCAGAGAGAGAATCACACGTGCTGGAGGACAGAGGGGGAAGGCAGCCCCATTACGGGCCTGAGCACCAGGCGGCGTGTCCTGATGGGGCGGAGGTTCCCACCGAACAGGGTTCCCGGAGAGATTTTGATTTCAGGCCACACACATCCTCTCTCACTCATGCTCTTATCTTTTCCTTCCCCTCTGATCCTGCACCTGAGGCAGAGGAAGCAACATCTCAGCCCTGAGGAAGGCAGCAAAGGGCTCAGGGACTTGGGATCCTCTGCCCTGGGGCCCTGCAGCCTCTAGCATGTGCTTCCTTCCGTGGCCAGGGGAGGGTTGGGTGCGGCCCTCCTGGAGGACGGGGGTGGTGGGCGAAGGTGCCCAGGGACCTTGGGCAGTGGGTTTCCTCCTCCAACGGCAGCTGGGGAAGGTCCGAGGGAAGGGCTGTCGTGAGGGGCAGGCGGGAGGCCCCTTCTCAGCCCCCACCTCTTGAAGGCCCCCTCTAGCAGAGTCCCGTGTATCCATCTCAGCAGGCTGACCTTGCCTTCAGGGGCAGACACCCCTCCAACCTGAGGTCAGATGAACTTGACGCCCCACTCCGTGCAGGGCTGAGTTCAAGACCCGACTCTGTCCCTGGGGCCCACATCACCAGGGCTGAGGGGCTGACCTCTGGGAGCCTCGGTTTTCCCTCTGAAAGTGGGAATAGTGGTCACTCCCCCACAGGGCCCTGTGACCGTGCACGGTCTCTACACGGGAAATGCTGGGTGTGTGCCCAAAACAGCGGTGTTCGTGCTCACCAAGGGGTCTCTGTTCTAGAAGAGCCCAGTGTGAGTGTCTGGGGGCCATGGTAACAAACCATCACAAACCAGGGGGCTGAAAACAACGGGCGTCTATTCTCACGGTCTGGGCCGGAGATCCAACATCGAGGTGTTGCAGGACCACGCTCCCTCGAAGATGTGGGGGGAGGCCCTGTCCTGCTGCCTGCAGCTCCTGGAGGTGCCAGCATCCTTGGTGTCCCTTGGCTTGTGGCTTCATCACCCCCATCTCTGGCTCTTTGTCACCCAGCCGACTCCCCACGTGTGTCTGTGTCTTATCTCTCCCTCTCTTACCGTATAAAGAACTGGATTTAGGGCTTACCTGGATAATCCAGGATCATCTCATTTCAAGATCCTTAATTACATCTGCAAAGACTCTTCTTCCAAATGAGGTCCCGCTCACAGGTTAAGGGATTAGGATGGGGCCGTGTCTTTGGGGGGCAGCATTTGTCCCACGACACAGCCAGGTGGGGAGCAGGTCATGGGGCTCTCTCCGAGGTCCCTACCCACATGACAGCCCATCGCCTGACCACTGAAAGAACCCCCGGCACCCACCACCGGCTCCCCTCCGCGTTCAGCCCTCCTTTGCCCGGTCACCCTTAGAGACCTGGCCGCATTCTGACTCGTGCACAAGCCTCGTTGTGGCCTTGGGGGAGGCCTGGGCTGTCCCAGGCATCCCCGGGAAATGCCCTCCACTGTCACATGGGTCTCCTTTGTTGCAGCTTTTTGGCAGCTTTATCAAGCAGCCGCCTAGCCAGTCACCTCCCGGTGGTGCCAGACCTGGCCTCCTCGCTCTCTTTTCTTTCCCTCATCTGGAACGTGGACAGTCTGTGTCTAAAAGCCCTGCTGGGAGGAGGACAAAGCCTGCTCTGTGTCCCCAGAGCCCACACTGGCCACTGGGTACCTGTCTGAAGCTGTGGACTCTACCTCCCTGTCTTCAGGGGAGCTGGGGTCTGGCCTAGGGGCTCCAGACTCTGCAGGCATATACAGAACGCACCCGGGGTGTCCCAGGCAGCAGCAGTGACGAGAAAAGTGTAACCTGAAAATCCCAACCAATGACGCCGAGAAATGCTGCAGAAACTACAACAGACTTGAAGGGCTACTTTAAGGGCTTAGCTGGGCTCACCAGGAAAGAAAGGGGATAATAAATGAAGGCGGTGTCATGGTCGCTTGGGCAGCTGTAACAGAATGCCATACTGGGAGGCTTATAAACAGGAGAAATTTGCGTCTCATAGTTCTGGAGCCTGAATGTCCAGGACCATGTGCCAACGTGGTCGGATTGCCGACAGCCAACCTCCCTCTGTGTCCTTATGGGGAGGAGGGGCTCTGTGGGGTCTTGTTTGTAAGGATACTAATCCCACCGTGAGGCTCCACCCTCACAACCTGGTCACCTCCCGAAGGCCCCATCTCCTGACACCATCACCTGGGGGTCAGGTTACCACACATGGATCTAGGGGGACACAGACACTCAGACCACAGCTGAGGGTGCGAAGAACCAAGTGATGAGCCTGGAATCTGCATCCACGGTCTGGATTAGGGGCTGAAACAGCATGAGTTCCTGTCTCCTAACCAGGGTATTTGGTGCTGACTGCTATGAGGAGACAAGGTTTTGCGTCCAGGCGAGGCAGGATTGGAATTGGGGTCCCAGGAGGCTGGAAAGATCCAGGCACAGGCATTGTCTGTGTCCACCTGGCCCCTGGGCGGGAGAGAGAGGTGTGTCCTGGAACTTGAAACCACAGGCTGGCTTGACACAGGCCCTGCTGGTCTAGAAATCCTCCAGCCAAGGCATGACATAAAAGCCGGCCAGCGACACCCCAGGCCCTTAGACCACAGGCTGTCAACTCCTCTGAAGGGATAACCCTCCAACCAGGTCCTGCTGGGGCTCAGTTCACAAGGAAACCAGCACCGTGAGCTCAAAAACATGAGCTGGGGAATCCCCTGGAGGTCCAGTGGTTAGGACTCCGTGCTTCCACTGCAGGGCGCATGGGTTCAGTCCCTGGTCAGGGAACTAAGATCCCACATGCCTTGCAGTGCGGCCAAAAAATAAATTAATTAATTAAAACAAAACATGAGCTTACACAATGTCAGAGACAAGCACCAGCAAGAGGGTGTCAAAGAGTGTGAAAAACACAAAAGAAGGAGCCAATACCCAAGGGAAAAATGAGACATCATGGGAAAGGGGAGTGGAACTCGGAGATGTGAAGACGACCTTTGACAGTACAAAGTGCACGGCAGGGTGGACGGCAAACTGGGCAAAGCTGCGGAGAGAATTAGTGAATTGGAAGAGAAAGGTTTGGGGACAACCCTGAGTGCCCCACAGAGGGGCCGAAAGACAGAATAAATTAAAGAGAGGCCAGGAGACCAGGGGTGGTGACCGGGGCTGCGTCTGCCTTCTTGCCCCCACTCCCCGCCGTCTTTTTACTGGAACCAACCTCACCCAGGAGTACACATGTTGTGAGTCAAATAGTTGACAAAGACACTTGGGCGCATGAAGCCTAAAATACTTCTGATCCCTGCCCTAGAAGGAGCTCCAGAGGAGAGAGAAAAGAAAGGAAGGAGATGCAAGTGTTGAAAGGATACAGGTGAGACTTCTCCTAAAACTGATGAAAGCTAAGAAGCCTCGGATTCCAGAGACACAAACAAGGGTAAATATGATGAATAGGAGCAAATTCCCACCGAGGCTGGGCCAGGTGGGGCTGCAGGACCCAGGTGAAGACAGGGTCCTGGTGAAAGTTGAGAGGGGAGTTTGGTGATTCATGGAACGGCCAGAAGACGGACAGCAGACCCTGGAGACGATGGAACAGCATCCCCAAGGTTTGGAGGGAGGAGGGGCTGGCGAGACTCTGCGTGTGGCCACCAGTCAGTGAAGACGTGAAGACACTTCAGACAAACCTGGACCGAAAGGGTTTCTACTCCCTGACTCCTGCTGGAGGGACTGCTGAGGGAGAGGGAAGATGCTCATGACAATTATGAAGAAAACAATAAGAAATGTTATTCAAAGATATAAAAGAAGATCTAAAAAACTGGAGAACTATGATGTCCATGGGTGGGAATACTCAATATGGCAGAGATGGTAATTCTCCCAAAATTAACCTATAAACTCAAGGTAACTTCCATCAATAACCCAACACCTGAAGCCATGTGATGCATGTGTGTGTTTAATCTCCAAGGAGTGTCCAGGGTTAGCACTGTTATTTTCTGAACTTTCTAGCAGTTTGGAAATATCTCACAATTTGTTTTTGTTTTGTTTTCTTGGCCACTCCACGTGGCATGTGGGATCTTAGTTCCCTGACCAGGGATCAAACCCTTGCCCCCTGCAGTGGACGCACGGAGTCCTAACAACTGGACTGCCAGGGAAGTCTCAATATCTCACAATTTGAAACTGGTTTTAAACAGAGGTTGGTTTTGGCTCCCAGGGTCTCCCTTCCAGATGGGATTCCCCCACACCCCATCTCCTGGGAATGTTTCCATCCACTTCCAGCTGTGACCAGGAAAGCAAGAGAGTCACACGGGTTTGATGATCCCTGCTCCTGGAGCTCAGGGCTGACGCTTGCTTCGGGCTATAGAGAAACCTTCTCTGGTGTCCCAGGCTCCTTGGGAGCTGAGGGAGCCAGGGAGGAGCACCAGCTCCTGACCCTGGTGGGTGCTGGGTGGCACTGCTGGGCCGAGACAGCACCTGTGGGGCCAAGGGGCGCCCTCGCCATGAGGCCCTCACCCCCCAACACGCCAGGCCAACCCGGGCACCAGGAGGCAGAGCGCCAGGGAGCAGCACAGCCATAGCCCAGAATCGATGTGATTATAACTGGGGCTTAGAAGAGGTTTAATATTTAACAGGATTAAATATTTTAAAAGGATGAGTTGACAGGGAGCACTGTAGCCCCGGGAGACGGCGGGGACAGGTCCTGAAGATGGGGGCAGGCCTCAGACACCCAGGCCCGCCTTCCAGGTAAACAGCAGGAGCTCAGGAGGTTCCCTTCAGAGGGGATGATTTGGTCCCAGCTCTCAGGGCTGACCAGAGGAGGTTCGTGCTGGCCACTGGCTGGGTGAGCAGAGGACGTCTCCAGCCCCCTCTGTGGAGCCCTGTTTATTGAGTGCCAACTGTGCCAAGCAGGGCTGGGGGTTGGGACTGCCTTGCAAGCACTCCTGTGACAGTGAGGCACTGCCTCCTCCGGGAAGCCCGCCTGGACTGGGCCAATTCCCACACACTGTCACCTCCTGCACGGGCCCCTGCACCCTGCCATTTGTAATGACCCCAAATGCTGCAGGGTCAGCGGTACCTCTAGCGCCCTGTGCGCAGTGGGTGCTCAGTTCCGTCCTTGACTGAGCAGCTCCCAGCCTGCGGCACGGGGGACCTAGCCGGAGGACATGGCTGCGAGGGAGGCCCAGCCCAGCTCCCCACCGCCGCCAGATCTCTTGGGGCAGTGCCAGTTAGGGCTTCCCGTCTGGGGTCCCAGTGACCCACCAGAGTCTGTGACATGGGGGGAGGGGGTGGGGGTGGGGGTGGGGGGGTGCAGTGGGACCAGACTTGGTTCACGTCCGGCGCTGTCCAGCTGGGGAGGCTGCCTGGGGGTGGGCGGCTGGAGGGACAGTCGCAGGGAGCAGGGTGAGGAGGACACAGGGCGTGTGACTCTCCTGGGGCTTCCAGATGGCCTGAAATAATGGAAGCTCATCCTCCCACAGTCTGGAGACCAGAATCCTAGATCAAGGAGGCCCCAGGGGCTCTTCCTGCCCCTCCCAGCTTCCTTGGCTGGGAGCTGCGTCACTCCAGCCTCTGCCCCCGTCACCACATGGCCTCCCTGTGTGTCTGACTGTCTAAATCTCCTCTCTTGTAAGGACACCAGCCGTGGGACTAGGGTACCCCAATGACCTCATCTGCAAAGACCCTATTTCCAAATAAGGTCCCATTTGCAGGTACTGGGGGTTAGGACCTGGACTTACCTTTTGGGGGACACAATTCAACCCAGTACCCAGGGTCACTTGCACTGAGGTGGGGGCCCAACAGTGTGTGGCCCTAGTCCCTCGATGCGGATTGGCAAGCATGGCCAAGGACGTGGGCAGAGGTTCCTGACTCGGAGTCCACGGAGGGGGCTGAGACCAGGGAGGGTATGGGCTTGTGCTGGGGAGAGCCGGGACCTTCAGTGACCAGAGGCATCGGTCTGTGCCCGCCACCCTGCCCCCAGACACTGAGAACTACCCCCTCCATTCAATCTTCCTTCTGAACTGGAAGGTTTGGTCTTTATCCCACAAGAAAGCAGTGGTGCCGCCGGAACGGTTGTTCTGGAACTTCCAGGTGGCACCGTCCTCCCCGAACCCCATCCCCTGACTCCCCCAAAAGGTGTCAGTGAGCTGAGCACTGGGATGGACTAGACAGCGGATGGCGCTTGGGCGGAGCTCCTGGGCCTTCAGTCTCCAGGCCCCACTGTCCCCGCATCGTCGGCAGGAGGCAGCCGTCCAGTTGCAGGGCCACAGGGCTCTCAGAGAAGCCCTCACCCCACGAGGCCTCAGCGACTCCAAGGGGTCCAGCAAGACCTCGCGGCCCTCTGCACCTGCGGGCCTGTGGGCAGCTGCAGACGTTGCGGCCGGTGTACAGGAGGAACAAGGTTGGAGGGGTGCCAGGTGTCTGGCTCAGCCCCCGCCCCCGCCTGCTCGCTCCCGCCCTGGGGGGAAGCTTCCCACATGTAGCACCCCACGTGGCCAGCCGAGCGGAGTCTGCGGAATGTCAAGGCCGCACAGAGGAAGTGAGCAGGGCGGCCAGCCCCTCGTGATGTCTTGCAGACCCTGGGAACCGGGAGAGACAGAGCCCACACCGCAGGCCAGGATGACGGCCGTGTTCCAAGTGGACCCAGAGCTTCCTGAGGCCATGCAGGTCTGGGGCTGGACCCGAGGGCATGAACAGGGCTGAAGGAGACACAGAGCAGGGAGGGGGAGGCCCAGAAGGAGCCTGGATCCTCACAGGGGGCAGGGGGCACTCGTGAGCTGGCAGTCCCATCGCACATCTGGTCTGGAGACACGTGCAAACCTGGCTCAACCCTCCTCTGGCCACTGGGAGCGGGTGTGGGCTCAGGCCTGAGGCCTGGCAGGGACGCTGTCTGGGCACTCTGCCTCATGGCTATGCGACTTGCCCCCTGAGCCTCCATTTCCTCATCTGTAAAATGGGTTGGAGAATCGTGCTTGCCGCAGGGTGGTCACAGGGCTGTAAAATTAACAAACAAAGCACTAAGGCTGGGCCCTGGTTATCTGTCAGAGTTTCCCGCCAGAGGGAGACAGACACACAGACAGAGGGAAGCAGGACAGAGCCCAGGAGGAGTGGAGGCCTGTTGGGAGGTGGCAGCCAGGCCGGGAGAAGGCTGTGACCCAGATTCCCCCGCCCTGCTGCTCTCAGGCAGGATACTCAGTTTGCTCACCTCCCGCCCCCCTGCCACTCTGCACCCTGACTCCGTGCTTTCGACCCTCATTCTGGGCTCTGCCCTGCTCTGCGGGCTCCCCATCTGCGGTGGCAGTGGGGCCCTGGGCCCTGTGGTCCAAAGGGGGCAACACTGTTGGGGTGGCAGGCAAGTCAGGGGTCAGGGGTCAGGGTTCATTGAGAAGGACCTGGGAACGGAGCCACCCCCCTCACAGATGTCAAGTGGGGCGGGAGCACTGGGGCTGCAGGGAAGGTTGTGGAGGGGGCACGAAAAGAAGAGACGCTGCCTGCCTCACATCACCCTGGGTGAAGGGAGCCCCCCCATGCCCAGGGGCCCCAGAGCCCATGAGATGCTGTGTGGCGGGGAGCAGGCTGGAGGCGGAGACCAGGCGGTGACGCAGCTCCTGGGCCAGCTCTGTGTGAAGGCCATGGGGACAGTGGTGGGGGGTGGGGGTGGGGGACAAGGGCCCCTTTGCTCTCCCAGGAAAGGTCTTCAAGCTTCATGCGCAAAGTTGTTTGTCTACTTGGCGGTGACTGGAGTGTAACAGATGTTGAGACCTGAAAGAGGCCAAGCAAGGGGGTTAATTAGCAGCCTCTTCTTAGTTTCAGCAAATCTCTTTTGTAGCTCTGATAAATGGGTGACCGTAGAAGCAGCATATAGCATCACTGTTCCCTCATGGTTCACATCAGCAAACTGACCTGCTGGGACTTCCCTGGTGGTCCAGTGGTTAAGACTCTGGGCTTTCACTGCAAGGGGAGCAGGCTCAATCCTTGGTCGGGGAACTAAAATCTCACGTGCCCCGCACATCGAGGCTCATCCCCCGCCAAAAAAATTGAAAAAAACAAACTGACCTGCTGCTGGTCAGTCTTTCTAGCAAGAATGTCCTTCCTCATTCTGGCCACCAGAACAAACTCCTATTCAGTCTTCAAAACCCCATGAGATCTGTACTCTTAAATTTTGAGCTTTTCACTGCATGCAGTTATTCCTCAATAGAGGTAAAGACCTCGGAAAAATTAGTGAAGTAGGAAGTGCCTTCTGTTTCCTTCTCTGGGAGTCGAGGTTGAGTGGGAAGGTGTGGATGGTGTGGGCCCCTGGAAGAAACCTGTTGGGTTGACCGTGAGCCACCACTCCTCCCTCTGAGAGAGGTGGCTGGGGGAGGCGTTATTGTCACCACAGGCATCCCCACCAAGAGGAGCTGGAGGGGGTCCTGCTTTCCTGTTGGACTGCTGCTCCCAGGGTCCTGGGCTGAGTCCTGAGTTCTGCCTGTGTCCCGAGGGACCATGGGGACTCTGGTCTGGCCTTAGTGCCAGCTCCTGCCCCCTCTCCCCTCAAGGCCTCACTGTGTCCATCTCGGCCTCCATGGCCATCCTGGGAGTGGCCGGGGGGGTGGTCTCCACGGAAACATCCATGACGACCAGTGGTGGGTGGCTGCGGAAGGCCTCCTGACGCCATCCAGAGGCAGAAAGTTGGCCAGAAAGAGGCCACGTGGGGACCTGGTGCCAGAGTTTGGGGGCATCGGCTGGCAGGCTGCAGGGCAGGTGGGGGAGGCCTGGGCTGGGGGCTGAAGCTGGCAGGCAGAGCTTGGCTCCCTCCTAATGCAGCCCCTTGGCCCCCACATCAGCCTGGTGGTCCCGCAGTGCCCAGGTGCTCCCCGCCCAGGTGGCTCCAGAGGGCAGCAGTGACAGCCCAGCAGGAGGGGCCAGCCTGGGAACGGGCTGCTCCGGCCCCCCGCCCCGTTCCCACCACCGACACCCCCCCTCCCCGCCCCTGCCCGTTGCTGGCCAGCTGGGCCTGGGGAGTGTCCCAATCACGTGCTCCACCTGGCTGCATGTCTAGACACCACAGAATTCAAACACCTGGCAAGCAGCAAGCAGGCCACGCCCAGATCAGTTCCCTCCACAGCCCAGGGCTGAGCCAGCAGAGGCAGAGGCACTCTGAAGCTGCGTACAGAGCAGCATGAGTTTAGGGAGGCCCACACCTCCCTTCGTGGGATCCCTGTGCCCCGGCCCCACACTCTGGGGCAACAGCACAAGTGATGAGCAGCACCAGCCCCGTGGACCCCCTGTGTCGCTCCATGCATCCCACCTGAGTGCCCATCACCCAGTGATGAGGTGGAGACCCCACCTCTGACTCCTCAGCCTCCCCCAGACAGCCTGATGGGGTTGGGAGGCCCAGGGGAAAGAGCGTGCTCGCCCCGGGGCCGTCCAATGTTGGGGGTCCAGAGAACGGAGATGGCTCTAGAGGCTCCTGGAAGTCAGAAGTGTGCTGGGGAGGGGGAGCTCTCACCTGGATAAATGGACCCCATGAGATGTGGGGGCTCCACCCCTCCTCCCAGAGGGGCAACTGAGGCTGACAAAGGCCAAAGTCTCGTCTGGCATCTCGGAGCCCAAGGTGGAGCCTCCTGGTGACCTGATCCCAGCCCCAACCCTGGGTTCTCCCAAGGAGGGTGCATGGCCAGCTGTGACTGCTGTAGGCCCCAGGGACCGAAGACCCTCTGCCCACACAGTTCATATAAACAAGCTGTGCCTCCGGTCTGTGGGGGTAGACTGTCCAGTGCCCCAGGGAGTGGGCAAAGCTGGCCTCTGAGGCAGAGGGCTAGATTGGCTCAGCTAGAGTCTGGTGGACAGTGGGGCAAGAGGAGAACTTGGGCTTCTCAGGGGCTGAACAGAGACCCCCGGCTACGGCGCCCTGAATCACTCCTTTATTCCACAAGCACACAGTGAGCGCCCGTGTGTGCCAGGCACTGCCCGACTGCCAGGGAGCATGGTGATGAGGACAGACAGTGTCCTGGGGACAAGGCAGAAAAGCAGAATTGAGCAAGGCAGGACGCCCCCCTGCCCCCAACAGGAAGTGCAGGTTGGGCGGACCTCAGGATTAGAGGTTACTACTTCCACCGGCAATCCCTGCCAGGAGGCTCCTTAAACCGAGTCTCAGGACTTCATCCCGAAGGTTAAGTAAGATAACACCCTAGTAAATGTATGAGCACAGGGTGAGCCCAGGGGGCTCTGAGGAGCAGAGTGGGAGAAACGGACACTCAGTGAGGCTTAGAGCCACTGGGCCCCTGAGAAGAGGGTTCAGGTGGAGGCTTCCAGGAAAATCGTGGGGGCACAGGCCAGGAGCAAAGGCCTCGGAGGGGACCCCAGGAGCCCTGCGGATGGCTGGGGCTACACCCAGTGTCCCGGTCAGGTGATCTTAGGGGCTGTCCCCCGAGTGTGTGGGTAGCAACCCCCCATGTCTAGAGGATCACCGTGAGGGGACGGGGGGACCAGGAAAAGGTCACAGGGCACCACCGGCCAATGGGGGTGCGGGTGTCCCCACTTCACTTCGGGGTGGGCACTCGGAGATGCCAGGGACCCTCAGAGTCTGTCCTTACCTCCGCCCCAGACTGGCACTGGGCATCTGCTCGTCATGGTGCGTGAGGTCTGATCCCCAAACAAAATACTTGGTTTCCAGGGTTGATGGCCTTGAAATGCAAATATTGCTTCTCTGTTTCCAACAAACAGTCACATTTGGGCTCCTGGAGCCCTGAGCTGGCTCCTGGCTGAGATAACCAGTGTCCGCTGGCCCTGCCGAGAGCCAGGCAGGGGTGGCCCCTCTACCATCCAACAACCTGGAAGTGGTGCAGGACCCCACCACCGATTTTGTGGGTAAGGAAACGGAGGCTCAGGCCCCAAGGGCCAGAAGAGCTCCCAGCTCTGGGTGGGGCCAGCCTCGGCTCCTTGAGGTTCACTGGGACCCCCAGGCTCTCAGGAGGGGCCCACACTGGAGGGGGCTGCCGGTCCCCAGGTGCTTCTGCCCAGTCCACTGGTCACACTGGTCTGTCTTGGCCAGATGACCCTGCCAGAGGCTGTTCACAAGTGGGCAGGCGTGGGGAACCACAGACGGCAGCTCAGTACCGCCTGGACTTCAGAGCCAAGACAAGGAGGGAGAGAGGCTGCCGGGGTGGGGGTGGGGCTGGGGCTGTGCACTGCCCTCGTGCCTGAATGGGTGCGAGCAGGGATGAGCACCCACCCCACCCTTCCCCTCCAGGACCCAGAGGCCAGCACACTGCCTGAGCACGACTGGCCAGAAGCCTGCTGAGGGCAGAGCTCAGCCCTGCGCAGTGGGTCTGGGGGCACAGAGGCCCGAGCCTGCTGGGGCCCCCCAGCTCCTCCGTCCTGTCTCCCCACATCCCATCTCTGCCAGCATAGCCACCCTGAGCCCACACTGCTGTGCTGTGCTGTGCGTTCCAGCCCCTCCCCACACGCTCAGGGCAGCACAGGGAGGGGCTGCGTGTGGATTAATCCGAAGACCCTCAGGCATGTGGGCTCTGCAGGTGAGGACTCGGGGACGACACAGAGGTTCCGCACCGAAAACCACGCTGTTTTCTCCAGAGGAGACCAGGGGAGTCTGAGGCAAGTTTAAGTGTCGAAATCTGCAAGCAGGTGTGGACTTTTGTTGTCCTGGCCCGGGGCGGGGGTGGGGTGGGGTGGGGGTACCTGCCGAGTGAGATGAGGCAGGAAAGGCTGCTTCCTTCCCACTCAGGACCTGCCAAGAGATTCATCTCAGAAAAGCGGAACTCCTGGGCTCCTCAGCTCCAGCCCTGCTGGCAGCCCCTGAGGGATGGATGGGGGCAGTGGCAGAGGCACAGACCCCACCCGCAGGGCCCTTCCCTGGGCTGTCAGGAGATGGAGGCTCCTGGAAATTCCACACACCCCGCTCCCTGTGCTGAGGCCAGGAGCCCTCAGGGCGGCTGCATGGGCCCTGCCCCTGCCTGGAACACCTTCTCAGGTGCCGCAGAGAGGATGGGGCAGGAGGGCCCAGGCTGGCCTCCCTCCTGGCCCAGTGGAAAAAGCGGGGGACCCCTGGGAGGACACCAGGCCCATTCAGGCACTCTCCACAATCTCCCCAGGACCTGAGGTGTCCTGCACAGCTAAGCCTAAAGAGCCCCTCAACCTCGTCCAGAGCTCAGACATCAGAGGAGAGATAAACAACACATGGGGAGGTGCGTGTCTCCGACACGGTGGGTCAGTGGGGCTCAGGCAGGAGCAGCCTGGGCCCAGCCCTGCTCCCCGATCCTCCATCCCCCAGAACAACCTGTGTGGCCCCAGAGGAGAGGGCCGGCCGGGCCCCTCCTTGCTGAGGGGACACAGTCTTGGCCAGGATGCAGGGAGGCCCTGGGACCACGAGGGAAGAGCTGGTGTCTGTGGTCAGCCTGCCTCCAGGTAGACAGCAGCAAAACCCCCAGACCTCTGTCGGAGTGGGGGCTGCAGGGAGGGGAAGCCCCAGGCCATGGGGGTGGGGGTGGCTGGAGGGCCACCCAAGGGCTTGTCTGGGCACCCGGGGCTGGGGAGGCCCTGCAGAGAGCAAATGGCATAAAGGGGTGGGGAGAGGGCTCCTTTGTTCCCAGAGCCCAGGATGTGTGAGACATGGTGGGCCTGGGTCCCAGTCCCCGCTCTGGCCCAGCGTGTGACTTCGGGTGATGCAGGGCATGAGGGCTCCATCTCCAGGTGTGATGGGGCTGGGGGGAGCCTCACCCTCTCACTCTGAAGATGTCACTGGCTCTAATTGGGAGCATCATACCCTACCAGGTGAGCTCAGATCACACTTCACATGTGAGGGGTGGGGCACATCACATGTGAGGGGTGGGGCACATCACCTGCCGGCCTAAAATCGTGTTTCCACTTCTCAAAAAAGCCAGTTGGCCTCCGACTGGGGCCAAGCAGCTTGAGACCTTGGCCCAGCACCGCTGCTTGGCCTCCATCTCCTGGTCTGAGGCCACCCCAGATGCCTGAGTGCCAGGGATCACTCGGAGGCTTAAGGACGTCCCAGGTACTCCTGGTGGTTGGGGCCCCATTTTCTCTTCCTTTTCCGGGGATTGGGCATCAGACGGTGAGCACAGAGGGTGGACCAGCAGACACCCCCATCAACCAGGACCCCTCCCCCCGGGGCCTGCAGCCCAGAGCCCTGCCAGGTGACAGGGGTGAGGCTGTCTGGCTCATCTGCAGAGAGGCCAACCCCGACTGAGACGCCGGGATGTCCTCCACCCACCATCCCCTCCCTCACACTGGCCTAGCTGGAGGTGCTGAAGGAGGCAGGACCGGCCTGTGTGGGCGTGGGGGCACGGTGCTGGCAGTGGGGTTGCCACGCAACTGCCACATGCGTCTGGTTGTGTCTGGGCTCCGTGGGGTGGAGGAGGCCCAGGTTCCAGTAGCCGTGCTTAGCCACTTGCTAAGGTGGCAGGATGGGACCATGTCCCAGATGCCCTGGGTCCCTGGAGAGAACGCCCCACGCCCCCAGTCCTGCTCTCAGGAGAGGGTCCCAGGAGTTCTCCAAGCAGCTTAGAGCTGCAGGCTGGGAAGCTGTGACAGTGGAACTCAGGCCTGAGGCCTTGCTGCAGTCCCCTCTGCCTGGCCGAAGTGAGGGACAGTCCCAACCCGGGGCCCAGCCACTCCTGGTGGCCCTCAGCGACAAGTGTCACACCAGCAGAGCCTCCCCAGCGTGGTGCTCTGAGCTTGACTCCACAGCCGGTGGGGGACCAGGGAGTGGTCCCCAGGCTCCCAAAGCCCCGGTTTTCCCATAAGTGCAATAGGTGTCCTTGTGGCCTGGTTGTACCCTGAGGATTTGGGGTGACCAGAGACAGCCCCTGCCTGGAGGCCCAGCACTGCCCTGGGGCACTGACTACTTGCCAGGCTTCCTGGGGAGTGAAGGCTGAGGGTAGTGGGGGTCTCCATCCAGGCTTGGGGACAGCAGGACATGGACACTGCCTGCCAAGGTTCCAGCCTGGTCCACCCCAGTCCACTCCTTGTGGCCAAACCCCAGCACCTGGCCAGGTGAACTGGACAGTCCACCCTGCTGGGTGTCTGGGTTTTCCAGCACCTTCTGTGGTCCTGTTCCATTCCGCACCCGGGCCTCCTGCCAACCCAGGGTGGGGCTGAGGGTGGGGGTGGTCCCTGCTAGCACATGGGGAACATTGGGGGCCGGATGAGGGAGGAGGCTAGCCTTGTAGGAGGGTTCCACTGGCTGTGACCCTATCCATCCGTGGGCGCCACCGAGGAGGACCACCCCCCACCCTGCAGGCAACACAGAGCCTTGGTCTCCCCACCCATCATGCAGGCCCCACCCCGTCTAAGCAGTTTGGAGGTGCCCTGATATATGCCCCCGGGAAGCTCCCCAGGTCCTGGGCTGTCTGTGCTTGGCCGCACACCTGGATTACCTCTTCCTTCCATGTCCACATCCTCACACAGATCAGGGCATCCCTGATCTGAGGGTGTCCCCTGAGCAGGCGCTGAGCACTCAGGCATCCCAGCCAAGGAGTGAGGCAAGCAGAGCCACTGGGGCCTGGCTGCAGGCTCTCCCCTGCTTGCATTCAGCATCCCGCCCAACCCAACAGTGGGTCTGGTCCAGGCCACACAAGCCCGAGGCCCTCCTGTAGGTCTGGGAGCTTCAAGGAGAGGCAGGAATCAGGAAGTGCCAGAGGGAGCAGATGTCAGTGTGTGTATGTCCGGGGCTTTGAAGGGGGAAGTGACGTGATGACCCCCTTTGCCCTGGGGCTTCTAGGTCAGCGCCCTGGGGGGTAGGGGATCTCCGTGCCCCCCCATGCCGGGCCTCGTTAACAGGTGGCCGCCTCTGAGGTCCATGTGGGGGTCTCTGCATCACGGGGACTCTCAGGTCTTAAGGATTGTCCAGGCACCGATGGGGTGTCGCTCAGTGGGGGTCAGACAGCTGAGTCGACAAACTCTCCCTCCAAGGGTCCTGGAGGCACAGCCCTCCTCACACTGGCTCAGGGCGGCCGGGTATTAGGGCACCTGGACACCCCAGGCCTTGGTCTGTCTAGAGGCTGGCAGCCTCACCTGAGCCTCCCTGAGGGGTCCTGGGTTTCCCGAGGCCCAAGGACTCGCATCTCCTGGGAGGAAGGTCCCTCCCCAGCCCGTGAAGTCGCAGTCCAAACCGGCAGATGGATGTGGGCTCAGGAGGTGGGGCCGCCACAAACATGCAGATTTACACACGTGAGTCAGACAGACCTTCTGTTTGTTGAGCATAAAACGCATACATGAGGTTTCTAAGTGCAGCCCTCCCTCCAGCCTCTGGATTGGGGAGGCTCACAGCTCCTACTGTCCCTCTGTGTAAGGCCTGGCTGCCATGGGTTTATTATTCCTTGGACAAACGCTGGGCTTGTCCAAGGCCCTGGGAGCGGACTGGGTACACCAGAGACCAGACACTGTGGGGCCCTGGAAAAGCTGGTGGGGGGAACCCTGGGACTGACACCCCGAGAGCCGGGCCTCTCCGAGGGGCATTCAGAGGGAGACAGGGCCAAGCTGCATGTCCCCATCCCTCTTGCATCCAGGTCTGCTCCCCATTTGGTGGCTCTGCTCACACAGGCCTCTGGGAAGCCCCTGCAGAACCCCCTGCACCTGACAGCTGGGCCAGCCCTTGCCCCTGGGGTGGAGGATTCAGGGTTTCCGTCCAGGCTGAGACACTCCGCTGAGCCCACCCTGGAAAACATGGGGCAGCCCAAGCCTCTAACCTGATGGAGGAGGTTAACCTGATGCACACCCCCACGTTCGGGGTAAACCAGCCCCAGCATCAGGCCACTTCACACACCTGTTGGTCCAGCAAGAGCTGCCCACAAGCCTGGGAACCCTGTTTCCTCTCTCAGATGGTCACTCTGCCCCATCAGTGTCTTCCTGGTACCCACCTGCCTGTGTGTGTTTGCACGCCACACTCTGAAGCAGTTTGTTTTAGTGTTTCATTGACCTGGCAGTGCAGAATCTCGAGGCAGAGGCCATGGAACCCCTCTCCTCAGCTCCACGCAGACCCCGGAGTCTCTGCCTGTCACTGGCACCTCACGAGGAGGGCGCCTTTCGTGGGGGCTCTGAGGCCTTTGATGCCTCCAGGAGAATGGGAGTGGCTTGCAGACAGGTGGGTGGGGCTGCAGGCCATGGTGGTCGTGGGACACAGCCAAGCTCTCCCTACTCCCAACTCCACAACTCTGTCCTTCCAGAAACGATTTCCCAGCCACCAAGTCTCTGGAACCTTCTGGAGTGTTCCAGGCTGAGCTCGGGAGACAGACAGCTCGGGGCTGAGGTGGGGCCACTAAACCCTGACTCTCCCTATTGATCCAGGACAATTTCCGGATGGCAAACCCCATTAGGTCCTCACGCACCATTAAACAATTTAAAAATAACACTTTATCACTGATGCCGAGGCCAAAGTTCAGGGCAGGATGCTCTGCGGCTAACGGTGAGGGTGCCACTCTGGACGTGGGGGAGGGGATGTTGCGAATCTGGTCACCCCCGGCTGGGGGGGAACTTGTCTCCCCGGGTAGTCGGGAGGGGCATACCTTCTGCTTGGGAGCTCAAGTCCACTCAGGGCCCAAGAAGCTTTGCTCTAGCCAATCCCAACCCCCACCTCATGGGTCCCGGGAGCCCTGGATGCCCAGTAAGCAGGGTGTGCTCCCTGCTCAAAGATGGGGGGCCTGGCTCAGCCCCCACCCCCTCACCCCATTCCCAAGGCCTGGTGAGCAATTCTCCACCAAGACCAGGAGGCCCCGTCGCCATAGAAACGGACCACGTTCCCAGAGTAAACCACCGCCATCTGTGTCCTTCTCTGGCCAGGGCTGGGAGTGGGTGGGGACAGGTGGCCTCTCCCCACTGGATTTGTTAATGAGACAAATAGGGTCAGGTCTCCGCTCGCACGGCCCCCCTGTACCAGCTTCCCATTATGCAGGAATCAATCCTCCCCCTGACCCCAACTCCCCTGTTCCCCTGACGTGCCATGCTGGTGCCAGCCCCCAGCTGGCCAGCAACACGCTGAGCCCAAGCCCATCCTGGGCTCAGAACCCAAATTAGCCACAAGCCAAGGAACACCAGGAGCCCCCAGAAGCTGGGAGAGGTGGGAAGGATCCTCCCCTGGAGCCTGCGGAGGGAGAACATCTCCGAGACACCTTGCCTTAACAATTTTTGGCCTCCAGACTGCGAGAGAATGAATTTCTGGGTTAAGCCCCCAGGCTGTGGTCCTTTTTCAGGAGAGCCCTTGGAAGCTAACATTCTACCTTAAATAATGGTTATCATGGTACTCTCCAACATGGACAGTTACGGTCTCATGTAGAATATGAACAATGCATCTTTACATCTTTTGGTGCTCTTCTTGGTTTGTAATATACAAAGGAAACCTTGTAGACTCAAGACAGCCCCCCCGGTTCCCCCAGGACTGCAATGCCAGCTCTCCGGGAAGCAGTGATGCTCGGGTGCCTCCGGCCAGGGTCTCCCTCTATCTGTGACGCCGTGCGGGCCCATCAGCTGGCCACAGGGTGGCCGGGGCTTGGCCAGCTGGGCCAGGCTGGGCTGGTGGCTCACCCAACCCACTCCAGGGCGGAGCTCGTGCTGGCCAGTGTCCGTCCAGCCAGCGGTGGCCCCTCTGGCAGTGGTCACGATGTCACCTGGAGGAGGGACACTGGCTCAGCCTGGTGGGGTCCCTCCACTTAGTCAGCCCGTATACTCATGGGGCCACTCGCTGTTGGAGGCAGAGGTGTGGGCAGACGCGGAGGCCCAGCTGGAGGCCCAGCTGGAGGCCCAGGAGGAGCTGGGGCTGCCTGAGAGCTTACTGGAGGAGGGGTCCCAAGGCCGGTCCTGAGGATGGAGAGAGATGGGACGAAGAGCAGCCTGGGGGAGGCCTGGGGGCAGAATGACCTGGGCTCTGAGGAGCCACGAGGTCGGCCTGACCAGCAGAGGGGCTGGGGCTGGGGGCTGGCAGGCGCCATTGTGGCGGGGGTGCGGGACAGGGCACACAAAACCCACCAGGAAGGAACTTTCTGTAAATCAGGAGTAAATGGTGTTTGTGAGGACGAGGCGCCAGCTCCCTTACAGAGGCAGGGTCCCCAGAGCACCTTCCCGCTCTTCTCAGGAAAGCAAGATTTACAATAATGCAAAGTGCATTAGTGCGGCGGGGGCGGGAGGGGGTCTGGTCCCACCAGCTGGTGGCTGGGCTTCCTGACTGGCCTTTGTGTTGGCAGCGGGGCTGCGGTCGGTCGATGCCTTGGCTGACGGCTATTTAGAGCTGCCCAGGGTTGTGACGGAGGGGCGGCGCTAATGGGGGGCTGGGAGCGGGCAGAGGCTGCCCCCCACACCCCGTGCCAGTGCGCCCTCCCTCCATGGGCCTGCCTGGTTGGGGGAGAGGTCTTCCCCCCTCCTCGGAGGCCACATTTGACCTTACCTTACCCACAAAGAACACCCCAAGTCCCAGGAACCTCCTTGCCCTTCTTGGGGGACCCAGAGGGTGGACGTTAGCTGGGTTCGTGGTCATGAGGCGCCAAGGTGCAAGGCAGGCAGAGACTGGGTCTCTGATGGGCTGGTGGGGTCAGGCCCGTCCAATCCCTCACTAACTCCCAGAGCTCCGGGCACACCCTGGGTGCTCACAGGGTCTTAGAAAACCAGCATGACTCACTGCCGTTGGCGGGCGAGCGTCACCAAGTGCAGGGGGAGCCCCACCTGGATTCCATTGCCCACCTATCTCCCAGAGGTTCCCAGGCTGAGCAGACTTGGGCCTGTGGGGAGAGAGACGGAGGGCTCCGACCTTGGCCAGGCCCACTTAAGGGTCTCCCCTTGGCCTCCGACAGGCTCAGGGCCTGGGACGGGGGCCTCCCTGTGACCCCCATGGCCCCTGCGCTGTGGCCCTCCAGGATGGTATCCAGGATGGAGGCCTGAACGGTGGTCCCCCCCATCTCTGGGATCACCTAGAGTTCAGAGGGCAGCAACTGAGCCCCTGCCTCCTGGGGTCCCTGTCACTGTTGGGACACTGTGTCTGCACTGACCTCTGGAGCCCCAGCTGGCCAGCCCAGGCCGGAGATCCGTGTCCCAGCTTGCCTCGGCCTGCCTGCCTGGGAAGGAACAACACCCAGGAGCTAAATTTCCACCTGAGGCTGCTTCCCACAGCCACAGAGATCAAGAATCGAGGAGCTGAAGCAGGGAGGCGCACATTACCTGCGGACCGTGCCGTCCACCCTGGCCCCCGAGCTTGGAAAACCAGGCAGGGCTGGGGGCCGTCAGTGGAGGGTGCACATGAGCCCGGAGCAGGGCAGCGGTGCAGGGCTGGGGGGCTTTGTGGGAAGAATGGGTGTGCCGGTGCGGGAAGGCCAGGGAGTGAGAGGTCGGCAGGATGGGAAGGGTTACAGCTGACCCCTTGGCCAGGCCCTGTGGTGACCTTGCCCTTCCCCTCCAAGCACTTAACCGGCCGATTGCTCCTTCTTGGAGACTCTGAGTGGCCCTGGTTCTCAGCTAAGTGGCTCCACGCCACGTCCACCACTCCCGCGAGGGCCTTTGGGGCTTGGTGTGCCGTCCAGCCGACGTCCTCTGTCTATTTTCAGGTCCTCTTTGGGCTAAGTCCTGGGTGGAGCCGGGCCTCCAGCCTCCCGCCACAGCCCTGGAGGGGCTACAATGGGGCTGTTTGCATCCTTTCTGGGGCCACTGGTCTCCTGGCGCCGCCTCGGGCCTGACATCCCTTCAGATGCACTTGGGATGCCCTTGGCCAAGGACACTGGGCTGGGGGTGCGTGGGCGCCGTCTCCTCTTTCTTGCTGGAAAGGTGTTGTCTTGGAGAGAAGAGAACCCTTTCCCTCAGGATCTCCCACAGGAAAAGCAATGCCCCTTCCAGGGTAGGGTCTCCCCGCCTCTGTGCACTGGGGCCCAGGGCTGGCTTCTACCCACTGGACGCCAGCGGCACCCCTTCGCCTGGCATTGTGACAACCAAAAATGCTTCTAGACATTGCCAAGTGTCCCCGGGGCAGAGTCACCCCCAGCTGAGAGCTGCTGCTGCAGGGGGAGCATGAGGTTGTCCCATGGGGCTTGACCACAGAAAGGTGATGTGAGGGTCCCTTGGGGTCCCCGGTGTGGGGATGTTTGGGGATTGGGGACCCCCCCAGTCACACTGCATGTGGGACCCTGACTCCTCTCGTCTGATGGGGGGCGTAGTGCAGCCCAGCCCAATAGGCATCGGGCCCAGACCCCACTGCCAGCGCCTCGGGGTTATGGGAGGAGTGTCAGACTTCACCCACCTCCCTAATGGGTCCCAGAATCCCCCAGCACCGAGAAGACAGGAGCCCCTGGCCCACCGTGGCCTGCAGCCTGCCATGTAGAGGGCTAGACACCTCATTGTAGTTACCCCACAGCCAGAGAAGCAGACCATGGCTCCATTTTGCAGACAAGGCACAGACAGCTTAGGGGTTCGCCAGAAGCCACAGAGCGCTCAGGCGGGATGAGGGTTCACCTGGGAGGCCTGACTTCAGGGCAGCTCCGTGCCCTTGACCAGAGCCTCCAGAGGGGCCGGAGGAGAGGGAGGGGTGGGCAGGAGGCAGGGGTTGGGTGGAGAGCATGCATTCTGTACCGGTCCTCTGTGTCTGCCCTCCAAATGACCCCTGGGCTCTTATCTGGAGCCTGCACACCCCTAATCGGCTCGATTGCCGACAGAGGCATTTCCAGATGCTGCTGCTGGAGACTCTTAACATCAGAAGCGGCTCCCTCGCCGACACTCCACTGGGACGGCCCAAGGTCGCTGGGGCCACAACTTGCGGGGTGCGGAGAACTGGGGGTGGGGAGTGTGGCTGCCTCAGGGGGCTGGCCAGGAGGGGTGGGGGTGCCAGGGGCAAGCCATCCGAGGTCAGAGTTGGGGGGGCAGGCATCCCTGCTGCAGCCCGGGCTCCCCTGTGCAGTGGGGGAAAGGGGGCCCCCCGACACCCCTTCCAGGCCCTGGTCCCCTGGATCTCAGGGTCTGCAGCTTATGGCTGGCCCAGGATGTGTTACTGCTGTGTGGCCCCAGGCTGCCCCAGGACCCCATACATCTTTCTTCCTGGGGCTGCAGAGGCATAAGATGGGGAGGGGTGTGTGAGCAGCCCCTGAGACCTGCAGAACGTCAGGGCGTCCAGGACAGCCAGCGCTGAAGCCCGAGACACAGGGCTCAGACAGGGTTCGGGCCCGAACACTAACATTGTCAAAATGGCCCTTCTGTCCCCCAGATGGGGCCTGATCTCACCAATACCCCAAAAGGCCTCAGCCCAACCCCAAGCTGCCTGGACCCCTCCTTGGGCCAGCCCCACTCCCCATCGCCCGGTCCATCCTCGCTCCCAGGAAAAGGCCTGCGAGTCCTGTTATTCTTGTTACAGAGGCAGCAGGAGGCTCCCGCAAAGTCCCCCAGTCGGTGGGGGGCTCGGCGGACCCTGGACCTGCTCACGACCCAACGTCCAACACCCCCGCTGCCTCCACCATGACGCCACATCTGCCTCGCCAGGACCAGGGCCTCCAGGACGGGGATGTGACCATCGCTGGTCAGTCCAGTCACTTCCACGGGCGTCTGCTGGGCCCAGCCTGGCTAAGGGGTGACCGGGCAAAGGCGCCAGAGCCTGCAGTCTTTCTGAGGCCAGCAGAGACCCCGGTAGTGGACACCAGCCTGGGGCTGAGGTGCCTGGACACAGGGCAGGCAGTGCCCCCCCAGGCTCCCTGCCTTGCCCACCGGCTTCCACCTGTTCAGCCTGTAGGAGGCTACGAAGTTAGGGACCATCCTAAGACCCTCACTTCTGACCCCACTGCAAGCCCAGAGGTCCCCAAGACCACCCTGATGTCCCATGATTCTCCAGAAGGGCGCACAGCCCCATGATGCTCACGGGCGCAGTTTGCCTTGGGGACAGAGCACTGGTGGACATGGGTCAGGGTGCGGACCCCGTGGGGCAGGGTCCAGGCACCAGACACCAGAGCCCTTGTTGTCCCCCCCCCCACGGAGCCAGCACACCTTCCCCCCTGGCACAGACTGTGAGGGCACACAGGCAGTGCCAGCTGGGGGTGCTCCCCGAGCCGTGTCCAGGGATTTTACTGGGGATGCGGCGAGGTGGGGGAGCCCCGTGGGTGGGCAGGCAGGAGAGCCCTGCGGGAGCCTCTCCAAGACTGTGCAGCTTGAGTGCTGCATCTGAGGCCACGTCCTAGCACCCCAATACTGCCTGGGGTCTGAGAGTCAGGAGATGCCCTGACCTCACTAAGCCTGTTTCCTCGCCCTTAAAAGGGCTGGTTGGGAGGTAGGTTAAATCCTGCCCTGCCCATGGCAGGACCACACGTGTGTCCACTCCAGCTGGGCGTTGGGGCCCAGGTGATGGAGCTTCTACGAGTTCTGAAAAGCTCACCAGTAATGATGGGGCAGGGGTGGTGAAGGGGAATGCGGGTGCAGGGGGCCTGTGACCCCTGCATGTGCCTTGTGGCCACTGAGCTCCAGGGCTGGGTGGGGGCTGGGCTGGGCACCCTCTGCCCACCCTCCCACACTCAGCCCAGGCGTAAGCGGCCTCGAGACGTCAGCCTGTTCCTGGCCCTGCAAAATCTCTCCTAAATCCTGTATTTAATTTTGTTCTCTGGGAAATTGTAGGAGGTTTTGGAGATAAAGCTGAGCTGATAAATCAGGGATTTGGCTGTTCTTGCAAAAACTCTTGGACTGGGAGGTGGGAGGCAGGCCCAGGATGCCTAAATCGGCCGGGCCTGGCTTAGGAGTCCCCCCTCGGAGCACCCACAGGGCCTCCCTCAACAGGACTGAAGAGAGTCTACAGCTGGGTCAGCAGTCTCCCCAGGGTGATGGGCATGAAGGACACCAGGGTGAGCATGACACACATGGGGGTCAGACCCCAGGGAACACCCCCAAGGCGCTGTTAGAAGGTGGGTCCACGCACTTCAAGAGCTTGAGGGGCTGAATTACGTGGGGGAGGGGGTTGCTGATGCTCAGCCATCCCTTGAACCCTCTTCTCAAAGTTGTGCTTCCAAAGACCCTTTCCCTGGGGGGTGTGGTGTCAGTCCCTGCCCTCGCTGGCTGCTCTGCCCTGGGCATGCCCCACGTAGCCAACACTGCCACCCCTGAATAGTCTCTGCCAACCTCCACCCAAGTTGTGGCCAGTGTAGAGAGGAGTAGTAGGATGATAGCCTCCCTCATTGGGGAGTATATACCTCTTTTAATGTGACCCTGAATGACATTTGGTTTGTCAGCCTTGAAACCTATTGGCTGATGTCCACCAGGGGCCTCAGAAATCCTGGTGGGTAGGGCAGTTCTTGTCTGGTTTGCTCATTATTATTGGATTTGTCTTTTTAATGGGAGTGGTGTTCAGCAAGCGGACAGGTGATGGCTCGAACCCAAGAGTGTGCTCTGTGTTGTGAGCTGCCCACTTGGCCCCCTTGTCCTCCCTTTGCCTCTCACCTCTCCCTTGCATACACCTCTAGCTGGTTTTTTGCATTTCCTTAGCTGGGTCTGAGTTCCTTTCACTCCAACAAAGGTTTGTGAATGCTGGGATGTGTCCCTGTCTCTGGACTACTGAAGGCAGAGGAAGGAGGAGGCCCGAGCCAGTTCTGAGACTGCAGGAGGCAATCAGGGCAGACTTCCTGGGGGAGGGGTGAATTAGAAGGAAGGGTGTTGGAGAGCATTCCAGGATGGGTGTGGATGTGGGGAGGGTGGGTGTGCTGAAGCCTGGGATGACCCAGGTCCTGGCTGGGCCAGGTTTTGCAGTAGTGACAGAGGTCTGGTCATCTTGGTGGCTTCCCACAGCAAAGGTATTTCAGGTCCCTGGTGGGCCATCCAGGGCCTGCCCCCTGCCATCCTCACTCAGGGACACATCACCAGCCACCTAGCAGGGGCAGGGCAGGTGGAGAAGCGGTGCCAGCTCTTTAATGCTCTGCCCATGAGTGACTCGGGTCACTTCTGCTCCCCTGTCATCGACCAGAGTGGGGCCCAGGGCTTCACCTAGCTTCAGGGGGCTGCTGGGGGCCCCCTGTGCACAGATGTGGGGCCACAGGCTGCTGCTGAACAGAGGATGCCGGGCACTCGGGGTCTGGCTCCAGCCAGGAGAAGAAAACCCCTGCTGCCCAGGGGCTGTCCCTGGACCCTCTGCTCCTGAGCAGCTGCAGACCCCCATTCCCAGAAGGCTGAGGAATTAAAAGAAGGGCAGGGGCCGGCTGTCCAGAGATGCCCCAGCAGCTGCCCTGGGAGAAGGTTCTAGAGTTGTCCAGTCCAGATGGATGCCAGCTGTGTAGCCTTGCCAGAGCGACTGCTCGTCTCTGGGCCTTGGTCTCCTCATCTGTAAACGGGACCCAGCGGCACTCAGGGTGACTGTCCAGCAGATGCCGGGGCGGGGCCACCGGAGGCCACAGGAGTGGGGGTCAGCAGGAACAGGCCGGCATAAGTGAGAGTGGGGTGTGCGGCTCTGGACCCCATGGCTCCCCCAAAATTCCACCAGCCGGCATGCTCGAGGGACGTTCCTCAGAGCCCGAGGGTGGGAGTCCTGGGTCTCGGTGGGCCACACACTCCTGCAGAGGACGAGGTGGGGTGGACAGACAGGGACAGAGCCCAAGGACTGGGGACACCGGCAATCCAGAGCCCCCAGGAGAGACACGGAGCCGGTGGGCCCAGCGCAGTTCCTTCCTGCAACGTCTGCCCGAAGGCCTCCCTCAACGGAGCGAGGTGCTGCATCCGAGGCTGGTCCCCTTCTCCCCAGGGGCAAGGCACATGTGCACAGGACAGGGTGCAAGCTGCCTGAGTGTCGCATGTCGGGGGCGTTGGAAGGAGACACATGGTGGGGATGGTGACTCTGTGAGCTGCTTGGCGTCCCCCAGCTGTCCCCGATCCCTCTGCCATTCTGCGGGGTGGGCGGATGGAGTCCAGGCCCACTAGACAGTGGATGGAGGACGCCAGGAACTCATCTCTTGTGGGAGCCCATGGAGACCAGGGCAAGTCCTCCCTTTGTGCCGCCTCCTCCTCGGGATGGCCAGGGCTTTTCCCAGCTGCCTGGCCTCTGTCCAGCTCCTGTGGGCTGACTCCAGGTCCCACTCCCTTGCCTGCTCTGTGCTGGCATCCTTGTAGTGGGCAGTGTGGACACTCCCAGGCCTCACAGACAGCCTACCCATTCCGGTTCCAGGCTTCTCCCTTGCAACCTGACTCCAGGTCCCACTCCCTTGCCTGCTCTGTGCTGGCATCCTTGTAGTGGGCAGTGTGAACCCTCCCAGGCCTCACAGACAGCCTACCCATTCCGGTTCCAGGCTTCTCCATTGCAACCTGACACATGGCTGCTTGAACTCCTCCACGGATGGGGAGTTCACTCTCTGTGGGAAGCACAACCTTGTAGCACCATGCTATGACTAAGCCACCCCACGTCTCAGGGCCCTCTGTTTCATGAACACATCTCAGGCATTGCTCATCTGTGTCCAGATCCCAGACACTCATGTCCTTGGAACTGAATCTTCCTTGTGGCTCCACCGGCCCAGTTGTTGGATACACTGCTTCTTTCCACTTTGTTCTGATTATAAATTTCAGTGCTGTGCAGCTTGGTACAAGTGACTTTTTTCTTTTTTTTAAAGATTCCCCCTTATTTGCAATTCTTTCCTAGGACTGGATTTCAAGGGCTGGAATTGCCGTGTCGGGTGCAGGAATGGCTCTCGACATCACCTGCCAAACTGCTCCCAGAAAAGCTGACCCAGCTGGCCGGGCCCACAGGACAGACAAGTGTGGGTTTCTCCGCAGCCCGGCCTGCACGGGGTTTCAAACTGCTGTCGTTTCCCCTGGTTCGATGGGGGTGTGTTGGTGGCGGGAAGTCCTTCAGGTTTCTATTATTTTCAAGTGGTGCCTGGGTAATAAAAACAATAACACACTCCAAAGGATGGAAAGCAGTGTTCAAATAAAAACCCGATGCCCACGTTCACAGCAGCACTGTTAACAAAAGCTGAAAGGTGGGAAAAACCCAAAGGTCCACCAGCTGAAGATGATAAACACAATGAGATGGAGCCACGTGGTGGAGTATTACTCAGCCATGAAAAGAAGTGAAGCACTGACACAGGCTACAACCTGGATGCACCCTTAAAACAGCTTGTGCAGCAAAAGGAGCCAGATGCCAAAGGACAAATACCTATGATTCCACTTACCGGAAACATCCAGAACAGGGAAATCCACAGAGACAGACGGAGACTGGGGGCTGCTGGGGGCTGGGGGAAGGGGGCGGGGAGTGAGTGCTAATGGGGACAGGGCTTCCATCTGGGGTGACAAAAAAGTTCTGGAACTGGATGAAGGTGGTACTTGCACAGCCTTGTGAATGCGCTCAATGCTGCCAACTTGTACACTTTAAAATGGTAAACATGGTAAATTTTCTGTTATGTGTGTTATACACAATAAAGAAGCAGTGACAGTAGTAACAAACGCTCCTTCAGGGCTTGCTCTGTGCCAGGCACGGTTCTTACCTCCAGCGGTGGCTCGTTACTGTGATTTACAGATGCAGACAGGCTCTCCCGGGTCACCTCACTGGCGGGCACCCATCCGTGCCTCGTTCCTTAGGTCCCTGCAGCTCCGTCCCGCTCCTCTTCCTTGGGCAGAAGTTTCTCTGTAAAGCCATTTCAATAAGTATTCGCCTGTCTGTCCTGCGCCCAGTGATTCCTCCTCTTCCGTCAAGAGCCAGACATCCACATGCCTCCTGCAGTTGGGTTCTACACGCTATCTCGTCCGTTCTGGAGTTTTAAAGCTTCTTCTAAAACCTGTTTAGGAGAACAGGAGACAAGATGGCAGAGTGGAAGGACCTGAGCTCGTCTCATGATCACACCAAAATCACAACTAACTGCTGAACAACCATCGATCAAAAAGGCTGGAACCTACGAAAAAAGATACTGTACATCCAAAGACAAAGAAGAAACCACAACGAGATGAGATGGTAGTGAAAAACGAGGGAAAGGGGCATGGCACAACCCTTTATGAATGACATAGCCATTGTGGTTATGACTATAAACTGGTTAGAACCGATTAGGCCCAAGTTGGCAGAAGATCCGACCTCCAGTAGACCTTGAGCCTCATTATATGCTCATTGTAATACATTAGCTAAATGACAGCCCCACAGGTGCCAGGACAATTCTGAGGCTGACGATCAAAGGCCAAAAAGTGGGTGGTGGCCCAACTCCTGGAAATCCCCACCCCTTCCCAGTTGGAATAATCCTCCCAGTCATTAGCCTATGAAACTACCCAGCCCATAAAAACTAACCGCACTATATTTCTGGGTCTCTCGCCTTATGAGATGGTCCACACTCTGTCTGCAGAGTGTTTCTCTCAGGGCAGGCTGCTCTCACTTTCCAAGAGGACCCCATGCTCTGGGGCTGCTCTCGCCTTTTGAGACAGACCGCATTCTGTCTATGGAATGTGTATCTCTATAAATAAATCCACTTCTTACCTATCACTTTGCCTCTCGCTGAATTCCTTCTGTGCTGAGACATAAAGAACCTGAGCTTCATTAAGTCCTGAGACCAGGTGTGTGTCAATTAAAAGACAGTGGTTTGAGTCCCAGCCTGTGGGTTCAAGTCCCAATCTGGGTTTTGGCTGGGTTCAAATCCCACGTGAGTTGTATGGTTTCAGTAGGAGGGGGCACTCACCATATAATCAAGTCCCATACCTGCCAGGTGGGTGACCCACAAACTGGAGGATAATTATATAGCAGAAGTTCTCCCACAGGAGTGAGAGTTCTAAGCTCCCCATCAGGCTCCCCAGCCTGGGGGTCTGGCATCCGGAGAAGGAGCCCCTAGAGCATTTGACTCTGAAGGCCAGCGGGGCTTGATCGCAGGAGCTCCACAGGACTGGAGGGCGCACACACTCTTGGAGGGCACACACAAGGTCTCCTGCACCAGGACCCAGGCAGTGACTCCATAGGAGCCTGGGATGGACCTACCTGCTGGTCTTGGAGGGTCTCCTGGGGAGGTGGGGGCAGCTGTGGCTCTCTCTGGGGTCACAAAAACTGGTGACGGAAATGTCCGGGAGTGTTAAACTCTCGCTGGAGGCAGATCTCTTGCTTGGGTCATTAGCACCAAGACCTGGCCCCACCCAACAGCCTGTAGGCTCCGGAGCTGCGACACCTCAGGCCAAACACCAACAGGTCGAGAACACAACCCCACCTATCAGCAGACTGGCTGCCTAAGACTTCCTGAGCCCAGAGCCACCTCTAGACACGCCCCTTGACCTGCCCTACCCACCAGCTCCTCCCACCAGTGGGCAGGCACTGGGCCCACCCCCCAGGAAGCCAGCCTAAGCCTCTACACCAGCCTCACCCACCTGGGGGCAGAATCCAGAAGCCAGAAAGCTAGAATCCGGCAGCTTGCAGAGCAAATCCACAAACACAGCCCAGAACCTACCCTGGGACCCGCTGGCCCCTGGGTGATGAGAGGGGGCATGCACTGCGGGGGCACACAGGACGTCCCCTATGGAGGGCCAGTTCTCCAAGGTCGAGAGGCATAACTAACCTTCCACGTACATAAAAATAAAACCCATTGAGCTCGGACATGTGTGCAGTTAGTTCTGGAGAGCAGGGTTCCCGAGCGGCGGTGAAGGTTGAGGGCATGGTGTCCACCTCCCAGCCCCCTGTTGCTCGACAACCATCAGCTCCTTGCCGGCCCCCCCCCCGGGTGGGTACCCAGGACCACCTGTTTCTGGGCCCTCCCAGCCTTCTCTTCCACCTGTGGCCACCTCTCCACGCCACAGACCTCACACAGGAAGGACCTGAGGGTGGGAACAAGGCCAGGGGGTGAGGCCACCCAAACGAGGGGACAGCCGTACCAGGAGCTGCACACACGCCTCCCTCCATCCTCACATACCACAAGGGAGAGAATACCCGAATCCCTGTTTCACAGATGGGGAAACAGAGGCATGATCCCATGATGGTTCCCAGCCACACAGCCTCTGGGTGACCAGGCCCCGGCCACCTGCAGCTGCCACATGTAGCGCCCACCTCCGGATGGATGAACTGTGTCCTGCGTGTGATGTCCTCCCTGGTGAGGCGTGGGCAGGACAGCGCTCGTGGCCCTCAGCCCCCCCTCCCCCCACCACCCAGGACCAGGCCGGGGAGCCGAGCCAAGTGAGTCCTCAGCTTGTCAGACTCTCTCTTGTCCACCCGGCTGCCTAGTTGAGGGATGTGGCATGGAGCCCACCTCGGCCGGGGGCCAGGCCTCTGACTGCAGCCTCGCTCCCGCCTGCCTGCCTGCCCACACTCAAGTCCTGTCTACTTGTCCGATCTTGCAGCACCAGTGCCTCTGCCGGGCCTCACACCCCCCAGGGAAGGGGCTCCACGGCCGCCTTGGGGGTCAGACCACCCTCATGCCCCCCCCACAGCCTTGGGGGTGCCTGCCCCCATCTGGACTGTGTGCCCTTCAAGCCTCAGCCAAGGGGACTCTTCCTCCAGGAAGCCCTCCTGAGCCCCCTCCCCCTCCCCCTCGGCCTCCTGTCCACACTCTGGGCTGCTGGACCTGGAGGAGTGGGCCTGCTCATCCTCCCCTCCTACATGTGGGGCCCCTCCCTGCTCCGTGGCTTCCCCGGCATCCACTGTGACCGTGGCCAAGGCCGGGCTCAGGGCTGTCTGAACCGCTGCAAATCCTCCCGTTATTAAAATGTTCCACTGGCCCCAGGAGAGACAGGTGAGGATGCACCTCCTGCCTGTGCCTGGCAGGTGGTCTGCTGGTGGCCAGAGGCTCCCTGAGCTGTCATTTCAGGTGGGAGAGTGGGGAGGGCGTGGTGGGGGGTATGGTCTGAGGAGGTCAGATGGCTGAGTCTCTGCCCCTGGCATCTGAGTGACCTTGGGCCCATCATGGCTACCTGGGCCTCTCAGGGTGAGCTGCAGGCTGTGAAGCTGAGCAGAAGTGACAGGCTCCTGTCTCCCCATCTGGCAACTTCCAGGCTGGACCGCGAGTGAGCAGGGGCCTTGGGCCAGGGGCAAGCTGGGCTGGACCCAGCAGGAGGAGCCCTTCTCACCAGGCTCATCCACTACTGGTGCCCACAGGGGTCCCCAGGGACGGTGACATGGAATGGGTCAGAGCCGTTCCAGAGTGACCCTGCTGTAGGCCCTGTGTGGGGACAGGACCCCAGGCCTGGGGCAGGGGTGTGTGTCTCCTGGGCTGCCCTGCGTCCTGGTTATCCTGCACAGCTGGGGTCGGTGCTCTGCAGCCACCTCCAGGCTGTGCTGCAGGATGCCTGCTGGGAGCTCAGGGTGCGGGCCAGGGCAGCCTCTGGACCGTCCTCCAGGTAGGCCCTCTCCCTCCTAATCGTCCTTGTCACAGGGACGCCCGTGATGGAGCTGTAACCCTGTCCCCCATCCCCTGCCGGAAGGCCCATCTGTGGCCCAGGTGAACTTGGCCCTGCCCTCCCCGTGTTCGGGTCCCAACCCGGGGGCTCAGTTGAGGCAGAGTGCCCTCCATGGCCTCCAGCTGACTGAAGACCCACCCCCAGCTGCTAGGGGCTCAGCTGACCCATCCAACTCTGAGTCCATAAAAGGGGGCACTGGGGTCAGAAGGTCCAGCCACGGGGCGCAGAGGGCCCAAATCGGGGACCCTGGGCATGCCCCCTCCCTGCGAGGGGCTTCCCCCAAGATGCCGAGCCGCATCCTCTCTGAGCTGCTCCCCCTGCTGGGTCCTGGGGCAAATGCCGTTGGCCTGTGTGCCAAGTCGGCCTGCTGCCTCCCAGCTGTGCTGCTGGGGCCATGGCTCAGTGTCCCCTCTGCACAGAGGGAGAGTAGCTGCCAGGCCCCTGACGATGCTGGTGCAGGCCTGCCGGCGAGCTCTCAGGAAGGGGTGTCATTACCCCGCCATCCTCTCCCTCCTCATCTGCCTCCTCCTATCTCAGTTTATCCAGAATGATCAGGCCCAGGCCTGGGAAGGGTTTGTTAAAGGGGCCGACCCCAAGGGAGGAGCATGCTGGGGGGCGCCCTCCAGAGCTGCCCTGGGAGGAGGGGAGTGTCCCATCCCTGGGGGCGTGCAAGCAGTCTGGAGGGGAGTGTTGGGGCCTCAGGGCTTTGTTGGCCCTACCGCAGCCTCTGAGCCACTGCCTGAATGCTGCTGGGGAGAAGGGTGCTGGGCAGTCCTGGCATGCCCTGAGACTCAATTTTCCCGACGCTAATGCAATTTGGAAACAAATAAATTTAATAAATCAATGCACCCGCCTCTGCGTCTTGACACGTGGCTGTACCCACCTGCCTGCACAGACCTTGCTCACCTCAGCTCCTGCAATGGAGGATTCACCCCAAGAGACCCTGCAAGGCTGGGTTGGGGAGGGGTGCTGTGCGGGGGTGGGAAGGGGCCAAGGGGGGCGCTTGTCACTCCCAGCACCGGGTACCAGGCCAGCCATTTCCTGGCCTCCACTCAGGCCATGCCCACAGCAGCTCCATGCAGAGGCCGGTGTAACTTCACTCCCCGAATGGGGAAACTGAGGCTCAGGGTGCAGGGGGGGCGGGCGTCCAGCCACGTGGTAAAGCGCAGGGCTTGAGTCGTCCCAGAAGTCTTCATCCCATGAGCGCCACTCGCCTCTGGACTAAAGGCCGGAGGCCGTGGGATCTACTGCTGTCCAGGGTCAGGGCCAGGTTGGCCCAGAGCCCCGCCTTGGGGACCATGTCCTGTCACAGGGAGAGTTAGACTGGGACCCCCACATGCGAAGAGGGCCCCCTGCTGGCCCACCCGCCACACCCCAGGGTCATGCAATGTCAGGGAGTTCGGTTCCAGTCCCACGTGTTCTGGCTTTTTCCCTGGGTTGGACCCCGGGCAGGTCCATCCTGTTCTGGCCACAGGGGAAAGATGGTGTGTGAAGAGCAGGTTCTAAGTCAAAGGTGGACAGTGGTCCCTCCCGTGGTTCTCCCCCACCAGCAGGCCCTGTGTATCCACTGCCACCTGGGAAACTAAGCACAGAGAAGTTCAAGGTGGTTCCTCAGGCCATCAGCCCCGATGATGGGCTGAGTTGGAGGAGGTCTTGGGCTGCTGTCTCCAAAGCCTACATTTTTGAAACACCTACTGTGTGCCAGTGGTACAAATGTCATCTGTCAGGTGAGGGGTGCCAGTGCCAAGGGTCAGGGCCCTGGGAGGAGGGCATGGGTGCCCAGGCCAAGGGCAAGCCCAGGCTGGTGCATCTGAGGTGCTCTGGGGGTTTGTGTGGCCCAAGTGGGGGATGGGGCAGCAGTGGGAGAGGTGGAGGGGCAGGGACCACGGGACTGTGCTGGGGGTGGGGTGTGTGTGTCCTGTTACGAGCACTGGTGGGTGCATGGGATGGGTCAGAGTGCGAGGTGCCAGAGGTCATCCAGGCCACAGCGTTGCCGGCTGGGTTGACTCAGGAGAACCCCAGGAGCCGCTGCCCTGCCAGCTGCACAGTATTTCACGGCCAATGGCGCCCTCTGCTGGCCATATTGGGCATCGCCCTGACACTTAGGCTCCCAGCCCAGGATGGGGAACTTAGAGATGTTCATCCCTCCCCGCGGACCAGGAGACACACACCAGGCTCTGGGTGGCCTTGGGGACACTGTTCCCAGGACAGGACCTACCTACATTGTGGGGAAGATTTGGGCATCTGATTCAAGGTACCCACTGGAGGCTGAATTCAACTCCCCGTCAGAGACACCTGTGTGCCCAGGGGTACAGCCCCACTGGAACCAGTAAGACACAGGAGACAAGAGCCTGGCCTCGGGTGTGGTGCATATGCAGTTCCTCCAGGCAGGTGCCAGACGTGGCCAGGACAGGTGGGGCTGGGGCCTGCCTGGCCCTTTAAGAGGGCCGCGGGGGCGGGGGGGGGCGGGGGGGGCGGATCCCTGTTGCCTAGCAACAGGAGGGCTTGGTGTGTATCTGTCTACGAGGCCAGAAGCCATGTCCTGCTTGGGGACAGAGTGGCTGGAGCTGCCCTGCTGACCGTGCTGAGTGGCCCTCCTCCCTCTCCCCCCCCCACCCCGTGCCCGGGCACACCATGGCGCAGACAGATATACTTCTGACCAAGGAGCCCGCCCCGCAAACGGTGCCAGCATGCCAGGTGCCCCGCAAGCTGTACGATGTGGCCCGAAACACAGGCGCCCACATGTCCTCGGGCCTGGCCACCGCTGGCTTCCGCACGGCCAAATACCTGGTGGATGAGTGGTTCCAGAACTGCTATGCCCGCTACCACCAGGCCTTTGCCGACCTCGACCAGTCGGAGCAGCAGCACCACGAGAGCCGGCAGCTGGTAGCCGAGGCTGAGGCGCTGGCGCAGCGCACGCAGCAGGACTCCACGAAGAAGGTGGGCGAGCGCCTGAAGGACATGCACTGCTGGAAGTTGGAGCTGCAGCGCCAGGTGGAAGAGTTGGTCGCAGAGACTGACCTGCTGCTGGCCCAGAAGCAGCGGCTGGAGCGCACCCTGGATGCCACGGCCGTGCCCTTCTCCATAGCCACTGACAACCTGCAGTGCCGGGAGCGCCGCCAGCACCCTGACCTTGTGCGTGACTGCGTGGAGATGGAGCTGCTGAAGGTTCGGCCCCTCCCAGCCCCCAGAACTGCAGACCGGGCCGCCCCGCCTCTCCCCAGGGAGCATGACCTTCCCTGGGCTGAGAGTGGGCACCCGTGTGCCCCCACGGCACGGCTGGCAGAGGCCTTGGTGCCCATGTACCACGTGGCTGCACACAGGCACAGGGAGCCTGCTCCCCTCAGCACATGCAGGGACACACAAGCGCATGCCCAGGCGCAGAGAAGGTGGCTCTGCTTGTAGGTGGGCGACCAGAACCGACTGGGGCCGCCCCGCTGGGGGCAGGGGCAGGGCTCAGACCGCCCAGGGGGAGGTGCCATCCCTGGCCCCAGGAGGGTGCTGGGTCTGGCCTTCCCACAGTCTGGTCCTTATAGTGGGTGCTGGGCAAGGCCTTGCCCCCTGCAAGGTGGGCCCAGCGAGGACATGCTGGGTTGGGTGCACTGTGGCCTGGGGGCAGGTCCCAGCATGGGGGTTGAGCATGGTTGGGGGCAGGGGCTGGACTTTGGTGCTTATCCACTCACCCTAGCCCCGGGTCCAGGGTTCCTGCTCTGCCCCCTGCCCCATTATGGCTCCCACGTGGGGGTGAGGCAGGGCCCAGGCCATGGCAGCATTCATACCTGGAATGTATATTGGGATGATTGTCTGAGGCTGAGACAGTCAGAGGCCACTGAGGCAGGGCGGGGCCTGGCCAGTACCCCATAAGCCCTGATGCCCCTCCACACACCCGCGAAAACCAGGAAGGGCCTGAGCTGAGCCCCAGGAGTGGCTAACTGAGGTTGGGATGTGGTTGGGTCATGGTGGTGCCTGTACCCACTGTGTGGTCCCTCAGTCACCCCTGGGTCCTGGCACCTGCTGAACAGCCCCTTTGGTCACCCTGGGTCATGCAAATTAAGCCTGACCCTGAGTTCCCAGAGGCAGAGCCCCCCATGCCCCGCCCCCATGCCCGTGTTGGAAATCCAGCCTCAGACCAGTGTGCAGGCGTGGACGGGATAAAGGGGGGTGGGGGCCACATGCATCCCACAAAGAGCCCTTTCCCCTCCAAACCCGGCAGGACCTGTCCTTGGGGAAGCCCCCAAAGGATCAGGGAGTCACCCAGGCCAGGCCCCTGATGCTGGCAGGGAAGAGCCTCACCTGCAAACAGGCTGTAGGCCACAGGCACTCATGAGATATGGGGGAGACAGACAGCCAGCCCAGGTGCCCGGGGACCCCCTGCAAACCCCAAGCTCAGGACAGAACCTTGAGTACCTACCTCCTCCTGGCCCCAGGCCCTTCCTCTGTCCCCCCAACACCCCACCCTCACACTCATTCACTCAAGAACCTCCCAAGGCTCTGGGAGTGAACCCTCTGCCCTGAGCCAGGTCCCCCGCCCAGCAGTACACGGACAACAAAGGGGCCAGGACAGGGAGATGGACCCACGGGTCAGAACTGGGCATGCAGGGTTTAGAGCCCAACAGAGGAGAAAATTCAAATCAGGGGGTAAGAGTTTTTCCTGCCCAGAAAGTGAAACTGTCAGGGTAGCAGGAGGAAACACAGGGTTTCCCGTTGTGTCCTTTGTCTGGGTAAGGCCTCTCTGAGCCCAAGGCCCCAAGGGGCAGCCCCAGGGGGGCTCCTGGTCCCCGGTGGCCGGGGTCCTCAAAGGCTGTCGCCAGGCTGTCCAGGGGCCAGTGGGCAGGCTGGTGCCCTCAGTGTCTTGGGCAGGCTGCAGGGGTGGCCCCAGGGCCCAGGGGGTGCTAAGTGCCCAGCAAGTGGGAACCACTTCTGGGTGATCCTCCCTACAGCCCATAGAAGCCCCCAGAAGAAAAGACCCACTGCACTGCCCCAAACAGCCCAGAATAAATCCGGCGAGAAAGCCAGGCTCATGTCCCATTTCCAGGAAAGCAGCTGGGGCCCAAGGCCACCAGCAGAGGTCAGGTGCTGGCAGAGCCCCCAGTTCCACTGGGGGTCACCCCAAATCTCAGCTCCTCCTAGAGGTTTGAGAGGCTGCCTGTGGGCCCCACCAGCCTGGCTGTTCTCAGACTCTCACCAGGGACGGGGGTCTTCTTCCCCAGGAGGCAGACCTCATCCGGAACATTCAGGAGCTCCTGAAAAGGACCATGATGCAGGTCGTGAACCAGATTCGGTGGGTCTGAGTGGCCTCTAGGGCTGCCCTCGGGATGTCCCCCTACCCCTCAGGCTAGCTATGGGCAGGAAGTTGGGGTGACCCGGCCCTGAGGCTCAGAGAAGTGAGGGATTGTCCCCAGTCATAGCCAGGAGCAAGGGGCTGGGTGGAGGCACTGGGCAGGTAGGGGTGGCAGATTGCTGCATGGCCGAGGGGCCTGGGCATCCAGAACCCAGGCCAGCATCCCAGGGCCTACCCTGCCACTTGGGGGGCTTACCCTGCCCTGCGCCCAGGTGGGCCCAGCTCCCCACCCACACAGACAGCAGGCCCTGCCCGCTCTCCCCAGGATGAATCACGAGCACAAGGAAACGTGCGAGATGGACTGGTCCGACAAAGTGGAGGCCTGCAACATCGACGAGGCCTGCTGCCGCTACCACAACCAGAGCTCCGACTTGCAGTTCTACCCGCACTCCGCCAAGTTCGAGGAGAGGTGGGATCTTCCGCAGGGGCTGTGCACAAACGCCCCGCCCCCACCTGCGAGATCCCACCTGGGCTCCTAGTCCCTCCGCTGGGGGTCCTTTGTGCAGCTCTTCTGCTCCTGGGGATGGGCAGGCGAGCGGGACCTCCGCCCAAGTGCCCAGCACACACGGTTCACCACAGGGGCTGGGGTTTGCGAGGGAGGCAGGACCCAGGGTGGGGGGCCGCCTGAGGCAGGGCGGCTGACTGCAGCTCCGCATAAGGCCGGCAGGGGGCGCTGGGCCACCACCCATCGCAACACAGCCCCGGGGTGGCGCAGGGCCCAGAGACGTAGGAGGCACTGGGGCGCGGGAACCACCGGGGGGCGCAGGAGGCACGGAAGACACGGAGTGGGGAGCTAGGGTCGCGGGGCTAGCGGGGCGGAGCTGGGGGAGCAGGAGGCCCGGGGAGCGCGCGGGGAGGCGCTCGGGTGGCGCGGGGGGCGGGACGGGGAGTGGCGCTAGGACTGGGGGTGGTAGTTTATGCTGCGGCGCAGGGGACACCGGGCGCGGCGGACGCGCGGAGGCCCTGGTGCAAACCGGAGCCATTGGCAGGTGCCCCCACCGACCGCGGTGCCCGCGCACTCCCTGCCCGCAGTGCCTCCACGCCCGAGACCTGGGCCAAGTTCACCCAGGAAAACCTGTACCGCGCCGAGCGCGAACGCCTGGCCTCAGTCAACCTGCGGAAGTTTGTCGACTGCATCCTGCAGGACACATCCGAGGACTTGCGGCTGCAGTGCGACGCCGTGAACCTGGCCTTCGGGCGGCGCTGTGAGGAGCTGGAGGACGCGCGCCACAAGCTGGAGCACCACCTGCGCGAGGTGGGGCCGCCGGCCACGCCCATCCCACGTCAGACCACGCCCATCCCGCCGCCAGACCACGCCCACCCCGCCGCCAGGCCACGCCCAGCCCACGACTTGACCTCGCCCAGGGCAGCCACTAGGGCTGGACACCCCCTGGTAACATAACCACAGAGAAAGACCAGGCCCAGACTGGGTAACCCAGACCATTCCTCCCCCACTGGCCACTATGCCTTTGTCACGACCTGGCCTGGCTCCTGCCCCTCCTTGGCCCTGCCCATCCTGAGGGACCCCTGAGGCAGGGCCCCCACTCCTCCCTGGGCCCTCATTAAGCTAATGAGAAACCAAGTGACATTGGGGGTGGTGGCATTGTCACTGGAGTGACTGACCAGGGGGTGCTGCAAGCACGAGCAAGGAGGGTGGAAGGAGGTGGGGCCTGGCTGCCTAGTGGGGTGTCCCCGGTGCTGGCCCCTGGCCTGGCAGGGCTCTGACCCTAAGCTCTCAGGGTGACTTTTGCTGCCTTTGTCTCTCCAGCTCCCGACCAGGGTCGGGGGCTGGTGACCACAGGGCTGGGGGCTCTCAGGCCAGAGCTGCTGTGCCACAAGCTTTGCTGTCCTCACCGCCCCCAGGCCTGTGGGTGCCCATGGGAGGGACGAGGTTGCCATGCACATCCTCCCTGCCTCCACTCCTCCCCCAGAGCCAGCGGACAGAGCTGCCTGCTCGACGTGGCACAGGGCTTGGGGTGTGGTGGGGGAGACCCACAGGGACTGTCCTGTGTGCAGACACTGCGGGAGATCATGGACCAGGAGCACAATGTCGCAGCGCTGAAGCAGGCCATCAGGGACAAGGAGGCGCCTCTGAAAGTGGCCCAGACCCGCCTGTACCAGCGTTCCCACCGGCCCAACGTGGAGCTGTGCCGAGACGCTGTCCAGTTCAGGTGCCTGTCGCTGCTGGGGCCGTCCTGGGCTGGGCCTGGTCACCAACCCACCTCCGGGCTTTCCTCAGCCTCTGGGGCCCCCTTGAACTCCTCCCCCCACCCCCACACACAGCCCTGCAGATGTGAAGAGGAAAGACATTGGGCCCCACACAAGCACAACACACACACACACACACACACACACACACACACACGGTTTCCACGTCCCCAACCCTGCCCCAGCATGACTGGATGCTATGCGTCCCTTGGGGGACACTGTGCCAGGCTCCTAGTGCCAGGGGCGGCCACACTCCCTGCTTCACCCTGGTGAGGAATCTCAGGGTCTGGGAGGCAGAGCTCCCCAGGCCACACGGCCGCCCTGACCATCCTGCTCGTGGCCGTCCACACCTCCAATGTCACGGTGGACACACATCCCTGGCTTGAGGCGTAGGTGGGGTCACGTTTTCTGTTTTCTAACTTAATGAGCTCACAGTCGCCTTTTAAGCAGAAGTGCCCCTGCCTTGGGCATCCCTCTTTCCCTGTCCTTCAACTCCTTCAGAAAACTGGGTCCTCACTCAGCTCCAGGGGCGCCCATCTCACTTCCAGATGCCAGGAATAGAGGAATAGAAGTTCATGTGGTGTCCTGGCCCGGCCCTCTCCCAGTGTGGCTGCTGGGTTTCCCTCTGGGCCTTTTGGGAGCCCTTCTATGGCCAAATGTCTTGACCAAGACCCCCAACAGGGGCCCCCAGGCTTTGACCTTGGGCCTCGCTCTCCCCACCCAGAAGGCCAGGCGTCCCAGGGCAGCCCCAACTCACCCCTTCCTCCCACCCCCGCAGGCTGGTGAGCGAGGTAGAGGAGCTGAACCTGTCCCTGGCGGCTCTGAGGGAGAAGCTTCTGGAAGCAGAGCAGTCCCTGCGCAACTTGGAGGACACGCGCATGAGCCTGGAGAAGGACATCGCTGTCAAGACGAACAGCCTCTTCATCGACCGCCAGAAGTGCATGGCCCACCGCACCCGCTACCCCACAGTCCTCCAGCTGGCCGGCTACCAGTGACCGTGCGGGCACCCTGGCGGGCGCAGAGACCCATCTCCCCCTCAAATAAAAAGCATGTTAGCTTTCTACTCAGAGAGTGTACCTGGACAGGTGGGCTTTGCCTGTTGACCCCATGTTTCAGCCATGGTGGGCCAGGAGTCTCCTGCTTGGGGCACCCCCAGTCACCACCTGGGGAGAGGGGTCAGCCAAGAACCATCGAGGTCCCCCCTCATTGCTCACTGCTGACCACACGAGGCACAGCCAAAGCATCGACAGTTTCTCTGCTCACCTGGGCCACCTGCTGGATGCTTCAGAGGGAGTGTCACCTCCTGTCACCACTTGTCACAGGCTCTGGTGGCCGCAGTGATAACTGAAGCCCTGCTCCTTTTCCTCCATGTGCCCTGGACGCTGTCACCGGAGGCCAGCCGGCACTCCCCTCATTAGTGGGGGGTAAGCCTGGAGCAGCGGTGTCAGAACACGCTGCTGGCCCAGCTCTCCCCTGAGGGACTTGGCCCCCAGGCTGTGAGGGGCCACGCAGGGCGGGCCTGGGGCAGTGACCGCCGGGGGAACTGTGGGACCTCTCCCTGCCACCCCCACCCAGCACAGGGTGGGCACCAGACCCTGAGCTGGGGGTGGAGGGTCAGGGCTGGAGGGGCCTCCACCCCCAGCACCTTGGTCACCTCTGTGGCCAGGCTCCTTGTCCAGCCCCCTCCTTAGCCAGCAAGTGAGTCAGGCCGGGCTGTGGGCGGGTGGGTGAGGGCCACAGAACCCTGCTGCCCACCTGGCCCCACACTCTGTGTCCATGGTTCTGGGCAGAACTGGGCATAGCATCAGGGGCTACCCACAAGCAGGGCCAGGTGCTCTCACGGTGGCCATGAGGCCCTCTCACTGTGCCCCCTGGGGACGAGCTCCAGGCCACTGGCCCCTCGCCCATGGCAGCTTATCAACAGGACTCGGGAAGTGTCCATTAAGAGGCTGGGAGATAATAACTCGGCCGCATGCACGCCAGCCACTCAGACCCCCATTACCGCCTGAGGCCGAGGCGGGCTGGCTGTGTAGCGCAGCGTCCCCATCAGCAGCTATGAGGGCCTCCTTGTCCCCGCACCCCACCCCTGCCGGGTGGCTGCTAATGGGGAGCTAAGTGGAGGTGCTGTGCGAAGGTCATTATCTCCAAAGCTGGGAGGGCTCGGGCACAGCCCCAGGGGGCCGGGCACTCGTTGCCTGCAATTGTCTCATGACCACCCGTGAGGCTGGCACTTGTGTCCCCTTGTATAGACAAATGACCAGGCCCTGGAGCTGATGGGTAGCTCTGGGCCACACGGTGAATTCCCGAGGCTGCGGCTGCGTCTCACTGGAGAATTAGCCTCCCTGGGGAGTCTGGAGGGTGGCCAGATGGCTACACCCACCCACAGGGATTCGGCCCCTGCAGGAGTGGGGAGCGGGGAGTCACGGGGGGGACATCAGGGCCCTGAGGGTGGCTGAAGCCTGCGGCATTTCCATCCACCACAGAGGACACTCTGGCCACTCTGAGTCCACTGGTGCCCATTTAACAGGTTGGGAAACCGAGGTCAGATGCAGGGAGCAGCAGAGCTTGGGCGTCTGCCCTTCTCTGGGAGCCCCAGAAGCCCCAGAGACAAAAGTGGGGCAGGCAGAGAGGAGCTTCCGCAGGTTGACTGAGGCCAGTCAGCAGCTCCCGCCGGAGCCTGGACTAACCCAGCCCTGGGTGACGCCCACAGAAAGCCCTTCGTCCAGGCCACCCACATCCAGATTCCAGCAGTGGTTGCTGACAAGGCGTGGGAGGCCACCGAGCCCCACTGGAGTGTGAACTGGCATCTCAGGGAGGCCGGGGGATATCTGGGAACCGGCTCCAGCTGGCATGATCTCCCGACCACAGCCCTCACCAGCTCTGCTCCCCTTCAGCCTGGCACGAGAAGCCCCTCAGTCTTGCCCTCTACCCTCATCCTTGCCCCCTCCCTGGTCATCAGTGAGGAGTGCCAACATGGGGAGCCTGAGGGGAGAGCCGGACCCTGGGCTGTGCCTGCATGTGCAGAGGCGAGAGAGCCAGCCCCAGCTGCCCATGGCCTGTCTACCGGCACAGCAGCCACAGCTCCCCAGGCCACATCTGTGCCTCCCTCTGCCAGGCAGCCTGGCTTGGTGGTGGTGGTGGGGCGCTTCCCAGGGAGTCACATGTCCCCGTGCTCAGAGGCTGAGGCGTCAGGCCCTGCCCCTGGACCTAGCATCCAGCTGCTCAGGCCCAGAGCAAGCATGAGGCCAGGCCCTGGTGTGGGCGTAGCCCACGCCTGCCACTGCCCGGGGGGCCCTGTGAGTCATTCCTGCCAGGGGGTTGGCATCACAGGGACACAACCCTTAACCACTGAAAGGCTGGGCTAATGCCGAGGGCCCCCAACACGGTGTCACGGCAGGCCTCTTGCCCCGCTGGGCACCGTGACCCTGGGAGGGTGCAGCGGGAGGTGGAGGCAGACACAATGGGCCTGGCCTGACGTTTCTCTCCCGTGCTTCACCCAAAAGGCTCAGCCCTCCTGTCCCAGCCAGAGACAGGAGGGCGTCACCATCACCAGGTGGGCTCAGCACAGGCATGGTGGTCTGTCTCCCCTGACTTTGGCCTCCAGCCTCCTCACCAGCCTCCCTGACTCCTCTCTAAGTCACTGCATCCCAGACAGAGGATGGCTGCCAGCTCATGGTTTCACCCCCAACTCCCCAGTCCCAGACACCCCAGGCACTCAGAGCCACGCTGTGGCCCATGGGCTGTCAGGAGGATACTGGAGCCCCTGTGGCAGGGCTGCACTGACGTTGCGGCAGGTGGCAGGCTGGGCGGTGGGTGACAGGGCCACGTGAGCCTCCTGCCCGTGAGCTCTGAAGCTGGCCTGAGGCCTGTTGGTCTTGGATGGCCCAGAGGGAAGCCACGGGCACCTGGGGTGGGCATGAAAGAGCTCTTTCATGGGCCACTGGGTAGAGATGCCGGAGACGCCAGGCAGGCAGCAGCACCTAATCATGAAATGGTAACAGGGAGGGTGGGGGTGGGTGGGGGTCTTCACAGCCATCCTGAGCAGGGCCAGGTGGCCAGGATGCCTGGGACCCCAGACCTCTGGGGGAACAAGGTAAGGGCCCCAGCAACACAGGCCTGTCTGTGGAGTGGGCTCCGCAGGAGATACCCACTCCTGTAAGGTTCCTCCACGGGAGGAATTCAGGAGGGTCTTGCAGAGTCCAATGGGGTTAGGGGGGTGGGTGAGGGTCTGCTAGGCTCTGAGGGGGAGGTGGTGGAGAGGAGGGCTCCCACCTGCCAGGGAAGCTCAGCCTGGGAGTGGGTCTCAGACCTACTACGTAAGAAGAAGGACCTCACCCTGGGCTGCAGTCCCCGAGGGCTTCCTGGAAAAGGGAGCCTGAGTCTTTGCTCAGCATGGCTAGGGTACAGGGAAGAGTGAGGGCCCCGACCTCACACGCCTGCCCTTGCAGGAGACCAACACTGGCTGAGCCTCTCATACGTACATGGGGAAACCAGGGCAGGCAGGGCCCACTTGCCAGGGAAACTGAGGCCCAAATGATGTGGGGCTCACCCAGGGCCCCCCAGCAGCTGCTGGTTGAGCCGGAAAGTGGAGCCTCCACCTGGCGTGGATGAGCCAGGTGTCAGGCAGGGTCTTCCGAAGGAGAGGAGATGGAGGCGAGGGGCCTAGGACTGGTAGGGCTTAAAGACCATCTTACCCACAGATGGGTGGGGGCCACATGGGGTAGCCCCCCAAGTTACCCGCAGGGACCTGGCCTGGCCCACGGGAGGTCAGGACGAGGGTGCTGCCCTCTGCCAAGCTAGGCAGCCGGGCAGAAACTGCCTCATGTCTGACCCCAGCCACCTGGGCCCCGGGCCCAGCCACTGGTGGGTGGGGTGCTGCCGTTCCCTGAAGCAGCCTAGCTGTCCCTCCCGGAGGGCTCTGGCCAGCCCAGGTGGGTGGGGGACTTAGAGGGCTGATTCAGAGCCCCCACCTCCATACAGTTCTCCCTGCATCTACCAGGTGCGGGGTCTCCAGCCATGGGGGGTTTGGACCCCGGGACTCCCCAACTATAGACAGTTAGGGTGCCTGCCACTGCCCAGAGCTAAGGCCCTAAGGCCCCAAGGAGGGAGGCAGCTATGGGGAGGAGGGAGCAGCCCCGGAGAAGGAATCTGGAAGCACCAGCTCCCATGGGGTGGGGCTGCCTTGGTCACTCACTGGGGCTCTGGAAGGGCAGGTGTGAATGGTCCCCCGTGCTGGCCCCTCCGATCGATGGTGGTCCCCAGGTGCTGTGTTAGGGGGGATGCTGGGGCCACATCCAGGTCCAGGGGAAAGTGTGTGGGGATCCATTAGTGATGTCTGTCGGGGCAGGGGTCTGAGTGTCCAGGAGGGCTCTGCCAGGTGCCCTGTCTGGTGCAGGATGAGGCTCTGGCCACGCCCACTGCAGCCCCTCCAGGGGTCCCAACTGTCCATCCTCACCCAGGCAGCTCCCTGGTCCCACCAGCGCAGTCTCCCCCACACAAGGGGGCACAGTTGGGCTGCTGCGGGGGTGGGGGCTCAGCAGGGGTGTCCCCTCTCCACTCCCCGTTTTCCTCCCCCATCCTCTTCCTCCCATCCTGCCCTCCCGGCCCAGCCTCTGCTCTCCTGCTCCTGCTGATCCTGCCCGCAGGGGCCTGGCCTGGCCTGGGGCCGCCCTGCTGGCTGTGTATGCACTGCAGCTGCCCACCCTGGCCCCTGGCTGCCCCCAGCCCGCACGCCCACACGCCCTCATGAGCTACGGGGATGAGTGGGTGGGACTGCCCCACGTGCGGCCCACCATCGACATCTCGATCCTCAAAGGTGAGTGTTCCTGGAGAGGCGGCCCCACTGCCCCCAGCCCCGCAGGGACACTCTGCAATGAGGGGCATGGGAAGAGAGGCAGGAGAGCAGGGCGACGGCCCAAGGCTAGCTCTGGGAAGGCTGGGCCCCAGGGGGGCACACAAGGGCCTGCTCTCTGCTCCCCATAGCCACCTCCTCCTGTGGGAACAGGGTGCCCTGGGGAAGGGGCTGTGGATTGGGGGAGATGGTAGGGGGGTGGGGGTGGGGTGGCAGGCGGGGCTGAGTTTTCCTTCAATCCTGCTCCCCCACCCCAAGGGGAGGTGGGAAGGGGGTCTGGGAGCAGCGCCCCCTTTGAGAGGCAAGACAGGCTGAGCTCTAAGAGGGAGGCACCCTGAAGGCTGGACAGAGGCCACACTGAGGTTGGATTTGGTTACCAACTTCCCAGGCCTCTCCTCCTTCAAAACCCAGTTCAGACACTTCCTCTGGCAGCTACTGGACCCCCATCGTCCCTGCCGTCCCAGTCATCCCCATGTGACCATCTGCACAGGCCTCAGAACTGCCAGGACCTCAGGGTGTGGCTGCTTTCTCATTGCCCCGTGGAGGGCGGGTTAGCGCCCCCCTGACAGATGAGACTGAGGCTCACAGAGGTGAGGTCACTTGCAAGGCCGTGTGGCCAGAGAATCTGACCCTTGAAACCTTGACCAGGGGCTTCCCCTTACCCGCACGCCCTCACAGGTGAGAAGGGTGAAGCGGGGGTCAGAGGCCGCTCCAGCAGGAGCAGGAAGGAGGGCCCGCCCGGCTCCCGGGGCCTCCTCCGTGGCCACAAGGGCCAGAAGGGGCAGGTGGGGCCGCCGGGCACCCTGTGCCAGCGTGCCTACGTGGCCTTCTCGGTGGGCTGGCGAGAGGGGCTGCACAGCACTGATGACCTCCAGGCTGTGCCCTTCGACACAGAGCTGGTGGACCTGGACGGTGCCTTCGACCTGGCCTCCGGCCCCTTCCTCTGTGCCGTGCCCGGCGTTTACTTCCTGAGCCTCAACGTGCACACCGGGAATTACAAGGAGACGTACCTGCGCATCACGTGCAACTGGTGGGCCGCAGCTGTGCTGTATGCGCAGCCCAGTGAGCGCAGCAGGGTGCAGACACAGAGCCTGCTGCTGGCGCTGGCCGTGGGTGACGCTGTCTGGGTGCGCATGTTCCAGAGGGAAGGCAACAACGCCATCTACAGCGAGCGCGGTGACCTCTACATCACCTTCAGCGGCCAGCTGGTCAAGCCGGACGCTGAGCTCTAGCAGCCCCCACGCCACATCCAGCCCTCAACGGCAGTCATTCCCGTAGCCCCGCAGCCCAGGACTGATGCCAGCTGAGATGGAGCACCAACTGCATGCAGACGCTGAGCTGAGCACAGGGCTGTGGCAGGAGCAGGACAGACCCGGGCCTGCCCTGCTGGAGATGACACAGACGAAGGTTTCACACCAAGACATTCAGGAAGCAGGCCCTTGTTTCGGGCATGTGGTGGGTGGGGGATGGGGGGGGCCGGAGCACCTCCACACACGATGGAGTTTGCTCCCCTGGTCGAGCTACTTTGCATATAAAGGTTGTGCCAGGAACCACTGCCATGGAGAGCTTTACAAAGCACCTATTGGGTGCCGGGCTGGTTGCTAGGGAGGCTGCAGGGTAGGGGAGGAAGGGGGTCAAGTGCAGATGCCGGCCCTCGTGGAGCCAACGCTAGCAGGAAGCATGATGGATTCCAGGGTGTTCGAGGGCAGCAGAGGCCACAAGACAGGATGAAATGGAGCAGGTTAGGGTGCTGGCCTGGCCGGGACGGGTCTCGTCCTTGGTGAACACACCACCAGCCCTGGTGGGCTGATTTTCTGGGGCTCAGCATCCCCTTGTCTGTCTGGAATGGGCTGGAAGGGGGAGGAAGCTCATACCTGGATGTGCACCTGAGCCCGGGGAGCCCCAGACCCCCACGGTGTCACCTCCTACTTAGGTGTGCTGATGCTGGGCCTGGCGGCAACGGGAAGTGACCAGGCTGGCTTCGTTCCTGTGGACGGGTGTGGGTGGACTTTGGCCATGCTCACTCCACAGGAAGCCCCTGTCCACCCCATGGTCGGAGCCATCAGGCTACCCCACCCTCGAGTCCACTCTGAATCTTTCCTTTCCTGCCACATGTCCTCCGGCCACTCTGGGACCTTCTGTCCAACCCCTGTGGCCCCATCACCTGCCGCCTCCCCTCTCGCCCTCCCCTGGCATCCCCTCCTGCAGCTGCTCCCTTCCGAATGAGGATTCTGGGCCAGTGAGGCTGCTGGGGCCCTGGCAAGAGCAGCGTCTGGAATCACCAGAGCCTGGCGAGCTGGCTGAGGTCCCGGGCCATGCAGAGGTGGCTGGAGCTGCAGGCTGGCTGGGCTGAGCAGGTCAGGGCCTTCCAGGTGCTGGACAGGCATGGGGTTTTCCACCTCAGAGTCTTGGGCCCACAGAATGCCGGCCTGGCTGATCCTGTCTCCTCATCACGTCCTACCCCTGCCCCCACTCCTTCCCACCAGGAGCCCAAAGCATCCTGAGATGGATCTGACTGGCTGGGGGCCCCACATCCACCGGGCCCTGGCAGATCCTCTCCAGACCATCATCGGCTGATGGGGGCGGTGGGGAGGGGTGGGGCCACTCATCCTTTTCACAAACAGGCACCTCCTTGTCCCCAGGGAGGGGACACAGCTGGGATCACAGTGACCCTCCCCTGCCACCACAGAACTCAGTTATCCCTCAGGAGCATCAACCCTGAGTGAGGCTGGAGCCAGGAATGTCCCACACCCACCCGTGAACAGCAGAGCCCACCCTCCCAAACACACAGGCCAGGCCAGGCCACATCCTTGACAGGTGGGGAAACTGAGGCCTGGCAAGGGGGTGTAGATCCCCAAGCCTGTGTGGGCTGGGAGCTGGTCCCCTCCGTGGACTGGGCTCTCTCCCCTAGTATGGCCTGGGATAGTGGGGGAGGCAGGAAATGGGCCCCCACTGGGGAGAGGCTACTGGGACTCCCTGTCTGCAGGGGGAGGGGGCTTTTTGTTTTAACACCTTTATTGGAGTATAATTGCTTTACAATGGTGTGTTAGTTTCTGCTGTATAACAAAGTGAATCAGCTATACATATACATATATCCCCATATCTCCTCCCTCTTGCATCTCTCTCCCACCCTTCCTATCCCACCCCTCTAGGGGGCCACAAAGCACCAAGCTGATCTCCCTGTGCTATGCGGCTGCTTCCCACTAGCTATCTATTTTACATTTGGTAGTGTATATATGTCCATGCCACTCTCTCACTTTGTCCCAGCTTACCCTTCCCCCTCCCTGTGTCCTCAAATCCATTCTCTACGTCTGCGTCTTTACTCCTATCCTGCCCCTAGGTTCTTCAGAACCTTTTTTTTTTTTTTTTAGATTCTATATATATGTGTTAGCATACGGTATTTGTTTTTCTCTTTCTGACTTACTTCACTCTGTATGAGTGGATGTAGGTCCATCCACCTCACTATAAATAACTCAATTTCGTTTCTTTTTATGGCTGAGTAATATCCATTGTATATATGTGCCACATCTTCTTTATCCATTCATCTGTGGATGGACACTTAGGTTGCTTCCATGTCCTGGCTATTGTAAATAGAGCTGCAATGAACATTGTGGTACATGACTCTTTTTGAATTATGGTTTTCTCAGGGTATATGCCCAGTAGTGGGATTGCTGGGTCATATGGTAGTTCTATTTTTAGTTTTGTAAGGAACCTCCATACTGTTCTCCATAGTGGCTGTATCAATTTACATTCCCACCAACAGTGCAAGAGGGTTCCCTTTTCTCCACACCCTCTCCAGCATTTATTGTTTGTAGATTTTTTGATGATGGCCATTCTGACTGGCGTGAGGTGATACCTCATTGTAGTTCTGATTTGCATTTCTCTAATGATTAGTGATGTTGAGCATCCTTTCATGTGTTTGTTGGCAATCTGTATATCTTCTTTGGAGAAATGTCTATTTAGGTCTTCTGCCCATTTTTGGATTGGGTTTTTTGTTTTTTTGATATTGAGCTGCATGAGCTGCTTGTAAATTTTGGAGATGAATCCTTTGTCTGTTGCTTCATTTGCAAATATTTTCTCCCATTCTGAGGGTTGTCTTTTCGTCTTGTTTATGGTTTCCTTTGCCGTGCAAAGGGTTTTAAGTTTCATTAGGTCCCATTTGTTTATTTTTGTTTTTATTTCCATTTCTCTTGGAGGTGGGTCAAAAATGATCTTGCTGTGATTTATGTCATAGAGTGTTCTGCCTATGTTTTCCTCTAAGAGTTTTATAGTGTCTGGCCTTACATTTAGGTCTTTAATCCATTTTGAGTTTATTTTTGTGTATGGTGTTAGGGAGTGTTCCAATTTCATTCTTTTACATGTAGCTGTCCCGTTTTCCCAGCACCACTTATTGAAGAGGCTGTCTTTTCTCCATTGTATATTCTTGCCTCCTTTATCAAAAATAAGGTGACCATGTGTGCGTGGGTTTATCTCTGGGCTTTCTATCCTGTTCCATTGATCTATATTTCTGTTTTTGTGCCAGTACCGTACTGTCATGATTACTGTAGCTTTGTAGTATTGTCTGAAATCCGGGAGCCTGATTCCTCCAGCTCCATTTTTCTTTCTCAAGATTGCTTTGGCTATTTGGGGTCTTTTGTGTTTCCATACAAATTGTGAAATTTTTTGTTCTGGTTCTGTGAAAAATGCCATTGGTAGTTTGACAGGGATTGCATTGGATCTGTAGATTGCTTTCGGTAGTATAGTCATTTTCACAATGTTGATTTTTCCAATCCAAGAACATGGTATATCTCTCCATCTGTTTGTATCATCTTTAGTTTCTTTCATCAGAGTCTTATAGTTTTCTGCATACAGATCTTTTGTCTTCTTAGGTAGGTTTATTCCTAGATATTTTATTCTTTTTGTTGCAATGGTAAATGGGAGTGTTTCCTTAATTTCTCTTTCAGATTTTTCATCATTAGTGTATAGGAATGCAAGAGATTTCTGGGCATTAATTTTGTATCCTGCTACTTTACCTAATTCACTGATTAGCTCTAGTAGTTTTCTGGTAGCATCTTTAGGATTCTCTATGTATAGTATCATGTCGTCTGCAAACAGTGACAGCTTTACTTCTTCTTTTCTGACTTGGATTCCTTTTATTTCTTTTTCTTCTCAGATTGCTGTGGGTAAAACTTCCAAAACTATGTTGAATAATAGTGGTGAGAGTGGATACCCTTGTCTTGTTCCTGATCTTAGAGGAAATGGTTTCAGTTTTTCACCATTGAGAACGATGTTGGCTGTGGGTTTGTCATATATAGCCTTTATTATGTTGAGGTAAGTTGGGAGAGGGCTTTCAGTCAGCAGCCCACCCCAGGGCCTGGGCCTGCAGCCTCCCTTGAGGGCTGTGACAGTCCCCCCGAGGCTGGATCTCGGCCAGCTCTGGACCAGGATAGGGGCTCCTGGCGTCCCAGGTATGAGACCCTCGCATCCCACGTGCAGGCCCTACAGCCCCATGAGGAAGCTGAGACTCAGAGGCGTGGGTCCCTGAGCTCAGGCCTGGGCAGGGCAGGCCTGTGACTCCAGACCCCAAGCACAGGCAGGGGTCTGTACCACAAGATGCACAGCATCAGGGTCTCAAAGGGATTCCTGCCCCCAGGAGCCCCAAGGCCCGACTAGGCCCAGCCGTGGCACATGGCAGGTGGCAGCAAGACTCTGGGGGGCTTGTTACAGCCAAGGGGTCGGGGGTTGGAGTAGGACATTCTGACTGGTGAGGCCCTGGCCCCACTAGAGACTGGAGGGTGCTGGGTGGGACCTCGGGAAGCCAGAGGAAAGGCCGGGACCCCTCTCCCCCATCCACATCCTGGGACCTGGCCCCTCCCGGGATGCTGAGTTGGGCTGAGAAGCCTCAGGCTGCACTTTGGCCCTTTGGCCTGTGTCCTTTTATGGCTGGAATAGCTGGACACGCCCAAGGTGCTTGGCAACCATCAGGGCATCAGGAGCCACTTCAGAGCGCTAATGGGGGCCGTGGTGGCTGGGAAGGTTCCACTGTAGAGATAAAGGTGCCCGAACAGGAGTGCGGGGGGTTGGAAGGACCCCAGTGTCCCTCTCTCCTCCCAGGTCCTGGACTCCCCTGCCACCCTGACAGGGACCCAGACCCACTGCATGCTGCAGGCCAACCTGGCCGGGCGGGGCCAGGAGAGCAGCCCCTGTCCAGCAGCTTCAGACAAAGCCTGGGCTCTTTCTGGCTCCTTGTGTGGCCTCAGCTCCCCTGTCCGGTATCAGGGTGCAGAGCCCTCCATGCTGCACTGGGCCCTGAGGGTGCAGGGCCGGGGTGGGCATTCCCGTGAAGGCTTCAGACCCCATGGCTGCTCGGCCTCCCTCTCACTCACTCTGTCCACGGTGCCTGGAAGGGAGGTGCTGGGGCAGCTTGGCTGAGCCTCCCGGGACAGACCTTGCTCCCAGCTGGTGACCCAAGAGAGCAGAGCAGGTCAGGCCAGAGGGTGTCTGACCAACTCCAAATCCAAGGCCACCCCCCATGCTCAGAGAGCCAGGGGCAGGGTGGGGGCTCCCCTTAGTGTGGCCGAGAACCCCTCGGAGGCAGCCGGCCAGAGCCTCAGAGCACAGGGATGTGCCAGGGGACACTGTGGGTGGGTCCAGGGCAAGGCGGCGGAGCCTGCATGCCCCCAGACCAGGTTTATTTAAAAACAGCGACTGAGAACAGGGTAGGATAAGGTGAAGTTGTTATCTCTGCAAAGTGATGAGCGGCCCGAGACTCAGAAATCCACATGCCCAGGCTGCCGCCCTGACCGCTTAGGAGATGAGAAGGGAAATGGCCCCAGTCAGAGCAGCAGCCTCTAGGCACCCTCTGCGGGGCCTCGGTGGAATCAGGACTGGCCTGCTGCAGGAGAAGAAAGCTGGAAAAGACTAGAATACAGGGCAGCCTGAGAGATGGATCCTGCGGGAGCCAGTTTCCCATATCAGTTTATCCATTTGGTGGAATTCCAACAAAATACCCATTTTTAAAACTTGGGTGAAATTCATATACCATAAAATCTACCATTTTTAAGTGAACAATACAGTGGCATTTAGTACATTCACAACGTCGTGCAACCCACATCTCTATCTGGTTCCAGAACGTTTTCATCACCCCACAGAAATCCCGAACCCGCGAGCTGGCACTCCCCGCCCCCGCCCCCAGCACCTGCTTTCTGTCTATGGATTTGCCGCTTCTGGACATTTTGTGTAAGTGGAATCACAAACTCTGTGGCCTCTCGTGTCCATCCGTGTTGTAGTGTGTGCTGGCACCTCACCCCTTGCCATGGCTGAGGGGTACCCCGCTGTGCGGATGGACCACGGTTTGCCTGTTCACCTGTTGATAAACTTTCAGGCTGTTCCCACCGTTTGGCTATTGTTTGTGCTATGGTGAACACCTGCGTGTAACACCCATTTTCTAACTTTGTGAAGTAGTGTTGAAGGGCGCTTGGAGGAATGGGTGGGCAGGAGCCAGCTCAGTTCTGTGTGCTCTCTCGGACATGGAAACAGATTTGGAAGATACGGTGATGGGTGCAATGACCACCAGGCAGACAACAGGAACCCCCAGAGGCCAGTCACCCAGGGGACAAGAGCCCGAGGTACAAGCGGGGTTGGGATGAGGGGGCGTTTGCGTTCAAGGGTCACCTCATGGACTAAAGCAGATATCAGTGAAGTAAAGAGTTGGCAGCAATACAACCATTAAAAATATGTGGGACACACACAACACACAACAGCCAAAAAGTGGGAACATCCAGGTTATCTATCGATGATGAACCAATAAAGTGTTGTTGGTCCCTCCATACACATTTTATGGAGTGTGTATTGTACCACAACTAAAAAATACGTGGGAATATTTAGCTAATTTCTGGATGGGAAAGACATATTTTTTTTTAAAAAAGGAGGAATTTCCCAAGCAGAAGAGGGATAGGTTTGATTTTGTAAAAATAGAAAATATTGTTCTACATCAGTCCTGAAGCCAAAACTCACGACGCTAGGAAGTGCTCCTGCCTTGGGGAGAGCAAGGGTGGGGTTCCTGCCTTCTAATGAGCCCCCAGATGGACGGAGAAATCTTGAGAGGACAGGAGATTCATCCGTGAAGGAAGGAGTGCTCCTTCTATACCGACCACCAAGGGCATCGCGTCCAGATATTGTTTCCAAGCTGCCTGATCACCACCATCATCTGTGTCCGTCAGGGAACCCGTGGGCCAGGCCTCGTGGGCCCCAGCAGGGTGGCTCCAGAGGACACATGGGCAGACAGGTCCACTGTCCAGAGGGCCGAGAAGGCCGCAGCCGTGGGTCAGGAGAAGGAAACCCAGCAGCGCAGCTCAGGGGAGCCTGGGTCCCCTCCCCTTTGCATCAACAGCTTCCAGATCCTGCCTGGTCCCAGGCACCCCTCAGCATGGCCCCTGGAGGGAGAGTGAGACCCGGGCTCCAGTGTGGGGAGAGGTCGGGGGACCCTGGAAGCTGACCCTCATCCTAGGGCGGCCCTCTCAGGCCTGATGACCACAAGGGCACAGACCCCTACGGACCAGGCCACCTTTCAGGTGCACAGCAATGGAAGCCTGGCAGCGTGTGGGAAGGGGGAGGGGAGAGGGTGGGCACTCTGTCCCCAGAACGGCTGCTGCCTTCGGCTGCAGGAGGGCCGTGGGTCTCCTTGTCCTGAGAGCCCCATCCCCCACCCGCCAGGTGGTAAAACTACCCACCCACCACTCTGCAAAACATCCTTTAATTAAACCCTCCTCAAACTGCCCAAACGGAGGGGACACCTGTTTCCTGGGGGGCGGGGGGTGGGTGGGACAATTGGGGGCGCGGGGAGCCACTCAGGGTGGGAGCAGAAGGGAATCATGGCCAGTCCCCACTGCCCAGCGGTCAGGTTCCTCCATCTGGAGAGCCGGCCCCTGTGGATGGCACCAGGAGGACCATGCCCCTCCCCCTACTGGGGTGCCCCAGTGCCTACACCCACAGGCCCAGCGCCCTATACCCCGCAGCCACGGTCAGCTGTCTGTGCAGATGTCACGGAAGAGAGTGGCTGAGAAAGGGCCTCAACCCCCTCCCCAGAGGCAGGGGCCAGGGGAGAGAGGTTTGCTCGGGCAGAGACACTGCTGCCCCCAGTGTGGGGACCCACGCAGATGGAGCCCCCAGACCCCCATCAGTGCAGATACAACAAATGCATAGCTGTCACCACCATGTCCAGATATGCAGCCTGAGGGAGTGGGGAGGGGGTGGGCCTGGGACAGGGAGGAGCAAGGGCCCTGGAGAGGGGTGAGAGCTCGGGGAGGGAAAGATGGAGACGGTGACCCCAGTCAGGCTCCCGGACAGTCACTGGACCTTCAAGGTAAGGACCCCAACTGGACAGAGCCGCCATCACTCAATTATCAATCAATTATCACATCAATCACTCAGTTATTCATTCAGCAAACACACTTCAGGTTCATGGTGGCCAGACCAGCCCTCAGGAGCCAGGATAGCATGGGCCAGTCTGTACAGGACAGCAGCGGAGGGGAGGCAGCACTTTAGGGCTGGGATCCCCCATCAGCCAGGATGGAGGGGGGTCATGGACCCAGCAGTCTCTCCAGGTCCTCAGCCCACCCAGTCCTTGAAGTCCAGGGTTCTGCTGGGGCCCTGACAGGTGACCAGCCAAGACCCTATTCTCAACGTCGATCACCTCCCTGACACCCCCAAAGGGTGTCCCAGCTCTCAGCCCCCAGATTCCTGTGGGAAGTTCTTCCTGGTGTCTACCCATGGTCTGCCCTCCTCCTGTCCCAAAATGCCCAAGAGGGTGGGCCCTTCCTGACACTTCCTTGGGGCCCTACCCAGGGCACCCCTCACTCAGCTCTCAGGGTGGGCCAGCCTTGGTCTCCCTCACTGTGGGGCTACAATACCGGCTCTGCCTGTGGGGGCTGCACCTCCGTCACCCACCCCTCCCACCCTGCACCCCCCCTGCCTGGCAAACAGCTCCCGCCATCCCGATCCCAGAGGAAGCCTCACCCTGCCCCGCAGGCCGGATTTCCTGAGTAAGGTCACTCTGGGAGCCACTGGAGCCCAGTGGCCAATAAAACCCATCGATGCGGAGAGAGAGACAGTAAAGCAGGTCACCCCCCGAGGGCATTTGCTCTCCCCGCCCCCTGCCCCACTCAGGGCCTGTGGACCCGGGACCTGCAAGCAGTGTGGTGGCGGCTCTGTGGTCCCCGCAGCTGTGCCCAGCCTGTGCTGGGTGCGGAGGGCAGTGGCCAGTCCAGGCTGCATCCCCAGGCCCACCGTGCCATGTCCACGGCTCCCTGGGCTCACATTTCTCCTGGAACACTCCTGTCCCCGCTTCCCTACAGGCTCTCAGCAGTGCCTAGTCCTCACTTCCTCCCATTCAGTGTCCCACCATGGCCAGTCCTGGTCACCAGCTCCCACCCAGACCCAGGGTCCATGGGCTGCCTGGAATCAGCTCCTCCACTCACTGGGTCCATCAGGCTCTGGGCACACACACAGGCACACACGTGTCTACACATGCACATGCATACACACCCACACGTTCACACATATATACACACAGCCACATGCACGCACAGAGGCACATACACACACACACTCACACACAGGCACACATGCACACACACTCACGCCCCTCACACCCCTCACAGGCAGGACTGGTCAGGTTGCTGCTGGTGTCTGCAGTCCCCACACGGGCACTCTTGGCTGGCGCTACCCTGGGGAGGGAGATCAAGATGCCAAATCAATTGGGAGAAATTGACCTGGGCAGATATTTCTGAGCCATCTGCTTGCTCCCCCAAATTATTCTGAGTGGATGCACTTTGCATCCGAACCCAGGGGTGGTGGGAAGTGGTTGGTTGAACGAACCTGTTTCTCCCAGGCACCCATCCCTCCCTGGGATGCTGGTCCCCCTAGGGCCGGGCGGGGGTGGCTTTGGTCACCCCCACCCCCAAGATGGAGCCCAGGAGTGGCAGAGACAGCCTGGGGCTCAGGAGGCGGCCGCGTTCCCACTTGACCAGGGACGGGGGCAGGGGCCCCAAACGAGCCACCCACTCCCGGCACCCACCAGCCACGGAAGAATCAGATGCATCCCCTGCATCCTCCGGGGCCGAATCCTAACCCTGCCACCCCCAGGAGGCGGGCCGGGACAGCCCCAGCCCTGGCGTTCCTTTTAGCTGGCTTGTGTACACTTTCCCCTGCCTTATCATCTAAGCGTACCACTGCCCACTTCCAGCTGGGTGTTTGCCTACCCCCATCCAGCCGAGTATGATCCACTTGCTCTGATTTGCACTGGCTTCAATCGGCTCCAGGGACAATATTTGCTCTGGGAAAGAGTCAAACATTTATTCTCTAATTTATTCAGGAAGCGGTTGTCAAACACAAGCGCCCTCATTATGTGATCTCGTTTTCAGGGCTTGGCCTCTGTCTGGGGTCTGTGCTGAGGCCCAGGTAGCGCTGACCCAGGCTTTCCCCTGCCCAGCACGGCTCTGCCTGCTCCCCGCACCCTCCTGGTGTCGGCATCCTGCTCTGGGACAACTAAGGGCAACTGAGTTGGGGGCGGCACTGGGCAGGGCTGTCTCAGATGGGGGCTTGCGGGTAAGTGACCCCCACATTCTGGCTTTTCTCCTTCCAGCCTCGCAAAGAGGCCCAAGCACCAGGGAGCCCAAGGCCTTTCCCAGTGAGGCTGCCAGGGCATCTTCTCTGGGACCCGTTTTCGCGCCTGGGGGGTGGGAGGAGCGCATTTCTCGGGGGTGGAGAGGACAGGAAGCCGAATTCCTCCAGGGTCTGGCATCTGCGTACGCCCCACTCGGCCTGGCCTCTCCAGTCTGCTGTTTGCCTTGGGAGGCCGCTCTCCCCACTGCTGTCTGGCTATTTCTCCTCTTCTGCTCCAGTCCCCCTCCTTCTCCGGGAAGGAAAGCAGAAAAGGTGGCAGTGGGTTCCTGTACCCTCACCTGCCCCCGCTCCACACACCCAGGACGGCCTCTCCCGGGTTCCCCTCCCGCGGCCTCCACGCTCACAGCTTGCTGGTCTGCATGAGCCCGTTGGCCTTGCAGCTGCGTGCGGGCAGCATGGCCTCCTGCAGCCGGCTGCTCTGGCCCGGCCGTGGCTCCGTGGCATCCGCGTCCTCAGTGCCGTAGCTCTTGCGGAGGCACAGAACCTTCCGGAAGCTCTGGCGGAAGTTGTCGGAGAGGAAGCCGTAGAGCAAGGGGTTGGCACAGCTGTTGGCATAGGACAGCACGACCACAAAGAAGTACGCGCCGGCGGAGGCGGGCTCCTCGGGCAGCACAAAGGCCAGGTTGACGATGTTGACAATGAAGAAGGGCAGCCAGCAGCCCACGAACACCAGCACCACCACCACCACCATGCGGGTCACCTTGCGCTCTGAGCGCCGCCGCGTGGAGCCCACGCGCATGCCCGACGCCTTCAGCTTCACCACGATGAGCAGGTAGCACAGGCAGATGACCAGCAGCGGCCCAAAGAAGCCTAGCACGGATGTGTAGATGATGAAGATGGCACCCCACAGGCCCACAGGCTCTGGCCAGCTGAGGTTGCAGGTGTTCCACCCCTCCTGGATGTCTGCAAACACCACCAGTGGCAGTGACATGACCAGAGAAAAGGCCCAGACCGTGGCGCTGGCCAGCTTGGCCACCCGAGGGCGGCGCCAGCGGGCGGAGCGGATGGGGTGGACCACGGCCAGGTAGCGGTCCACGCTCATGACGGTCAGGCAGAAGATGCTGGTGAACTGGTTGATGCCGTCCAGCGTCATGACCAGGCGGCAGAGCACGGGGCCGAAGGGCCAGTAGGAGATGGCGTTCTGCGTGGCCACGAAGGGCAGCCCCAGCATGAGGAGCACGTCGGCCACGGCCAGGTTGAGGATGTAGATGTTGGTGACCGTCTTCATCTTGGCGTGACGCAGTACCACGTAGATGACCAGCGCATTGCCACCCAGCCCCACTGTGCACACCAGCAGGTAGAGCACGGGCACCACCACCGCCCGGGCACCTGGTGAGGGCACCAGCCCCGCCAGCGTCCCATTCGCGCCACCGCTGCCTGTGGCTGCCGAGGAGGCATTCCAGCTGGTCAGTGGGGAGGCCGGGAACAGAGGCTCCATCGTGGCCACCGCGGGCAGGGCAGGGTGAGCGGGAGCGCCGGGCGCATCCACTGCAAGAGAATGAAGCACACGGAGCAACTGACCAGGAGGGTGTCTCCCCTGCGCCCGGCCCCACTGGCCCAGGAGGTGCAGGATTACCCCATGGCGCCAGGTAAACATGATTACTCATGTTCAACTGGGCCGGGAATCACATTAAGCAAATTGTTTGGAAAACAAGCCCAGAGAGGAAGGAGCAGCAGGACAGCTGCCGTGGGGGCAACGGGCAGGCGGCCCTGTGAGCCCAGACGCCGTCTGTCGGTACCACGATGGCTTCCAGAGACCTGACCGTCCCTCTCCACCCCAATGCCCCCCTTCCTGGCTCACCCATGGCCACTCTCGAGTCTGTGGCAGGCACCGTCTCGCTGAGGCCTTGTGGAGTCCTGGGGGTGGCACTGATACACCCAACTCACAGATAAGGGACGAAGGATGGTGGGAGTCACCTCCCCGGGGACTCGCAGGACAGGTGGAGAGGGGTGGGGGGAAGGATAAGGAGGCTGAAACATCGGCTGGGCACCGCAAGCCCAGGCCAGCCAGAAGTGCAGTGACACCGGCCAGGCCCGCTCTCCTGGGTGACCCCAAAGCTGGACTCTGGGTTGCCTCCTGGAACCATCGGAGGGTGCCGGGCCTTCCGTGTGGCCGAAAAACCAGAACTCAGGCTGCAGAGGCTCTGCCAGTGTCCAACTGGTGAGCCACGTCCGCGTCACCCCAGCAAAGCCCCAGCCGCATGGCCAAGAGGAGCTGGTTTCCCTGCCCCCAACAGCTATCCGCCACAGCACGGATGTCACTGGGCCAAGGAGACGACCAGGGACGTAGATGCACATGCTCTCTGGCAGGTCCATCACCCCCAGCCCAAGGACAGCAAGTCTGAAGCCCCAGGCAGAGGGCACCGAGCGGGAAGGGGTATATGGGGACCCCACACCGTGAACAAGCAAACACACGACAGGCAGAGACGAATTACAGCCTGAGCCACTGGCCAGGAGGAAATGCATGTGTGCGTGTGTGGCGGGGGAACGATATGGGGAGCGTGGACGGAGGGAAGGCTTCAGGGGTGATGGGGCTTTGTAGAGAAAGAGCCGAGGCAAAGATGGGGGAATGGCATCTGCAGGTCAGGGTGATGGGCACACGTGTATCCATTATATCGTTTTTGTACTTTTCTCTATGTTTAAATTGTTCATAAAAACGGTGATGCTCAGGAGAAAATAAATACCTCCATTGATGAGGAGGAGAGGAGGAAGGGAAGATGGGCGCTGACACCTCCGGCAGGGGATGTGGGGCTAGCAGGGAGTCTAAGTGCCCCCAGGGGACCCAGACAAGGGCCTGAGCGGGGCTGGAAAGGGCCATAATGACAAGCCAGGGTTAGCTGACCCCCAGTGCTCCCAAGTCACCTCAGCACAGAGGCCACCAGGCCCGGACTGGGGACCCCAGGGTTGGGGAGGGCAACTGAAATCTTGTAGACAAGGGGGCAGAATAACCAACTCTGACAACGACAGGGAAAAACCCTCTGTTCCAGATGGGCGGACACACCCGGCTGCTAACAGACACTGGGAAACACGACCCAGAAAATCAACAGTGAGAAGGTGGATCAGTGGATTCGTTTCAGGTGAAATAAAAGTAAATGACTGAACAAGTGTGCTTAAGATATGTTTTAAAATGTTTAGAATCCTCTAGGTATGGATAAAAATATTCTGAAATGAATTCGGCTTCTGTCTAAGGAGTAAAATGAACAAGTGTCTATTTTTGAAAATTACAACTCTTGGGTGTGAAAAACATCATCATTTGGACAAAAAAAAAAAAGCCCCACAAGTCTGGACACAGATGAAGAGAGAATGGGGGAATCGGAAGAGGAGCTGAAGGACTCCCTCGGAGCAGGTGCAGAGGTGGGGGTGCAGAGGTACCTGCAGAACTGACTCAGGGCAAGAGTCCTGCTCAAAAGGGAAACCCTGTCCCTAACAGGATAAAGAAAAAATGCAGCAGCGTCAGAGTCAACCTACAGAGAGTCGAGGACGAAGAGAAAACCCTGAAGAACGCAGACGGGCTGTCTGTACGGAAACCCAGAACAGTGCGGGTTAGGATAGGACAACAGGTTCCGTAAGCGGGGGGGGGACCTGGGGGAGCCGGGGGAGAGAGAAACGCTGTCACCCCTGGAATCCCCACCCGGAGGAGGCTTCCGGCTGGCCTGAAGGGGAAAGAGACCTTTCTCTGTGCGTTGCTGAATTTGCTGGTCCAGGTGCTGAGCACACCTGCTGTATATCATGACCTGATATGAGGTGTATGACAAAAATTCTGTTTAAAAAGAAGGCCAAGGTAGGCTGCCAAGGGATGACGCATTTCAAGACAAAGCTGACGGCAGGTGGGGGTGGGGGGGACTTGCCCCGTGGTCCAGTGGTTAAGACTCTGCACTTCCACTGCAGGGAGTGCAGGTTCGATCCCTGGTTGGGGAACTAAGATCCCACATGCTGCGAGACGTGGCCAAAATAAATAAATAAATAATAAAAAAGATGTTTTAAAATACAAAGCTTGGGGGTCCCTTGGGCTGTGCTCTGGGTTGGGGGCAGGGGTGGGTGGGGCTGGTGCCCAGATGGCAGGAGGGACACCCCGGACACTCTGAGACTGGACACCTGCAGGCTTGATCTGGTGGGTGGGAATTGACCTGTTGATCCCTGTTCCCCAGGGCCTGGCACAGAGGGGCCCCCTCACATTTTAAAAAGAAATTAAATGTAAAATAATGTTTAAAGCTCCCTTGAGGTGCTAATGGGGAATGAATTCTAGAAGGACGCTGGTCTAGAGACAGCCAGGTGGATTGTGTGAGCATCAGGGTGGAGAGTCCTGGGGCTACACCCTCTCCCCAAAGATATCCAAAGCAGAGGCTTTCTGGGGGCTGGGTGGAGAAGGAGCTCGGACGCACCTGAACGTGAGTTTGATTCTAAATCAGATGAGCACCTTGTCTTCAGGAAGCAGCCAGGTGTTCCTGCTGCCCAGAACCCAGAGGGTGCTGAGCAGACTGCCAGGCCCCTGCGTCCCCCCAGATACCCCAACGCCTGAGTTAAACTTCAGAGAAGTGAAGAACAAAATTAGGTTGATCGTGCCGCTCCTGCCTCTTGGAACATAATTCTGCTAGAGCCATCATTCAGAGAGAGCAATCTTCTTAGTCACAGAAATCACACGCTCGTGGGGAACTTATCCCTCCAGCCCTTCCCCTCTGCGGGTAAGGGATTCGGGGTGGGGGGTAGCTGAGGAACGACCACGGGCCAACACTGGGGCTTTCTGACCCAGAGGCCCCCACCAGGAAGGGACCACCTGCCCACTGCTGTGGCACAGGGAATAGAGCCCACCCCCTGCCCCAGCCCTTCCCTACACACTGGCCAAGGGGTCTTAGGTAAGTCACACCACTACTCCGAGCCCTGGCTCCCTGTAACAGGTGACACCTACAAAGCCACTGAGCAGAGGAAATGAGTCCAGGCACACAGTGGCGCTCAGTAGCTGCTGAGATGCCCGACACATAGCAGTGCTCAATAGCCACTCCCGCTCCCGTGCCCCAAACAGCCCGGCGCCTCCGCCCCAGCACCAGCAGCCCTGGGCTCTGTGGAGAATGTGCCAGAGCCTCCCCAGGGGACCTGGGAGGGGACCTCGATGCTCAAGTGTTCCATGCCCTGGGGGAGGATCAGCGTGGTCCAATCCCTTCGAGGCTCACCCAGTGTGAGGTCAGCAGGAAGGAGCCGGCCCTGCAGCCCAGGGGCAGCTGTGGAAGCCACCGAGATCGAGGCTTGCTGGTCCTGGGGCCTCACCTGTGCAGGTTGGGGGCAAATGGATGGAGGATGTCGTGGCTAAGAGGACAGGCCTCAGCACCACCCAAGGGCCCCCACCCAGGCCTGCCTCCCCTGGGACGGCCTGGATCGTGGGTGCAGCTGATGGCAACCCCCACTCCTGTCCCTCCCCTGAAACACACTCCATCTGTCCTTAAGGCAGCCTTGGTCTGGGGTATCCCTTCCACATGAGGGGGAAACCGAGATGGGTGAGGGTAGGCTCCACGCAGCAACAGGGAGGCCAGGCTGGTACAGCCCCCTCCTCAGGGTCTCTGCAGGGTCTGTATGCCCTGCAAGAAGTTTCCAAAGCCACATTTTGCCCCCAGCATACTTTCTCATAACTCCCGGTCACTATTTCACTGGGAACCAATGGTGGGTCATTGTTATCGGTGCCAGCGACCACGTCTGCCCGGGAGGCTCCCCGTCCTCCCCTCGAGTGGCCGCTGTCCCCAGGAACCTGTTCGCTTCAAAAGAGGCTCAGCAGCAGCCAGGACTGCCTCACACTTTGCGCAGCAGGCGCTCTCCCACTCGCTTTCTCCCCAGAACCCCAGGCTGGCAGGAGGGGCAGGGACAAGGCAAGTGGGCAGGTGAGGGCCCCACCTGGACCCTGGGTGGGCAGATAGCACACAGGTGAACTTCCAGGCCGCGTGCTCCCTTCTGGAGAGGGTGGCCCCCAGAGCACAGGTGCCAAGACCTGGACACGCCAGGGTTCCATCCCCAGCCGCCAGGGCCCCAACCCCTCTACTCCCCAGTCCAGGGTGAAGCACACCGGGAACCCCAGGACCAGGCACCTTGTGCTCTGCAAGGCAGGGCCCTGGAGCTGGCTCGACACTGCCTGCACTCTTCCCACTGCTCACGGACCACCGCCTCCCCTCTGCCAGCACCCCCCACCCAGGAGCCCCCGCGGCTCCTGCGCCCTCTGCGGTCTGCTTTTCTCGCACCCACTCCAGCCACAGCCTCCTCGAGAACCCTCCCGGCTGCGCCGCCCACCGCTGCGGCGCCCTCCGTGGGGAGGTCGGGCCGGGAAAGGCACGGTGGGCAGAGCCAGAGCGGGTCGACCCAGTCTCCCTGAGGTGTCTGCCCTGACTCTGGCACATCGGGTCCAGAGGCCGGAGGATGGCGAGGGTGGGGAGCGAGGGAGTGGGAGAGGATGGCGGCCGAGGCTGGGGGCAGACGGAAGGGGAGGGGAGGGACTCAGGACGGAGGCAGGAGAGCTCCACGAGTGCCAGGGCGGCGCAGGGCTGCGCGCAGGGTGGTGAGACTCGTGGAGAGGGTAAAGGACATCTGTGAGGGACCCTGGCGAGAGCGGAGGGGAGGGCGCGGGCGGGGATGCGGGAGACAGGGGCGCGCGGCACTCACCTGGGCAGGGCAGCCCCTCGGGCTCTCGGGGAGCCAAGTGCCCGCGCTGCGCTGGCTCAGGACTCTGGGCTCCTCTCTGGGGCTCGGGGTGCTGACGGGGAGGCGGGGAGCGGTAAGCGTCGGAGGGAGGTGGGGGTGCCTGGGGCGGGGCGGGGCTGGGGGCGGGCACTCGGCTCCCCGCGGGGCCCCACGCCCAGTCCATCCTCTGTCCCTTGCTCCTCCCCGGGCCTCCGCAGTTCACCCGCAACCCTCGTCCTGTAGGCGGCGACTCCGATGACAGCGGCACCCCCACCACATTCTCTTCTGTCCGCTCTGGCCTTAGACCCGAGCTTGGGGGTCCTGCCCCCAGAAGGGGTTTGAGGGGATTCAAAGTGCCCTTCCGAAAGTCTGAGGAGGATTGAGGAGGGGCCCTCAACTCGGGGTGAAGCGCTGGAGGCTGACTCTGACGGATAGAGTGGGGCTGTGTCCGAGAGATGGGGGTCAGGACGACGGCCAAGGGGCAGCAGGTGGCCACAGCTGGCTGGGTGGCTCACTCTAGGGTCTCCCCTTAGCAGGCATCAGAGTCACCCAAAAGAAGGCATCTAAACGCAGGTGTCTGCCTGTCACGCCCAGGGGGCTGACTCCACAGGTGGGCAGGCCTGAGAATCTTCATTTCTGCCAAGCTCCCAGGTGATGCTACTGCTGCTGCTGCTTCAGGGGCCGCACCTTAACAGCCAGTGACTTTAACCAGCAGTGTTGAGCACCTGGGCTCCATCAGGCAGGGAGAGCTGGGTGGGGGTCTGGACATTCCCTCACCAGGATGCAGCCCCCAGCACCCTTACCCTGCCCCCATCTGGGGGAGCTCAGCTCTGGTTGAATGAAATGAGCTGCTCTCAGATGATGGCTTGACCCCCAAGACAGCAGGACCCTCACCCGAGGGGATGCAGGCAGCCATGGGCTGTATATGGAGGTACTGGCAGGTCCCTCAGCAGGGCTGTGTGCCTAGACCCTTTCTTTTCTTCTTCATGGTTTTCTGTGATATTACAGTTTCTACAAGGAGCATGGCTTATGATTTAATCAAGAAAAAGCACCTAGAGATCTAAGGATCCCAGCCCGGAGGCCAATGCCTCTCTTCACACAGGCTCCCCTTGGGGAGGCTGGGCTGCTTCCTGGAACACACAGTACCCCCTCCCCAGCCAGACTCAGACCCCCATATGCTCAGGAAGTCACCAGCCTCCCTTCCCCCACCCCAGGCTATCTCCCTCGTGTCCCCCAACTCTCTCTCTGAGGAGGCTGCACAGACCCCACACCCATGGACATGAGGCCAGGAGCCCAGCCAAGGGGAAATGGAGTTGGGGAGTGGAAAACCACCCCCTCGGAGTGCAGCTCTCCCCTGTAGTCCCTGCCAGTCTGTCCAAGGGCTGAGGAGTCCTGCTGGCCATCAGACGGGCAGCTGCCAGCCTGGCCTGCAGATGGAGGCTCAGTGGCCCAAAAGGAAGCTGATGTCTCTCCTGATGACCCGCTGGGAACAGCGGCTGCAGCAGGACGGCCCACGCTGAGGTCCAGATGTCCCAGGTGACTGGTGCAGGAGGCCTTCTGGATGGGACGAAGTGGCAAGCCAGGGCCAGGCTGCACGTCCCGCTTGGCTGGCACATGCATGTGGCCTGTCGCATACTCAGCAGATTCACACACACACTCTGGATGCGTTTAGGTGGGAGACGCAGAGTTCCCCGCGCGCCCAGGTGCCATGGCTGTGCAGGGTGGTGCAGATGCTACTACGGACAAAACAGACAAGGCCGTATTCTGTGAGCTCCAAGGCTGGCAGAGAGAGGGGTGATAGATCAGAAATAATTTAATGGATGTACTTTTAGACTGTCACAAGTGGAGAGGATCAGGGTGACGGGAAAGAGAGCAGTGGAGACAGGAGGCTAGGGAGAGCCTCTCCAAGGCTCACTGTCCTGGGTGCAGGGTCGTGGGGGGGGAGGTCAGTGCCTGGCACACAGGGGGGACATGGCCCTGTGAGCGGGCAGGTGCTTGGTCAGTTACAACCCAGCATCAGGCTGGGACGCCCCCTACACCATAACATCTGTGGGGTGTCTCACCTGGGCCACCCTGGGGGCTCTGATTCCAAAGGAGAAAAGATGCCTGGAGAGGTGGTCAGTTCACCCTGAGGCTGCCTTCCTCTCCTCTGTCGCCCCCGCTCCTGCCAGGCACCCCCTGGCCTCTGAGCCCTGGTTCTGAGCCCCAGGAGATCAAGTGAGGTGAAGCCCTGAGACACTCTGCGGAGGTCACGCCAGCACCAGAGAGGAGGGCGAGGATTAGTGGCAGCCGGGAGCCATGGCAACAGGACAATGCCCGAGGGACTCCCCAGGGATGACCCCCGGACCCCTCCCACGGGAAACCCACCCTCTCTGTAGCTCTGCTGTGGCCTGTGATCCCCCTTTCCAGAGGTGGAGGCCAGTGGCTGCTGGACGTAACATCCCCCCAGCCACTCTGCCCCTGCCTGTACTCAGGCACCCAGGCTGAGGCTCCCCGTAATTATTCAAAAGCGACGGAGGCTGACTCCAGTTCACCTGGAAACACCCAGGAGCTGGGGCGGGTCCTGGGGGGCTGTGAAACCCTCTCCATCCTCCCGCCAGGCTGGCCTCTCCACTCCCTGGATGCTCCATGCTGCCTCCCACCGCGGAGCCTCTGCCCTGGCCGCAACCCACCTCCCTTTCCCCACCTGTAAGCTTGAATGCCCCCTCCTCCAAGAAGCCCCCTGGCTGCTCCATGCTCCATGAGGGCTGTTTGTCCCTCAGCCACCAGCACTCCCAGACCGTGTCCCCCTGGCAACATCCTTCCTGGTTGCAGAAGGTGTGAATGCTGGTGAGTGAGCATCTCCAGGCGCCACGGTGGGCTCCCCGGGACGCATGGGGCCTTCGGTGGGGGCTGAGCTCCTAGGGACCTGGGAGAGGCTGGGCTGACCCTCCTGGCCGTGGTCTCAGGCTTCAGTGGGCACTTTGTTAAGATGAGACTTCCCTGCCTTTGGGTTGGGAGGTGGGGTGTGGGGGGCTTCACCCCAGGGCTTAGTGGGCATCGTGCTGTGCTGAGCACCCTGGAGGTTCAGGGTACAATGGGGACAAGAGAGCCAGCCCCTGGTAAAGGGGAAGGGAGAACAAGGAATCTGGGTGGAAGACACTCCAGGAGACTTGGCATCCACGCTGGTGAGAAAACCTGCACCCCTGGGGTCACTGGGACACCCCACCCCCACCCCTGCCAAGGCTCTTCCCTCGCTTGCTGGTTGCACCACCTCAGTGAGGCTGCTGGCCCGCCCTGCGCACTCTGATTGGCTTAGCTAGGAGAGGGGCAGAAACGTGGGGGTGGGGGGAGCCTGGCCCTACCCAGGCCTAGTGAAGGAGGTGGAGCCCTCGGGTCAGTGAGTCCAGAGGGTCAAGACGGCTGAGTGCCATGGCCAGTCCCCCAGGAGGAGGGCCTATGCCTCCTGGCCTGGCCCCACTGCCCGCACAGGTGGGCGCCTCCCCAGCCTGCCGCTTGGGGGCGGGAGAGCAGAGCTCTGCAGGTCCCAGCTCTTCATCTGAAGGTGGGGAGACAGGCTTGGAGAGGGCGGGGGCTTGTCTGGGCGCAGAGCAAGCCTGGGCATCCAGACTGGGGCCTGCTCAGGACACCCTGCTGTCCCTCAAATGGAGGGGCTCTGGCAGGGCCTGGGTCATCCTGGAGAGGCCTCTTGGGGTGACTCAGCAGCCCCCTCTTGCCAAAGTCTCCCCATAAGTGGGACTGGTCCTCCGCACCTCCTCAGGCCATTGCTTCTGGGGGCTGCAGGCTCCGCCTGGGCGGGGGTGAGGCGGGGAGCAGCTGAGGCCCGTCCACACGGGGTGTACGGCCATTTCCAGGACCATCCTGCCCATGTGGTGTCGGGTACAGCTGTCGGCACTGACTCAGTGGAGGGTGTGAAGGCCTCCAGAGGGAGGGGGAAGGCACAAGCTTCCAAAATTAGCAGACATGCAGTGGGGCTGGCAGTGACTTGTTTGCACACAGCGTCACTGATCAGCAGAGACTCGCCAAGTGCCTGCCCTGAGCCCGGAGTGTTTGGGGGACAAACGTGCAAGCACTGCCCGCCTGAGCACAATGCACAGAGGTTGTCCCTTTTCCTGAGGTCACCGGGAGAAGGTAGCAGAGTGGCATCCAACCCCTCCCGGCACCAAGGCTGTGGGCTTCCCTTGCTCCCTGGCCAAGGGGGTAGACGGAGGTGCCGGGGGAGACCTAAGGTTTGGAGCCCAGGGATGAGGAGACAGCAGTGTTGGGACAAGAGACGGATGACGCACCCAGACTGGGGATGCTGTGCGCCGGGAGCCTGGGTCCGAATGGGGGACTGACCGGGAGGCGGTGATGCGCCCACAGAGCTACAGCTCCCCCTCCCCACGCAGACTGTAGGCTGCATAGACCAGGCTCCCCTGTGGCCCTGACCTGGTTTGTGGGTTTCGGCTGGTTCCACCTGCAACAACCTGAACCCCCAGGGGCAGGGACGGGAAATGCCCAAAGGCCGGGAGTGGGGGTTCTAGACATGAGGAGCTGCTGGTCGGCAGGGCCTTCTTCCAGGGGTCTGGGGTCAGCTCATTGGGGGTGAGACTGAATGTACAAAATGACAAGAGCCAGCCACATGTGACAAGACCACAGAGGTGTGGTCTCCCGTGGTCTGGAGGCCAGAAGTCTTCAATCAGCGTGCCGGCAGGGCCGCACTGTCTCCTAAGGCTCTAGGGGAGAATCTGCTTCCTGCCTCTTCCAGCTTCTGGAGGTGGGACTGTCCTTAGCATCCCCTGGCTGTGGCCACATCCCTCCAACCCCTGTCTCTGCCTTCACAGGCCTCTCCTCCGGGTCTGTATCTCTCTGCATCCTCTTTTTAGAAGGATGCCCCTAAACCCAGGATGAGTTCATCTTGAGATCCCGAATTACATCTGCAAAGGCCTGATTTCCAAATAAGGTCACATGAATTTGGGGGGATGCTTTTCAATCCAGTACATAGGGTGAGCATGTTATGTCTACAACTGAGTAAGTGGGGTGGAGTAGGGGAGGCAGCTGGCAGCCAAGGGGCTGCCTCTGTTGGAACCAGAACGTGAGTTAAACAGGACAAAGATAGTGGTGTCCTGAGAGCACACGTGGGCAGGGACCCATCCCGGCCTTTCTCACCCGTGTTTCTTCCCACATGAGTCACCCAGTTACACCGAAACGATGGTGCAGAAGGAAGAGAAAGCACCGTAGCCCCTCTCCTCTGTGCCACCTCGCTCACCGAAGCAGAGGGTTGCAGCGTGTGTGAATTCGAGTGTGAAATCAGCTGCCTGAGTCTTGGGCAGCGTTTCCACTAACACGGTGACAACAAAACACACATGCGCGAACTCACCGTGAAGTAGGAATCATGCAGTCTGGGTGGTTTCACTGAAGAGTGAAACATCTTACAGCTGTGTTTACAACTGACATCACACAATACAGAGACGAATGGTAAAATTCATGTTAATAATTTAAACTTAAAATTTTTCCTCACTTAGAACAATATTAAATCACCAATGAAAAGACCAGGACAAATCATCAGAGACTGAAGAAGAAAGAAGAACATTTTCTGTATTAGTACCATTCATGGCACTTTTCTCCTGATTTTTGGTCACGGGCCCCGCCAATCGTGTAGCCAGGATAGGCAGCCCGTGCCTGGAGCCTCTCGGGGGCCTGGGCTGAAGCTGACCTCCCCACGGTGCCCTCCGCTCCTCCTCTGCCCTTGAGGACACCGTGGAGCCAGCATGGAGGTGCCCCAATCAAGTGCAATTTAATAATCCAGTGGCCACAATGCCATCCACCCAGCGGATGCCAGAATGACGTGGGGCACTCGGGGCGGTGACGGGCTGCAGGTTCTGGATCCAAGACGGGGGTGACGGACACATGGCTTGGCCTTTAGGAGGGGCTCCAGGGAGGCCAGGGTCTTGGGGGACAGGGTTCTGGACACAGCCTGGGGATGGGGGCTCCCACTGACACTTCCATGCCCTGCCTGCTGTGGCCTTGCTGCAGCCGGAAACCCAGGAACTGGCTCCTTGTCATCTTTTTTTTTTTTTTAATTAATAGACTCTACATTTTAGGGCAATTTTAGGTTTACAGAAAACAAAGCAAATGGTACAGAGTTCCAATATTCCCCCTCTCCCTCTACACCGGATTCCCTCTACTATCAATCTTGCATTTGTGATATGTTTGTTAATATTAATGTTACAATGATTGATAAGATTGATACATTATTATTAACTGATGTGTGTAGCTTCTGTTAGCGTTGGTTCTCTGCCTTATACATTCTTTGAGTTTAGACAAATGTGTAATGACATGTGTCTATCATTATAGTATCATACAGGGTAGTTTCACTGCCCTAAAAATCCTCTGTGCTCTGCCTGTTCATCCATTCCTATTCCCAACTCCTAACAACCACTGATCCTTTTACTATCTCCATAGTTTTGCCTTTTCCAGAATGTCATGTAGTTGGAAGTATACAGTATGTAGCCTTTTCAAACTGGCTTCTCTCACTTAGTAATATGCTTTTAAGGAATTCCCAATGCAGGGGGCCCGAGTTTGATCCCTGGCCAGGGAACTAGATCCCACGTGCTGCAACGAAGATCCCGCGTGCCGCAACTAAGAGATCCTGAGTGCTGCAACTAAGGCCCGGCACACCTGAATAAATAAATAGATATATTTTAAATGAGCCATTAAAAAAAAAAAGTTTCCTCAGTGTCTTTTCATGGCTCGATAGCTCATTTCTTTTTAGCCATGAATAATATTCCACCATCTGGATGGACCACAGTTTACTTATCCATTCACCTGCTGATCGCTCCCAGCCCTCTGTCCTTTTAGGAACAGAACAGGTAATACTCAAATTCCCAACCAGTGCCTTCCCACTGCACACACATCCTGTTCCCCACCTGGATGTTGGGAAGCTGTCCCGGGCCCATCTCACCCTTGCCCTAGGCCTGGTACAGAGCTGGGCCAACACCAGGGTCTCAGCTAGTGTTGGATGATCTTGCCCAAATAACACTGGTCCCTGAACCCAAGGGGGAGATATATCAGCTCTCTGGGCAGCAGAGCCCTGCCACCTCCTCCAGGAAGCCCTCCTCCTTGGAGCTCTGTGGCCACTGTTGGTTTGTGAGTGTTAAAGGGCCTATACTGGGCTGAAGAGTGTCTCCCCAAAATTCATGTCCACCCAGAACCCCAGAATGTGACCTTATTTGGAAACAGGGTCTTTGCAGATGTAATTAAGTGAAAGATCTTGAGATGAAGTCCTCCTGGATCAGGGTGGTCCTAAATCCAATGACAGTGTCTTTACAAGAGACAGAAGAAGAGAGACAGAGGAGAAGGCACATGAAGATGGAGGCAGAGACTGGAGTGACGTGGCCACAGCCAAGGGACACCTGGAGCCCCAGAAGCTGGAAGAGGCAGGAAGGATCCTCCCCTAGAGCCTCAGAGGGGAGCGTGACCCTGCCTACAACTTGATCTTGGACTTCCGGCCTCCAGCCTATGAGAGAATGAAATTCTGTTGCTGTAAGTCACCAGGTTTGTGATAATTTGTCCTGGTGGCCCCAGGATACTGGAGAGGCTCAACCCTTACAGGCTCCCTCCCTCCCTTTCTCCCTGGTAACCCCCTGCAGCCCCTCGTCCTGGGCAAACCCTGTGTGCATTCCAGGACTCTGGTCTCCCCTCGGAGACCCCGCTCATTGTGGCCAGATGGCCCGGCCAGGTCCTCTGTGGCCCCAGCTCCCCCAGGGGAGAAACGGCTGCATCCCCAGAGCAGGGAGAGGCACACCTTCCCCACTCTCCCCCCCAAACATGAGAGCTTGCAGGACTTCTGTGTTTGCATTTCCACATTTAGTATGTTCTGGTGTCGGTGCATTCAAAGTCCACTTGAGGGACTTCCCCAGTGGCGCAGTGGATAAGAATCCGCCTGTCAATGCAGGGGACACAGGTTCGACCCCTAGTCCGGGAAGATCCCACATGCCGTGAAGCAACTAAGCCTGTGTGCCACAACTACTGAGCCTCACTCTAGAGACTGAGCCACAACTACTGAGCCCCCGTGCCACAACTACTGAAGCCTGCATGCCTAGAGCCCGTGTTCCACAACAGGAGATGCCACTGCAATGAGAAGCCTGTGTGCTGCAATGAAGAGTAGGCCCCGTCGCCGCAACCAGAGAAAGCCCGTGCGCAGCGAGGAAGACCCAATGCAGCCAAAAATAAATAAAAAATAAATTAATTAAAACAGGGGGCTTCCCTGGTGGCGCAGTGGTTGAGAGTCTGCCTGCCGATGCAGGGGACGCAGGTTTGTGCCCTGGTCCGGGAGCATCCCACATGCCGCGGAGCGGCTGGGCCCGTGAGCCATGGCCACTGGGCCTGCGCGTCCGGAGCCTGTGCTCCGCAGTGGGAGAGGCCACAACAGTGAGAGGCCCGCGTACTGCAAAAAACAACAACAACAAAAAAAATTAATTAAAACAAACAAAAAAACAAAGTCCACTTGAGTCACTTAATTTCCCACTCGGAGGCAAATCAAAAGGAGCACATTTGTCTTGATTTGTTCACATCAACCAACTTTTACATCAATTAAGAAGTCCATTTCGCTCACCAGATGCCAAAGGAGTGCTCTCTTCTAATATGTTAGCATTTAGTGATCATCAGTTTATTTCATTCCATTTACATCTGAGAGTCAAATGGCATTTGGAGGCAGAATTCCCCATTAGAGAAAAAGTTGTCAATAAGTCAGCATGAAAACGCAAAGCCCACACTGCTCTGTCTCTCAGCAAATCGTGGTGCTGGGGACCTAGGGGATGGGTGCCCCGCCCCCATCTCATCTCAGCATCTGAGCCCCCAGCCAGGAGTGACTGCCAGGCTCCCAAACACCTCGGCCTCCGGCTGGTGGGAACTTAAATGAGGGATGGCACCTCTGTGTCAGGGGTGGGACTGGGCCACCTGCCATCCTCAGGCTACGCAGGGGTCCCTCTCAGCTCCAGCCGACAGCTGCCCTTCGAGAACAGAGGCCCAGCATTGCCAGAACTTCTGACTTTTTCAAGAGAAAAATTGTTATGTTCATTGTCCCAATCCACACGTGCTGTCAGCAAACTCCACCCACAATATCCACCAAGCCTCCCAGCACATCCGGGGCCTCGTCTTGTGCTCGCAGCTGCCCTGACACCAGGGTGCCGGCCACCCGTTCTCTGAGTGAGCCAGCTGACCCGCAGGGAGGTGCCACACAGGTGTCCCGACACCTGGCGTGGCAGCCCGGTCTCCTTGGGGCAGCCCAAGTAGGGGTGCAGCTGGGGGACCCTGGCTCTGCCCTGACCAGCTATGGACCTAGGACAGTCCACAGCTGTCTGCTTCCTCATCTGTAAAGGGGAACAGTAAAAACAACGAAACTGAACCATCACAACGAAAATACCAATTGTGATGGGCTGTTTTCTGAGCCCGCTTGGCTGCTCAGTCACACACATGGGCACAGGTGTGGCTGTGAAGGCCTTGATGCATATGCTTTACACCTGCCTTCAGGTGGCTTTAAGAAAGAGGTTGGAGGTCTCAGAAACAAGAGAGGCTTACCAGGACTGCGGAATCAAAGGCCACACCACGGGGACGCTGCCCTGTGCACTGAGATTCATGTTGCAGGGTGCCAGGGACCCCACGGAGGCCACGAACATGTCCCGTCTTCGAGTCCCTCTCAGGTGCCCTGGAGCCAAGCCCCACATTAGACGGGCTGCAGGAAGCACCAGCGATGGTGCAGATGCCCCACAGCCCGCAATTCTGGCGGCACTGGAACCAGCTCTGTGCCCAGCAGGCCTAAACCACCATTTAGCTCCACACGCCAAGGCCACAGCCCCTTAAAGGGTGACTAAGTCTGACCTAATTCAATCAGAGCCAGAGTGGTGACTGGGCCTCAGCGGCAGCGGCCAGAAACAGAGCATCCAGCTGTCTCGTGATGTCTAGGTGGCTGGAGGCGGGGTACCCAGGTTGGGCGGGACCACCGGGGCTGAAACCAGCAATTCATCAGATGCCTGGAGGGATCCAGCTCCAAGTGCTACTCCCGAATCTTGGTCACCACTGTGAGAAAGGGCCAGATAGGGAAACTGAGGCCCTGAGAGCACAGCACCTGTCCGCAGTCCCCTGCGTTAAGTTCCAGGGCAGCTGCAACAGAGGACCACACAATGGGGACTAAGGCAAGGGGAATTTATTCTCACAGCCTGGAGGCCAGAAGTCACAATCCAGGTATGGGCAGGGCCGTGCTCCCTCCGCAGGCTCTGGGGGACCTCCTGCCTCCATCCTGGTGCTGGTATCACCAGCATCCTTGATGCTCCTTCACCCCAATCTCTGCCTCTGGTCACACGGCCACCTCCCTGCGTGTCTGTGTCCAAGTTTACAAGGACACTAGTCATTGGTTGGGGCCCACCCTCACGGCCTTGACTTACCTTGGTCACATCTGTTAAGACCCTGTTTCCATATAAGGTCACACTCGCAGTTATTGGGGGAGAGGATGTAGACATACCTTTGGGGGGACATGATTCAACAATTCAACCCACACCACTGGCTCCTAGTACCAGGGCTGGATTCAGCCCCAGGCCTTTAGCTGCAGTGACCACTGGTCAGCACTGCTCATTGGCAAACTCCTCCCCGGGCTCAGGGCTGGTCCCTCCACCACCTCCGTGAAGGGACCACCTGGAACGCCAGGAGGGCAGGACCAGCCAATCCCAGTGGAAACAGAGTCAGGGGAGGGGCTGTGCCCACCCCACCCCCCCACCTGCTCAAGAGAAAGGGGCACCCCTGAGACACCCTCCCAAGTGCCGCGCCGGCTTTGCTGTCCACTCAGCAAGAGCCAGGCCCTGGGCCAATGGCTGACAGTGACCAGACGTCCACTCTAGGCCGAAGGGGTGCACTGGGAGGGCTCCTCTGGGTGGCTGGGTGGCATCCCTGGAGACCGTGGGCCTCTCAGTCTGTTCTAGGACACAGAGACCACCCAGGCCCCAAGAAAGGCAAATGTCCACCCCAGGGCGGGGGCTCCATGGAAGAAATGACTCCTGACAAAGATGAGCTCACAGCATGAGGGACGGCAGCAGACACACTGGCACTTTGAGGACTAAAAATAATAATAGCAGAAAAATCAAAAGACATCATACAATAAGCACAAAGTGATTAAAGAGGTAAAAGTGGAAGTAAAAACCAATAGTGTGAAAAAAGACAGCAGATATGGAAAACAACCAAATAGGACCTTTAGTATGAGAAATGTGGTCATTAGTATGAAACCCTGAACTGAGGGTTTGCATAGCAGCTTGTATGTGGGCAAAAGAGAACAAAAGAGCTGGGAGACAGGCCTGAGGAATTCACCCAGACATTGCTCCCCCCAGCCCCATCCAAGAGGGGGATGAGATGCAGAGAGACCAGGCTTTCTACTGAAGATACAGGCCAAGCCGATGACCTCGACACAAATGGGAGGGCAGGGACATCCGGAAACATGAAGCCGGGGCTCCCGAAACCCCCGTGCCCTATGCCCACATCTGTGAAAACCAGGTGAGATGTGGGTGTAAAGCCCCCAGCCCGGCAGTGCCCCCAGAATGCCAGAGCACCCTGACAGGGACCACCTCTCAGGATGGCGGGGACTCAGGCCTCAGTAGGAAATGTTCAAAGCCACCAAGAACTGGCCAGCCCTGCCTGTGCTTCTACGTGGAGCCTCTCAGCATCAAATTGACGTTGTGACAATTGGCTGAAAAGACAAATTAAGGCATTAGGCAAGAACAAATGAGACGCTCTCAACACGCTGGGAGGAAATGGGATGGGGGAGGGGGCCTGGTCTGAGCTGAAGTGGTGCATTGAAGGGGGAGGGGAGGGAATCTAGACTCAGGGGTCAAGGGCCCCCACCTCCCCTCCCCTACCAACCCTCAATTGTTCTGGGGGCCCACTGCTGTCTCCTCTGCCACTGCTCCCCCCCCCCGCGGGTCTTCTTCCTGGGACCCCCATGTCCTCTGCTGTGTTCCCTCCATCGGTCCTGGACCCCACCTACCTCTCCCCTTCCTCCCAACACTTCGCTCCCTGCCTGGACCCCCAGTGGGGCGGGGGTCAGTTTGTGTGCAGGGGGAGCAGAAGGGAAGGCAACACAGACGCTGGGACCCACCTCTCCTCCCCGGGTCGGTGTTCCTGGGAGGAGGCAGACCCCCCACTCAACCCTCCCTCCGCAAGGGAAACCTTCGGGGTGCCGGAGCCAGGGCCTGCTCCCTGCGCCACGCGGTCCCCAGGCAGAGGCTGCCGCGCCCTCCCACCCCCCATCCCAGGGCCCATCCCCACCCCTGCACTGCCGGGCCCTGACCCAGGTACGCGCCGCTGGGAGGGTCGCAGTCAGACGCGGGCCTCGCTCATCGGCCGGCCTCTGGCGCCACCTGCTGGGCGCCGCGGTCACAGAGGGAGGGGGCGGGCTCTGCGAGGGGCGTGGCCTGAGCAACGGTGGGGCTGGGGCCCAGCTGTGGTGCTTCCTGAGCGGGGCAAGGGCGGAAGCGACCAGAGCCGGGGTTCTCTGCCTGCCTATGGCGCCCGAGCGCCACCCATGGCCACAAACTCCCCTAGTGCCACCCACGGCTGGGCCGAGTTCCTACCAGGTCATCTGTGTGGCCTCAGCTGGTCACTCAACTTCTCTGAGCCTCAACATCCTCAGAAACAGAGAGGTCATAATTACTGCCCCTCTTGTCCACTCCACTGGAAGTTTCCAGGAGACCCCTGCCCTGAGCCTCTCCCGGCTCGGCCCCAGGCCCACAGCCTGTACTGGGGTCCCTGGAGCCCCTTGGTTGGATGACACCTCCCCAATGTTTCCCTAAACTCCTCTCCCTGGTGGACAGCTCTCCACAGGGAGTCCTTGTCTTGGGGATCAGTGCCATAGGCCTCAGGGCGGTGTGGGTGGCATGGACAGAACAGGAGAGGAGAGGGTGGGGGGTTCCTTGAGCAGGTCACGCCTCTGCCCACTCTTCAGGGACATGCCTGAAGGTCTGTGTCCACCAGTCCAGGCCTTGGCCAGGCCTCGGCCCCTCCTGCAGGGGGACCACCATTCCTGCACGGGGACAGCTGGTGCCCAGTCACCTGGGTGCTGGGCATGCCCATTTGATGGGGGGGGCCATTAGCACCCCACACAGCTGCCCCAAGGCCCAAGGGTGCCCGTGGGACTCACTCCTAAGCCCCCCACCCTCTCCAGGCTTCCTGTTGGCACTGAGACTCTGTCTGATTTGAAGATCCCAACTGGAGGCAGCCCCTTTTTGGTCCCCTCCTCTCCCTCAGCCCCCTAAACCTGCCCCCACCAAGAGAGAGTTCAGAACCCCCTCTGATCCTGTGCTCTCAGTGGACCACAGCACAGCACCACCCGGTGGCTCCCCATCACTGGGCCCCCACAAGCCTCTATGAATCACTCAGAACAAAGCTGGCACTGGCCACTGGGGGGTGTGAGCAGCTCACAAATGCTCCAGACACAAAACCAGGGGCCCAGGGGCCCTCCAGCCAAAGCTGAGAGGGAGGGCTGGGGGAGGAGGGTGTCCTTGCTGTGCCTCTTCTCTGATGGTGAGGATTTCCCACATTGGACTGAGAACCTGGGATTTCAGGCCAAGACCCAGGGCCAGCCAACCGCCCTGGCTGGCCGTAGGGCCCAGAGAAGCTGGGTTGTTGTCTCTGCTCCGGTGGGGGCAGTGGTGAACTACATGGGGTATGGGGGCCTCCTGCCACCCCCAGCCCCGCCCACTCTCTGCTGACTTTGCTGCCTGGGCAAGGGGCCAGGCTGGCCGCCCCGCACCCTCCAGCAGCTGGCTGGCAACTCTCCCGACGGCCGGCGGACTCTGCTCAGCCGGGCCGACCACACCTGCCACAGCAGCTGGTTCAAAATCCCCAAATACTGAAAACTGGTCCCACTTGGCCAGGCCAGGGAGTCCTTGGCCCTGACGGTTGGCCTGTCCTTCGCTGAACTGGCTGACAGGGACTGCGGCCAGACAGCCCCAGTGCCCCAAGATGCCAGGGGCTCCAGGCAGGCCAGGCCATGCAGACCCCAGGCCTTTGGTGGGGTGGATGTGTCCCCATGGCAGGAGTGGATCTAGGGAGCCTGCAGACTCACTTTTCAGCAGAAAGAGTAATGGAGACATTTGAGCAAGTCTGACCACCCTGGCCACCTCAGACCAGAAGGCGGGGGTCTGGGACATTGTCCCTCTGTGGCCACGCGGCCAGTGGGGAGGCTCTGGTCCATGGTCATGATGGAGACCTCAGGACCCGCGTGGCCAGGAGAGGAGGGGCCAGCGCTGTGGGAGCCCCTTGGCTGGCTCTTGATATGTGGGCTGCCGCCAGGCCTGGGGTGAGACCCACTGCCCCCTGCTCAGGGCAGGTGCTGCCCTGACCCCAGAATCTCAGGCTGTGGGAAGTGAGACAGGCACCCACGGGTGTGACTGACGATCCTGTGCGGTCAGTGCTTCACCAGGCTGGGGCTGCTGATGCCTGGAGCATTGATGGGCACCTGCCGTGTGCCCGGGCACCCGCACAGGGCAGCCGCCCCTGCAGCCCCTGCGACCTCCCTCACCGAGGCCGCGCAGCCTCCATCTTGCCCCCCGAACTGCCCAACTCCGCTCAGCCCCAGGACACGGGTCAGTGGTCACCAGTCTCGGGAAGGGGGTAGGGGCAGCTTCTGGGTGTCGCTGTGCACTGCCTGGAGTGTTAATGGGAGGGGGTTTGCCTACATCTGGGGCTGGGGACGGCCAGGGGAGGCCAAGGGACAGTTTCTAGTGAGCAATAGGACCCCTGGGCTGTGGGAGGAGGTGGACATCCACGTCCATGCCCGCCCCCCCACCCAGGGGAGAGCTGGTGCCACACCTGGGGGATGGGGGGATGGGCGGATGGGCAGGGGTCAGCCCTGTGCTCTCCGCACCCCCATCCACCACCCCTCCCTCCCCCCCTCCCTGTAGTCCCCGCCGCTGTAACTGATCCCCGGGTGGGGGCAGCCTGGGCTCTGGGCTCTCCTGGCTCTCGAGCCTCCAGCCCAGCTGTTGCTGGGGAGGCCATGTCTGTCCTGGGGACTAACAGCTGCAGGCCCGGAAGCCCCCCACCCTCCCCAGAGCAGGTGTGCCCCCCATGGCCCAGCCTAGCCTGCCAAGGGCCAGTCCCAGGGGTACCGGGGGCCCCTCACCCTCATCTGCTCGGCCCTGGAGGGGCCCTGGGCTGGGACTGACATTCAGGGTGCTCAGGCCTCCTGCAGCCGGCCTGTGGGCTGTGACCAGCCACACAGGGCCCTGCCACGCGCTCCCACCCACCAACACTGCAGGGCTGGCCGGACAAACACACACAGGTGCCTTGTCCAAGGTCCCTGGGGCAGAGAGTGGAAGGTCAGCTTCCCCCGAGGACCACAGAGTATCCTCACTCCAGGCACCCTGGGTGGGCAGCAGTGAGCACCCCAGGAGCCCACCCCCCAGCCCTGCCCAGACTCGGCCAGGGCCCAGCCCCATGCTGCTCCCCTCCCTCAGGACCCCAGCACCGCAGTGTTCTCCCTGTCTCGTGAGCCTGTCCCCACTGTCCACTCCAGGTCCAGGACAGGGGGCCCCTGAGCCATGGAAGCCACTTGTGAACATTTGTCAAGGGATCTGCCCCCACCTGGGGGTGCTTCTAGCAGACTCTGCCCTGCTCCACCCAGCATGGCTGCCTATTTCCTGGGCTGTCCGTGGCCACAGTGGAAGGAGCCTGAGGCTTCAAACCAGGGGCCAACTTGGACCCCCTTTCCCCCTGCCCCACACCAGCTCTGGGCACTGACTCCCTGCACCCAACACCCCACCTCTGCCCAGAGCTTCATCTCTGACCCTTGGAGCCCCCCACCAGCGCACCTTCCCAGGACAGGGAGAGGCTCCCAGTTAGGACACAGAGCCTGGGACCGTCAAGGGCAGGTGGCCCCACTTTACAGAGGAGAGGCTGGGGCTCCAAGAGGGGTTTTGCCCCAAGGGCGGACGTGAGCCAGGTCGGCCTGCCCCACACGCTGCCCCTCGTACACTTGGTGTCTTTACTGTGTTGAATGGTGTCCCCCCAAATTCATGTCCACCTGGACCCTCAGCTGTGATCCCATTTTCAGGTATGATTAAATCATGGTGAAGCCAGGCAGGGCAGAATGAACACTAATGTCACTAATGTCACAAGCACTGATGTCTCCTCCTTAGAGAGAAGGAGGCGGCTCAGGAAGAGGCCAAGTGATGACCTGGCAGAGGCTGGAGGGAGATGGCCACCAGCCAAGGGGCGCCGGGGGCCACCAGGAGCTGGAGTGGCAGGAAGGAGCCTCCCCTGGAGCCTCCGGAGGGAGCAGAGCCAGCCCACACCTTCACTTCCTTCTCTGGCTTCCGGACTGAGGGAGGGCACCTTCCTGCCGTTTTAAGCCCCCCATTTGTGAACATCTGCACAGCGGCCCCAGGACACTAGCACAGGCCCCATCCCTGGACATGGCGGGTGGGGGCAGGGAACTTGCTCAGTGCCCGGCATCTGGGGTGCCCAGCAGGCCCGCCTCTGGGCACTCCACCAGTTCTCCTGTCTCTGCCTTGTCCCCGAGACATCCACCCGGGCACGGTCTGTGGCTGTGGCTCCTGACCCAGGTGGGGGGGTCCTGGCCCTGCTCAGGGGGCTCCACGGGCCTCGTTCGTGGGTGGCGTCACCTGACCTGTGCATTGGGTTTAAATTTACATTGTCAACTAAACTGTTCGTCCTGGAGGGCAGCGACCCTGGATCAGGAACAGCCCTGCCATAGGAGGTGGCCCTCAGGACATCTTGGGGCTCCGAGGTCAGAAGCTCACCTCTGTGGCCTGTAACCACACCTGGTGTGGCTGCTACATGTGTGCAGAGGGATGTATTTCCAATCAGCCCAAGTCCCCAGAGGCCTCCCTTGCATGTGGGGGTAAATCGTCATCTCCATCAAGCCCTGGGGCAGTGGGGGGACGTAGAATGGGTGGACCAAACACGGGACCTGAGGACAATGCACAGGACTAGGGACCCAGAGAGATGGCTCTGTAGGGCTGCAGGGAGGGCTGGGCAGCGTGGCCCTGAGGTGTCCGGCCCTGGTCCTGTTCCCTCACCCCACAGTGGGAGAGGCTGTGACACCCCTGACATCCACCTCTCCTCCACAGGACTGTCCTCTCCCCGACAGGACTGACCCCCAGGCACAGAGCAGGAGCCCCCCAGGAAGGGAGCACATGGTAGGCTCGGGTGCCAGGGCTTCCAGGATCGAGGAGGGCGGCATCAGCCCTGAGGTGGATGAAGGGTCAGGGCTGGGAGTTCTGGGGAGGAGGGAAGACCCCTTGCTTCTCCTGTGGCAGGGACTTCCCTGGGCTGTGGGTGGGCTGGACCTCTCAGGCCAGGGCCATCAGACCCCTCATGGCTGCCTGGAGGGATGTGCTGAAAAGGTCAGGAAGCCATTTCTGCAAAAGTGTGTGCAGGGCTTGATTAGTGATGTCTGCCCCAGGTGCCACATGAGGAGTGATGCCATGCATGCCAGTGTTTGCCACCTGGCTGAGAGGAAGCAGGATGAACCAGGCAACCTCTAAAGATCCTTCCCAGCCAGTCCCCAGCCTGGGGTTTCTCAGAACAGGGTCCAGGCCACTCCTGGGAGCAGTCTCTTCCAGGCCAACTTCAGGCGTCCAGACTGGAGTGGGCTCTTCAGGACCTTGGGTCTCCAGGTGACTCCCTGGGCTGCCTGGCAAGACGAGGAGGGAGTGGGCACACCAGCTACCCCAGGCTGGTCCCCTCCTGACCCCGCAGTAAAGGAGGCCCGGGCCAGACATGTCTGGTCAGGCAGACATGGTCCCCGTGCCCTTCTGGGCCCCCGGCACGTCCTTCATCGGTTACGGCAGCCTCCCCTGCTGGCACCCCGTGCATCAGCAGCCTCTCCAGCCCAGGCCCCGCGCTGAGGCGGCCAGCTGGCTTTAAGCAGTGATTTATCTGGGCTTTGTTTCTCCGCAGCATTTTCAAACCCACATCGGATGGTTTTATTTCTATGGAGCGGCTCTCTGCGTGGTCTGGATTTCCCATCTCCGGGAACCTTTCGCTTCTGAGAGAGACTAAAGCGGTGGAGGTTTTATTTTACTGCTTCTCCCCACGCAGGAGTTTAATAATTTAGCAGCAGGTTTGAGGCAGCTCTGCGCAGATTTCTCTTCTTTTCCAGACCCCCATGTGCATGCACCGGCTGGCTGCATATCATGTTTTTCCTCGAAAGAAGTGGTTTTGCTATTAAGATCTTTATTTCAGCTAGATTGTTCTACCATCCCTCGTCTCTGGCCCAGCTGCCCGGGGCCAGTGACAACTCCACGGGGCTTGACCTGCACCCCTGGCGGGTCGGCCCCAAAACGCCTGCCCAAGGCTCAGCCCAGACACTCGGGCCACACGTTCGGGTCCTTTGCTGGGGAGCAAAGCTGGGCCTCGCATCAGCCCCTCCCTAGGGCATCTTACTGCCCCGGAGGGCAGACCCCAGGGTGGCTGCCACCTCTCAGGGACTCCTGGCTCTGGCTGGGGCCAGTGCCTACCAGGAAGACTCCAAAGAAGAACAAGCACTCATTAAGCACCTACTGTGTGCTGCTGGCCTGACTCGCCTTATCTGTAAACTTGACGTTGGTGGCCTTCCCCTCGTGAGAGGGCGTGAGGCTCTGAGAGGTAGTGGTTATTTAACAAACTCTTAGTGTGTTCCTGTGCGCCAGGCACCATTGGAAGGACTGCAAAAAATGTGCTCCATTCTCTACACCACAATCCAACACGTGTACAACTGTTAGCCCCAGATAAGGAAACAGAGGCCCAGGGAGGCTGAGCGCCCGTATAACGGGCCAGAGCTGGCGGGTGGGGAAGCAGGCACCTGGTGCACACTGGCTGTCCCCACTCACCCCTGCTCCTTGGCTGGACGGGTGTGTGCGCCGGGGGAGGAGATTTTGATGAAGAGGAGGATTCCAGGGGTGATTTCAGGAAAACCTCCTGACTGAGGAGGTTTGGGGGGACCTGGGTGTCTAGGTTTGCCCCTCCTGGCCTGGACGTGGAGGGGCACGGGAGGGGGCAGGCCTGGCGTGTGCTGCCCGGATGGGGCAGAAGGGGCTAAGGGGACCATCCCCCTGTGGGTCCCCCTGCAGCGAGCCCCTCCCTGTCTTGTGACCGACTTAGCTAATCACCATCAAAATCGGGTCATAAAGCTCAGAGCAGCAGGCCCTGTGCTCCTGGGCTCACCGGGCCCTTCTCAGGAGGGCTCTTTAATTTAAACAACCCTGTGGTGACCATGCTCCCCGGCCCCACCCTGCCCAGCTCCCAGACCCCACTGAACAGAACTGATCGGCTTGGGACCAGGCCCGGCCTCCCCTCCCCACCTGCGTCCTGAGGCTGGCAGAGTGGATGGCTGTCCTCGTAGGAGCTGGGCCCCTAGGACATGGAGACCCAGGAGCTGCGGGGTCAGGTATGGGTGCTCAGCAGCCAGGGTTATAGGGGTGCCATGATGGGGATGCCCCCCTCGGCCCTGTTGAGACTGCAGCTGTAGCACCTGACAGCACCAGGCACCATGCTGCACTGATGCCGGGGAGTGGCCCCAGGGAGGAGCCTACGGGGGCTGCAGCCACCCCAGGACCCTGTGCCACTGGTGGGAGTGCCTCCTGCCACCCTGACCCCCATATCCCGACCGAATGCAGATCTGGACGCCCAGTGCAAGGTGAAACGTGCACAGATGGTCAGGAGCCTCAGGAGGTGGCCGTGGAGTGGCACCCAGCACAGGGCCCTCGGTCAGTGCCCGGCCAGGTCTCCCAGATGGCCAGTACCAGCCTCCGCCTCAGATGTGGGCACCACAGCCCCTCAGCCCACAGATACAGGCTCTGGGACTGAGTCAGCCCCAGCCCGCCTCCCTCACCCAGGCCCCCCAAGCTGCCCGGCCAGGAGGGGATCCAGCGAGCACCCCCCTGCAGCCCCCTCTCGCTCCTCATCTCCTCCCACACGTGTGAGCGCAGCTGTGGGCCCCCGGCCGGAGGAAATCCTCAGCTTTGCCCAGGCCCTGGGGGACACAGACCTCGTCTAGAACAGCTGGGAGAGAGCACTGCTGATTGGGGGCTGGGCTGGGGGCACCATTTCTGAAGAGGGAGGCAGGGCAGGGGCTGTTCTCCGAGGACCCTCTGGCAGGGAACATGCACCTTTGAGTTCAGGGATCCGCCTCCACCCACCAAGGAGACCTGGGTGATAGGGCCCGTGGCTGTGACTGTCCAACCTCTCCTTGCCAGAAAAGAACCCTGAAATTCGTGTCACTGACTTACCTCTGGGCATGGGTTCTGGGCACAGCCAGGGACTGAGGGAAGAAGAGGGGGACAGGAGGGGACACTACAGGACCCTGAGCCTAAGGAGAGGTGTGGCCCCCTCTCCCAGCTGCCCCGGAGCAGTTCTGGGAGGGCCACAAGGCCGTGGTCTGGTGTGACCCAAAGACAAAAGACAACGCCCCAGGACGGTACTGGCCTTGGGTCAGGCGTAGGAGTCAGTGACCCTGAGCAGGCTGGAGGTGGAGCTGCTCAGAGACCCCCGACAGGCCCAGCTGAATGGGGGCATCTTCGCAGAGCCCGCCACAGCTGCAGCATCTCCCTGCCCGGTGCGTGCTGCCCTGAGGAGCAAGGAGGAGGGGGCTGCTTGGTGACCCCAAGGAGGGGTGGGCCTGCTGTGTCCGCCAGGCCAGAGATGGACAGTGATGCTCCTCAGGGCCACACGTGGGTATGGGCACAGGCAGCTGAAGCCTTGGTCACCAGGAGAAGGGAAGGGGACGGGGCTCACTTGTCACAGGTCCTGAGCACGTCCCAGTGCTCCTCCCCCTACCCAGGATCCATCCAATGTCCTGAAGGCCTATGAAGCAAATAACGGAAACGTCAGTCTCCCAGACTTCAGCGAAAAGCGCAAGTGTCTGGATCATGAAGTTGGGGGTCATAGCTTGAGGCATGCCTAGATCCAGGCACTCAGCTCTCCTGCCTGCTCAGCTGAGCTTCCCTGGGCCTTCACTCTCCCAGGGAAGACAGCCTCCTCCATGTACTGAGCTGCTAGGTACGAGAGGCCCTGTGGTCACACGTCACATCCATGGTGGAGAAGAAGAATCTGTGATAAATCCCTTTGCCCACCCCACAGAGCAAAAGTGAGGGGAAGAAAGATCTCTGTCCCCTCAGAGGACTTGTGGCCCTGAGACTCCAATGTCACAAGGCTGGCACTCGAGGCTGTTGGCCTCCAGCCTACAGACTGGGCATCTCTGTGCCCACCAAGACCCTTGGCCTTTCGGATGACCACCCTGTTCGGCAGGATTCCAGGACAAGCTCCCTACGGGCCCTGGGGCTGCAACAAGAAGCAACTCAGCCCTGAACCCCAAACCCCATATCCTGAGCTGTCTGCACCTAGGTGTCCCAACGGCCCCACACGGGGACACTGCCAGCCCTCAGTCTGGTGGCTGTCCCCAGAGCAGCACCTGGCAGGCTCTTTGGGGACCCCTCCCCGGGAGGATGTGTCCATGGGCCACCCCAGGCCCCTGGGAGCAGCAGGACAACTCCTGGGGCAGCTTTAGCACCCACCAAGCATGGCCAGCCACCTCCTGCCCTGCCCTGGCCTCGAGGAGGTGAGCTCTGGGGGTCGAGGTGAAGCCAGGAGTGGATGGCGGCCCACAGTGGGTGCTCAGCTGCCAGTCACCCCAGACTCCTCAGGAAGGGGCCCTGGCACGGAGCCCTCTGTCTGGATGAGCCCGCCTCAGGACAGCAGCCCGCCTCACCCTAACGGGGTTCGGGGACAGGAACCGCACCGGACCGGGGGCACAGGGCCCGGCATCTGTGGTCCAGGGCCGTGGGGCCCGCCCATCCGGCTCCGTGCTGCCCAGCCAGGACGGCCGCCTCATACAACAGGGCTCTGAGCCTGGGGTGGGCCGGGAGGCACTGCCCGCCGCCCGCCGGCCGCAGGCTCACAAGGGCCCCATTGTGTGGCTGCGGCTGTAGGCAGCAGGTGGCTGCCCGGTCCCACACGGGGAGGCCCTGCCGCCAGCCGCGAGAGCGGAGGAGGGCACCGCGGGCACCAGCAGCAGCGGGGGGGCGCGGTGCGGGTGGGCCGGGCTGGGCCGGGGCGCAGCACACACAGAGCCGGAGCTGCAGCATGAAGGCGCCTATTCTCCCAGCCCTGGCCCCGCCTGCTCGGCCTGGACAGCATGTGGTGAGGCGGCCCCCACCCCGCCCCAGGCCCCAGGCCAGTGCCCGGCCGTGCCCGGGACGTGGATGCCCGCACTGTGGCCTGCCAGTGGCTGGGGCTGGGAACACAGGGCCAGTTCTGAGCAGAGCAGTCCAGGCAGCTTCCTGGAGGTGGTGAGAGGCAAGAGGGGCAGGAAGTGGGCAGTAGGAGGGCCCAGCATGACAGGGAGGCCCCCCAGAGTCAGGGCAGCCCCTAAACACTTTCGGGCAGTAGGACGGCCCCTTGGAGAGAGCTGAGCACAGACACCCCCTCTCTGCAACCTACGGCCTCGGACAGTGGACGTCCCCTCTCTGTGCCTCAGTCTCCCTGTCCGTGGAATGCAGAGAGCCCCAGAATCACCCTGGAGGTGGCAGAGAGTGTGACATGAGCTAACCCGTGGACAGGCCAGGTTGGGGTAAGCACCACGCCAGGGCTGGTCATCCCTCCTCTCAGAGCCAACGTACAAGGCAAAAATCTCTCCCCTCCGCAGGCCCTGCCTGGGAAGCCCCTCCCCACCTAGCTGGGCCTGTCTTCCAGCAGCTGGCAGGGAGGGACACCAAGAGGGGCTCGGCCTGCCGCCTTCCTTGGCCCCCGACTCCTCCCAGCCCTGCCCCCACAAGGGCCTGTCCTGCAAGCAGCGAGCCGGCGCCTGGCCGCCCCGGTTTGGACACTGGGCAGTCTGCTCCCGCAAAGGCAGGAGGCTGGGGCTTGGCTCCCACCCGGCCCCCCACCCCAAACCGGCTGGAAACACATATGGGGGCGGCCACCCAGCCTCCCTCCCCAAAGTGGCATTAGGTAAGGACAGCTGGAGCCAGGCGGAGAGGCTGGCCGGTCCGATGGTCAGTCAGGGCTCTTGCAACCAGACACTGGGCCAGTTTCACCACAGCTCCCCGGCCAGCCTGGGGCTCTGGGCCTGGCAGTCAGAGGGGGCTGCCTGGAGCCCAGACTAGCGGGCAGGCGGTCCCTCTCCAGTGCCACCGGGGGCCTCACAGCTGCTGTTGGCACAGTTGTCCCTCAAAACAAGAGGTTCGAGTTAATGGAGTTTTAATGTACAGGATGTGACAGAAATGAAAGGCAGGAATAGTCAGCCCCAACAACAGGATTTCAGTCAAAATAAAACTTGGCCCTGGGCCTGGACGCCCCCAGGACCGCAGGGGCATGGACACTAACCCACACCTTTGGGCAGCCCAGCCCCGGCCATGAACACAAAATCATGGGGGTCAGGGGGCCGAGGGAGGCCCAAAAATGGCCACCACGGGTAGAGGTCACCTGCCTCACATGAGCTCCGCACAAGGGCCTTGGGCAACTGAGCAGAACCCAGATGGCCCCACTTCACAGATGGGAAACCGAGGCCCAGAGCCCACTGATGCCTCGGGGCTGGTGCTGGCAGGGTCAGGGTGGGGCAGCCTGTGCTGGACCAGCCCCACTTCGGCCTCCTCCCAAGGAGGAATCATCCCTTCTGAGACTCCTGTTCTCGCCTCCTGCACTGCCGGGGAGCCGGGGGGCCAGAGGGCTGGGGAGCTGGGTCCCCGCAGACCTCCCCTCGTCCACTACCTCGAGGGGCAGGCAAACTGCTTGGCTCTGAAAGCCAGACCTTTCTGGGGCCTACCCCTCCCCAGCATCTTGGCTCAGCCTCCTGGCGGCCCCTGCCCGACTCCTCCTGCCCCTGGCCCGGCCAGCGAGGAGGCCTTCCGGGGCTGACTCTCCAGAAGGGGCTCGGCGTACAATGCCAGCCTGTTGGGGCGACTCCGGCATTCAGGGAAGCCGGGGTGTCAGGGAGAGACGTTCCAGGCAATTGAGAGCGCTCAGCCAGGCATGAGATGGCGGTCGCTGCAGGGCCCGTGGGAAGAGCACGTTTGATTCACCAAAGCCGGAGCCAGATGAGGGCTGCCCGCCCTGGGCCTGGCCCGCGAAGCCGCCTCACTGAGGCCTGGCCCGGGGGGACACGCAGCCTGGCTGGGGCCGCGGGTCTCACCTTCTCGTCCCTGCCCAGCCAAGCTCCGCCGTCCCCATCCCCACTGCACAGCTCAAGGCTGCCTCCTCCAGGAAGCATGCCTAAGGCCTCCCTCTCCTCCCTGTAGCTCATAGTGGGCAGTGAAAGAGCCAAAGAAAGGGAACCGGGCTGCATCCGTGCTCTCCCTAACCCCGACTTTGGCTGCCCAGGCCTGGTGAGAGCCCCAGTCTCTGACACTCCCCACAGGCATGTCCCTGTCCTTGGAGGACTCAGGCCAGGGCGTGTCCATCATCCCTGGGTCTCGTGCCTGACACAGTGCTGGCTGGCAGAGCGAGCCCCGTGGAGACCCTGCTGGGCTCCTGCCTCTGGGCATGACAAGACCCCTGTAGGCGGGCCTGACCCACCGTCCTGGCTCTGTTTTTCACAGTGGCGCCAGCAGGCTGTCCAGGGGTGCATGGGGAGGGCAGGGAGGGGCGAGGGCGGGATGGGGAGGATGGGCAGGGGGCTCCCTGCCTGCGGTCGCCTGGATGTGGCACAAATCAATTCTCCCCCAATTTCTTGCTGGGCCAATCTGGAGCTGGATCAGAGGAGGAATTCCACAGCCAGCGGAGTGGAGCCAGGCTTAACGCTGAGCAAACCGGCTCCCCCACTGCCCCCCCAGCCCGAATCACAGCCAGAGCCCAATTACCCACTCCCTCCCGTCACGCCCTGTGGCTCCGGGCAGGGGGCAGGCTCCGGGCAGGGGGCAGCCTGACGCCCCCAGAGGCCCCAGTGTGCCCCGCCTCCCACTCAGCTCCGTCTGCCCACTGCCCCCCCACCCCCACCCTGGCCAAGAGAGGAGGGAGCTGGGCCAGGTGGGGCCCGTGCTGTCCCACTGAGGACCCGGCTTGGCCCCTTCCCCTAGCGGGACTGCTGCCAGCTGCCCAGAGCTGCCCCAGCCCATCAGCTCCAGGTGGACGGTGTGTCTGTCTGGACACTGTAAGTGTCCCCTGAAACGTGGGCTTCGTGGCTGCAGAGTGACACCAAATGGCCTGTCCCCAGTTCTTCCCAAATTTTAAAATATGCTAACAAGTTCGGCTTTTGAATGAGTTGGCCGGATGGGTGTCCCCGGCCAGGAGGGCGGCATCGGGAAACTGCATGTTGGCAGTTGGCAGACATGCGGTGGGTGGGCTGGGGTTCGACCCAGGGGCCCAAGGACTGGGATCAGGTGTTTGGGCTTCACAGGGCCACTGAGGGGGGTCACTGGAGGCATCTGTGCAAGGGAGTGGCTCAGCCTCCTTCCACTTGGGCCCCGTCTGTGAGGAGGGTGCTCTGGGTTACTGTGGACACACGCAGGAAGGACCTGGTGACCAGGATGTCTCAGCAGCTTTGCTGCCCTCTCACTGCTCACGGGCCTCCTGCTTCCCAGGATCAACGCCTCTTGCTTCTCTGACAGACCCTCCCTGCCTCCCTCCCTGCTTGGTACACTGACCAGGTGATATGAAGCCCCAGGGCCTTTGCACTTGCTCTTCCTGTAACGTCTCCACCCCAGAGCTTTGTACATGCACTCCATCTTGTCCATCAGATCCAGGCAAAGAGGCCACCTCCTATGTCTTAGTCCACTCAGGCTGCTATAACAAACAGCCCCAGCCCAGCAAAGCTTGATTTCTCACAGTCCCAAAGGCTGGAAGTCCCAGGTCAAGGTGCCGGCAGATTCTGTGTCTGGTGAGGACCTGCTCCCTGGTTCATAGATGGCCGACCTCTTGCTGTGTCCTCCTCAAGGAAGGGGCAAGGGCACCTTGGGGGTCTCTTTTAGAAGGACACTAGTCACCTCCTAGAGTCCTCACCTCGTGACACCATGACCTAGGGGATAGGATTTAACACAAGAGTTTGGGGGACACGAGTATTTGGTCTACAGCATCCCCTGAGAAGCCCTTCCTGACCAGCCACTGTGCCCACACTGTGTTGTCCTCTCCCAGCACTGACCCTCAGTGACCTCATGTGTCTGCCTCCCTGGTCATCTGTCTCCTCCTTTCAGACTGTCTGGACCTGAGCTCCATTCACTGCCACGGCCCCACAGCCTAGTCCAGCCCTGACCCTCGGGAGGCATTCAGCACATGGTAGCCCATGAATTGTTAATGAGTGACCATGTGACCATCAGAATCCCCGGCTAAACTGAAAATAGTGACCCAGCCATTTGGTTACATGATCTGCCTACATCTGGCATGTGATTCTTTTCACTGAATTAACCAGCTGTTTCGGAGTCACACATAACCAGGCTGATTAAATTCATTTTTGCGGGTTGATTTGAGTTGATGGATTGGAACAGAGGGTTCAGCAACAGATCTCGCGCACAGGGAACTTAGCCCATTGGGAATTGGTGAAGGAAGCATGGATTCTACAGCGACTGGTGTGGGGACAACTGTCTACCCATAAATACCCGTACACTGAGATCCCTACCTCACACCACACACAAAGTGAATGCCAAGGGTATGCAAGGTCTTAACACGGACAAGAAAATGAGCACTAACGTTGCAGTCAAGTTGCGGTGCCTGACGCCAAGGCCAGAACTCATGGAGGAGACTGACATAGGTGCTTCACTGACATGTCAAATACCTCGGGAGCAACCTGGCAACCTGCACAGGACAAGGTTTAAAATTAGTGACAGATGGTGGCCTGCCTCAGTTACGGAGAAGCCACCGGGAGAGGGGAGACAGTCTGAGCTCGGAAGACACAGGGACAGGTGGTCCTGGGAGGTTGGCCCTTAGTGGGAACGTGAAAGGATGGGATTTCTTAGCTGTCACTGCTTTTGGGGAGCACAGGGCTCAGGAATGTTGATGGAGGGAAGCCTCTCTCAGGCCGGGATGTGGGAGCTCCTGGCAGTCACACGGGCACAGGACCCCTCAGAGCACACGGGACCTCCACAGCAGCCAGGCAGCCCCTCACACTGAGTCCAGCTCACTGGCCCCGGGGACCGTATTGTGGGGGGACCCAGGTGGTCAGGTGGGAGTTCATGCTGATGCCGGGTGATCGGGAAGGAGACAAATCAGGAACTTCAGTTGGGAGGATCGTAGCCACACAGTGAAGAGAATAGGAAGCAGCTTTAAGGTTGACAACTTGGGAGAGTTGACAGGATCCTGTCTGATGTACAGGTAGGCGCCCAACTGGTGCTGACACAGTGAGTCAGTGAGCTCGCCACCAGGCGAGACAGAGTTTACATGCCCTTCAATTCCTGGACTTACAAAGAGAAGTGGGGAGTGGGAGGGAGGGAGGGAGCCAGGGGCAATGTGGGGGACGGGGGTCCTCAGGGACAAGGTGCAGGATGGGGGTCCTCGGGGAGCAGGTGGGGGGCGGTGGTTCTCAGGGGGCAGGTGGGGAATGGGAGTCCTCAGGGGGAAGGTGGGGGCGGGGTCCCCAGGACAGAGGAGGCTTCCCTAACCTGGGCAGGAGGCTCTGGCGTCACCCACTGGCGGCCCCTGGGAGCCCCATCCTCAGGCACCCTGGCCGGAGCGGCCGCACACCCCCTCGCAGCACAGGGTGTCGGGTGGAAACACCCTCCGGGCTTGGCAGGCAGCTGCTGACTCGGCTTCGGCCCCGGACGCCAGGCTGGGGCTTCTGGCTGTTTGTCTCACCAGGGCTCCGCGGCCCCCCGCTGGAAGCCCACTTCCCTAATTACACGTTGGGGCCGCGGTGGGCCAGCCTGGCGGCAGTCTCGGGCTGGCTGTCATCTCAGAGGGAAATTTCCAGCCTCTGGGCCCCAGGGGACCCCAGACCCTGCTGGCTCCTGGCTGCCGTGGAGCGGGACACGTCCGCACCCTACGGAGTGGGAACGGCTATGCCCCAAGGTCCCACGCTGGCTCCCACGGCCGGGCCGGGCCTCCTCTCCCGAGAGCTGTTTCCTTACAGCCCAAAGACAGAGCCTCCTCCTTTTGCGGCTGCAGCTGGGCTTGGACGGGGGTCAACGTCCAGCGTAGCCACCAGCTGTGTGACGTTGCCCAGGTTGCTTTACCTCCCTGAGCCCTGTCTCTGCATGTGAGGCAGGAATGATAATACTCGTATCTCCCGGGGTCTCTGTGGGGCTTGAGGGTGCGTGTGCAGTCTTGGCCACAGCAGGTGTGGCTGCCCTGAGGCCCGTCCTACCCGAGCTGGGGAAGGAGTGGGGGCCTCTCCGGTCAGAAGGCCCTGATTCCACGTCGAGCAGCAGAGCTGCCGAGGGAGGGTCCCTCCTCTGGACTCTCTTCAGCCTTCCCATGATCTGAGGGTAAAGTCAGGGACGGTGTAGGGAACCCAGCATTCTGTCACCTATCCTACGGAGGGAGCCCAGGCCTCAGGCCCGGGAAACCAGGAGCTTAAGACCCCAGACTTGCCAGGGCCTAGTTTGAATCCAGCTCTGCAGCTTCCTGGTTCTGATACCAGGTTCGTCACTGGGCCCCTCTGCCTCAGTTTCCCCACCTGGAAAGGGAGAGGCCAACAGTACAAGCCGTAGCGGGCTGTTGTTGAGGAAACCTGGGCCAGGCCATGGGCTCCTTGGAGCTTTAGGTATCTGGAGCAGGCTGTCCGGAGAGTTCTGCCAAGTTCAGCGACCCAGGGGAGCCAGAGTGTGGGCAGGAGGGGGGCAGGCAGGAGGACCAGATCAGGCCACACGTGAAGCAAGCTCTGGGAATGTTCACGGCGTGTCCCCAGGACTTGGGGCTGGGCTGGGCACACAGTGAGGACTCAGCAGGAGCTCTGCGAATGAGTGAACGACCTTGTGAGTGAATGAATGAATGTGTGAATGAACGACTGTGTGAATGAGGGAAGGAATGTGCCAGTGAGTTAGTGTGACTTATGCTGGCGGCCCTTCCAGCCCCAAGTGCCACAGGAGCTCCCTCTGGGAGGGCAGCACTTCTCCAGAAAGTCCGCCGGCAGCCAGTGCTTCTGTTGGACACCTGAGCAGGGGCGGGAGGGGCAGGGGATTCTACCAAGGCTGCTGGGGGCATGACCTCCAACCTCACTGGAAAACGGTCATCAAGTGACCAGTGACAAAAGAGGGATGTGAGAATAAGGCCTCCCTCCTACTCCCAGGAAGGCCACGTGGTGCAGCTTTGGAGCGAAAACCCAGAGATGCCCTCGCCCATTGCCAGAGCTCCCGCATTCCCAGTGACCGATCTGAAACAAGTCAAAAGAGGACAGGGGTGCAGGGATGTGGCCCGCCACCCAACAGCAGTCACAGTGAAGAAAAATAACCCAAATACCTATAGAGGGGAGGTACACCTCATCAGGCAAAATAACGTCTCAATAAGGCAAAGACCAGAATCAGGGCCAAAAAGTATAGTGTGGTGTATTATCCACTGCTGTTGCTGTGGGCCGAGTGTGCCCCCCAGATTCCTATGTTGAGATACTAAGCCCCACTTCCTCATGATGTGACCGTATTTGGAGACGAGGTCTTTGAAGAGGTGATGAAGGTAAAATGACGCCATATGGGTGGACCCTAATCCAATGTGACTGGTGCTCTTATACAAAGAAATCAGGACACACACACGCACAGAGGGACACCATGTGGGGACATGGGGAGAAAACCGTCATCTGCAACCCAAGGAGAGAAGCTGCGGGAGGAATCAGCCCTGCTGACGCGTTGATCTCTGTCACTCGGGATTTCTGTGTTCTCCGGGACTGTGCGAGATACATTTCTGCTGTTTAAGCCACCTCGTCTGTGGGATTTTGTTAGGGAGGCCTTAGCGCACTAGGGCAGCTGTGTAAAAAATCGTCCCCAAACTTACCTGCTTAAAATAACTACAAACACTTGCTGTCCACGCAGGTTCTGAGTCCAGGATCTTGGGAGCAGCTTAGCTGGTGGGTTCTGGCTTGGGGTCCTCGTGAAGATGCGGTCAAGCTGTCGGCTGGGCTGTATCATCTGAGACGGGGCTGGAGGGTCCACTTCTAAGGGGGCCCACCTCTCGCTTCTGGGACTGGCAGGTCAGTGCTGCAGGCGGGCTGGGGGGTGAGCACCCCGCGAGCATCCTTCCAGCACGGCGGCCGGCATCTCTCTGGGTGAGTACTCTAGAGAGGTTTTTAGGACCTGGCTTCAGAAGTCACGCTCTGTCACTCTGCAGTGTCCCACCAGATACGCAGGCCAGCCCTCCTCAGTGCACGGGGACCACACTGAGTGGGAACGCCGGCGTCTGAGAACCATTGGGACCACCTTGGATGCTGGCTGTGCACACAGGATTACAGAGGCTGGATTCCATGCTGCTCTGCAAGATTTTACAGCTAGTAAATGAATACATTCCACATGCATTTATAGGAAAGTCATCTGGAGAGACATGCACCCCAAAGTTCCCCAGAGTTATACTTGTGTGTTTGGGACTGCAGTAGAAATTTGGGGCTTCTCTCTGTTGTACTTGAGTTTTGTGATGAGCATGTCTTATTTGCATAATAATGTTTAAAGCTTTATGCAAAAGATAAAGAACGTGAGCAAGACCAGAAGTTTCCAAGTCCCAACCTTAAAGCTGAAGGCTGTGCAGCGGGTCAGACCACCCTTCCCGGGGTCCAGCCTCCTGAGGAGGCAGGAAACAATTCAGTGCTCCGGTGCAAAAGTTTTCATCACAAATGGTCATCGCTGCAGTCCGGCGCCCGGCCACTTCTTCCTTCATTGTTGAAGCATCAGGGTGTGTTTCTTCGGTGGGTTCTGCTATCACCTGGGCTGAGTCGATACACAGAAGTACAGACTGAAAGTCACGAACAGAAGGAAGGAGCTCTCAAGCCAGCCTCTTGGCTAAGATTCGACGTCTCCCACTGTGGGGACATCGGTCTCCTCCCTGTGGCACAGAGCCACCCGGGGCTGCAGTGCGGGCGGGAAGGGAAGTCTGTCTCACTCAGGGGACCCTGGTGGGGTCAGATTCTCTGGTGACCACAACGGCAGCTCCAGAAAGAGGGCTGAGCACACTGGACACCCAGGACACATGCAGGGCGCCACTTCTCGGGGATTAGCACCTATACTCCCTAGCGCCCCAACCTGACCCTGAACCCCAACACAGTGGCCAAGTTATGAGACGTGTCGCTATTGCCGCTGCCCCAGGGGCTCCCAGAACCCCTGGCTGATGGAGGACACATGACCCCATGGAGGTGCAGGGGCATGTTGGGGTCACCTGGCTGACCGGATGGGATGGGAGACCCAGCTCGCAGCAGAAGCCACCTGTTGGGGGGGAAGCCCAGCCTGCACTGGGACCCTCCTGGCACCACCGGCCAGGTGCCGCCAGCCTCCAGCCCTCTGGCCTCAGTCCCTCTCAGTCACGGGCTGTAACCAGCAATTACCAGAGAAAACCACAAACGACTGCACAAAATTGTCCCAAATCCCCAAAGCAGTGAACACACAAACCTCCCAGGGACGAGGGGCGCCTTCAGGCAGATCCCGCCTCTCAGCAGTCCCCTCGGGGCCCCCAGGGTGGGCTGCAGCGGCAGCCCCTCCCAAGGCGTCCTCCGGGCTGGCGCCCCTTCTGCCCCCTCCTCATTTCGGCGCCTCCGGGATTCCGGGCTCTCCCGCAGGAAGCCGCGCGGTCCCCGCAGACGGCCAGGGCTTCCTTCGGAAGTTGTTCGGCTGGAGCCTGAGGTTGGCGCGGCAAGGGGAATGAGTCCTCCTAATTACAAGTGTGCAGAAATCGCCGGCCGTCGGAAACGGGGCGATTACATGCTCGGGGCTGGCAATGCTGCAGACGGCGATCTGAAATGAATTATGGCCACTGGGCGACTTCCCCTGGAAACTCAGCTCCAGGGGTCCCCTCTGTGAGGCAGCTGCTGGACATACAGCCCCCTTCCTGGCTGGGACCGTCTCCCTCAGCTTTAAGGTTCCCAGAGGTAGGGGGACACCCTGACAGAGCCCTGGGCTGTCAGGGGTGGTCTCTCACACCCCTCCCTGAACTTGGGGACCCACGGATAGGAGGGGAAGAAGGCAAAGCTTTCCAGCCCCCCTCCCACTCTGAGATCCCATGCAAACCAGCCACGTGCACGCAGGGGACTGTGGAGACCCCAGCTAGGCCCTGTGAGCCCCCGGGCGGGAGTCCCAGAGGTGGGCCTCATCCCCCACCCAGAGTCAGACCCCAGGCAAGGCCCCAGCTCCCGGAGCTTGTTTGCAGGGCTGTGAGGAGGTGGAGAGGGAGCAGCAGCCAGCAAGGGGGCTCCTGGCTCCGTCTGCAGGGTGGGAACCCGGGATGTTTATGTGCCAACTCCTGGGGTCCTTCCAGTGTCCAGAGGGTCCCCAGACTGGCTGGCTGCGGAAGGAGTGGAGGGAAGCACCGCAGTGGGGCTGGCTGTGTCCCCTCTGGGTCCCCTGTGCAGGGCAGAGACCAGGGCTAGGGGACAATTCTTGAGCACCCAGGCATACAGGAGGTGCTTAATAAATGCAGATGCCCTCCTGGGAGGGAGAGGCAAAGCGAATGAGGGAACCCTGCTCCCTTTCCAGCCCCAGCACAGGCCTGCACTGCACACAGTAGGTGCTGAGCTAAGATCTGCCCCGGGAACCACTGTGTGCCCAGGAGCTGGCCCACCCTTCCCTGGCTCGCAGCCAGGCCTTAAGGGGTTAATGGCGGGCTGGCAGGCGGCCTCCCCAGTGCTGGTCCACCTCCACCCTTTGGGCTCTTCCTCTCCCCCCGTGCCCACTCATCCAGCTCCAAACAGGGCTCCGTTGTCCACCAAGGCACACGCCTGGAGGCAGGGGACATCAGGCCACTGCCCCGAGCACACATGGGCTTGGCAGGACCACAGGAGAGGCCGCTGCCCCGCTCACCGAGCTCCTGGGGCTGGTGGCCGGCTTGATGGCCTCCAGGATGGAGCTCTTGATGGGACCCTGTCCCCTCACTGGCCTCTGTCCGCAGTGGCAACACAGGCGGCCGAGAATGTTGGCCCCGCCACTTCCCACTTGCGTGGACCTGAGCCTTGGTTGCCACCCCTGCATCTCCCAGGGAAGTATGAAGAGGCCATGTGGGTGGCAAACGTCCTCTCCTCATGTCCCTCCAGAAACCAGTCTCATCTGAAGCCAAGGCACCGGACTCCTTGCTGCTGCCTGTAGCCAACCCTCCTCCCGAAGTTCCAGACCAGCCCTCCGGGCACCCCGAGGGTCACCTCCAAGGCCGGCAGCCTTGGCTCATCCCTGCTGGCTTCAGGAGCCTGGTTGAGATGGTGTCAAGTCGGGGTCAGAGAGTGTCAGTCACTGCACCCCAGGCAGCGTCCACTCGGGTCCAGGCCCCTCCAGGCCTCTGTCCAGTCGCACTGGTGATGGATCCACACCGTGAAGCCAGCCCCATGCTGGGCCCAGCACCCCCTCGCTGGGTTCCCAGGGCCCTGGCAGCCTGGCCACCCTGGCCAGCAGCTCCCCCTCCTCAGCCAAGCCCACCCCCCCCCCAGGCTGGCCCTGTGCCCTCAGGCCCCAGCCAAGTCTAGACTGATGGATGCTGGGAGCATGCAGGAGCCTCTCCCACCTGGAACCCCTGCCCTTTCCCAGCCACCTCTTCACGCCCTTGCACTCCTGCCCAAAGCACCCTCGTCCAGCCTTTGTGTCCTCTCCTTGGTCTGAATCAGCTTGGCCCAGCAGACACATCTTCCCACCCTGAGTTTTCCTCAGTCCCAAGGAGGGTGAGTAATTACACTGCTATAAACTGGAAACAGTTCTCAGCTGCAGTGGCAGGGGCCAGCAGGTCCAGACTCCCACCCAGAGCCTGCAGCTGTGGCTGGGCTGTCTGCCTGGTGGCCGGTGGGAAAGCCAAGGCCCTGGGAGGAGGGTGGACTGTGAGACCTGTCTGGGGCTTCCCCCGCTGCCCGTTCATCAGTCACCCAAGGTCAGACACACAGAGGGATGGACAGATAGATGGACAGACAGACAAACAGATGATTGGATGGGTTAATAGATGGACAGACGGATGGATGGATCGATGGATGGGTGAACAGGTAGACAGATGTATATTTGGATGGATGGATGAATGGATAAATGAACAAAGTTAACTGGGCCTGGGAGGGCAAACAGAGCCTTCAGCTCCTTTCTCAGGGGCTCATAGAGGCAAAACCACCAGCCTGGGGGCTGAGCCCAGACTTGGCCCTCACCTGAGGGACTCAAGCAAACCCTGAGCCATCCTTTCCCCGCCCTCTGAATTTGGTGGATGGTTCTGCAGGTGGGCACATTCCATGTGACCCAAAATCTCGCCTGGGCTATTTCTTGCAAGGACTTAGATGTCAGGCAGCCACCTCTGTCCGACAATGCTGAGGGGCACCAGGGACAGGAAGGGCGTGGGTGGATTCCAATCCGCATCCTCTCTGGACCTGTCTGTGCGCCTGGCTGCAGAGGGCTGAACAGTACCCACCCCCCAAAAAAATTTATGTCCACCAGAATCTGTGAATAGGATCATATTTGGAAAAAGGGTCTTTGCAGACGCAATTAGGATAAGGTTCTCTAGATGAGGTCAGCCTGGATTAGCCGGGTTGGCCCTAAACCCAATGCCGAGTCTTTATAAGAGACAGAAAAGACACATTGAAGAAGAGGCACAGATTGGAGTGATTTGGCCACTCGCCAAGGAACACCAAGGATTGCCAGCCACCACCCCAGGGAGCCACCTCCCTCCACGTGGGTGGGCTGTTCGTTTCCTGCCCACCAAGGGGGGGGGGCGGCAATGGAGGCTGGGCACCTGGGTCACCTGGCTGCACGTCCGGCACCTGCCCAGGGCGTCTCCCCGGACTCTCTGAGCCCCAGGCCCATAGTGCAGAAGCTCCCTCCCTTCCCATCTCAGCGCCCCAGCCCCTGGGGAGGTGGTCCTGGAGGGAGGCTGGGTGTGGCCATGGCTGCTGCTGCCCATCCCTGCATGCTTCACCCCTCCTCCACGCCCCCATCAAGAGTCACTCAGCTCCCTCTGGTGTAAAGGTCTTAGGAGGGGGTTCTCTTCCTTGGCAGGCCCCTGACTGAGGGGCCATCCTGCTGTGAAGCCATGTGCTTCCACCTGCGGCCCAGAGCTGCAACTTCTGACCCCCTCCCCACCTAGGTGGCTGCAGACAGCCCTGCTGGACACCCGAGCCCCGACTGAGCCCTCTCGCTCCGTGTGGCCAGCGCTCTGGTGTCCAGGTCATGGGAGTGCCGCCCACTTCAGCCCCCTTCCCACCTCCTCCCAGACAAGCCCTGGGTACAGGCCGACATGAGCCAGGCTGAATGGCAAGGGGTCTTCTCAGGGGCTGTGAGTGCAAGAGTCCCGCTTTACTGCAGAGCCCTGGGCTGCCGGCATGGTGCTCAGGGCAGGGGTCCTGCTGGGGGACCCCCAGCCCAGCCCCCAGGATGCCCTCTGAGTTCCACAGGCCTCCCCGGCCTCCCCACCCTCTGAGGTCATTTTCCGCTTGGCCCACACCCGCTGGAAAAAGAGACCAGGGCATGTCGTTGCCAAGCCAGGGGGGCCGCTGGGGAGCAGCGGGAACCCGACCAGGCAGCAATTTAAACCAGGAGGCGCAGCCCATCAGCCGCCAAGGGAGGGGACTGTCAGGGCCAGGCGGGCACCCCTCAAGGAGAGGCCTCCTCTGGCACCGACGTCGGGTGACACCACACCCTCGGCCCCACGTTCACCCCATCTTACGGACGCTCACAGGGCCCGGGGCAGCATGGCCATACTCAAACCCAGTGGCCCAGATCCGGGCTGGGTCTGGGAGCCCCGCCAGCCGCGTGGACAGAACAGGGGTGAGTGGGGCAGCCACTCAGTCCTGGGGCACCGTAACAAAGGACCACAGGCTTGATGGCCTGAAACAACGAAAATTAATCTCAAAGTCTGGAGCCAGAAGTCTGAAATCAAGGTGTCGCAGGGCCCGGCCCCCTCTGAGGCTCCTGGGAGGCTCCCTCCTGCCTTGTCCAGCTTCTGGGGCTGCCAGTGTCCCTGGGTTTGTGGCCACGTCCCTCCCGTCTCTGCCTCGTCGTCACACAGCCGTCCTTCTGCGTCTGTGTTTAGGTTTTCTTTTCCGGCATGGACACCAGCTACCCTGCCTCCACCATGCCAGTCTGACCTCATCGTAACTTAATTATTATCTGCAAAGACCCTATTTCCAAATAAAGTCACTTTCTGAGGTTGTGGGTGGACATGAATTTTGAGGGGACCTGTAGAGTGTCCCGGGATGTGAGCAGAGGCCTTGCGTCAGGAAACCGTGTCTGACGAATGAGGAGCCGCTTACAGAGCATGGGCCATGCGGCACCAGGGCAGGCAGTACCGGGGTCCTGCAGCCAAAATGCAGCCGGGTGTCAGAGGAGCAGCTGGAGGCTTTGGGGCAGGCCTGGCTGGGGCGAGGGGAGCAGGGGAGGGAGAGGCATGGGACCCCGGGGCTGGGAGCCCTCCCGGGCCCTGCAGCTGGCTCACTGTGCATGCTGGCTGATGCAGTGGTCAGCAGATGCCCGTGGAGTGACCAGGAGTGAGGGGGCAGCAGGATTGTGGAAGGAAGAAGGCCCCGAGTCAGAGAAAATGAGTCGTCGGGGCCCAGGCAGTTTGGGGGGCATGTCGGGCCCCGGAAGGGAGGTGGAGAGAGTCTGAGGGAGAGACGGCTGTCCTCGGGGCAGACATGTGTCTGGGGCTTGGTGGCCACAGTCGGCCTTCCCAGGTGACAGATGTCCACGGTGCTGAGCAGAGAAGAGCTCGTACACCTCCCGGCAGCCAGTGAGGGGCGGGTGGGCTGTGGCTTCCCTGGGGGCAGGGTGAAGGTGCTGAGGCCTCTGGGGGCCTTGGCAGGGGTGGGGTAGGGGGTGCCTCACAGGGACAGTCAGCTGATAAGGTAGCTGTTGGGGACGGGGCGGCGGCTTGGCTGGCGGGAAGGCGTAAGGAGGCCAAGGAGCACGCAGACTTCCTTCCTGGGGCGGAAACTCCGCGCATCGGCCGTGATAGGAAGCAGTTGTGTGTCTTGGAATTTGGAGAGGGGGTCCCGGCCTCCCCAGACCCGCACCAAGCATCTCCTGGGGCTCCTGGTCTGCAGGCTCCAGAGGAAGAGGGGCCATCTGCTTTGTGTCTGGCAGACAGTCTGGGGCTGCCCCTCTCCGGCCTGGGGGCCGCCCTCCCAGGTGGGGGCATCCTGCAAACCTGCCCCCACCCTCCACGTGTGGAAATAGGAGAATGATCACAGCAGCTGGGCCGCCTGTGCTGTGCATAACGTGGGCTGTCCCTGTTGTCTTCGCTAAACCCCACTGGGCAAGGAGGCCGAGACTTCCAGAAGGTTCCAGGGTTCCCCCACCCCCATAACAGTCCACTGGCCCCTTGGCCCCTCGTCAGACCAGCCGGCTCATCCCTGGCCAGGGTCTTGCACGTGGGGCCTGGGGTCTCTCTCAGGGCCCCACGTGGTGGGGAGAGGGCGCCCCACGGAGCCTGAGAGGCTGGGCTTCCATCCAGGCAGGAGCCGCTGTGCCGCATGCAGGGGTCCCTGCCCCCACCAGGGGAGCCCCTCGGCACGACACTTCCGGGGCACTGAGCTTCCAACCCCTAGGAAGGGGGCTGCCCTTCCGCTGGCAGATGTCACTAAGATTCATCCTGAAGGCAGCGGGTGGAGGAACGTGGGCCCAGCTCCCTGTGTCACTGCAGGAGACCGGGCCCCCGGCGGGCCGAGAAAACAGATAAGGACTTGTTCAGAGACATGACACCTGCGTGAGAACCTGGGGACAGAGAGCTGCGTGACTGGGTTTTTTCCACTTTCTTGTGGTAAAATACACATAACATAAAATTTACTGTTTTAGCCATTTTTAAATGTTAGGCACATTCACATTGTTGTGCGATCATCACCACCATCCATCTCAGAACGTCCTCATCTTCCCAAACTGAGACGCCATCACCCAGTGTATCCAGAATATTATCATTGCCCCATGTAATTAATATCAAAATTATTAATGAGGTGGTTTACAGTTTTTTTAATTTTATTTTTATTTATTTATTTCTGGCTGTGTTGGGTCTTCATTGCGGTGCACAGGCTTCTCATTGCAGTGGCTTCTCTTGTTGCAGAGCACAGGCTCTAGGCACACGGGCTTCGGTAGTTGTGGCATGCCGTCTCAGTAGTTGTGGCTCGGAGGCTCTAGAGCACAGGCTCAGTAGTTGTGGCGCACGGGGTTAGTTGCTCCGCAGCATGTGGGATCTTCCCGGACCAGGGCTCAAACCCATGTCCCCTGCATTGGCAGGCGGATTCTTAGCCACTGTGCCACCAGGGAAGCCCGGTTTACATTTTTAAAACCAGTTTTATTGACATATAATTCAAACACCGTACAATTCACCCACTTAAAGTCTACACTTCAATGGCTTTTAATATATTCAGAGCTGTGCAGCCATCTCCACAGTCAATTTTAGAACATATTCATCCCCACAAAGAGAAGTCATTCCCAATGCCCCCCTCCCCTCCCAGCCCCTGGCAACCACTGATCCACTCTCTGTCTGTGGATTTGCCTGTTCTTGATGCTTCACATAAATGGAATCACACACGATGTGGTCTTCTGTGTCTGGCTTCTCTCACTGAGCATCACATTTTTTTTTTTTTTTTTTGCGGTACACGGGCCTCTCACTGCTGTGGCCTCTCCCGTTGCGGAGCACAGGCTCTGGACGCGCAGGCTCAGCGGCCATGGCTCACGGGCCCAGCCGCTCTGCGGCATGTGGTATCTTCCCGGACCGGGGCACGAACCCGTGTCCCCTGCATCGGCAGGCGGACTCTCAACCACTGTGCCACCAGGGAAGCCCCATGAGCATCACATTTTTAAGGTTCATCATGTGGTGGCCTGTGTCAGTGCTTCATTCTCTTTTATGGCTGCATATTATTCTGTTACATAGATCTACCGTGTTACGTTCTTTTTTTAGGTCTTGGACATCTGGCCAGCATTTTACACTGACGGTTCATCTCTACTTGGACTGGCCACATTTACGGTCAGCAGACCCAAGTAGCCCCTCTGAGCCCCGGTTGTCCGACAGCCGACCGTGCTATACCTTAGGAAGGTCGCACCAAAACGAGGAAAAAGTTAATGGCTCTGATGTTTCAGAAAGAAAGAAAAGGAGACTGTCCTCTGAAGATGTTTTCAAACTGGCTCCTTGCATTTGGTTTTCTATCGGAACAAGCTTGAATGTTTGGGGGAATGTAGGTGGGAAACCTGCCAAATCCTTTTGGGTGACGCGTCCTGACCATATTGTGCTGCTGCTCAAAGGGCTTGGGGCACAGAGACGGGCTCACCCTTGCCCAGCAGCCACCATCATGCTCCCTGAGCGACACAGACATCCTGCCTGCACAGATCCTCAGAGGGCGCCTCCTGGGCCCTCAGCCGTGTCCATGGCAACCCTGGCCTTCAATGCCCCAGGAAAGGTGGCCTTCTCAGGGGTGCCGGGCATCCCAGCCAGTGAGCTGCTCCCAGCCGAGCCCTCACCCATGGGATCAGTTTACCTGCCGGATGCCATCGTGTCCTCCTGCTCCCTGCCTGGAAGCCAGGTCATGGGAGCTTCTGCATCTTTCTGTGACCTGGGGGTGGGCACAGAGGCCCTTTCTCCCACCAGGCCCCATGCCATCCCAGCACTCCAGTCTCCACTGAGTCTGGATCCCACGTCAACTGGGATGCTGGGTGCTGCCGCCCCCTTTTACAGATGGGGAAACAGGCTTCGTGTCAGGTCAGGGTCACCCCAGCTTGGTGGGGTGGGGCTGCGACTCAAACCCAGGGTTTCTGACTCCTGTCTCTTTTGCCTCCTAATTAATATTCATAGTGACCACTCCTCACGCACGGGGCACAGGGCTCTTTCTACACGGGGTGCAGAGCCAAGCTCAGCAAGGCCGGAAGTAGGTGAGGCCACTTCACACATGTGAAGACTGAGGCTCCGAGAGAGCCGGGATCCACTGGGGGCACCAGCTGGGAGGCAGGTCCTGCCCACCTCCCCAGTGGCCTTCCTGGTCAGGGGGTGGAATCCCCGCACTGTGGTGGGGCAGGTCCGACAGGGAGGAAACCTGGGGAGGGCCCTGCAGCACCCAGCCAGCCAGCCTGCCCACTGCGTTGACTGAGCTGCTGCTCAGGACCATCCCTGCAGCTTCTCCACCAGGCTGGGTCCTCCGCAGCTGGGCCTCAACTTTGCCAGTCAACGTTCAGGGTCAGTAGCCTCCAGCCCCAGCTGCAGTCTCAGGGCTGAGGGACACGAAGTGGTCTAATATGAGCCACCTGCCCAACCCAGATGCCCTGAGGTGGGACTCGGGGTTCCCCAGCTGCACTGCGTCCCCCCAGGAAGCAGGAACCAGCGTCTCTGGCCCAGTACGTCCTGATGAAGGGCCCTTGTCCACTGGGGGAAGCTGCCTGGCCACCAGCTCTGCATCCCTACCCCTAGCCCCGCAGAGCTGAGAGCTGTACCATCACTTTGGGAGCCAGGCACCCATGATTCACCCCAGGGAATTCCACCCACACATCCAGCAGGGTGGGGCCCCCGGGCCCAGCTGCCCTCGCTAGAAGTGGAAGGAACGTCCTGCAGAAGTGCCTCGGCTGCTTGCCAAGTGGACTCCAGGGTGTTTTCCAGGCAGATCAGGAAGTGAAATCGCTCCTCATCCAGCCCTGGGGGCAGGGACCCTGGCTGGCCCCCAGGGAGGGAGAGCAGACCCTTCCCCATGGGCTCACCTTCACCAGGGCCCCTACAGCTGCACCCCCTGGACACCATCCCCATCATCCTGTGGCCAGACGCCCTGCACTGGGCAGGCAGGAAGCCCGCCACGCCCGCTCCTGGGGGTGGTGGAGGGTGGGGGAGAAAGGACGCCTTCGAGGGTGTGGCCTGTCCCTGTGGAGCTAGCTGAGGCTGGAGTGAGGGCTGGGCAGGGTGAGTGGTAAGTCAGACCCCGAGGGACATGTGGAGACCCTGATTCTGGGGGCAGCAATCTGACCAGCAAGCTCAGGCTGGGATGGAGGACCATGCTGGAGTTTGAGCCCCTTGATCAGAGTCAGGGGGCTGGATGCAGTTCAACACAACGCCCACTGCCCGTACCCCATTGCCAGTCAGCCACTCAGGGTGGCCTCGGCCACCAGAACCCCTGTCTGCACCCCGCATTCCAGCCAGGAAAACCCCGCTTCCCTCACTTTGCTAGGGATTCGCCCAGAAGCAGAAGTGTGTTCAGATCACCTGAAACCCCGGTGAGGGTCACTGCAGGGTGAGGGACATGCAACTTTCTGTGCCACGCCCCTAAACAGGCCCCTGGGCACAGAAGCCACTGGTGGAAGTTCGGAAAACCTCCAACAATGCGGCTTGGAAGCAAAACGTGGAGGTCTCGATGGCGTAGCCATTTTCCTTCTGGATGGAGGGAACACTGGGTCACAGATGGAGTGTTCCAGCCTGTGATCGAGGCCTCCGTGCCGCCCGCCCACCCCCCCGCTCCCACGTCAGCCGGCCTGCAAACACCAGCTAACTGGGTACCTCTCCCAGCTTGCGGGCAACGTCTGCTGGGTCTGCCCTCTGCCCCCCTGGCGCCAGGCCGGCCTGCCGGGGAGGGGCTGCTGGCCACGTTAATCTATCAGTTCCTGGTGTGCCCTGGCTCCACACAGCAGAGGGACCAGTAGACGCTCGCTTGGAGCCCCCGGGACTGCTGATAATACAGCCCCTCCCAGCACGACCCCACCAGCAGGCTGGAGCCAGGGGCAGAGTTCAAACTCATTAGTACATGCAAAACGCAAAACGGGAGTCCAAGGATGTCCTCCTGCCCTGACCTCCCAACCTCCCATCTCTCACTGGTGAAGGATCACCACTGGTGAAGGATCCCTCCTCACCCGCCTCCGGTTGCTGTGATGTCACCAGGCCCTGGTCCCCTGCCACCAGGAGCAGCGTCCCCCGCTGGCTTTGTGTGGCCTCTGGAGGTGAGGCAAGAACCCGGCACCACGGGGTGCCCCGGGTCCCCCACTGCTCATTCCCCCTCCAGAGCACCCCAGCCTTCATCCACCATGCCTGGAAAGTCCCCCGGAGATGGTGCCTTCAAGTCCCCGAGGGGGAGGGAGATATCTGCGTACAGATCCTCGGCCCACTGGCCCCCGACTCGGCGGCTCACGCATTCACACGCTCACAAACACGTGCACACGCCCTGCTCTGAGCACAGGGTGAGAGCAGAGCTGCAAAAGCCCTCAGACAAATGTACTTGCATCCGCCTTGCTAGTCCTGGTGCAGAGGCTGTTTTTCTGGCCAGGGGTTGCCCAGGACACAGTGAAGAGCCTGAGGGAACAGAGAAGCCATGGGTGGGCATGCGTTTTCCTGGGAGGAGGGTCTGTGCTTTCAAAGGGTTTCTACCCCAGTCAGGACCCCTTCAGCAGGGTGGACACACGGCTGCCTGGGGTTCTCATACACGGAGCAGAATGATTTCCACACCCCCAGCCCCAGACCCGTGATGTGTCCAAGTGCAGTGCAGGGCAGGTGCCGACCACACCTTGGAGAGGGCCACTGCCCCCATTGACTTCCAGGACATGGGGAATAGTTGCCATGGCCCCCAGAGGCTGCCAGGAGGGCTGGTCCAGGACAGCTGCTCCGGCATCCCTTTGGCTGTGTCTGCACGGTGGTCCGGCCCCAACCTCACACACCTGGATGACAGGTGACCTGAGGACCCACCCGACGCGCCCTTGGGAAAGTGCTGGGCTCTGCTGCATCTCAGCCAAACCCTGGCCCCTCCAGACACCAGCCGAACAACCGTGAACATCTCAGTGGCCCAACAAAGAGTGACAGGGTCCCCGCAGACCCCAAAAATGCAGTTAAAGAGAAAGCAACAGACCAGCCAGTGCATGATTTACTCCAGCAAAGCACAGCTGCAAAAGCCAGACCCAGTGCCGGGCAGTCTGCAGTGACCTCAGCCCCTCCTGCCCCTTCTGCCTGGGACTCAGATGGCTTTGCCATCCGTTTACACGGGTGCTAATGGCCAAGGGTTGTGGGCTGGGCAGCGGGAGAACCGAGGGGCCAGGCAGTGCCTGTGGGCACAGCCGTCTGCGCGGCCAGGGCCTGGAGACGCCAGCCCAGTCGGGCCGTTGCCCTGTCTGTCGCCGGCCCTGCACGGCGTGCCTCGCTGGGTTTCAGCTGCCTTCTGAGAGCAGTCCCCTGCTTGCTGATTTGTGGCCGACTTAATCCCACACTAATTAGATTTCTGCGTTGGTGGCGAAAGGGCCCCGTGCCGTGCGTGCCAACCCCCTGGCAGCCCAGCCTGTGGCTTGTTTTGCACAGAATTTTAATTGTTTCCAAATTAATCCTCGGACTTGAGTGAGCTCAGCACAGATAAGCCGGTCGCCGGGAGGGGAGCAGCCGCGTTCCCATCTCCCCGGGCCGGGGCTGGCAGCCCTGCGGTGGGGCGGCGCGGGGAGGCCGAGCCTCGGACATGACGCGATCGCCCAGAAATGTCCAGGCCATCTCCCACCTCCTGCCTCTGAGAGCACTGCTGGGCTGCCCGGCCCTGGGAGTTTTCCTTCTGTTTGCTCTTGGCTCAGCTTCCCTCCTAATCCTATTTTCGCCAGTTTCTATCCAATTTAATACAGCTTCTGTAAGTCAGAATTAATTACCCTGTGTGCTTCCAGCCCCGCGTCCTCTGCTCACCGTTCGAGGGCTGGGCTCAGAAAGGTGGGGCTCGGAAGGCAGGCAGGTGGAGGAGAGGAAGACAGCACCACACGTGGAGGAGGGTTTGGTGTCCCACTTCCACACCAGGGAGCCCTGCCAGGCTGAAGAGGCTGGGTCCCAACACTGTAGCATGAAGGATCAGCCTCTTCCACCAGGAAGCCTTCCCTGATTGCCTCGGCCTCCCTGGGCTCTGCTGACAACCACAACGTGTACCCAACGCCAAGCCCGCCATCCCCACCACCCTCAGGGAAAGACCCACGAAGGACTCGAGCACCTTGCAAAATGTGTCCATTACCTTCGGATAAAAAACCGAGAAAGATACCGTAGGCTACAGAAGAAAAAAATAGATAAATGACTTCACCAAATTAAAAACTTTTGTGCTGCAAAGGCACCATCAGGAAAAGGAAAAGACAACCTACAGATCAGGAGATGTTTGCAAGTCATGTATCTGATAAAGGAGTAGTGTCTAGAATATAGGGAAAACTCGAACAACTCAGCAGTAAGAAGACAAATCACCTACTTTAAAAAATGGGTAAAGGATTTTTTTTTTTTTTATGGCTGTGTTGGGTCTTCACTGCTGCGTGAGGGCTTTCTCTAGTTGTGGCGAGCGAGGGCTACTCTTCGTTGCAGTGTGCAGTCTTCTCATTGCGGTGGCGTCTCTTGCTGCAGAGCACGGGCTCTAGGAGCGTGGGCTTCAGTAGTTGTGGCACGCAGACTCAGTAGTTGTGACTCGCGGGCTCTAGAGCACAGGCTCAGTAGTTGTGGTGCACAGGCTTAGTTGCTCCGTGGCATGTGGGATCCTCCCGGACCAGGGCTCGAACCCATGTCCCCTGCATTGGCAGGTGGATTCTTAACCACTGCACCACCAGGGAAGTGCTGGGTAAAGGATTTGCATAGACATTTCTCCAAAGGAGATACACAAATGGCCAGTTAGTACATGAAAAGATGCTCGACATCATCACTCATCTGGGAAATGCAAACTAAAACCACTATGAGATACCACCTCACACCCACTAGGATGGCCAGGATCAAAAAACAGAACAAACAGGCTTCCCTGGTGGTGCAGTGGTTGAGAGTCCGCCTGCCGATGCAGGGGACACGGGTTCATGCCCCGGTCCAGGAGGATCCCACATGCCGCGGAGCGGCTAGGCCCGTGAGCCATGGCCGCTGAGCCTGCGGGTCCGGAGCCTGTGCTCCGCAACGGGAGAGGCCACAACAGTGAGAGGCCCGCGTACCGCAAAAAACAAAACAAAACAAAACAAACAAACCCCAGAAAATGACGAGTGTTGGGGAGAATGTGGTCATGGAAGCTTGCACACTGCTGGTGGGAATGGAAATGGTGCAGCCACCAGGGAAAATAGTACGGCACTTCCTCCAAAGGTTAAACACAGGATTACCATGAGATCCAGCAATTCCCCTTCCAGGTAGTCACCTGAGGTAATTGAAAACATATGCTCACACAAGAACTTGTGCACAAATGTTCATAGCGTGATTCACAGCAGCCCAAAGTGGAAACAACCCAAATGTCCAACAGAGGAATGGATGAGCATAATGTGGTCTATCCACACAATGGAATACGATTCAGCCATAAAAAGGAAGTACTGACGCACACTACAACACGGATGAACCTCAAAAACATCACGCTCAGTAAAATAAGTCAGATACAGAAAGACACACACTGTACGATTGTCCCTTTATGAAACGTCCAGAACAGGCAAATCCACTGGGACAGAAAGTAGATTAATGGTTGTCTAGGGATGGGGGCTGAGGAGGGGATGGCCGAGGGGTATGGGGTTTCCTTTAGGGCATTGTGATCCTGGTTGCCCAACTCCAGTATCTGTAGTGAGTATCCTAAGAACAATTGAATCCTACACTTTATTTTTATTTTTTTGCGGTACACGGGCTTCTCACTGTTGTGGCCTCTCCCGTTGCGGAGCACAGGCTCCGGACACGCAGGCTCAGCGGCCATGGCTCACGGGCCCAGCCTCTCCGTGGCATGTGGGATCTTCCCAGACCGGGACACAAACCCGTGTCCCCTGCATCGGCAGGCGGACTCTCAACCACTGCACCACCAGGGAAGCCCATGAATCCTACACTTTAAAATGGCAAATCTTGGGACTTCCCTGGTGGTGCAGTGGATAAGACTCTGCACTCCTGATGCAGGGGGCCCGGGTTCGATCCCTGGTCAGGGACTAGATCCCACATGCATGACACAACTAGAGTTCACATGCTACAGCTAAGAAGCCTGCTTGCCGCAACTAAGGAGCCCACCAGCCACAACTAAGACCCGGAGCAGCCAAACAAACAAACAAATAAATGTTTCAAAAAATAATAAAGAAATGGCAAATATTAATGCAGGTTAAGTAATCTAAGAAAAGTGATTATAAAAAAATGAATAATGAGTGAAGAAAGAAAGAGGAGGTACCAAAAGAAACCAAGAAGTCCAGAGAGTTCCCAGAGCCCCCAAGGCGGTTGAGGTGGGTCACACCCTCTGCTTCGAGCTTCCCGGTAGACAGAGCAAAAATGGAAATGCACTCACAATGATGCCCTTTGCCTCCGTGATCACGTTCCAGGAACTTCTCACCTGTCAGCCAAGTTCATCCCCAGCAGAAACAGGCAGGAGGCTGGCTTTACAGATGAGAGCACCGAGGCAAGGCCAAGGTCACGAGCTGGCGAATGGCAGAGACCAGATAGGCACCCAGGCACTCCGCACACCCCACTGCCTCCCCACCTGCCCATTTGTGTCCACAGAGATGTGAGCGGTCACCACCAGCAAGAGTGGCCACACATGGCCTTTCCAAAGGAGGTTCTGTAACCTGTTCTTGAAGACGGGGTGGGGGGGTTCACCCCCACAGGGTAACACACACCAGGACCAGCCAGGTGTCCCTTGCAGACAGAGGGCAGGATTGGGGGCAGCCGCGGGGAGCACATCCAGGGCTCATCACAGAAGGATGCTGGCCAGAGAGGCGGATCCTGGCCACCACCATGACTAAAGTTTAAAGAATGTTTGAAGCCTTGAGGATTTTATGAAAGGGCCCATTCCTGAGGGCATTTGGGAGCGTCTTGGTCCCTGGGCAGGGAGACCCTGCTTCCCGAGGTTGTTGGCCCGGCCCCCCACCCGATGTGCACACAGAAGCACGCATGCCCGTGGATTTGAGCAACCCTCCAGACATGCCTGTCTCTCCAAGGCCCCAGGCCCTGGGGGTTCCAGGCTTGTGGTCTCGGTGGTGTCTTCCTCTTCACCACTTTTCCCTGGGGCGACATTGAGGGGGGGAGCAGGCGCCATAAGAACACAGTTCCCACGGCCAGCGGCCCCTCAGAAGCCCTGGCTGGGGCCCCAACAGAGGGGGAGGCCCTGGGGTCCCTGCAGCCTGCGCCTTGCTTGCTCTTTCCTGGGACCCTCCGCACTGGGCTCTGCCCGATTCTCAAATGCCCAGCGTTGCAGTCCTGGGAGCGATGCACCAGGCTCAGGTCTCCTGCAGAGTTCGGCTCCGGGGCTGGGAGTCTCAACCCCTGCAAATCCTGAGGCCCTTTGCCAAAGAGAACCATGTCGCTGCCTGTGCCTCACCTCCCTCTACTGGACCTGGGGAAGAGGGGGCGCTCGACCCCACAGTGACCCTGCCTGGAGTTTAGACAGGTGGGCGGGCCCTGCCTCGGATGTCAGAGTTCCAAAAGTGGCCCCTGGGGCGGACAGGAGTGCAGGGGCCTCCCCCGGGGGCACTGCAGGATCTGTCCCGGCCTCTATCCAGCTGCTGACGGTTCCTGGGCACCGGGCAATGAGTTGACAGTCTTCACAGGCGCTCTCCCTGAGTGCGCTGTGTCCACAACCTTCTCTGAAGGATTCCAGTCCCATTGGGTTAGGGTCCACCCCACTCGGGAATGACCACATCTTACCTTCACTAACTATAGCTGCAATGACCCTGTTTCCAAATGAGGTCCCCCTTGGAGGTACTGGGGGTCAGCACTTCAACACAGGAATTTTAGAGGGTCACAATTCAACCCTTAACATCCCCAACAGAATTCCACCATCAATACGACTCGTGTGAGGCTGAAATGTGTGCTGGGGAGTGGACCGCACCCGACGACACTGTTGGCCTGGGTGCAGGTTCTGGGCGTGGGGACAGCTCTGCAGGGCCTGGTTGGGGGAAGGGGTGGTGGTTCCGAGGGGTGCCAAGGCCCAATGGGCTGCACTGGGAACAGAGAGCACAGAGGGTGGGGTCCCTGGGGTCCTGCCACGTGGTGCCCGGGGCTGTGTTACGAATTTGCCCACCAGCTGACCTGAGATGGGATTACCCTGGGTGGGCCCAGTGTCATCCCAGGGGTCTTCAGAAGTGGACGAGGAGGCCAAGGAGACGTGAGTGAACATGGAGGAGGGGGCTGAGCCAGGGACGTGGCACCTCCAGAAGCTGGAAAATGCAGGAAACCATTCTGCCCTGGAGCCTCTGAGGAGCCGGCCCAGCAGACCCCGTGATTTCAGCCCGTGTGGGACTCCTGACCACCAGACTGTGAGAGAATAAAATGTCACTGTCTTAAGGCACTGAGTTTTTGCGATTTGTTACAGCAACCACAGGACACCAGTATGCCCCTGTCTCCTCCCCCTCCTGGAACAGGGGGTTCCAGGAATGAGGCCCAGAGCCCTGTGCCACCAGGTGGATCCAGCTAACCAGCCACAGAGGCTTTTGACTGAATGCTGGTCTAGTGTCACGGAGAGTCCCCCAGAAGGACGAGAAGGAACACAGTACGGCCACACCTGTGACAGACACTGCACACCTGATGCCACGAAAGGCCACGCCCTGTGAGCTCCACCTCGATGAAGGACAACTCACTTTGATGGGTGACCAGAGCTCTGAATGTGCCTGTCCTCGTGGCCTAAGGCCTGGGGCAGCCTTGGGGGTCCTGGAGCTCATGGGAGGCCTGAGGGACCCTAATAGGGCTATGTGGCCCCCTGTCCCACCCCAGGCCCTGGAGACCTCTGTCCTCTGCCAACCCCGGCCCAAGCGGCCGGCCTGCCCAGCTGCTCCGAGCAGACGCAGCCACAGAGAGTGGGCCCAGCCCCAATATACACAGCCCAGAGCCCTGGCCGAGAGCAGCCTCCCAGTGGGAGCGGCCGCCAGCTGTCCAAAGCGCCGTCTCCGTCGCTGAGACTGGTGGGGTTGTGCCACCCCCAAACACTGTCCCTAAACTTGGACAGTGTGTACAGTGCTCCGTGCCACCCCACTGCTCAGACAGGGAGACTGAGGCTCAGAGGGCCAGGGGCCACCAGCTCTGAAGCCCACACCCAGATCCCCACCCTAAAGGGACAGCTCACCCATCCTATTCTGTGGACAGACCTGGGGAGGGGCCAGGAGGGGAATAAACACCCACTGGAGCTCAGGCTGCCACTGGGGTGGGGCATCTGGACCTCGGTCCCCACCTCTCCCGGAGCTGGGAATGGTAGCCCACAAGAACTGTCAGGCCTGGAGGAATCCCAAGCCCCTGGCCCATCTCTGCCCTCGGGCCACTGCATCCCCCTCCAAGAAGTGCAGCCCGGGTGGGTCTCCAGGGCCCACACCTCATCAAGTAAGAAGGAGCTCCCTTGGGGGCCCTGCAGTGTGGGTGGGGTCCCTCAAGCCAGCCACTGGCCGTCCCTGCAGCCCTTGCCCATCTTGCTCACCCCAGGGTCCTCCGGGGTCACGGCACCTAGGACCTCACAGGTGCTCAAAGACAGAGCTTCACCCCAGACCCAGGGCCCCGCCTCTTGGCACAGCTGCTCAGAGCCCAGCGCACAGTAGAGTCTCCCTAAACACCCGTCAGATGCAGGTGGAGTAAGGGGCTCCTGGCCAGTAGCATCTCCCCTTGCCCCCGGCCACTAGGACTCCAGTTAGAGTTAGACTGCTGCCCTGGGCCAGGCTCAGCTCACCAGCCTCCACTCCCCAAGCACCCGGCCAGCTCCTCCTGCAGCTCTGTGTCCCCAGCGCCGTCAGGACTGCACTGGAGCCAGTGGAGGTTGGAACAGCCCACGAGGAGGCACTAGGGGTCCGGACACAGGGTGGATTCAGGGGAGGTGGGGCTTTCGAGCAGGAAGACCCCAGCACCTGCTTCACAGGCAGATGAGGGGGTAGAGAGGACATGTATGAACCTGTGCCTGCAACCTACATGTGCATGAGCACCACACATGTCCGCGTGCATGTCCCTGTGTGTATGAGCATGACAGTTTGTGCACGTGTGTGCACTTCTGTACGTGTGCACCTACCTTGTGCGGTGCTCCTGTGAGCTTTGGGAGCCATGAAGAGCCCAGCCCTGCCCCAGGATCCCTGTGGGCCACGGCCATCTGTCCTCCCTGGACACTGTTGGAGCTGGGCCCCGGGCCTGGGGTGGAGCTGAGCAGGCCCCTCAGCCCTTCCCACCTCAGATACCCACCCTCCACCCCCCACGCCCCACTCTGTGACTGTGGGGAGGGCCTGTCGGGCAGGACAACGGCACGGACAAAGGCAGGGAGGTGGGACCCAGCGCAGCCTGTTCCCAGGACTGGGCAACATCGGTGGGATACCCCAAGGCCGAACAGCCAGGACCAGAACGGTGGCCTGAGCGCATGCGTCCCAGGACCCAGGGCAGCCCCTCCCAGCGCTCTGCAGTGACCCTGGGCTGCCTTCCCAAAAGTATGGATTCCAGAGCAGCTGTTTGGCTATCCAATCACCTTGGGAAATACAGACACACACTGCCTGGCAGTGCTGGGGTAATCCACGCCTTCCTGGGGACACGGTGACCACCGGGGAGCCCTGAAGACTGATTTTCCACCCGATTTAGCCAGCTCCCCTGTCCCTCCCAGCATGGCCCCCACCGTGCTCTGGGTGAGCTGAAGGGTGTGGCTCCCCCATCGCCCCCCAATGGGCCCCACACTGAGGATTCAGGGGCCTCGGGTGAGAACCCTTCTTGCCGGCAGGTCTGTGCTTCTTCCAGTGTGTGTGGACCGGAAAGAGAACTCCACCAGCATCACAGACCTGCCTCAGGAAACCTCTTTTCAAACAGGCTTGAAGCTCAAGTGGATTTATTTTGAAGAAAAGTAAGTCACTAGTGGCACAGGTGGCCATGGGTCCAGCAAGGCAAACAGTGTTGACAACATCCTCCTTGAGTGCGCACACGTCTGAACAGGTATCGGGGGGATAAATCGGGTTAACAGGTGCCTTTCAGCACCTACTATGCACCCAGCTCCACACTACCCGCCAGTTGGTATATTTAAGCAGAGAGAAGTGCGTCATCCCTGAGGCCCAGGAGCTGTGATCCCCGCTGAGAGTGGGCCAGGGGCAGGGGCAGGACAAGCCCTGGGGTTTCCTGACCCACGGTGGGAGGAGGGTAAGGCCACTGGCCGGAGGGGGAAGGAGCCGAGTCCCTGGCCTCATGGACACCCGGCTGGTCAATCATGGAGATGGTTTCTTCCGGCTCCCCAGGCCTGCCAGGCACCACACTCCTGCTCTCTCCATTCACCAGCTTCTCTCTCCTCCCCAGGGGGTTGTGGTCCATCAGAATCAGGACAGAGTCAACCCCTACGGGAACCTCCTCTACCATGTGGGACAGTCAGGTAGCCGGTGATGGACGGAGAGACCAAAGGGATGCGGCCACTAGCCAGGAACACCACAGATTGCCGGCAACCAGGAGGCTGCAGGAAACCAGTGCAGACAAGGGTCCAGGAACCCAGGACCACAAATGGGTTAAAACAACAGGAACTTAATCTCTCACAGCTCTGGAGGCCAGGTCGAAAATCAATGTGTCAACAGGGTTGAATTCTTCCTGAGGCTCCAGGGGAGGATCCTTCCTGCCTCGTCCAGCTCCTGATGACCCCGGGCCATCCTGGGCTCCTGGCCACGTGCCCCAGCCTCTGCCTCCGTCCTAACACAGCCGTCCTCTCCCCATGTCTTTTTTTTTTTTTTTTTTTAATGCGGTACACGGGCCTCTCACTGTTGTGGCCTCTCTCGTTGCGGAGCACAGGCTCCAGGTGCGCAGGCTCAGCGGCCATGGCTCACGGGCCCAGCCGCTCCGCGGCATGTGGGATCTTCCCGGACTGGGGCACGAACCCGTGTCCCCTGTATCGGCAGGCGGACTCTCAACCACTGCGCCACCAGGGAAGCCCACCCCATGTCTTCTTAATGTCTGCCAGGGTAGGGCAACTCCGGGCCATGCCCAGTCCTGCCCACGGGACAGAGCCCGGTGCCCATGGCGCCAACCTGCTTGCTCCCCAGCATTCCTGGAATCATGTCCTCCTGGAACCCTTGTCTGCGGACACGCTGGGCTCAGGCCATCTCCCTCGATACCTGGAGATCACTGAGGGGAAATGCTGGCTGCAAGACGCTCGCACGGAGAACACCTGCCTCACCTTTCTGCGTTTCTCCTCCTGTGGAAGTGAGGGTCTCCTGCCCGCGGATGGGCCACACGGACGCATAGCTGGTCACCCTGAGCAGAAGCAGCCTCGGCCTAGCAGTGTCATGGAAACCACCGCGGCTGCACGCTCGCCCCCACATGCCTGGAGCCCCGTCCGTCCACGGCACTGCCGAAGGCCCTCTGGTTTTCGTATCGTGGCTCAGGCTGCCCTGCTTGTTAACAGACAGGTTTTAAATTCGGCGTTAATACCACGGTCCAGCACTCGGCACCTCAAATTTACAGCAGGAAGTCCTCCGAGGTCTCTCTGCACCCAGCCTTATTTATGGCCTCACACTCGAGATGCCGGACGCCCCCGTCCACCCCACCCCAGGGAGCCTGGACCTGGGCACAGGATGGGGCGCAGGATGGGGCGGCGGTCACCTAGAGAAGCGTGACTCGGGCCAGGCCTTGCCGGCCAGCAGCTGTGCCTGAAGCAGCTGCTGGCCAAGGCAGCCCGGTCAGGCCTGGAACAGGCAGGCCAGCCAGGTGCCCTGCAGCCAGGCCAGGGCCCCCACCTGTGCAGCCCCCACGTTCCTCTCTCCTGATGGACGAGGAGACCAGCTTGGTGGACGCTGTGCCCGCCTGTCCCTCCGTGGGTGCCCCCCAGGCTGGGTCCTTAATGTCCCAGCAGTAGGCACATAACCTGCAGGGTGTGCTAGGAGAACGGAGGCTCAGACAGCGGCCTCGAGTCTCCCTCTGCCAGCATCAAGATGGCATTTCAATCCTGTTTCCGCAAAGTCCTTTCCATGGACATTGTCTGAACACCTACTGTGCGTTCAGCCCACAGACCAGCCTCTGTGTTTAGCCTCGGCCCCAGAATGCCTCTGTGCTGCCCGCCGGTCTCCCATCCCCAACAGGACCTGTGACCTCCCACGCTCATCCCCAGGGAGGCTCTGTTCTCAACTACCCCCCTTCCTCTATTAAAATCACAGGCCAAATCACACCTCAGAATGGGCTCTGGGGTTGCCTTTCTGCATGGTCCATCAGGACCCACCAGCCGCCCCGCCTCCCAGACCCCCCATTCCCCCAGGAGGCAGGTCCCTGGACACCTCTTTCCCTGTCTGGCAGCTCCCTAGGCATCCATCTCCAACCAGCTCATTCCCCTCAGCGCCTGGGTGTTCCCCTCCCATCCACAGGCCCCTGTGCTCCCCAGAGCAGTCTCCCCACCACAGGAGTTGGCCTGGATCTGGGGGCTCCCCCACCTCTCTGGGCATCAACTGCTTGAGCTAAAGTAGGCGCTGCCCTGGGTGGGTAGCATCCCCAAAATTCACATCCGTCAGAACCTCAGAATGAGACCTTATTTGGAAATAGAGTCTTCACAGATGAAATTAAGTCAGAAGAGGTGGTCCTGGATTAGGGTGAGAGTTAATGCTCTGACACGTGCCCTTCTAAGCGGAGACGACAGACAGAGGGAAGAGGGAGCCACACTGGGGTGAGGGGCTCTGACCTCAGGCTCTGGCCTCCAGAACCTGCAGGCAGTGTTTGCTGCTCTTCTAAGCTGCCCAGTTTGTGGGGGGTGGTTCCCATGCCCAGGACACTGACACAGGCACCTCATCCCTGCCCCTTCTCCCATGGGTATCAAGAGCCCACCAGCCCCATGGTCCCACCCTGAAGGACAGTCTGTGAGCAACGAGGTCCTGCATTCCCTCAGGCGGGCTGGGTCGGGGGCAAGGATAGGACGCCAGCCATGAGGTCCCAGCCGTGGGTGGACACGGGAGCCCTGGGTGACAGGGTCTGCGGGAGCCAGGCTGGAGGTCCCTGCCGAGAGTCTGCAGGCCCAAGTGGGGCGGCCTGGGAGACCCTTGGGCCTTTGGGGACCTGCAGGGCCTCAAGGATCCCAGGGCCCCGGGGAAGGGCGCAGTAGGGAGTTACAGGAAGTCCGGCAGAAGCTGGTCAGGTTCCCCGCCAGGGCCTGGCAGAGCCCGCAGGGGTGGGAGGAAGACGTGGAGCCTTATGGGGAGGAGTGGGGACAGCCAACCGCCCCCTGCTGTTTGCACAGGGCCAGAGGGCTGTCCCAGGCCAGGCTCTGGTTATCTGGCCTGGCAGAGCTGCCCGAAGCTCCAGGCACATTCATCTTGCTGGGTATCCACGCTCTCCTCCCTGCTGGACGCCTCTAGGGCTATTTCAGGCGCCTGGTGAAGACACGATCCATTTGGCCAGACAGGGGTATGGCCCCCGCCCACTGGGCCCTCTCTGCCCAGGCGCCCTGGCCCTGCATGCTGTGGTGACTCATGCCCACCATCAGGCCACCAGCCATCTCAGGGCAGGGTGGCCCGCAAGGATTCTGCTCTCCCAGCCTCCACTGCATGTCGGGGACCACTGTGCTGGGGCCACCGGGCCTCTCCTTCCAGGTCCCAAGCCAGCCTTCTGCCAGCTACTTCCCCACCCGGAAGGGGGAAATCAGAGTTGCACCGCCATCCTCACACTCCCTCGGGGTCCACACCACCCCCCGGCCTCACGCCACACCATCCTGCTCTGGGCCAGGTCTCAAAACCCCACATTGCCAGGTGATTGAGCTAAGGGCCCACCGCTGAGGTCCAAGGGGCGGGACAACCGTGGGTGACAGTTTCCCTGTGGATGGCAGCAGGAGTGACCAGCTCCCGGGCTGTGGCCACAGTGGGAGGGTCAGACGCTGAGACTGGCCTCAGTGCCGTGCCACAGGGGATGAGACCAAAGACTGTCTGAGTCTACGCCCACTGGGGCCAGGGTGAGTTCACACTGGTGGTACCAAGACCCCAGCCCTCACAGGCACCTGGCTGGGTGCAGGGAGGGGGTTCTTGTCCTGAATCCAAAATACCACTCTACATGCCAATTCACACCGCATGTGCCTGCTCCCTGCAGAGCGACCCCAAACCTAAGAGAAGCCCCATACATCATGTGCTGTGAGCACCATCACCCCTGTTCCCGACAAGGGGGTTCAGCACACGGGGCAGAGCTGAACTTGGAACCCCCACTGCCACCTCCCCTTCATCCCCATCCCATTTTCCAAAAATTCAAATATGCACAGAACCCAGAAAATGAAATTGCTTCTGCCCGTTTCATGCTGCAGTTCCCATTCTACTCCCTATGTACCGGTTACTGGAAAGCAAGTTTCACAAACGGCTTTCTGTAAAGGACTTGTTTTTGGCGAGTTTATACAGCTACCTTTGTTCATATAAAAATCTGGAAGCTGCCTTCTGTGAGCTGGGCCCCTCCCCCTTGGACACTTAGGGAGGTATTTCTGCATGGAATATGGTCCCTGCTCTGAGGGAAATAACGAGGAGGCACAGTAAATTCTGAGGTGGAATTTGTTTAACCTATCACCCCCCCCACCCCGCCCCCCCCCCCCCCCCCCCGGCAGTAAGTGTGACACTGGGCGGCCTAGAGCACTGAGGTATTTTTATGACGCTTGGCAAGTCCGCTTGGGAGGCTGGAGAAGACCCGCCAATCGGAGCTGCTGCAGGGGTGGGCTCACTCCCCGGCTGACTCCTCTCTCAGCAAAGGTTCTGAAGCCTCACGGGTCTCTGCAGCAAACCATTTAATCGTAAGTTCATTCGTTCATTCATTCATCCATTCACGGCCAACTTCGCTCTCTAGCCAGGCTGGCTGCTGCTGGACAGGACCATGAAGATACTGCCCCCAGCCCTGGTCTGCCCTGACACGGTGGGACAGGCCATGGGGAGCGGGGAGTTTTGTAACACTCCCAGAATGAAGGGCTGAAGGAAGAAGGAGGGTCCCAAGAAGCTTTGCTGCCCCTTGAGCAGCACATGCGGGTGGCCTTCACAGAGGGTGAGCCTCCCGGCTCTGGTCGTAAGCAAGGAGAGGCTGGGGAACCCCAGAGAGTGCGCTGGGCATCTCCAGGAACGCCCTATCTCCCTGCTCACTCACACACAGCGTGCTCCATGGGCCTCGGTCTGCAGCCACAGGGCAGAGCTGCTTCTTCCTGCCAATGGCAAGGATTTGGAAGGAGGTGATGGGCAGACCAGGAAGGTGAGAACTTGATCCGACACACACGTCCACACTGGAGACACAGCCCCTCACCGAGAGAGGCCCAGCTCATCACCTCATGGCCCTGGGTTTTGTGAGACTCTGACTTTTCGGCCCCAAAGCGCGATTAGGGCCCCATGACCATCCCATGGAGAGACTGTCCCTCCATGGCCATCAGCCTCCAGGGGCTGCTATAGTGTCTGGGATCAGCAGGGCACTCAGGGAAATGGGGACAGTTTCACTGCCAGAACGCCCTCCTGAAATTGACATTTTATCATTTGAGTCTTAATTGAAATAAGTTAGGAAAATTCTCCCCCACTTGGCTTTGCAAAGCAAAGGAATCGACCTATGTGAAATGGCGGGTGCCCATGCAGGTGCTGCAGCCCCAGCCCAGCTCACAGCCCCCACCTCTGCCCTCAGCCCCCACCTCTGCCCACAGCCCCCTTCTCTGCCCAGCCTGAGGGCTCTGTCCAGCTCAGGCCCTGGGGCCTCAGGCAGCATCCCCACAGTCACCCTGCAGTCTCCCTCCACCCTGGAGGCGTGGCGGGTGCCACCTCTGCTCTGCATCAATATTGACCTAGCCTGGTGGGAGTGGGGGGCCCAGCGGCCCGCAGGGGGCTTGCAGAGTCACTCACGCCTGCCGTGCTCCCCAGGCCCCTGAAATGTTTGTGGAAAGTTGGAAACCACCCTGGGCTCCACATTTACATTGGGAAAAATAACAGGGTTTTGTTTTTTTTTTCATGAAAAGTTCGTTAATGGCTTCTGGAGGGGAAAGAAACCTTGAAACCTTGGTATCAAACTTACCAGGAGTGTGAACCTCACCGTTGTGCCTGCCACGAGGCCCGGCAGGCGTGGAGCCAGGGCGGAACATTCCGGGGCAGCTTCTCCTCAGAGCACTGATGCCAAGGTTTGGTTTGGGGGAGGGCCAGTGCGAGGCTGGGCACTGCGTGTGTCCAGGCTGTGCTTCCTGCAAAGGGGGACCTGCACAGGTAGCGTGGAACCCTGATGGGTAGACAAGATCACAGAAGCTTCTGGAGCCTCTCCCAGGGTGTGGACACAGCTGCCTAAGTCACACTGCACTTGACCTGCAAGTATTTCAGTGGCTTTTGTCTGCTCAGGTGGCCAGAGAACAGAGCCCCACTGACAGGGGGGCTTAATAGCAGGAATGTGTCTCCTCCCAGTCCTGGTGCTGGACGTGGAGATCAGGGTGTGGGCAGGGCTGGGTCCTCCGGAGGCCTCTGTCCTCAGCGTGCACACGACCGCCTTCTCCCTGTGTCCTCCTTGGTCTCCCCTGTGCGCGTCCGTGTCCTGATCTCCTAAGGACACCAGGCATGTTGATTAGGACCCATCCTAACAACCCCATTTTTACCTTCACCACGTCTGTAAAGACCCCCTCTACAAATACAGTCACATTCTGAGGAACTGGGGGCTGGGGCTTCAACACAGGAACTTGGGGGACACATTCTGCCCATGAGAACTTCAGTCTCTGACAATCGCCCTGGGGTGATGGTGAAAATAAAAATCACTGCCCGGACGCTCAGAGCTTTGTAGGTGCATCATCCCCCTTCAGCCCCACAGACAGGGGCACCGTGATCTCCCCATTCCCAGGCCCAGGGGTGGGGCATGGAGATGGGAACACACTCGCTGTCCACGGGTCCCAGGCCTCTGCCATGGGAACCCCAAGGGACATGCAGGACCACAGGGTTGGTGGAGAGGATGGAGATGACTTGTAACCCACTCTGAGCAGTCCCCAGGAGTCCTGAAGCCACACCTGCAGTAGGCGCATCAACTCTCTGAGCCTCAGTATCCCCATCTATAAAGTGGGTACAACCAGAGTCCCCACCTGGAGGTCATGTGTGTCAGCACTTTGGCTGGCGCTGGAGGAGAAGGTTTCCTTTCCGTGGCCACTCTCATTATCACCAACGACGCCACAGATTGGGAAATCACATCCAGGTGCAAAGGTGGGCAGAGGGCACACAGCTCCTGCCAGAGGCAGCACCCAGATGGGCCTGAGCGACCAGTGCCCTGGAAAGTTTCTCCTCCCCACCTCCCCCAGGAAGGCTACTGCCTGTGCGTACCCCTGACACACGGGCCCGGCCCCCACACGCCCGCCCCAGAAAGGTGGGGCCTGGCCATGGAGGAGCACGGCCTCCTGCGATGCCACGGCCTCTGGGGGCACCAGGGGCCACTGCCTGTGGCCAGCACTTCCTGGGGGATCAAGGCCTTCCCGCTCCCCATGGAGATGCACCAGCCTTTCGCCTGACCGTTAATGGGGCCTGATAGCTAACAAATAATGAGAGGGGACAGTATGCAGGTGGATTTTCACTGGGGGGTTTGCCTCATGTGCTGTCTGGGGAGCAGGGTGAGTGGGACCCTGGGTGATGTGGGCCACTCCAGCCCCTTCTGGGGCATGTCTGGGGTTCTAGCCCAGCTGGGCTGTGTGAGGGGCCCATCCCTGACTCCAGCCATGGGCAGCACTTTCCAGGAAGCCTGGAAAATCTCCTTGTGACCCGCCCCTTCCTCAGAGAGTGGTGGGTGACTTGGGGAGGAGGGTGAGCCCCTGGGCCCCACGGGGCCGCGTGGACGAGTACAGGGTATGTGTGCACGCAACCTGTGGGGCCCGGACGAGGAGCACCAGCTCCTCACTCTGAGCCACAGGCCTTGGCTCTGGGTAGACCCCGTCCACACCCCCAGGGTGACCACATCCCCTCCTGCACCTGTGCAGTATCTTCTCCATGCCGGCTTCTCCCAGGAACGCCAAAGGCTGTCGGGGCTCCTGGGCCCACACCCCCGGCCTGGCCCAGGCCCCCCACCCCTCCTGCTGGGCCCAGCCCTGACAAGGACTTTCATTTCTCCAAACTCAAAGCCATTCCCTGACCTGGGAGGGCCAAGCCTGCATCCACTGCTTGCATGACATGGCACCTGAGCTTCAGTCCCCTCCTGCCTAGGAGGAAACCCAGCCACCTGGCCGGTGAAGCCTCTGCTCAGCCAGTGTGCCTCCGCCCTCCCTGGCCCGAGCGACCTCACTTTGGTCTTTCAGTTTTTGGAAAAGTTCGGATTTGTCTTTAAATGACCACAATACAAATGGTCTGGATGAGTCACCCCCAAACCTGGGTCATCTTGGCTGCCATGAATCTTTCTATTTTACTTTATTGAGTTGAGATTCACATAACATAAAATTAACCATTTTAAATGTACCTTCTCAATTCGGTGCAGCCACCACTTTTCTGGAGTTCTGGAAATTTTCTACCCCCCGGAAGGAAACCCCGGCCCTATCAGTCACTCCCCAAGCCCCTCCCCCAGCCCCTGGTGACCAGTGATCCATTTTCTATCTCTGTGGATTTGCCCGTTCTGGACATTTCGCATACATGGAGTTACACACTATGTGGCCTTCTGTGTCTGGCTTCTCTCACTAAGCATCATGTTTTCAAGGTGCATCCATGTTGTAGCAAGTGTCCGTGCTTCATATCTTTTCATGGCTGAGTGATACTCCGAGTGTGGACGGACCACACTTGTTTATCCCTTGGCCTGGCCCTTGTCACCAGTTGTCCCAGGGCCACGGGAGCAAGCACTGCCGAGCCTCCACACTTGGTCCCAGCCCACGTAGCTGGCCACGACGCACCAGGTTTCGGCTTTGCAGCGGTTTATTCTGGGGACAGGCTCTCCAAGGACAGGTTGGATTTCACTAATTTTTTTTTTAAGTGAGCTTTTTTTGGGGGGGGGGCCGCACCGCACGACATACGGGATCTTAGTTTTTCCTGACCAGGGATCGAACCTGTGCCTCCTGCAGTGGAAGCACAGAGTCTTAACCACTGGACCATCAGGGAAGTCCCTGGATTTCACTCATTTTAATCAGCCCCGGTGTGGCGTATCAGGGCCCCAGGGCCGTACCAGCTGCCCCTCTGTGCAGAGACACTAATTCCCTGTTCACAGAGGTCACTCACGTCTGCCGTCCCCACCAAAGGGCAGCCCCCATCATTTCAGAAGCAGGCTCTGAGGCTGGTGTAAAGGGGCCACCTGTGTTCTGTCACCTGATCACTGCAGAGCCCTGAGGAGCACGTGAGGAGCAGTGCCCAGACAGGCTAAGAAGCATATCTCAGGCTGTGTGGCCATGAGCAGAGCGGGAGGCCAAGCCCCGCAGCCTGCCCAGGGTCCAGACCTTCCCTCTCTGCTCTCCTGAGCTCAGCTTCCAGCTGACTTTCCTGCTGGCATTCCGAGGAAAATCCAATCCTCCTGGGTGGAAACGGCATCTGTCCAAATGAGTTTTCCGAGTCTGGTTGAAAACACTCTGGGAAGCTCCAGGAGAGAAAATGTGGTTTTGATTTTCTGGGGCAGTCAGGCCCCCAAACTCAGCCCACGTGGCCCAAGCATGAGTCTCTCCGATTCTCAGCCAGACGCAGCGCATCACTGAGCAGGAGCTTGCTGACAGGTGGCCTCTCCCCAGGGCCTGGGGCTCCTGTCCTAGGGTGCTGCTGCCTCCGGCCTCACCTCGGACAAAGCCCGCATCTGAGCTCTGACTGGTCACTTCTCAAGGTCACTAAGAAACTTGGGCAGGGAAAGAGCTGACCCCATGGGGCTTCCGGGACATCCCGACCAAGCCTGGGTTCACAGCTGCTGCCTCCTACCTGGGACTGTCCAGCTAGGTAGTGAGCTCCTCTGCGCAAGAAGGTTGCCAGAGCAGCTGGGCACGTGGACAGAGGCGAGGTCCTCCCAAGCGCCCATGCCCATTCTTGTCTGAAGTCAGAGGTGTTGGTTGTGTCCACCTCTGGCTGGAGGATCCCAAGCCTGTAGGCAGCAGGGAGGGTCCAGCCACCCAGAGTCCATGGAAGGGGTCCGTGGGCGGCTCCTGCTTCCTATCCCAGGCCAGACTCTTGGGAGCCCACAGGAGCACTTTGGGGGAAACCCGTTGGCCTCCTGGGACTGAGGTCATGGGGAAAAGGTCCTCCTGCTCCCAGGGGTCCCTGGGGTTCTACTCACTTCCCTGCACCCCACATCAGCTAGAGAGCAACTCAAGAGGCCTTACCAGTCTCTGATGCCTTGTAACACGGAGACCCCTGTTCCCCATCGGCAGAGCGGGGAGACCCGAGCACCCCCCACCCATCTGGACTCTGCCTCCGGAGCCCCTGTCCACCCCTGGTGGTCAGCTCATGTGCCTGACATGAGGCGCTGGGGTCAGCAGTGACCACAGTGGGCCCGCCGCTGCCCTCTTGGGGCTCATGGTGTGTGGGCAGGAGTCCAACCTGTCGCAATGACAGCTGATGGTGACCTGGGCTACTAGGGAAATAATCAGATAGGCTCATTATGTGGGGTAGTGCAGAAGGCTTCTCGGAGGAGGAGGCCTCTGGGCTGAGGGTGACGGGGCCAGCAGGGGAGAGGCAGGGCAGGCACGTTTAGCACTGAGGACACCACTCCCCACTTCTCCCAGGAGGGGAGATGTCCCCTTATGGCAGCAACTTGTAGGACGGTCTGGCTGGTGCGCCTTCCCCTTCCTCCCGACAGTGGAAGCAAACGGGTAACCCACTCAGTTCCCGTCAAGTCTCCTGGGAAGCGGTAATGCCCGTTCCGGCCTCTCTTTCTTCCCCCATCTCTCTGTCTTTAAGTCTGGTGCAGGGACATTCTGGCCAGCCAGCCCGGCTCCCCTCGTTGAACCCTCCCTCCCTGCCCATCTCCTCCACCTCCCCTGCAGCCCCCACCCAGGGGCGGCTCCTTGGAGTACTCACCAGGCCAGGCTATTTGCATCCCCTCTTGACACCCACCCAGGAGCCAGGCGCTATACCTGGTTAATTGTTTCCTACCACTGTTGGGAGCCCCCACACACACACCTCCCCCAGGCTGCCCCCTGCCTGCTCCAGAGCTCCCAGAGTCTGTGTGCACCCCTGATGACCCAAGGGCAAGGTCTCTGGGGCCGCTGGGCACGCGTGTCTCCGTTTCGTGGGCCTCCTCCGCAGGGGCCACCCAGCCTCACAGCCTGGCCCAGCACTCATGGTTCTGGCTTATCCACCCCATGGCTGCATAGGAATGTCCCAATTTAGTCCATTGCTCAGGTTCCGTGGGGCTCAAGCCTCTGCTCACTCAGGCTGACCTCCTGGCTGCCCATGGGGGAAGCTGCTCCTCTCTTTCCCCGTTGGCTCCCTCGCCGCTCTGAGGTGCCCAGGCAGGCGGACTTGGGTGCCCATTTCCCAGATGGGTAAACCGAATCTGAGCCTTCCCAATATGCCCAGCCCAGGGGAGCCAGCAGGGACCGTGAAGCGGCCTCTTGCTGGGGTCCCAGCATCCATCTGGGTGGCAGGGTAGGAGGGCATTTTGCAGACTGGAGCTTCAGGGGCTCAGTATCAAGGAGGATTTGGGTGGGGCCTCTTCGGGGCTTCATGCAAATGAGCCTGCGCTGGGGCTGTTTTGTAACAGCCTCGCCCACACTCCGGATCTGCCGCGCCCGCTGCCGCCCACGGACCCTGCGGAATTAGCTCGCAAATGGGAGGAACAGGTGACAGGGAGCCCGCGTGAGGGGAGTCAGCCCCGCCAATCTCACACCCGGGTGTGCGGAGCGGGAGGCAGGCGGGGGCGAGGGCCCGCGACCCCATCAACCCATCACAATCAAGATGTAGTTTGTCTCCTTTCCAAAGGCACGGAGCTGGCTGTGTCCCTGCTTTGCAAGAAAATGACTTTCCTGTCAGCTGGGAGCAGGACGCCCACCTCCCCAAAGCTCCAGCTCTGTCTTCCTCCACAACAGCGCCTGCTCCATCCACACTGCGGGCATTCCCGAGGCGATGAAAACCCCCGCTCAGCCTGGCCTGTGACATCCATCTGCCCAGCGGCGGGTGGGGCTGGGGCTGGTGTTTCATGGAAGGAAACACTCCAGCCAGTGCTTCCTGCTCAGGTTGCCTTCTGTCCCTGCCGCTCCCTCTGGGCCTGGCGGTCAGGTCACGGAGGCAGGGCCGGGCCAGGCTCCGCGTCCAGCAGCCTGCAGTGTGCACCCCACCCCCACCCACCACTCAAGCCAGCTCCCAAGGGTGCCTGCGGGGCCTCCCTGGCCTCAGGGCCAGCGTGAACATCCAAATGTGCTGGCCGCCCTCCCGGGGTGTCCAGAGGGGTACAGAACATTTTCTCAGCCTTAGATCGTCCTCTAACTAGGACACCCGAGAATGCTTCCCTCTGTGGGTGATGCCAGCGCCTTCGGGTCCCCTGGCAGCCCAGCTTGGGGGCTGATGGGCCAGAGGCACCTCTGGCATGACCCACCGAGGCAGAGCCCAGGAGGAGCGTCTGAGCCCACAAGCCCCTTCCATCCAGCTGACAGAGTAAAGGCCCTTCCCCTTCCCAGCGAGGAAGCCCACAGTGCTCAGAGGACAGACAGGTGTAGGGTGTCCTTCTTTAGGGCAGCAGATCCTGGCGCGCCCTGCCGCTGGGGACTTGCCCCACTTTGCTCTTCTGCCCAGGGCTTGGCCTGCAGCCCCGGCCAGCAGAGTAACCATGGGGGAATCACAGACCCTTCAGGCCTTTGCTGAGATCACACTGGCTGAGCACAGGCCAGCCCAGTGCCCAGCGCATACTGTACGGTCGCCGCTGTCCTCACGACCCCTACCCTCTTCTGCACACCCGCCTGCCCCCCCAACCCCTTACGAATAGATGCCTCCCCAGGTCCTCACAGAGCATGTAGGCTTCCTCTTTTAACAGGACCATGCTCCCCACCCAGACATTCCTCTCCGGGGACCTGGGCAGCTGTGAGGGGCTCCCGCCTGCCTTGCCCTCCTCACCCTCAGCAGGAGAAAGGCGTTCTGGACTCCCTTTCACCATCGCTCTCTTCACCATCACTTACCTGTTTCAGGATATTTTCTTTCTGTCTGCTGAATAGAGTGGAACATTCCACAATGTGGAAACGTGGGGACATGGGTCCCCTGACTCTGGGAAGAAAAGTTCCAGAGACCCCACTTTCCATAGAGTGATCAGCAGAACTTTGGGTTGATTTTGGAAGAAATCCTCCTACATGTTTTTCTCACTGCCCTGCCTTAAAAAAACAACAATAAAACAAAACGCAAAAACCCTTATCCTGGATGTGAATGGAATCTCCCGGGTAAATGGAATCTCACGGTGATCCCTGCCTTGGGAGGCTCCGTGATGCCAGGCTCCTTCTCCCAGCCGTGTTAGACCCCAATGTGTGTAAAGATCATAATTCACTTACTTACTCAAAGGGTACTTGGGAGGCTCCCAGTTTGCAGCCTACAGGGAACCTTCTAGTCTTGTGAGCACAAGAGCTTTTTGGCTGTGTGTGCACACCCAGGAGCAGGACTGTGGGGTTGTAGGGCACCTATGTGTCACCTGCAGGTAGGACTAAAGCCATTTTGAGGGATGAGGCCCTGGTTCCCTACATCCTCTCCAGCACTTGGTGTTTTCCCTCCTCTTAATTTTGGCCTTTCTGGCAGGTGCCACCCCTTCTGGAGAAGGGAGTTCACACACGCTTCAGCTGTTTCTTGATAATTCAAGGTCTCAATCATCAGTGTTACTCACAGTTCCAGATTAAGTAGCTCAGAGCAGACCAGCCCTCCCCATGTTGTGTGCTTAGCTCCCCCCTCACAACAACTCACCGTGCATAGACCACCAGAGTGCCAACCAGAGTGCCCGGGGCTCCCAAGACCTCCTTTGTGCCCTGTCAGCCACACCTTTTCACTCCCTGCCACTCCTGTACAAATATTGTCACTATCTGAGACATACTGAAAGAGAAAACAGTGAGTCCCTGGGCATCCTGCCATGCTGCTGCCCTGCCCTTCTGTGACCACTGGGCCTTTGTCCGGCTTCAGGCTTTGGAAGAACTGAGACTCGCCTCATCTTCCTCTGTTCATTCACAGATTCATAGTCAGCAAATACTCCCTGAGCATCTGGTCTGTGTCCAGAACAGCCTATGTCATGGATGAAGCTCAAGCACAGCCACAGTCCTGACCCTGTTGAGCTCGTAAGGCCACCCAGGGGCACACTGCCCATGCTGGGATGGGGTTGCCCCCCCAACACTGCCCCCACCCACAACCCAAAGTGCATGTTTTCCACAGAGGGGCGTGGGCAGTGTGGGACCTCCCACACTTGTTTATTGGGTGACCACCGTCCTGGTTCTCCAGGGACAGAGGGCCTCCCAGGATACATGACAGTCAGTGCCAAAGCTGGAAATGTCTGGAGAAATTGGGGTGAGTATGGACCCAGAGTTGTGGGGGGCTGCACCTGGGTCCTGGCCCAGACACTCTGCCTGCCTTGGGTATGGCTCAGGTCTGCCCCTGTGTCTTCTCAGTGCTGCTGCCCACTCAGGTCCAGTGAGAAAAGAGCCAGCCAGGGCTGCCTAGATGGGCTTCTGAGGCTGAGTGAAGGAGCGAAGGATGATGCCATTTACCAGGATCTGTACTAGGCAAGGCTGAGGTCACAGATCCCTGCTCAGAGGCAAGACTCTGTGGAGGGGATTTCCCTGGTGGTGCAGTAGTTAAGACTCTGAACTCCCAATGCAGGGGGCCCAGGTCCTATCCTGGTCAAGGAACTAGGTCCCACAAGCATGCAGCAACTAGCAGTTTGCATGCCACAACTGAGGAGTCCATGTGCCACAACTAAGGAGCCTGCAAGCCGCAACTAAGGAGCCCACCTGCTGCAACTAAGACCTGGCGTAACCAAATAAATAAATAAATATTTTTTAAAAAAGACTCAGTGGAAACATCTCAGGGAGACGCCTCCATGACAACCCGCAGAGGAGGCTGGTCCCTGTGTAGGTTCCTACAGTCCCCTTCACTTGTCCTGTGTGACCCTTTCTTGATGCACTGAGAGGGGGGCAGGGCTATGTTAGTCTCCTTCTCCTTTAAAGTCCGGTACCTGGTGTCTGATGGTCATTGGATGGATGGAGGGATGGATGGGGAGAATGTCGGCCCTGTCCAGCAAGCAGGCCGACTCCTTGCTGAGGTGTGAGTCCTAACTTCAGCTCAATGACAACTTTGGGTGATGTGTATTTAGTGGCTGCTCCTAACCAAATCCTGTGCTAAGGACTCATCTCCCAAGCTTCTGATCACCGTTCCTGGGGAGGTACACACCATCCTTCCCATTTTACAGAGGGACCTCAGAAGCCAGAGGGGCCTACCAGATGCCAGGCACCGTGACCCTGTCTTGATAACCCCCTCCAGTTTAGAAAAATGTAGAAGACTCAGGTTTCTAGAGCTAGGGTCATCCAGGCCCTCTGGCCACCTTCATCCCACCCCTCCCTCTCCCTTTAGTGAACAAGCTCCTCAGAAGACCCATGTGACCCCAGGAAATTGGGGAGAAGGAAGGGGAGGCCCCCCCTTTGGGGGTGATGCCCAGAGTGTCCAGGCCCACCTTAGTCCCACACTTGTGTGTGAGAGGGGACGCACACACAACCATTGGGGGTACAGGGTACAGAAGCGTAGACAATACTTCCCAGTGGTGTCCAGACGCCCTGCCACCGATGAGACACTTGTTATCTGGAAATGGATGTGGCCTCTGCTCCACGCAGCCCTGGCTTGATGGAGCTCCCTCCACCCAGGGACACCCAGCACTTGCCCTCTGCCTGCACTAGGGGCTGTCCTCTGGACAGAGCAGCCCCTCATCCTCCATCAGCCGGGATCTGGAGCTGGTCCAAGTGTCCCAGTGGTGGTGTCACCTGTCCCTTAACATCCAGCCCAGGAAGGGGCATTGACTGCCTGGTCACACACCCTGCTTATTCTCCCACATCCCCATCGCCCCGAGGCAGGGGGACCCCTCTCCCAACTTGTCTGGCATTTCAGCCCCCTCCCTTCCACCCCCAAGATGACACCCAGGAGGCACAAGACATGCCGTGAAGGAGCAGGAAACCAGGGAGCCGGCACCGGATCCTCTAGGCGGTTTCCAAATCCAGCCCCCCAGGGGGTCGCAGGGAGGAGCCGGCTGATCCTCCCCCGCGATGCACTCCTAAGTCACAGGCTCAATTTTTCTGGGTGGGAGAGCTAGATCTGTGGGTGGCACTTTTTTTCCTGGTGACGTCTAAATAACCATGACAGCAGCAGCAAAGGATGGCAGAGCCTGGCTCTCGGAAGAGTTTCTTCTGGGTCTTCCAGGCTCCCTCTGCCCTCACCCCTCTCTTTCCCTCTTCTCTCTTTTTTTCTACCCTCCTCACCTCACCTGTCTCCTCTTTCCTCTCCTCTCAGTCTCTCTCCTCCCCCCTCCCCATCCCTGCCTTCTGCTTCTCACAATGCAGGGAGCACAGCCACTGCTGGCCTCTGTCCCCTGAGCCAGGAAGTAGAGTCCAGGGACCAGAATGCCCACTCGCCAAAGTCCCCTCTGTATCCAAATATTTACACTGTGTCTGCACACAAAAATTAATACATCGATTTTGTCAGCCGATTCCCACTGCCTGCTTGGCCTCTGGAGAGTCAGGCCGGTACTGGCCCGTCCTGCCCGCCACAACGGCAGCACCCACAATGCTGCCCAGAGGCCGGCTGGTAGCGCATACAAAGCACCCGTCCGGCCATTATCATTCCGGAGCCGAAATCCACCCCGGCGTGCATCTCATCGGTCATTCAGCAGCCCTTAATGACTTGTCAGTTCCTTGCCCTGCCATTTTCTGTCTAATTAATTCTTTTATTGTGCACCGGATAAAGCAAGACAAAGGCCTCCCCGGCAATAATGATTCATTAAAATGCAGCGCCTTCGCTGGCGCTCTTGGCCCTGCACCAGCCCGGCTGCTCTGCTCAGCCGCCTGCACTCCCGCCAGGCCTCCAGCACCTTAACCCTTTGCGGGGTCCTGCGAGTGGCACCCTGGCACAGGGAGCCAGCGAGCAGGGCCGACCTGACCCGGTTAGGGACCTCTTGGAAAGGCCCAGCAGCAGCCTCAGCAGACCGAGCCCTGCGTTCTGGCCCCAGCCCCCTGGGGACGACAGGGGTTATGGAGAGCTTGGGGTGGGGGGGCGAGGTATCCGCTGCACACAGGACCTTGCTGGGGACAGCCCAGCCTGGGCAGGGGAAGCAGGAAGGCTGTGCAGGCCTCCACCACCGGCCATTCTGGGGCTGAGCTGAGGAAGTCACTATGAGGCTGGGAGAGATGAGGGGAGGGAAGACCCCAGGGGTCCGGGGACAAGTCTGCCAGCAGGATGGGGCAGGAAGGTTCCTGTCCCATGTGTCCAAGTGCTGGCCTCAGGCTCACCAAGTAAATCCCCAAGGCACCTCGGTGAGACCATCATCACCCCATGGTCATGGGGGGAAACTGAGGCACAGAGGGGTTGACAGGAAAGTGGCAGAGCTTCTATCCACCGGCCCAGACTGCCTTACTGCAGGGAAGCTTGGAGGACACCTCGGTGCAGCAGGAGGGGTCCCAGAGGCAGAGGCTGGGACGGGGGCATCCCAGGCCCCTGGCCTTTGAATGCACATTCTCTGCCCATTTCACTTTTACTTAATTTTCTTACCAGCAAATCCACCTTATTCTGCAGATGAGCAAGAAGCAGCATCATGTGATTGAAGGTGGTGATAATAGCACCAAGGGTTCTCTCAGGTATCTGTGCAAATGCTCCATCGCGGGCAGGTCCTACTCTCAGAGTCCCCCCAGTATGTCAGGGGGTCTTTTCCATCTTTCCTCCCTCCCAGAGGGAGGCCAGGTATCCCAAAGCCAGCCTGAAGAAGCAGAAGACAGGACACCCCTCACAGCCTGGTTGCCCAGGCACGCAGCCAGGGGTGGGCAGTGCTGGGCTCTCAGGGCCAGTCCTCGGCCCCACTCTCTGCTCCAGGACGTTCCTTACATGAAGGGGGGGCTGGAGCCCCATGTGCATCTCCCTCTTTTGCTCCTTCCCTCCCTGACTTTTCCCCTTTGTAGCCTCCTGCAGCCCCATCCTTGGAGACATCTGTACATCTGCTCCCTCCTGGAGGAGAAGTGCCTGGGCCAGGGGGCCCGAGTTTGGGGGCAGAGTGCGGCTACAAGTCTCCTTCCTCAAGAATGATTCCTTACCCCCAGTGCCTGGCAGAACAGCCCATCTCCCTTGTCTTGGGGTCTACACTGGCTCTGGGGTGAGACTGGGGGATTTGGCATCACGGGCTTTGTGGCCTCCAGACTAGGTCCTGGTCAGCACAGGTTTTCCATGAAGCCTGTTGGAATGTGTCCAAGGAGGCCGTCCACACAGGGTGTGAGGGCTTGCCTAGTGTCTGGTGGCCATCGAGTCACCACCTGGAAACACATCCTCCTAGCCCCACCTGATGCCATGGACCGCAGCCCCTACAAACCTGATCAGCCAGAGATGGCATCCACAGAGACCCTCTGTCCTGGGCTGGACTGGAGACCCCAGCTACACATTGGGGAGGAAAGAGTTGGTTCCACACCAGGCCAGGACTCTAAGTCTGTGATGCCCATCCTGAGTGCTGTCCCCCTAAATGTGGGCCAAAGTTGCAGCAGGCTGGGTGGGTCCTGAATCTGACCCTTGGGATCGGCCGGGTGCGCGGGACTTTGGGCCTCTCCCAGGCAGCTGCTCAGAGGACATGGGCCTTCCCTGAAGCTGACAGCCACACTGGCCATGAACTCCCATCCAAACAGAAAATCCACTTCTGAAAGCCGATATCATCCCAGGAAGAGTGATTGTGAACCAGAAGGGGCCTTTCCAACCCATCAGAGCAGGGCTGGATCATAAATGCCATTTCCCCTTTCTCCTTGAACAGGGCACTCTGTTCATCTGAGATCAGAGAGGCAATGCTCTCTGTTCTGCATGAGGAAATGAAAAATGAGGAACTTTTCCTGCCGGCCTGGCCCTGGGATGGGCCAATGGAACAGTCTAAATGAGAACAGGACTCCGGACCAGCTTGAGCAGACACTCTCTTAGACTTGGGGCGAGGCCGGGCGAGGCCGACCTTGGGAGTAACCTTGTCTGCTGGGCTTTCCTCAAAAATCCGTCACCAGCCTGAGGACCAGGGTAGCCCAGGGAACCCTCTCAGTAGCCCTGACCCCCCGGGGGGCCGCCCCAGCTGCCTTCTCAGAGTGTCACTGAGGGACCCAGCATTTGGGGAGACAGAGACCCCACCACTTCTAGGGTCCTTGGCTGTGGGTTCGGCCTGCGATGTCTGCCTGAGAATGCTCCCAGCGGGGAAGCCACCAGCCCAGGCCCCAAAGACGGGAGGGGGCCCTGGAGGGGCAGGGACAAGGTGCAGGGCACTGGGTCTCCATGCCCTCGGCCAGGCAGGGTGTGGTTGCGCCAGGACCATGTGGCTGTCCTTCCTCTCCCTGGAGCGTCACGAGCTCAGATGTAGGAAACCCATGGGAACCTTGCCCAGAACCTGGGGCCATGGGGGCTGTCACACAGGGTGGGTCAGCGGGAAAAGACCGGGACCTGGGGAGTTAATACACAGGAGCCCCTCCAACTCCAAACAAAACTGGCAGAGCCTCCAGCCCTCGGGAACCTGGCAAGGCCTGAGCGATCCCAGAACAGCAAAGGGGAGGCCTTGCTCCCTCTGTCAGCAAGCTGGACACTGGGGGCTTTCCTTGGTTTGGGGTGTCAATGCGAGGGCTTAGAGGGCCATATGGACCTGGACAGCCCTTCGCTGGATGCAGGGCAGGCTGGGTTGGCTCCTCGCAGGCGGCCGGCTGCGAAGGCAGCGGGCCTCCGTGAGCCTGGATGTCTACATCCCCCCACCTCAGACCCGCCTCACCCGGGAAGCTTGGCAAACACTGGTCTCACGAACCCTCATAAATCCGGGCAGCTCTTCCCAAACGCTGCTCTTGGCAGGCCCTGGATGTGGCTCCCCAGCGCGGGGTGAGGGACGCGCCCTGGATTGCAGCCACGCGAGCGGCTGGGCAGGCGAGGGGACGGGTGCGTGGCCCCATACCCAGGCCATCCATTAAAATTGCATAGGTTAACTGCCTTGCGTATCTGGGTTCTCTTGAGAAGCATAATCTTCCTCTCACCCCCAGATGCATCTGCACAGCTCAGAGGTGGGTGCCTCCAGGCCCGTGTGCTGGGGAGGCCCAGCCGGGGAGCAAGGCTGCCCCTCGCTTGCTGTTGCTCCCACAACCGTTTCTTCCTAGAAACCCTTTCTGCCAACCAGACAGTCCTGTCCGGGGCCTGCAGGGCGGCTTTTATCCAGCTCCCAGCCTGGCTCTGAGCCAGTGCCCGAAAAATGTCGTCAGCCACCCAGAAACCAGCTCTGGGATTCGCCTGGGAGGAAAACACGGCCCAAATCTGGCCCATCTGGACCCATTTTGCCTACTGAGGAGGTTCCCCCCCGCCCCCCCCCCCCCGCCCCCTCGCAACACACACCAGGAGGAAGATGCATCCCCGGCTTCCTGGAGGCTTCTGAGATCTATTCTTTTCAAATTCAGACGCAGCACCCAAGAGGGAGGGTGGTCTGGCCAGCCGGCCCCTCCCCCCGGGGAGCCTGGGGTTAACCCTCACAGAACCCACTCCTGCCTTGGCCAAACCCCTTCAAAACAGGACCCCCATGGTCTCGGAGACCCACAGCCCCCACGCTTATGGAAAGCAACACACAAAATGCAGCCCACGTAGATAAAAAGCATTTTTTAATTTTATCAAATTGATCTGTACAAAAGTTAGCCTTGCTTGGTCAGAAAGTAGCGAAACACAGCAGGTAAGTGACAGCGAAAGTCCAAACTTGACACCGAAAAATATATTGCATAAAAATGAGTTTGCTGTAGTTCCCTGCCCCCACCCCCAGGAAGAGATATGCAAAACAAAAAATTTTTTTCTAGAAAATGGTAGGAAAAAGTAGAAAAAGTAAAAAGAAGCAACATCTCAGATGTACTTAAATTTACAAAGTTTTAAAGGCACAATTTTCCATGAAGTAGGCGGTTATCATCGCTCAGCACACAGCAGAAGCAGGACAGGAAAATCAGGTATTATTCTTCTAAAACTAAGAATCTAAAAGCGCTTAGTGGAGAAGGTTTTAGTTTCACAGCTTGTAGGTGGCGCCTGGTTCCTAAGAGCCGAGATTAATGCGTTTCTGGAGCCACCACGTCCCAGGAAATTCCCGCCTCCACCACTTGGCACGGTTGTGAGGAGGAATGAAATTCAGCGACACCCTGCCTTCTAAACCTTGACTTAATGCCAGGTGCCAGGGGCACCTCAACCTGATCAGAGACACCACAAGACAAATCCCTTCTCCTGCCTCGGGGTTCCGGCCACCTCTGGGGGGCCTGGAGCTGGGGCTCTGCCTGATGCCTCCCAAACAGCCAGGCTCGCAAATGCCTGGAGCAAGGGCCCCACCCCATCTGCCCCCACCCCCAGCCCTCACCCTCAGCTCTGCGGCTTCCGTTTTGTGTTAAATTCTGCTCTCTGCACAGATTACTTCATTAATTAAAGATAAAATAATACAGAACATAAATACATTTTAACAGCTTTCAAAACAAATCAAACACATTGAAGCTTCAAAAATAAAAATTAAAAAAATAAAATAAAAAGAGAGAAGTGTTAATCACAGCCAAACCTTGCTCGGAAGAACCCTAACTGCAAGGAACACCTCAGGTCTAATGGGCGGGTCCCAAGAGGTGCTCCTGCGGACACATCCCCGCCAGGCTGTGGGTGACGGGTGATGACCAGCCTCAGGAACGTCATCCATTGGTCTTGGGGAGTTCTCAGCGCCAAGGGTGGCCAGGACCTTGGAACACGGGCAGCCTGGAGACCCCACACCTCTTCCCTCCTTTTGTCCTTTGTGCTGTGGCTGCTGCTTTGCAGACACTGAGGTGCAAAACCCAGACGCTGGCATCTGCTCGGAAGAGGGACCCAGCGACTGTCCGTCAGAGTCGCAGTCCCCGCAAAAAGAGAGCGAGAAGGGAAGGAGGGCTTTGTCCATGGACAGGAGTTTGGAAGTCTGGAAGCAGAGGGGACTCGTTTACAAAGCCTGGCTTCCCGCGGACCTCAGCAGGCACTTGACGGAGCCGCGGCTCCTCCCCACGTCACACACCTTCTGGAAGCCCTCGGAGGTCTATCTATCTTTGCCGAGATCAAGGTTGTCCTCGGCCGCAGCCCGTCCACGCGGCCGCACCCTCAGGGTCTGGTCAGGGTGGTGTACACAGGCTGCTCCCAGTTACTGGGGGGGCTGTGGGCGGGCGGCACGGAGAGGCCACCGAGCAGGGGCGAGGCGTAGGGTCGGCGGGGCGAGTGGAAGTAGGGGTACTGGTAGAGGCCGGACGGGTAGCCGGGGTATGGGCCATAGTAGTTGGGGGCCTGCAGGTCGGTGTAGTCACACTGTGAGCTGGTGAAGGAGCTGGCGGCCGCGGCGGAGGCAGCCGTGGTGACACTGGCCTGAGCGCTGTAGGAGCCGTAGTCGGTGTGCCCCGGAGAGCCGTGCGACTGGTCGCTGTAGTGGCCGGGGCTCAGCTGCTCCGTCTTGATGTGCGGCCTCGGGGGCCCTGCCTCAGTGGGCGACGCAGAGGCCGATGGGGCTCCCTTGTGGGCCCACACGGGGGACGCCCCGATGCCAGCCGCCCCGGAGTGTGAGTAGGAGGTGCCTCCGTAGGAGCTGGCGGCCGCGGGCTGGCCTGGCTCTGTGGGCAAGGCCGAGTGGCCGTTGAGGGGCAGGTACTGGTCAAACTCGTGGACGTCAAAGGTGTCCATGTTTCCGATGACCTCACTGCTCAGCTCAGAGATGTCCACGTTGCTGAAGTCGATGTTCTGGCGCCCGCTGTCCACCAGGCGGCGGCCTTCCAGCTTCAGCTCCTGCTTGCCCCCGTGGTGCAGGTCAGTCTTGGGGGTGGTGGGGGGGGTGGGCGGCCCATGGGTCTGCCCTGGGGACAGAGCACATTTCAGGGATGAATGCCCCTTCTGTAGGGGGCGGCCAGGCTGGTGACGTGCACACAGGAGGAAAACCAGCCCCGCTAACTGCCACAGGTAGGAATCAACGGCTTTTTGTTCCTGTACATTTCCCAGAAATTCCAGCAAAGCCAGACCTAGACCTCACTCCTCACCGAGGAAATTCCGTTAAGCACTGTTCTAGGGAAAGGCCTGGGGCCAGGGAGGCCCCATCGTGAAGAGCAAGCTGGGGGCGGGGGGAGGAGAGGAAGTGCCCAGCCCCTCGCCCACGGCAACAACACAGTCCACAAAAAACCTGTCTCCCCAGGCCCGTGGCTGTAGCCAGCGTGACTAAGACTGCTCAGCTGGCCAGGATTCCACCCGGGTCAGTCTGATCCTGAAACTGGGCTGCTAACCACCAGGCCGGTGGCATGGGTGAATCCTAGGTCAGAACCAGCAAAAAGGCCAGCGGAGCAGAAACGCTTTCGGGAAGGACAGAAAACACCCAGGTCACAGTGCGCTAGACCAGGGCAAGATATCAGGCCCTCAGTCTCAGAGGGGGCTAAGCAGGCCCCTGTGGGCATCGGAAACAGCTGCCTTTTGGGGCTATGGGGCCTTTTCCCAGGTACCCGGGGAAGGTTTGGTTCTCTTGAGGGTGCCTGCCCTGGGAGTGAGCCCCTGCTCCCACCCCCAGGAGCCCACCTGTGTGGTCACCGTGGTGGTGTGCGTCACCGAGGCCGGCGTCAGTCTTGTAGACAGCACCGCCCGGGTGGTGGCCCAGCTCGGCGCCTGAGTCTGAGTCGCTCTGGCCAGTCTTCACACTCTTCCTCCGGCGTGGCTGGTACTTGTAATCTGGGTGGTCCTTCTTGTGCTGGACCCGCAGCCTCTCTGCCTCCTCCACGAAGGGGCGCTTCTCACTCTCACTCAGCAAGCTGCAGGGCAAAGGGCAGGAGCAAGGTGACGAGGGGGCCGGCACCACCCCAGGTGTTGGCCCGCGCATCAGGTGAGGCGCTGGGTAGGACCAGGGAAGCCCGAGTGCATGCCCGCAGCCTAGTGGGCACCTCGTGGACACCAGGTGCTCCCCTTCTCTGAGGACAGAAGGGATCAAGCCGGGGGTGAGGGCATTAGGTGAGGTCAGAGGAACAAGCCAGAATAAGACCCAAACCTTCTGGCTTCCATCTTCCTCCTCTGACTTCCCCCCTCCCTGAACCTGTCCCCTCCCTTTGGGACTTTCTATGGCAGGTGGGTGAAGAGGCCAGGACCCAGCTGAGAACACACTGTGGACAAAGGGAGGCTTCTGGGAACCAAGCCGGGACTTTGTGGGCAGCTGGGCTTCCCAGACTTCCAGAAACACTGGCAAAACCCAGTGGTCCTCGCTAAGGCTCAGAACACACACCGGCCCCCCATACCCTTCCAGAAGCTCATGTCTGCCTGCAGGACAGGGTCTAGGGATACAGAGGCATGGGGCTGCCATGGGTCCACAGCACCCTGACTGGACAGAGGCTGGAGCACAGAAGACATAAACACAAGCTTTGAGCGCCCACTCATGAGGTGAGGAGCAGGAAACGAGACCAGCACCCTGGATCCAGAGCCGTTCACTTTAAACCCCAGTAGAGAGCGTTTGGTGGGGATGGGCTGTCCCAAGCAGCAACCTTGTCACTGCTGCCCACTGCTTGCCATCCTACTTTCTGCAAAACGGCCAGCCTCATCACACCAAAGTGCACACCAGTGCTGAATACCCCCTCCATCCCCTTCCTTCCCTGGTGAGGGTGCAGAGGTGGCAGAGCATTGGGAGAAGCTGCGGGGAAGGTGCCGAAGGTGCTGGTGGGGCAAACACACACCATTCCATCTGCCTTCTGGACTCCCTCAACAGGGTGGTCGGGGAGTCCTTTCCAAGGAGGGGGCACCTCCAGAGAGTTGTGTTCTGCTTCCAGAAAGAGGCCACTTTCCTCTGGGAGGGACAAGCTTCCAGGCTCTGCGGCCACTCACAGCTGGGGTCCCCAACTCGGCCTGCCATTCACTGCCTAGAGAAGGCTGTTTCTGGGCTCAGGGAATGTGCTAGGGGCTGCACACTGCTCCTGCTGCCCTCTGCGTGCCCAGGCCGTCCTGTACCCCGCGTCCCATCCGTCTGGCCAGATCGGGTTTTTCCACTACGACTCGCCCTGGGAACAGCCACTGGGAGCAGGGCCGAGGCCGGGCGCTGCGCCACCGCCCAGCTCCACGCACCCCAGAACCCGCTCCCCGCCCCGGCCTCGGGACAGTGCACTCACCGCCACAGCTTGCCCAGCGTCTTGCTGAGTTCCGCGTTGTGCAGGTGCGGGTACTGATCCGCCAGCTTGCGGCGCGCTGCTTGCGCCCACACCATGAAGGCGTTCATGGGCCGCTTCACGTGCGGCTTGGCCTTGAGCGCACCGCCGCCGCCGCCTCGCACCGGCATGGGCACCAGGCTCCAGTCGTAGCCCTTGAGCACCTGCGACACGGCGTCGCGGATGCAGGCGGGGAAGCGCTCGTCCGCCGCCTCGGCTGCGTCGCCCCGGCCGCCGCCCCCCGCGCCCGCCGCACGGCCCAGACCCTCGGAACCGGCAGGCGACGGCGGCGCGTCCGAGTCCGAGTCCTCCACGTGCGACATGGAGCTAGCAGTGCCAGATGGGCTGCAGGGCGGCTGGGCGCGGGTCTCGCTCATGTCCAGCATCGGGGCCGCGCGCGAAGAAGCGCGCACCAGGGAGGTGCACCGAGTCCGATGCCCGGCTGCGCTGCAGCCTCTCTGGGACCCGAGGTCGTCGCGCGGTGGCCCGACCCGCGTCCCGCAGCCTCCCAACCCCGGCCCTCTTGCCGCCGCCGCCGCCGCCGCCGCCGCCGCCGCCACCGCCGTCACCGCCGCCGCCACCGCCGCCGCCGGAGCTCAGTCCCCGCTGGGCTACCCGCAACAAGTTTCTTTAATCGGCGGCCACAAGGCTCCGCCCCCCGCCCGGCTCCCCATTGGCCGGCGCGCACCCCACTGCCACTGGAGGCGGAGCTTGGCCGCCCCCGCCCCCTCCCCCCACCTTAAAGAAAGCGCCGCAGTTCCCCCTGCGCCCCCGCCCACCCCGCCTGGCGCCGCACCACGTGGGGCCGGCGCGCCCGGCAGCCGAGGACCGGATCCCGGGCTGTGCAGCACGCCGCGGGCCCCCCTTCCAGGAGGGGCGGGAAGGAAAAAGGGGGCAGAGACGGGTAGAGGTGGGTGCTCCGGGGTGCCCTTTGCCTGCTGGGTCTCTCCGCTGCGCTCCCTCTGCTGGCTCATAGCTGCTCCTGTGCGTCCGGGCCCCGGTCCCGTTACCCAGCCTCGGCCTCCTGCTGCGTAAGGAGGCGGGTCCTCAAGAGCCTCCCCCACAGCTTGCGTTGAGCCCCGATGTCTTGCCCACAGCCCAGAGGCGCCGGGGTCAACTGCTGCCAGCCTGCGGCCCAGGGCGGGGGGTCAGCTCCCAGCCCGCAGGGCCGGCGCGACGTGCAGGAGCCTCCCGCGCGCCAGTCTGCACGCCGCGCACGTCCAGGTAACGGCGCGCCCAGGGACCACGGCTCGGAGCTGGGCGATCCCAGGACCCCGATCCCGTCCGGGCGCGGAAAGTGCGGCGGGGGCGCTGCCGCAGAAGTCGCGGCAGCCGAAGGGGGCGGGAGCGCTGGGCGGGGCCTGGGCTGACCCTAGCTGAGTCCCTAGGGCGGCCCGGCGGATGGCGTGGCCGGACGCGGGGGCCCAGGGCCTTCCGGGCGTGACCCGGGGGTTGGGGGCACTGAGGCCGTCCGGCGGGGCGGTCCTGGGTGGTCTGGCGGAGGCGGAGGCCGCTCCGGGCGCTTGGAGTGGAGGAGGTGGGCGCGCCAGCCAAGGAGAGAAGGGGGCGGGGTGTGCCGCCCTGTTGGGGGCGGCGGGGTCGGAGAGGGGACATTTACCCGGAGCCAAGCGCCGGGCCGCGGCTCCGAGTCCCCGCCCGAGGCCGCCCCCGCCAGTTGGCCGTGGGCCCGGCGGTCCCGGAGGGCGGCTCGGATTCTTTCGCCAAACCCGCCGAGAGGCGACGGCCCGGCCGCCCAGAGCTTCGCCAGACTACCCCCGCTCCCACCCAAGACAGCCAACTCGGAACACGCGCGTCTCCGACCTTGCGACCCGGGTGACCCTAGTCAAGGGCGCCCAGTTCCCCAACCATGCACCTCCTTCCGAGTCATGGATTCCCGGGCGAGTGGCCACGGCAGCCTAAGGAGTAGAAGGGGCGGGTCTGTTAGCAGAAAACACCAAAGCTGAAGAGTCTCCCCTATGTGCTTTTACCAACCCAGGAGCTCCCTCCAAGGCTCTGACCTCGCAGGGAGAGCCTCCTGCCCTCACCCCGCCCCCACACGTAAGACAGGGCTCCAGCCAGTTTCCAACTGAGTGCGCCGTTGCCTGGGCTGTGAACTCCTTAGTTAGGCCTTGGAGACAGTTTCTGCCAGACGTCTAGTGGGCTCTGGGAGATGCCGGGGATGCCCGGGACCCCCGCAGCCTTGCATCTGGAACAGCTGGCACAGGGCCTAAGAGGCAGGGGCCAGCGCCCAGGCTGCCCTGTTCCCCACCACCTTCAGGTGATGGAAGGGCTACCCCACTGGCCCAGGTCAGGGAACCCGACCTCCAATCTTCCAGGAAAGCACCATGAGGAGCCTCGCTGTAAGGCGAAACAGTGTGCTGGGAGGACGCCCTGATACCAGAGGGAGAGCTGGCCTCCAGAGTGGCCTGTCCCTTTGCCTGCCCTCCTGTCATCTGCCTGCCTTTGCAAGGTCACCTGCCAGGAACATCCTTCCCGCTGGTCTGCGGTGGCTTCCCTTCGGAGGTCCTGCCCTCCTCTTGGAGTCCCACCCTGCAGTCGGAGGACGCCAGGGAGGCCCAAGTGAGGGCTTCCCCAGGGGCATCCACCGGACTTCCTGGCCCGTAGGGATCCATGCAAATAAATGCAGGATTGAAGTGGGGGGAAGGAGGTAAGGATGACAGACCTGGCCCAAACTGTCCTGCCTCCAACCCTGTCCTGGGGATCAGATCCCACCCCTCCCTGCACTGGGCATGCCGTTGGGCACCAGGTCTGCATTTCCATGAATAGCTTTGCTTTGCCAGGGAAAATGGAGCACGGTCTGCATTGGGTACACTGGGCAGGGCAGCCTCTCCCCGCTCCCCACTGACCCATGGTGGGGCACCACACAGCTATGTCCCCTAGGACACAATCAGTTGACCACTGGGACCCTTGGAGGAAAAGAGGCTGAGCTAGGAGAGTCCAGTGCCAGATCCAGGTCACAGTGCGTGGCATGTGCAGTCCTAGGCCCCACCCTCAGCTCCACCGGGCTGCAGTGACCACCTCAGGGACTGATGGGGTCCTGGTGGGCAGCTTCTGTCATATATGTGCAGGCCACCATTCCCAGAGGATGGGCAGGCAGATCCCTGCCAGGGCTTGTCTCAGGCTGGCTGCTGACACAGAGGGTGGCACCCAGAAGTGCCCCAAAGCTCCCTCGTGGTCTTGAAGGCTGTAAAATTTGCCCTGTGCTATCTGGCCCCACCCATTAGTGCTGGCCTCGATTCATATCCTCATCTGCTAGGCAGCCCCTGAGGGACACCAGGACGTAGCCTTCAGAGGAGGTGGTGGCCGCAGTTAATTCCTGTGTTTACCAGTACTGATGAAGTGCCTGCTGCGTGCTGGGGCTTTTCTGGGCAACACAGCACAGAACCACACTACACCGTCCTAGCCTAGAAGATGTGGCGTTTGAGGAGGGGGCCAACAGTGAACACACCAAGGGGCTGAGACATTCACCATGGGCAGCAGGGGGGTGGTGGTGGTGCTGTGATCCAGGAAGGCGGCTTTGAGGAGGTGACAAGTTGGGGCCTGATACTTCTGACCAATCGAAGAAAGAGGAAAGAGCATGGCGGGATGGGGAGCATGTGCGAAGGTTCTGTGGCAGCAAAGAGCACAGGTTATCTGAGAACAGAGCGAGGTTGAGGGGTGGCTCTCAGTCCACCCCCGGCTCCCCTCTTCTCTGAGCTCTTCCTTTCTGTCCCCACCCACCCCAGTCCACATGCCTCTACCTTCATCTGTGGGCTCTGCGGTTTCAGGGAGATGATCTGATTGGCCAAGTTTGGACCAGGTACCTGCCCCGGGACTATCAGCCTGGGGCGTGGGAAAGCTGACGTAAGCAAGGTTTCTAGACCCACACCCCTGGCAGAGGCTCCAAAGGGACCTGCAAAGAAGGAGGTGTGGGCTGCCAGGCACCCCCCATGCCTATGAGACCTGGCCAGTGGAGGGCTGGAGAGGGAAACCTCCTCCAGGTGCAGAGACACCCCCCAGCCCATCCACTCGTTGGCTTCTAGGCCGGCTTGGGAAGTCCATGTGAAGGGGCTGCTGAGGGCCAGATCACCACGGAGAAGGACACCTGCCCATCCTCTGCCCGTCCCCTGCCTGGCTCTTCTCTCAGACAGTCAGGGCGGCCATGTGTGTAATTGGTAGAGTCTTTAAGAGAAAGACCTTGGGGGCAGGTCATGTGGGCCCATGAGCCCCAGGCCGATGTGTCCCCTGTGTGTCCGCAGCCCTGGCCTGGGCCTCTTGGCAAGCCAGCCTGAGGCAGCTGGCATTACATCCTGGGAACCCCGGCTCAACCTTGGGGATTAATTGGTACTTTTAATTACTGGCCGGTCTGCAGAACCAAACTTCCAGGCCAAAGATGAAGGGACAGCTCTGAGCAGAGGCCCCATAAAGGCAGCCTCGTCCTGGCCCACCAGGTCTCCAGAGAGAGAAGAGAGGGGGCTCCCAAGGGCGCCAGGGGTCCAGCATCCCCCAGTAACAGACTCTCAGGGCTCTGGGCCAAGCCTTTTGCTGAAACTCCCCTCCCCGACATAGTTGCCAGCTGGTGTGGAAGTTCTGGTTTGGGTGGAAGCCGGCCCCTGGGTTGGGCTAATATCCCCTCAGGAGTTGGCCGTAGCTGTTCCTTGTCCTGTGCAGAGGACACTGGAAGATCACGCCCGGATTCCTCCCCTCTCTGCCTGCAGGGCCAGGGCGTTGGGGGCCAGCCCGTAGCAGGCGCTGGTCCCATGCAGCTTGCTCCTGAGCCCTGTTACTGCTTCCAGCAGACACCTCCTCAGGATGCCTCCCCACCTCCAGGTAGGGAGAACCTGCTCCAGGCTGTCCCTCTGCACCTTTTCATCAGCTCTAAGGCCTCCTGATAAGTAAACCCATACGGCCTGGGGGTGACTGCTGACTGCTGGTGGGACACCCTGCTGTGGCTGTTCTTCTCTGGGGAGGGGGCAGTGCTTAACCCAAGGACCCCAAAGCACATTGTCTGCCCAGTGAGATGTGTGTGCACAGATGTGTCGGAACAGCTGTGGTCTCTGCTCTGGCCTCCACTCACCCCCTCCTGGTAGTGGTCCCCAAGCCTCCGGCTGTGCCCATCCATCTCTCTCTGGCCAGTGGGCTTGGAGCTGACTCCACCAGCAGCCATTAGGTCTCTTTGACTGCGGGAAGAGGGTGATTCTGCAGCCAAAAACGTCTCCAGGCAGGGTCCCGGGGGTAGAGGGAGCACAAAGGGGTCCAGGCCAGGCACCAGCAGCATCTTCCACAGAGCAACTGAGTGCTGAGGCGTTAGCGTTTCGGCATCGGTGTGTGCCTTCCTCTGGACGTCTCCCCCATCAGCCAGTAAATTCCATTCCTTGTCCCTGCAGAAGGGCTCTGCGTGCTACCAGACTCCTGGATCCCTGGACCCCAGCCCCATGCTGGGCCCTCACTCCCCTGGGCCCTGGACTCCACCCTCATGTTGGGCCCTCAGTCTCCTGAACTCCCAGACCCCACTCTCATTCTGGGCCTTTGTCCCCTGGACCCCAGCGATGGGGCCGAGAGAGACTTCCTCAGCCCCCCTGCAGGAGGGGACCCAGGACATTGAAGCTGACTCTCACTTCAGAAAATCAGCTTTCTGAGCCCGAACAGGCTGCCAAGAGCTTTCAGATTTAATGAGGCCTCTTGTCCAAGTTGAACCCCTCAGAGTGTGACTGGGATGGGCCAACATGGCTGGAAGTAGACACGTCACAGAGAAAATCCCTTTCTGAGTAAGGGGCTCCGGCCAGCAGGAACCTGGCCGCCTCTGCCACAATGGAAGGTTCCAGAGACCCACTAGTGTCAAAGGCAAGTTAAAACACACCCTGTCAAAAGATTACCACCCAGGTCTCCCAGGTATTTGTTTTTCTGAACACAGAGTAGGAGGGTTTAATTAAGATGCTCTCAGGCGGGCACATTGGGGTTCTTCTGCAGTGAGGTGGGAGCCGGCCTGCAGGAGCTCAGACATGGGTGTGGCAAAGCTTTGCATCGGGGGGTGTTGGGCTGGGGCAGAGGTGCAGGAAACTCCTGGTCTTCTCTTCGTGGGTCCCTTGGTCCCTCTGGGCCTGGAACGGGGAGCTGGAGGGGCAGCCGCTGGCAAGAGAAAACCCAGCCTCCTCGGCTGCAAACCCCAACGTCTGCTTCCTCTTGGGACATGGCGTGTGTAGAACAGGACTGTCAGCCACCTGCTCCCGAGCCCCAGGACCTGAGGACTTCAAGATATGGGTCAACTTTGCCACTCAAACTGGTGATTCCTACCCAGTCACCTGGTGTTGGTTTGAGAAGGAATGGGCTCCTTGGCCAGGTGCAAGCAGGAGCCTGGCAGGTCATCAGAGGAGGTAGCTGGCACCCCGGGGGCGGGTATATTGGAGCCTCCTGATGGCTGGTGGCCTGCTGTTCCCTCTCCGTTCCCTTGGACAGAGGGGCCCTGAGCTGGCTGTGTGGAGGTGGGTGCTGGAGTGGCCGGGATGAGCCAGCTCTGAAAGCTCTTGATCACGTGACCCCTGTGCGTTATCTGGAAGTACAGTAATGAATTAACCCGAGCGGTTAGAAGCAATTTCTGGCAGCTTTCAACATTTCCTGTGACCACGATGAAATGGAGAGCCCCCAATGGCCGCTGTGCAGGTCCATTAGACTAGATCGGGATGGGGGAAGTAAGCGTTCTGTATCCTATAGCTCATTCTGAAAACACTTTTGGGGCTTCCAGGCCAGACCTGTGTTGGTGCTGGGACAGTGGGTGACGTTCACAGGGGCTCTGCCCTGTAGAAGCTTATGCCGGCAAAGCGTTCCAATAAAGTGTGGAAGGAGGTTTCCCAGCTGGTTTGTGAACTGGGGCTGCACGGTGGTCCCTGCCCCTGCCTCCTGCCTCCTGCCCTTGGGGTGTGGAAAGGGGCAGGAGGGAGTTGTGGTGCTCCCCCGAGAAGGTGCTGGAGTTCTAGAAAGGAGGGCGTCTCCAGGTCATGGGTTCGGATGCCGTTCTCTGTGGCCTCTAGCTTTGGGCAAGTTACGGGGTTACTCTGGGCAGCAGAGTACCTGTCTGTCCCGGGGGCCCCACCAGACCTGCACAAGTTGATGTCCGTAGGATTCTGGGTGTGCTGTAGACAACACCTGATGTGTCCTGCATTTTCTCAGTGACCTCACCATCATGCGAAGCTGGCAGAGTTCTGAGCACGTCTCCCACTGTCAGGCCCACTGGGTGTCCTGTAGGAGAACCCGTAACAGCAATGCCGCCCTCTCTTTCCAGAAATGAATCGTCTGCTTTAATCACGGGGTGAGTCTTAAGAAGGTAAGGCCTGGTGATGGATGGCACTGGGCACAAGCTCCCCCAGCCCAGCCCTCAGCACCCCCCAGGTTTGGGCCAAATCACGGTCTTGGATGCAGGTGCCTTCAGGAGCCAGGCAGGGAGGGGAATGTGGAAGCTGTTGAGGGCGAGGCTATAAGGAGTGGTGCAGCCTGTGGGTGGCCAGAGAGAGGCCCTAATGGCCAGCCAGGGCTCTGCTGCTACCCAGACCTCAGCTGACTGCAGAGGCATAACTGAGCCAGGCTGGATGGGAAGCACTGCCCAGCGACACAACAACTTGTGGCTTTGAGGCTGTTTGTTACATGGCATTATCGTGGTGATTGGTAAATGATACAGTTCTGTGGGCCGAATTCACCTGCAGGCCTCCTGATTGTGACCTCAGCAGTTTTCAAGACTTCTTCCAATTCAGAATATGATTCCGTGAGAAAAACATAACTGTACACTCTTTCCCCCATAGGGCTCTACAACCAGGGAATGTCACTGCACTGGGATTATTTGCTTTCCACTCTGCCTGGCAGTCATGGCTCACCAGCTTGCAGGTCCACACAGGGTCACAACTCCTTCTGGGGATCAGGGGTAGGAGTGCTCGTGGCCTGGAACCGAGGTGTGGGGACAGGAGACGGGCAAGCCAAGCAGAACAGCCGTCCATGAGTCATGGTTCCAGAACAACCAGCAAATGGCCAGCACCTGCTCACCCACCCCCTCCCGCACCTGTCAGCCTCACCAGGGTGTTCTGGCCGCTGGACAGGCAGGGTGGGGCCGGCCCAAACTGACCACCCCTCCAGAAGAAAGTGACAGATGTTAGCACCAGCAGGTCCTGCCCTCCGCATCAACAGATGTCAAGACATGAAAAATTGGGGTAAATGAAGGGTGCACGATTAGATTTGGGCCCAAGCTGGGTTCTTGTGGGTGCCAGAGACAGCTGCAAAGGCACGTCAGGGACAATCACCCTGATGCAGTGGGGGCTGCCAGGCCCGTGTGCCCAGGGACAGCTGGACGAGGTGCTGACATGGGGCTCCTTCCTCTGAAGCCGTCCCGCAGCTGCTGGGAGTGCCGCCAGCTGTGAGCTTGTGCGCCTCGGCTCCAGGGCCGTGCTGGGGGAGCTGCAGGCGGACCCACCTAGGGGTTCCTGGGACACTAGCCCATCTTGAGCTGAGAGCTCCTCTCAGGGGAGCTCCCTTTCTCCCCTCCCCTCCCCTTCTTGGCCCTTTCTGGCTCTGTCCAGGTGGGGCTCAGCTCCAGGTCTCTTGAAACCAGCCCGGAGGGCAGTCAGGCCTCCTCTCAGCACCTCTGGCCTCTCCTGTATCTTGGCTTGTTTTCATATAGTTTTTTCCTTGAAAATGTAGGTTCAGGAGCCTCCCCCAGGCTCCTGGCGTTGGTGAACAGCTGCTTCATAGAGACCCCAGCATGCAGGCGCTGAGCGGTGGGGCGAGAGGAAAGCATCTCGGTGCCCCGACCCAGCACCAGGCCCCGGCCCTCCGGCTTGGGGTTTGCAGAAGAGGTGTGTTTTAGAGTGGGGCATCTTCGCGGGGCACAAGATGTACCCATGTCTGAATATTATTTTAAAACTGTTAGTTGCTCTCTAGCATAGATGAAGATGTAAGTTTAAATGAAGATGTAAGTATAAATGACATGACTTATTCCAACAGGTAAAAGCAATGCCTTTTTAGGTGATTCTGAAACAAGGACCAGAGCAGATTTTTTTTTTAAATTTTGGTGAAATTCACATAGCATAAAATTAAGTTTTTTTAGGTGTACAATTCAGTAGCATTTAGTACATTCACCATGTTGTGCAAGCATCACCTCTATTTAGTTCTACAATATCTTCATCACCCTACAAGGAAACCCTGTCCCTGTTAGCAGTCACTCCTCATCCCCCTCCCCCAGCCCCTGGGAACCACTGATCTAATTTCTGTCTCTGTGGATTTGCTTATTCTGGATGTTTCATATAAATGGAATTGTACAATATGTGGCTTTGTGTGTCTGTCTGGCTTCACTCACTGAATACGTTTTCAAGGTTCATCTATGTTGTAGAATGTATCAATATGACTCTTTTTTATGGCTGAACAATACACCAGTGCACGTTTGATTAAATTCAGGCTGAAACAGGCACGAACTGAGCCACTGGCCAGCCTTTCCATGGCCAGGCCCTGCTCGATGGGGTTCATTCCCGTGAAGGTTCTAGACGCTCAGATGGACTGGACCTCTGCAGTCAGCTCAGAGGAGGACCCTGGAGGAGACATGAGAACATGAGCTCCCGGTGGACCCTCTGATGGCCTCGCCCACCCTGTGCAAACCCGGGGAGGGAGCCCAGAGCCCAGCGAGCTGGAGGCTGGACAAGGGGCCCCTTTCTGCTCTGCACAATGTCCCATTGTGCCCTTCTCAGGGGGGAACAATGCAGCCTCAGCCAGGGGAAGCTGAGGACAAAGGGCCCTTTGTGAAAACTGTCCCCACCTGAAAAGCAGCACCCGGGGTCACACCTGACAGCAGAGCCATCCTTCCTTGCCTCCGTCCCCTGTGCAGCTCCCACATCCAGGTGGGGACCCAGGGAAGCTTGGGCAGGCTTGGGCTGGGGGCCCTGGACTCTCCCCACTCTTCCCAAGTGGCTGTGTGGGCTCATCCCGAACGTGGCACCTGGACAACAGCGGGTATGGAGGGGAGGTGTGGGTTGTGGGTTCCTGTGGAAGGACCTGGAAGCAGGGCACGGCCAGGGCTCCCCGAGGCTTGAGCCCTCAGGATGAGGGCTCAAGGAGCTAGGGGCTCTCCAGGCTACAGAAGATGTTTGCACCCTCCATTGAAAATCTCTTATAGGTCTTAGAGATGGGGTCCGAGGGAGGGTTTTTCATGGAAAAGAAAAGGGAGCTTTTAAAAAAAAATCACACTATAAGGTACACGTAAATGCTATTAATCCAACAATGGGAGGTTGGGGTGGCAGCTGAGGGCTGGAGGGGGGGTTCCGGAATTTCCTGGTCAAGCCTAATTTGGGAGAACCTATGTCCAGAGGCAATCCCTGCCCTCATGGGGCTTACACTACAGGTGAAGATATAATTAAACATGCCAGAAAAACTGATCATTTGACTACACAACTATTGATAATTTACATACCAAAGACTAGGAACAAGACATAAAAACAAACAAACAAAAAACCCAGAACATTTGCAATATACAGACAAGAAGAAGATCTTTCTTGACAAAATTCACCACTCACTTGTCTGGGCTTGTTGTGTGTAGTGCATTTCACATTGCATGACTAGGCGGTTGTCTCTCCCCTGCTAGACTGTGAATTCTTTCAGGATCAAAACTATTTCATATTTACCTTTGAATTCTAGTGGCCAACACAAATGAAAATGGTATAGTCAAAATGAAAACTATACCTCATGGGCTTTAATGTTTTTTTCTTTTAAACTATAAAGTGAGAATGTTGATCTACTTCCACTTTGAAATGGAAAGATATTTTAAGTAGATAAAATCCCAAGCAATATTTAAAAAAGAGGATCTTTAATATGTAAAGAGCTCTAACAAATGAATAAGAAAAAAAACACACCTACCTCAATCATTTCCTTCCAAGTGCCCCACAGTTTACCCAGTAACCCCTAAGGTCCACTCTCTCACACAGCTCTTCCTTCCTCTGAGGAATGCCTACCATTCCACCTGCTTAGAGACACCCCTCCTGTATCCTCAGAATGTAGAGTTGCTTGTGTCCTCACTGGGGTTATGCTTGGGTCATTGGTCAGTAAGCTATTCCTTACTCTGAATCCTCAGCCCACCACTCTCCCCTGTGGCTGGAGGTCCAGTCTTGAGGGCCAATAGGAGCGCTGACCGTCTAAGGGGACTTTGCTGTCCTGTGCAGAGATGTTGTGGGGTTGGTGGGGGGTAAAGGGGAAGAAAGCTGGAGCGTCTGAATTTTAGGGCCCAGCCACTGCATGCACTGTCCCTCACTAGCTGTGTGATCATCACCCCAGCACCCTCCTCAGACAGCAGAGATGGGGAGTTGGGAGGGGACACCTGTGAGGTACTGGTCCACACCCCCCGTTCAGGCAGTGGCAGCCTGGAGCCCTGGGGTGAAGCTGCTGCTCTGGCCTTTCCTCTGCAGGAATGCAAGTCCACACACAGCCAGGGCGTGCAGCAGGAGCGCAGTACCCTCCAGGGTCCTTGGCCGCCCACATCTCAGCTGCCCTGGACGCGGAGAAGGCCTGTGGTCTGATACGTGCTTTCCAACAATCTCTTTCACATTGCATTTCTGCTTCTGAAGTGCCATCCGTCCCTCTCCAGTGTGAGGGTCCAGGAGGGTAGGCGCCTAGGTAGGGGAGTGCACTGGGGGCCTCTGCAACTTTGGCTAATTCAATGAATGAATGAGCGAGTGAATGAATGAGTGAGTGGGTCAAGCCCGCTCCAGGTGGGGCGACGAGCCGTTCTCCACGAACCCACCCCGTTACTCTCACGGCTGCAGCGCCCCGAGCGACCTGCGGGGAGCGCGCGCGGTATCGGGCCAGGTCCTCGCTCCCCGCGCATGGGCGTGGCTGGCCGGAGTTGGTCGGACCTCCAAGAGTGGGCGGCGTCTCTCGGCGTGGGCGGGGCATTTTCAGCGCGCGGCGCTCCTCGCGCATGCGCTCCGACGGCCCGGCGATGGCGGCGCCGGAGGACCCCTTGAGGAAGCGGAAGGCTGGGGTCGTGGGCCCGGCGCCTGAATCTCCGCCAGGGCCGGGGCGCGACCCCGCGGGCTGCCCTGCCCGCCTCCGCGCGGGCACCTTCTGGCTGACCAGGATCGTGCTCCTGAAGGCCCTCGCTTTCGTTTACTGTGAGTTCGCGGGGCCAGGCGCCCCAGTGTGGCCCCTCCGCTCGCGCCCTGCCCCCCACCCTCAGGCCCACCCCCAAGCGGGTTCGCGGCCGAACCTCGGCCCTGCGCCCCCCTCCGTCCTGCAGGTCCGGGGGGCCCCCACGCCGACCCCGCGCTGACCAGGAGCTCGTGAGGCGGCGACTCCCCTTTGCCGCCTACAGGTCCCACGAGCTGCGGCCCCGCCGCCTCCCCGCGGCTCCAAAGCTTTGAGGCCTGAGCAGCAGGTGCGGCCTCACCTGCGGGGTTCTGTGCGAGCCAGGTTTGATCAGGCGGAGAACCGCGCGGTCTGCCCCAGTCTCCCTCTCTCCCTCCCCTCGCCCCAGGCCGCCCCCCAGAACACCGCTGGACACCCGACGCCCCCCGCCCGCGCGCGCGCGGAGTGCACACCCCCCCGACCCCGATCCCCACGCCTGGAGGGGCGCAAACGCCCTGAGCCGAGCATTGGTGCCTGAATCCAAACTGGGTTTCTCAGACAAACGTGGCAGTGCGGGGGCCAGTGGGGTTGGGGCACAGCCTCCGGCTGAGATGGCCTGGGGCCAGTGGGCAGTCGCCCTTCTAGAGGGTTCCGGAGGGCGCTGGTACCCGGCGGGCCGGCCGGGATTGCACGCCGCGGGCACCGGCCGTCCCGGCGTCATTTCTGAGTTTTCATAACATGCGTTCCAAGGGAGTGGAAATGCCACGCTTTGCACAGCGACCGTCATCACACACCGAGCGGGGCGCCGCGGGGACCAGGGCCCGGCGCGCGGTGAGGCTCGGTGTGCGGCGCTGGGGGATTCAGCTACGATTCTCGTGCGCTCTAAGTTACTATAGAAAATACTTCTTGCCAGTATTGCTTTATTCTCCACGGGATTAGTCATTCTAAACGTTTGAGCTGTCACTTAGTAAAAGATGGAGTCAAGACAAAGTTAATCTCCGAGACTTTAACAGACCCTTAAACCGGCGCCATGACAGTAGAAAAACCCCGCTGGCTTAGCTCGCAGAGAGCACAGCTTATAAAAAACTCAGCTTGGCTTTCCAGTGTTAGGGGTTGCCTTTGATCTCCACAGGGATTCTCTGTTCGGTTCAGAAGGAAACCGTTTTGAACCAGTGGGTCAAGAAGATATTTTAAGGCCGGTACTGAGCAAAGAATGATTTGTTTTGGCATATGCATTCCCCCCACCCCCATCTTTTCTCGCTATTTGGGGTAGAGTCAGTGCTTTTCAGCTGCACGAAGGAACCAGTTTACCATCTTCAGGGACGAGGGTCCCTGGCTGAGATGGCTCTGGCAAGTAGGCAGTTGCCCTGTATTGATTTCTTTCTGGAGGGTTCCAGATCTCCTGGGGACTGTGAGCTACCTCAGAGCCCCTTAAGTCCCAGGAATTTCCCACAATGCCACAGGCTGTCCACAGCTTTCACTTGATGTTGAGTGTTACAGTTGCCCTCATGGACTGCTGACCCCACCAGCAGGCTGAATAATGGACCCCTAGCCTATGCTTCCTTCACCCTCTGCACATCTAACAGAGTTCTTAGTGTCATTAGTCTACCTGTCTGTGCGACTCCCTGGGAGCTCCTTGAAGCCAGGGTCGGTGTTTAATACCTCTGTCCTCTGTCTTCTAGGAGCAGCTCCTGCTCCATAAAATTTCCTTGACGTTTTGCAGTCTTTATCATTGCTCTGTGCCACCACAGGATACTTTTCCAACTGTGTCCTCCCTCCTCCCCAGCTCGGCACCCCAGGACCTGGGTGTGACACTCAGGTCAGAGACTGCCCACCCGAGAGGCTCCTGGTTCTCTCTGAGTTGTAGTTGTAATTCCTCAGATCTCGTGTCTTGTTTTGGGGTTTATTCTCTCTCTTTACTGGAGCATATCCCAAAACAACGTTCCAAGAAAAGATACAGAGAAGGTGAACTTTCTGTGTCCTTCCTTGCACACGTAGAAATTGGCCACTTGCCTGGGTCTGTGGCTCTCAGAGCAGTTTTCCTCAGAACTTTGTGGTGTCAAGGGGTCTTTACACAGTCTGACTCCTGCTCTTTTGCAGGTGACTAAAGGGAAACACTTTTATTTCTTCTGCTCACATGCTTGTGACACCAGATGTGGGTTTTTTCTCACAGCGAGTAATCGTCTGATTGTCCAGACACCACGTGAGTGTCCTGCAAGTCAGTTCGTTTTGACCCTAACTGCCCGGCGTCCCCACAGGCTGAGGGCTCAGTCCCACGAGACACCCCCCAACACCGCAGACGCCAGTGAGAAGTCCAGGCCGTCACCTGTGCTTCTGACCAACCATATGTAAATTGGGGTTCCCACGACCCCCTCCTCGGGTTCCATAACTTGCCAGAACAGCTCACAGAACTCAGGGGAACACTTTGCTTATGTTACTGGTTTATCATAAAGGACATGACTCGGGAACAGCCAGATGGGAGAGATGCCCAGGGAAGGTGTGGGAAGGGGTGCAGAGCCCCCACGCCCTCCCAGAGAGCCACCCTCCCAGCACCTCCCTGAACCCCTCCATTTGGGGTTTGTTTGGAGGCTCCATTACACAGGCAGGACTGATTAAATCCCTGGCTGTTGGAGATCAGCTGCGTCTCCAGCCCCTCCCCATCCCGTGAGGTTAGAGGTCAGGAGTGGGGCTGAAATTTCCTCTGGCAATCAGCCCCCATCCTCCAAGAATCACCTCATTGGTATAAACCCAGGTAAGGTTGAAAGGGGCTTGTTATGAATAACAGATGCTCCTCTCACCTCATCACTCAGGAAATCCCTGGGGTTTTAGGAGCTTTGTGCCAGGAACCTGGACGAAGACCAAATAAATATTTCTTATGATATGACAATACCACAGGGACCTTTTTTCCTCTCTGGGAGCTTTTCGGGTCTGCTGCCTTGCCATCCTGGCCCGGGTCCTTGTCATGTGATGGCGTGGCTCTGTGAGCTCCCTTCCTCGTTCCTTTGCAGGGCCCAGGTGAGCTCACTCAGACTTAAGACTCCTGCCCTAGTTCTGGATGAGCTTCTCTGGCCCTGCCCAGTCTGCTGACTCCGGGCCCCTGTCTGTTCAGACCCCCCAGTGGGTCCCAGATGTACCCCGTTGGAGACCACCAATGCACTGAGGCTCCCAGCTCAGACCAGAGCCTGAAGCTAAACGAGGTTCTGTTGCAGAAGAAGGTGAGCTCCTCCCAGGCCTCGGGAATTGTGCCCTCATATGGGACCCGCCGCTGTGATGGCCAGGACCGTCTGAGTGACCATGTGTAGGTGACTGCCGCCATGGTGCTCTCCAGAAGGAACTGCAAGCACTGGAGCGGATGGAGGACTTTTTGACACATCAGCAAAATTATTTATCTCCCCAGTTTCATATGGTACCTTGGAGTCCCTGGGATAATATATCTTTTAAAATCCTACTTCAAAAAGATCTCACAGCTAGTTTCAGCCCAACTCTGATTCCTGGCTTTGCCAGCTTACGGTACTGTCCTTTTGGTTCAGATTTGCTGTGCAGTGTCATGCTTGTGTCTTTCCTTGTTTGCTTTACCTGTAGTAGAGTTTATTAGGTCTTTCTTTCCAGCTGCCAGTCACTGTTACAGCGTCTGAGGTGAACCTAAACTGCACCCTCTAACAGCGGCAGCTTGTCTCACTCATGGTCAAGAGGTCTCACCTGGGGTCTGGTAGCTTAGCCTTGCGGCCAGTCAGCGCCCAGGCCCAGCACTGGCGCAGCCCAGCAGAACCACACGCACCTGCATTTGCTGAACTCTTAGGCGTTCTTTGGAAATTTTGAGGAAGAAAATGGAACCAAAAGAGTACTCGAATCTTGCTTCATTTTCTGTTGTTCTGAGCTTTCAGCGCTTCCAAGATTCATGGGAACTTAGTTCTTCCCTCCAGGCCCCTTGATTGCTAATGAAATGCTCTGCTTGGTTTCACAAGCTTCTCTGTAGAATGCTTCCAGTTTGTTTAAGAAACAAACCTGCCCTACGTCTGAGCTCTCTACAGCACACACCTTTAAAGAAAACCTTTAAAGAAAAAGTACTGGAGGTTATTTTTCTAAGGCCCAGAATTTAGCCACAGTCCATAAAACCACCCATCGGAGAGTGACATTTCGGAGATGATTCTGTTTTAATTTTATAGCACTTTATCTGAAGGGGAGAGAAAACTAAATTTTTTCTTTTTGATTTTTTAAAGAAAATATTTGTGGACATCCTTGATAATGCATATTAGGTGACCTGGTAACCTCTCCTAGGTCAGTCTGTGGGTTACCCCACCAGGGAGCAGCTGAGAGTCTCATGCCTGGGCCCTGTCTCCTTCCTTCCTAGAGCTGGGGGGAAGGGGTGTCTCCTTCCTTCCTAGAGCTGGGCAGGGGCTGTCTCCTCCTTTCCTAGAGCTGTGGTGGGGGGGGGGTGTCACCTTCCTTCCTAGAGCTGGGCAGAGGACTGTTTCCTAGAGCAGGCTGGGGGCTGACTGAGCCTTTCTAAGGTTGGTTGTTTGGTTTAGCTTTGAGATCCTATGATTTTTTGAAAACTTTTTTCTTTATTTAGCCATTTCTATAACAGAAGTGAAAAATGAATAGGTTCTTTTCTTCTGAAATTTAAATCCATTCTATTTTCATTTTTTCCTGTAAGGTAGGAAGTTTCCTATGATGCTTGCCTTAGATTTACTTTTTTTTTTTTAGTTAAGATGGTATGTTTTATGCTTTGTGTATTTTACCACAATTTAAAACTTTAAATTTTTTTAAATTAAAAATTGAAAATATTGTAAATGGGTGTTGAACTTTGTCAAAAGTTCTTTCTCCATCTGTTGAGATGATCATATGGTTTTTATTCTTCGATTTGTTAATGTGGCATATCACATTGATTGATTTGCATATATTGAAGAATCCTTGCCTCCCTGGGATGAATCCCACTTGATCAGGGTGTATGATCCTTTTAATGTGTTGTTGGTAGATTTACTTTTTAACTAGTGAGACCAAATTTCGTTTTTCTTTCATGGCATTGGACTGTGGTTGTGGGGAGGGAGGATGTGCAGCTGTTCAGCCATTGCTAATTACGTCCCCACGTAGTCTGAGTCGGGAGAGACAGGCTCCACCTGGGTGCGTGTGTGTGGATGTGCACACACACGGCCAGGGCTGGGTGGGCACCACTGTGGGGGTGGCCTCCATGTTACCAGGAAAGTCGGTAGCATATGGACTTGGGCAGCTTTTGCCCAGTGATGGAGGCAGCAGGAGGGGTGCGAGGAGAAGACCAGGGGAGCCCTCCCTGCTGACCCTCTGGTGTCAGAGGTGTTCTGTCTTTATTCCTGACATCCTGGACATCTGCTGCCATGGGGGGATCAGGTCTCAATATTCTTCCTGCAGTTACAGTGAGCCGCACGTAGTATTCAAGAAACATTTGCCTTTAAAAACAAAACAACAAAACTATTAACCAAACTCCAGACCTTATTGGTTTTCCACCAGCACCCCTTCCCATCCGGTGTCCCCGCACTGCGTTAGCCGTCATGGCTCCTCTGTCCCCTCTGGTCTGCAGCAGTCTCTGGACTTCCCTGCCTCTTCATGACCTTGACAGTTTTAAGCATGTCTGGTCATGTGTTTGGTAGAATGTCCCTCAAATTGGGCTTGTCTAATGTCTTCTCGTGACTGGACAGGTTGTGGGGAGAATCTCACAGAGGAGAGGTACCCTTCGCATCACGGGTGATACTGACCTGGATCACCTGGTTGGGGTGTGTCTGCCAGGTGTCTCCTCTGTCAAGTTCTCCTTTTTCCGTCTGTCATGGGGTCCAGTCCATGCTCCAGGGACCCCCCGCAAGGGGGCATCTCCACATGTTATTTGGATCTCCTCTGTAAGGAATTTATTTGGCAATTGTCATATTTGTTTACACTGTGGGTTGTGGTCCAGCAGTGTTACTCGTGGTATCAAATTGTCCGGCTCTGGTCAGTGGTGGTTCTTCCCAGTTGTTTCCCGTATCCCTGTGACATGCCTCCATTCTTTATTTTTCGAGAGCTTCCTTACTTTGTGGTACTACAGGCTGCTGCAGGCTCCTCTCATTTCCCAGCCCTAAAACCAGCCATTTCTCCAGGAGCCCTCGTTCCTTTTATTGGAGAGTGGTGTTAGGAAACCAGATCTGGGTGCTGTGCTGAGAGTGCCCATTGCTACTGAGGTGTCACTGCTTCCAGACTCTCTTAGCAAACAGAGCTAGGTTACATATGTGGGTGTGCTCACTCACATATGGTCATTTCTCTGCATATCCATTTGAATGTATATTAGGGTAAACATGAATTCTCATTGGCATCTCCGATTCTCATCCAGTATGTGGGGTGTGTGTTGGCCTCCCCTTTTTGCTTATCTGGAACCTCCTTCTCCACTAGTGAGAAATCTTGCCCCACCATCCCCCATGGTTTATTTGCTTAACCCCAATGCACATGCAAAGCAGTCTTAGAATTGTTCGCCTACCCCCAATTAGACTCCGGTGTTTCTATACAGTTACTTTTGTCTTTGTCCTTAGTTTTTACTCAGAACAATTTCCAAAGTTTCTTAGGCCAGCCCTCCCTCTTTCCTTGCATTCAGTGTGGCCGAGTTATACATTTGTGATAGAGTTTGATTCATTTGTCACAGTCTGCATTCCATCCTGGCATCCCCTAACCTCCTGGCTAGGTTGTTTTGATAGTTTATATACATTAAAGTTCATTTTCTATGATGTACAATTATGGGTTTTGACAAATGCATAGTTATCAATCACTCTAGTACTGTACCAGAATAGTTACATCGCTTGAAAATTCCCCTGTCCACGTAATCGGCTTCCCCCCCGCAGCCCCTGGCATGCTCTGGTCTGTGTTCTGCCCCATGGTTTGGTCTTTTCCAGTGTGTCAGATGAATGGAATCCTACAGTGTGTAGCCTTTGGGTCTGGGTTCCTTTACTTAGTAAAATGTACTTGAGATCTTTCCATGCTGTTGAGTGAATCAACATTCCGTTGATATTCTCTCTGAATATTATACCGTTTTATGAACACACCACAGTTTTTATCCATTCAAGCTCTGAGGGACATCTATGTTGTTTCCAGTTTTAGCAATTATGAACAAAGCTCCTGTAAACATTTGCATGCAGGCTTTTTTGTAAATGTAAGTTTTCAGTTCACTTGAGTGAACACGTAGGAGTATAATTGCTGGGTCATATGGTAAATCTGTGTTTAACTTTATAAGAAACTGCCAAACTGTCCTCCAGAGTGACCGTACCAGTTTGCCTCCTACCAGCAATGAATGAGAGTTCCTCTTTTTCTGAATCCTCTGGAGCATTCGGTATTTTCAGTTTTTTGGATTTTGGCTGTTACGATAGGCGTGTGGTGATACTGCATTGCGTTGTTGTTATTTTTTTAAGTTTTTAAAAATATTTATTTAATTTATTTATTTTTGACTGCGTTGGGTCTTTGTTGCTGCACGTGGGCTTTCTCTAGTTGCGGTGAGCGGGGGCTACTCTTCATTGCGGTACGCAGGCTTCTCATTGCGGTGGCTTCTCTTGTTGCAGAGCACCACGGGCTCTAGGCACGTGGGCTTCAGTAGTTGTGGCTCATGGGCTCTAGAGCGCAGGCTCAGTAGTTGTGGCTCCCGGGCTTAGTTGCTCTGCAGCATGTGGGATCGTCCCGGACCAGGGCACTAACCCGTGTCCCCTGCGTTGGCAGGCGGATTCTTAACCACAGCACCACCAGGGAAGCCCCTGCATTGTGGTTTTAATTGGCGTTTCCCCACTAACAAATGATATTAAGCATCTTTTCATGTGCTCATTTGCCATCTGTGTATCTTCCTTGTGTGAAGCAGATGACTTTCAGTATCTGTTCAGATCTTTTGCCCTTTAAAAAACTGAGTTGTTTGTTTTCTTGTTGTTGAGTTTTAATGGTACTTTATTCTGGATGCAAGTCCTTTATCAGATATGTGATTTGCAGGTATTTTTCCCAGTCTATGGCTTGTCTTTTCGTTCTCTTAAAAATATCTTTTACAGGGCTTCCCTTGTGGCACAGTGGTTGGGAGTCCGCCTGCCGATGCAGGGGACACGGGTTCGTGCCCCGGTCCGGGAAGATCCCACATGCCGCGGAGCGGCTGGGCCCATGAGCCATGGCCGCTGGACCTGCGCGTCCGGAGCCTGTGCTCCGCAACGGGAAAGCCCACGACAGTGAGAGGCCCACGTACAGCAAAAAATATATATATATCTTTTACAGAACAAAAGTTTTTCATTTGATAAAGTAGAATTTATCAGTTTTTTCTTTCATGGATCATGCTTTGGGTGTTGTATCTAAAAACTCATTGCCAAACACAAGTCACATAGATTTTCTTCTATATTTTATTTTAGAAGTTCCATACTTTTATGTTTTACATTTAGGTCTCTGGTCCTTTTGAATAAATTTTTGTACAAAGTGTGAGTTACGTGTCAAGTTTCATTTTTTTGGCATATGACGTCTAGTTGTTCCAGCACCGCTTGTTGAAAATAACTGTCTTTGTAATTGTCTTTGCACCCTTGTCAGAAATCAGTTGACTGTCTTTGTGTAGGTCTACTTCTGGACTCTCTAGTCTCCCATTGATTTATGTGTCTGTACTTTTGCTAATACCACACTGTCTTGATTACTGTAGCTTTGTAGTAAGTCTTGAAATTGGGTAAAATGAGTCCTCGAACTTTGTTCGTCATCGGAATTATTTTGGCTATCCTAGTTCCTTTGCTCTTACATATACATTTTAGAATCAGCTTGTCAATATCTATGGAAAAGCTTACCGGATGTTTTGATTGAGATTGCATTGAATCTATAGATCAAATTGGGGAGAACTGACATCTTAATAATGCCGACTCTTCTTCCAGTTCATGAACACAATGAATCTTTCCATTTATTTTGATCTTCTTTGATTTCTCTCATCATGTTTTGTAGTTTCCCATGTACGGATTCTGCATATATTTTGTTAGTTTTTTATCTAGGCACTTTTTTTTTTTTTTTTTTTTTTTTTTTTTGCGGTTTGCGGACCTCTCACTGGTGTGGCCTCTCCCATTGCGGAGCACAGGCTCCGGACGCACAGGCCCAGCAGCCATGGCTCACGGGCCCAGCCGCTCCGCAGCATGGGGGATCTTCCAGGACCGGGGCACGAACCCGTGTCCCCTGCATCGGCAGGCGGACTCTCAACCACTGCGCCACCAGGGAAGCCCTAGGCACTTTTTTTGGTGGCTAATGTAATATTTAAACATTCAGCTTACAGTTGTTCATTGCTGATATATAGGAATATAATTGACTTTTGTATATTGGTCTTGTATTCTGTGACCTTCTTAAACTCACTTATTAGTGCCATGAGGGCTTTTTTTTCTTCTTCTTTCTTTTTTGTCGATTCTTTGGGATTTTCTACATAGGCAGTCTATTAATAGAGATAGTTTCATTTCTTCCTTTCTAACCTATATACCTTTATTTCTTATACTTGCCTCATTGCACTAGCTAGGATTTCCTATACAGTGTTGAATATGAGTAATAGGAGAAGAGATAGTCTTGCTTTGTTCCAAATCTTCAGGGGAAAGTATTCAGTCATTAATCTTTAAGTATGATCTTGGCTGTAGGTTTTTCATAGTTACGTTTTATAGACTGATGAAGTACCCTTCTATTCCTAATTTGCTGAAAGTTTTTTTTACCATGAATGGATGAATTCTTTCATGTACTTTTTTGTGGGTCTATTGATACTATCTTATGGTTTTCTGATTTAGTTTGTTAGTGTGGTGATTACAATGATTCTTTTAAAAATATTTATTTATTTATTTGTTTGGCTTCCTGGGTCTTAGTTGAGGCACTTGGGATGTTCCTTGCCGTGTGCAGGATATTTAGTTGCGGCATGCAGAATCTTTTAGTTGTGGCATGTGGGATCTTTTAGTTGCGGTGTGCAGGATCTTTACTTGCGGCATGTGAACTCTTAGTTGTGGCATGTGGGATCTAGTTCCCCGACCAGGGACAGAACCCAGGCCCCCTGCATTGGGAGCACAGAGACTTAGCCATTGGACCACCAGGGGAGTCCCCATGGATAGTTTTTTGTTTGTTTGTTTTGTTTTGTTTTGTTTTGCGGTACGCGGGCTTCTCATTGTTGTGGCCTCTCCTGTTGCGGAGTACAGCTCCGGACGCACAGGCGCAGCGGCCATGGCTCACGGGCCCAACTGCTCCATGGCATGTGGGATCTTCCCCGACCGGAGCACGAACCCGTGTCCCTTGCATCGGCAGGCGGACTCTCAACCACTGCGCCACCAGGGAAGCCCTTAAGTTATAAATAAAAGTAAAATAAGTTGTATTTTATTTTTTTTACATCTTTATTGGAGTATAATTGCTTTACAATGGTGTGTTAGTTTCTGCTTTATAACAAAGTGAATCAGTTAATACATATACATATGTTCCCATATCTCTTCCCTCTTGTGTCTCCCTCCCTCCCACCCTCCCTATCCCACCCCTCTAGGTGGTCACAACGCACCGAGCTGATCTCCCTGTGCTATGCGGCTGCTTCCCACTAGCTATCTGTTTTATGTTTGGTAGTGTATATATGTCCATGCCACTCTCTCACTTTGTCACAGCTTACCCTTCCCCCTCCCCGTATCCTCAAGTCCATTCTCTAGTAGGTCTGTGTCTTTATTCCCATGTTACCCCTAGGTTCTTCATGACACTTTTTTTTCTTAGATTCCATATATATGTGTTAGCATACAGTATTTGCCTTTCTGTTTCTGACTTACTTCACTCTGTATGACAGACTCTAGGTCCATCCACCTCACTACAAATAACTCAATTTTGTTTCTTTTTATGGCTGAGTAATATTCCATTGTATATATGTGCCTCATCTTCTTTATCCATTCATCTGATGATGGACACTTAGGTTGCTTCCATGTCCTGGCTATTGTAAATAGAGCTGCAGTGAACATTTTGGTACATGACTCTTTTTGAATTATGGTTTTCTCAGAGTATATGCCCAATAGTGGGATTGCTGGGTCATCTGGTAGTTCTATTTGTAGTTTTTTAAGGAACCTCCATACTGTTCTCCATAGTGGCTGTACCAATTCACATTCCCACCAGCAGTGCAAGAGTGTACCCTTTTCTCCACACCCTCTCCAGCATTTATTGTTCTAGATTTTCTGATGATGGCCATTCTGACCGGTGTGAGGTGATACCTCATTGTAGTTTTGATTTGCATTTCTCTAATGATTAATGATGTTGAGCATCCTTTCATGTGTTTGTTGGCAATCTGTATATCTTCTTTGGAGAAATGTCTATTTAGGTCTTCAGCCCATTTTTGGATTGGGTTTTTTGTTTTTTTGTTATTGAGCTGCATGAGCTGCTTGTAAATTCTGGAGATTAATCCTTTGTCAGTTGCTTCATTTGCAAATATTTTCTCCCATTCTGAGGGTTGTCTTTTGGTCTTGTTTATGGTTTCCTTTGCTGTGCAAAAGCTTTGAAGTTTCATTAGGTCCCATTTGTTTACTTTTGTTTTTATTTCCATTTCTCTAGGTGGTTGATCAGAAAGGATCTTGCTGTGATTTATGTCATAGAGTGTTCTGCCTATGTTTTCCTCTAAGAGTTTGATAGTCTCTGGCCTTACATTTAGGTCTTTAATCCATTTTGAGCTTATTTTTGTGTATGGTGTTAGGGAGTGTTCTGATCTCATACTTTTACATGTACCTGTCCAGTTTTCCCAGCACCACTTATTGAAGAGGCTGTCCTTTCTCCACTGTACATTCCTGCCACCTTTATCAAAGATAAGGTGACCATATGTGCGTGGGTTTATCTCTGGGCTTTCTATCCTGTTCCATTGATCTATATTTCTGTTTTTGTGCCAGTACCATACTGTCTTGATTACTGTAGCTTTGTAGTATAGTCTGAAGTCAGGGAGCCTGATTTCTCCAGCTCCGTGTTTCGTTCTCAAGATTGCTTTGGCTATTCGGGGTCTTTTGTGTTTCCATACAAATTGCGAAATTTTTTGTTCTAGTTCTGTGAAAAATGCCAGTGGTAGTTTGATAGGGATTGCATTGAATCTATAGATTGCTCTGGATAGTAGTCATTTTCACAATGTTGATTCTTCCAATCCAAGAACATGGTATATCTCTCCATCAATTTGTATCATCTTTAATTTCTTTCATCAGTGTCTTATAATTTTCTGCATTTTGTCTCCTTAGGTAAGTTAATTCCTAGATATTTTATTCTTTTTGTTGCAGTGGTAAATGGGAGTGTTTTCTTGATTTCCATTTCAGATTTTTCATCATTAGTATATAGGAATGCCAGAGATTTCTGTGCATTACTTCTGTATCCTGCTACTTTACCAAATTCATTGATTAGCTCTAGTAGTTTTCTGGTATCATCTTTAGGATTTTCTATGTATAGTATCATGTCATCTGCAAACAGTGACGGCTTTACTTCTTCTTTTCCGATTTGGATTCCTTTTATTTCCTTTTCTTCTCTGATTGCTGTGGCTAAAACTTCCAAAACTATGTTGAATAAGAGTGGTGAGAGTGGGCAATCTTGTCTTGTTCCTGATCTTAGTGGAAATGCTTTCAGTTTTTCACCATTGAGGATGATGTTGGCTGTGGGCTTGTCATATATGGCCTTTATTATGTTGAGGAAAGTTCCCTCTATGCCTACTTTCTGCAGGGTTTTTATCATAAATGGGTGTTGAATTTTGTCAAAAGCTTTCTCTGCATCTATTGAGATGATCATATGGTTTTTCTCCTTCAATTTGTTAATATGGTTTGTCACATTGATAGATTTGCGTATATTGAAGAATCCTTGCATTCCTGGAATAAACCCCACTTGATCATGGTGTATGATCCTTTTAATGTGCTGTTGGATTCTGTTTGCTAGTATTTTGTTGAGTATTTTTGCATCTATGTTCATCAGTGATATTGGCCTGTAGTTTTCTTTCTTTGTGACATCCTTGTCTGGTTTTGGTATCAAGGTGATGGTGGCCTCGTAGAAGGAATTTGGGAGTGTTCCTCCCTCTGCTATATTTTGGAAGAGTTTGAGAAGGATAGGTGTTAGCTCTTCTCTAAATGTTTGATAGAATTCTCCTGTGAAGCCATCTGGTCCTGGGCTTTTGTTAGTTGGAAGACTTTTAATCACAGTTTCAATTTCAGTGCTTGTGATTGGTCTGTTCATATTTTCTATTTCTTCCTGATTCAGGCTTGGCAGGTTGTGCATTTCTAAGAATTTGTCCATTTCTTCCAGATTGTCCATTTTATTGGCATAGAGTTGCTTGTAGTAATCTCTCATGAATCTTTTTTATTTCTGCAGTGTCTGTTGTTACTTCTCCTTTTTCATTTCTAATTCTATTGATTTGAGTCTTCTCCCTTTTTTTCTTGATGAGTCTGGCTAGTGGTTTATCAATTTTGTTTATCTTCTCAAAGAACCAGCTTTTAATTTTATTGATCTTTGCTATCATTTCCTTCATTTCTTTTTCATTTATTTCTGATCTGATCTTTATGATTTCTTTCCTTCTGCTAACTTTCGGGGTTTTTGTTCTTTCTCTAATTGCTTGAGGTGCAAGGTTAGGTTGTTTATTTGAGATTTTTCTTGTTTCTTGAGGTAGGATTGTATTGCTATGAACTTCCCTCTTAGAACTGCTTTTGCTGCATCCCATAGGTTTTGGGTCGTCGTGTCGCCATTGTCATTTGTTTCTAGGTATTTTTTTGATTTCCTCTTTGATTTCTTCAGTGATCACTTCGTTATTAAGTAGTGTATTCTTTAGCCTCCATGTGTTTGTATTTTTTACAGATCTTTTCCTGTAATTGATATCTAGTCTCATAGCGTTGTGGTCGGAAAAGATACTTGATACAATTTCAGTTTTCTTAAATTTACCACGGCTTGATTTGTGACCCAAGATATGATCTGTCCTGGAGAATGTTCCATGAGCACTTGAGAAAAATGTGTATTCTGTCGTTTTTGGATGGAATGTCCTATAAATATCAATTAAGTCTATCTTGTTTAATGTATCATTTAAAGCTTGTGTTTCCTTATTTATTTTCATTTTGCATGATCTGTCCATTGGTGAAAGTGGGGTGTTAAAGTCCCCTACTATGAATGTGTTACTGTCGATTTCCTCTTTCATGGCTGTTAGTATTTGCCTTATGTATTGAGGTGCTCCTATGTTGGGTGCATAAATATTTACAATTGTTATATCTTCTTCTTGGATCGATCCGTTGATCATTATGTAGTGTCCTTCTTTGTGTCTTCTAATAGTCTTTATTTTAAAGTCTATTTTGTCTGATATGAGAATTGCTACTCCAGCTTTCTTTCGGTTTCCATTTGCATGGAATATCTTTTTCCATCCCCTCACTTTCAGTCTGTATGTGTCCCTAGGTCTGAACTGGGTCTCTTGTAGACAGCATATATATGGGTCTTGTTTTTGTATCCATTCAGCCAGTCTGTGTCTTTTGGTGGGAGCATTTAATCCATTTACATTTAAGGTAATTATCGATATGTATGTTCCTATTCCCATTTTCTTAATTGTTTTGGGTTTGTTATTGTAGGTCTTTTCCTTCTCTTGTGTTTCTTGCCTAGAGAAGATCCTTTAGCATTTGTTGTAAAGCTGGTTTGGTGGTGCTGAACTCTCTCAGCTTTTGCTTGTCTGTAAAGGTTTTAATTTCTCCATCAAATCTGAATGAGATCCTTGCTGGGTAGAGTAATCTTGGTTGTAGGTTTTTCTCCTTCATCACTTTAAATATGTCCTCCCACTCCCTTCTGGGTTGCAGAGTTTCTGCTGAAAGATCAGCTGTTAACCTTATGGGGATTCCCTTGTGTGTTATTTGTTGTTTTTCCCTTGCTGCTTTTAATATGTTTTCTTTGTATTTAATTTTTGACAGTTTGATTAGTATGTGTCTTGGCGTGTTTCTCCTTGGATTTATCCTGTATGGGACTCTCTGTGCTTCCTGGACTTGATTAACTATTTCCTTTCCCATATTAGGGGAGTTTTCAACTATAATCTCTTCAAATATTTTCTCAGTCCCTTTCTTTTTCTCTTCTTCTTCTGGGACCCCCTATAATTCGAATGCTGGTGTGTTTAATGTTGTCCCAGAGGTCTCTGGGACTGTCCTCAGTTCTTTTCATTCTTTTTTCTTTATTCTGCTCTGCAGTAGTTATTTCCACTATTTTATCTTCCAGGTCACTTATCCATTCTTCTGCCTCAGTTATTCTGCTATTGATCCCTTCTAGAGTATTTCTAATTTCAGTTATTGTGTTGTTCATCGTCGCTTGTTTCCTCTTTAGTTCTTCTAGGTCCTTGTTCAATGTTTCTTGCATTTTCTCTATTCTATTTCCAAGATTTTGGATCATCTTTACTATCATTATTCTGAATTCTTTTTTAGGTAGACTGCCTATTTCCTCTTCATTTGTTAGGTCTGGTGGGTTTTTATCTTGCTCCTTCGTCTGCTGTGTGTTTTTCTGTCTTCTCATTTTGCTTATCTTACTGTGTTTGGGGTCTCCTTTTTGCAGGCTGCAGGTTCGTAGTTCCCGTTGTTTTTGGTGTCTGTCCCCAGTGACTAAAGTTGGTTCAGTGGGTTGTGTAGGCTTCCTGGTGGAGGGGACTAGTGCCTGTGTTCTGGTGGATGAGGCTGGATCTTGTCTTTCTGGTGGGCAGGTCCACGTCTGGTGGTGTGTTTTGGGGTGTCTGTGGACTTATTATGATTTTAGGCAGCCTCTCTGCTAATGGGTGTGGTTGTGTTCCTGTCTTGCTAGTTGTTTGTCATAGGGTGTCCAGCACTGTAGCTTGCTGGTCGTTGAGTGAAGCTGGGTGTTGGTGTTGAGATGGAGATCTCTGGGAGATTTTTGCCATTTGATATTACGTGGAGCTGGGAGGTCTCTTGTGGACCAGTGTCCTGAAGTTGGCTCTCCCACCTCAGAGGCACAGCACTGACTCCTGGCTGCAGCACCAAGAGCCTTTCATCCACACGGCTCAGAATAGAAGGGAGAAAAAGTAGAAAGAAAGAGAGAGAGAGGGAGGGAGGGAGAGAGAGAGAGAGAGGAAGAAAGAAAGAAAGAAAGGAAGGAAGAAAGAAAAGAAAGAAGATAAAATAAAGTAAGATAAAATAAAGTTATTAAAAAATAATTATTAAGCAAAAAAAAATTTTTTAAGTAAAAAAAAAAAAGAACGGATGGACAGAACCCTAGGACAAATGGTGAAAGCAAAGCTATACAGACAAAATCTCACACAGAAGCATACATGTACACACTCACAAAAAGAGAAAAAAGGGAAAAAATAATAAATCTTGCTCTCAAAGTCCACCTCCTCAATTTTGGATGATTTATTGTCTATTCAGGTATTCCACCGATGCAGGGTACATCAAGTTGCTTGTGGAGATTTAATCTGCTGCTCCTGAGGCTGCTGGGAGAAATTTCCCTTTCTCCTCTTTGTTCGCACAGCTCCCGGGGCTCAGCTTTGGATTTGGCCCCGCCTCTGCGTGTAGGTCGCTAGAGGGCGTCTGTTCTTCGCTCAGACAGGACGGGGTTAAAGGAGCCACTGATTCCGGAGCCTTGGCTTACTCAGGCTCGGGGGAGGGAGGGGCACGGAGTGCGGGGCGAGCCTGCGGCGGCATAGGCCAGCAGGACGTTGCACCAGCCTGAGGCGCGCCGTTCTCCCGGGGAAGTTGTCCCTGGATCCCGGGACCCTGGCAGTGGCGGGCTGCACAGGCTCCCCGGAAGAGAGGTGTGGATAGTGACCTGTGCTCGCACACAGGATTCTTGGTGGCGGCAGCAGCAGCCTTAGCGTCTCATGCCCGTCTCTGGGGTTCGCGCTTTTAGCCGCGGCTCGCGCCCGTCTCTGGAGCTCCTTTAAGCAGCGCTCTTAATCCCCTCACCTCGCGCGCCAGGAAACAAAGAGGGAAGAAAAAGTCTCTTGCCTCTTTGGCAGGTCCAGACTTTTCCCCGGACTCCCTCCCGGCTAGCGGTGGTGCACTAACCCCTTCAGGCTGTGTTCACGCCAACAGTCTTCTCCCTGCCATCCCCTCAGCTCCCAGCCCGCCCCGGCGGGTGAGCAGACAAGCCTCTTGGGCTGGTGAGTGCCGGTCGGCACCGATCCTCTGTGCGGGAATCTCTCCGCTTTGCCCTCTGCACCCCTGTTGCTGTGCTCTCCTCCACAGCTCCGAAGCTTCCCCCCTCTGCCGCCCGCAGTCTCCGCCTGCAAAGGGGCTTCCTAGTGTGTGGAAACCTTTCCTCCTTCCCACTGGTGCAGGTCCCATCCCTATTCTTTTGTTTCTGTTTATTCTTTTTTCTTTTGCCCTACCCAGGTACATGGGGAGTTTCTTGCCTTTTGGGAGGTCTGAGGTCTTCTGCCAGCGTTCAGTGGGTGTTCTGTAGGAGTTGTTCCACGTGTAGATGTATTTCTGATGTATCTGTGGGGAGGAAGGTGATCTCCGCCCATGGATAGTTTTTTGAGGGTTGAACCAGCCTTGCATTTCTGAGATGAAGTTGGCTGGTTGTGATGTATTATCTTTATTTCTTCTTTTGTGAGTTTTGGTAGTTTGCGTCTTTCAACTAATTCTTCTATTTCATCTAAGTTGTCAAACTTAAGATCTTAGAGAGATGTATAGTATTCCTGTATTATCTTTTTACACCTGTGGGATCTGTAACAGTGTTCTTTTTTGATCCCTGATATTGGTGTCTTCTTTCCTTTCCTTGGTTAATCTGACTAGAGTTCTAACAGTTATATTGATTTTATCGAAGAACCAACTTTTGGTTTTTATTGAGTTTCTCTGTGTTTTTCCCTGTTCTCAATTTCATTTATTTCACCTCTTTTTAAAAATGTCTTTTCTGATGCTTGTTTTATATATAATTTACTCTTTTTTCTGATTTCTTAAAGTAGAAGTTTAGATTTGAGGCCTTTCTATTTTCTAACATGAGTGTTTTACTGTAAATTTTCTTTAAGCAAAGTTCATTCTGGGATAGTTAACTAACCATTTTATGTAATCAGGCACATATTTTATATAAATGTGTGTCTATTTTATATACACATATACATTGTGTATAAGTAGATACAACACACGTAGCTATGTATACATATACACATACATTGTGACTTCTCCAGGTTGGATCTTCTAATATCTCCCTCAGGATTTTGTGAAATACCCTTGAGTCCACGCTTTGATTCCAAACCACTGGTCAGACTCTGCCTCATCTTCTTGCCTAGCCGAGGCCCTGCACATCTGAAAAGTATCTACAGAGGGCTGTGTTCCTGTTCATGTTCCTTTTGTCTTCTTTTCCTTCCAGTTGTGGCATTCTTGGTGGCCTTCCATCAGAACAAGCAGCTGATTGGAGACACGGGACTGCTGCCCTGCAGAGTGTACCTGAGGAGTGTGCAGCAGCACTTCCGTGGGCAAGTCAGCTGGGAGACCGTGAGCTACGCCCCCACCGTCCTCTGGCTGCTGGACTGGTCTCACATGGACTTCAACCTGGACGCGCTGGCTCTTCTCGGGCTGGGCATCTCCTCTTTCATCCTGGTCTCCGGCTGTGCCAATATGGTTCTCATGGCTGCTCTCTGGGTCCTCTACATGTCCCTGGTCAACGTGGGGCAGATCTGGTAAGAGGGAAGGATGGGGCACCTATAATGCAGGCACGTGGTAACTCAGGGTTCTAGGGGTGTTACCCCTCAGAGCCCAACGAGGCCTCCTGGTAACAGGAGCAAGCAAATGAGCTTACTTCTTGCGTTAATTTGGAAAATATCACCCTTTTAATTAGGCTGTGGTAGACCCTGCTGGTCGCGTTCAACCAAAGTCCAGGAGCTTCCTTATTTGGGCGTAATTGGGATTCTGTTGGGAGTATCATGGCCACACCTGAGATAGCATTGCCAGCCTCTTGTGCTGGGGGGCCATGAGATGGAGGTGGAAGCTGCTGGGTGGGCTGCTGGGAGCACTCTGGTGGTGGGGCTTGATTTGGAGGCTTACTCCTCTGCTCCTGCTCCCACCTGCTCCTTCCTTGTTTGAGAGGAACTGGTGCCAGTGGTCACAGTTCAGGCCAGCCCTGCTGTGGGGAATAGGCTCCACTGCCGGACAGGTCAGAGGCAGCGTTGGGCTCCATGGAGGGAGAGTCACATGGGAACACGGACGGGGGCATCAGTGCAGCGTGTGGCTTGGATAGGCTTGGAGGAAAACTGAGGGCCATGAAGTGCTGTGCCACATTTGACAGTGGAGGAGGGGGTACCGCTCTTCTTCAAGTTCTGGGCTCTGGCCCTGGGGAAGAATCACCTACCAGAGGAAGCACAGAGGACTCTGTAAGAGAAGGTGAAGCCTTGAGAGAAAGCTCTGGGGTCGGGGCGGGTGTCTGTGTAGACATGGAGGAAGTAGACAAGGGGGTGGTGTCTGCGTGGATGAGCAGGAAGTGGAGGAGGGGTGGTGTCTGTGTAGAGGAGCAGGAGGTTAAGCACCTCTGGGGCTCCTCATGCCATGTTCCCACCAGAGCCTTTGTTTTCTGGGAGGAAAGGTTCATTCGGTGGCCTGACATTCTTGGCTGCTGGCCCAGGTCAAAGGGGCTGGCTAGGTCCTGGACCATGATATGAATGGGTTTTAACCCAGATGCCGGACTCCTTCAGTGTCACTCACTCAGCTTGTGAGCCATCAGAGGTCCCCTCCCAGCTCCTGTCGTCTGGCCCTGGTCCCCGAGCAAGTGTGAGTGACGCTCAGTGTGTGAACTGAAGACACCTCTCCCCATCCAGCCTACGGAAAAGAAGGCTGACGTCTCAGTCACCCTGGCTCCCCTCCCTGCTCCCGGGGCCTTCATGTTGATATTGAACTATTGACCAGCCAGCACCCTCGTAGTCAGAGCCAGAATTTATTCGGAGACTTTGGGAAACTTCAATGCCCTGGTGTTGTGGCATGGGCTGCGTGGATCAGAAGAAACAGCGATGGGCGTCGGTTACCAGGTTTTGCAGGGGTCACCAAGTGGATGGCAACATCATACTGTGGTGGTGCATCCTGTGTCCAGTTCCATACAGAAGCTGTGTGGGTTCCTAGACAAATGATATTTACATCTGATTTATGGCGTTTTCTTTTCTGAAGGCCCAAGCAGTGAGGGTAGAAATAGGGGCTGGCTCCCGGTAGGTGGAATGTGCCTCGTGCCCGTCAGGCAGCTGTGAGGCGAGGGAAGCGTCCTTCATTCCTGTCTGCTCCTCCCCACCTGGGACTCATGGGTGCTGCCACCTCGGGCTGTCTGACCTCCTCGGCGGCCACAGGCATTCACTGCCCGCCTCTAGTCTCTCTGGTCAGTGGATGTTTACAGCACAAGAGGACTCTGGCTGGGGTTGTCTGTGATGTCTAAAAGGCTGCTGTTTCTTGGCACGTGTGATTTAGCGCATGTCAGAGGAGGGAGAATTCTGGGTACGTTTGCCCCGTTTTAACAGCTGGAGTTACAGAGAGGGGGAGCGCAATGCCTGGCTCCAGTGTCCTGCTCAGAGGATGCACCTGTCTGTAACACGGGGCTCGGGCCATACTGTACCTCACCCAGCAACCGGGAAAATTGTATCCACTGTCAGTTTGGGGTTTTTTTCTTTTCTTTTTTTTTCTTTGCGGTACGCGGGCCTCTCACTGTTGTGGCCTCTCCCGTTGCGGAGCACAGGCTCCGGACGCGCAGGCTCAGCGGCCATGGCTCACAGGGCCCAGCCGCTGCGCGGCATGTGGGATCTTCCCGGACCGGGGCACAAACCCGTGTCCCCTGCATCGCAGGCGGACTCTCAACCACTGCGCCACCAGGGAAGCCCTCTTTTTTCTTTTAATTTATTTTTGGCTGCATTGGGTCTTCGTTGCTGCTTATGGGCTTTCTCTAGTGGTGGCGAGCAGGGGCTACGCTTTGTTGCAGTGCGCGGGCTTCTCATTGCAGTGGCTTTAGGCATGTGGGCTTCAGCAGTTGCGGCACGTGGGCTCTAGGGTGCACGGGCTTCAGTGGTTGTGGCACGCGGGCTCTGTAGTTGTGGCTCACGGGCTCTAGAGCACAGGCTCAGTAGTTATGGCGCATGGGCTTAGTTGCTCTGTGGCATGTGGAATCCTCCCAGACCAGGGATTGAATTTGTGTACCATGCGTCAGCAGGCAGATTCTTAACCACCGTGCCACCAGGCAAGTCCCTCCACTGTCAGTTTTGTTTTGTTTTGTTTTTTAATACATTTGTTTATTTTATTTTTGGCTGTGTTGGGTCTTTGTTGCTGTGCACGGGCTTTCTTTAGTTGCGGCGAGTGTGGGCTACTCTTCGTTGTGGTGCATGGGCTTCTCACTGCAGTGGCTTCTCTTGTTGTGGAGCACGAGCTCTAGGCGTGCGAGCTTCAGTAGTTGTGCTCGTGTGCTCTAGAGCGCAGGCTCAGTAGTTGTGGTACACGCGCTTACTTGCTCGGCAGCATGTGGGATCTTCCCAGACCAGGGCTCGAACCTGTGTCCCCTGCATTGGCATGCAGATTCTTAACCACCATGCCACCAGGGAAGCCCCTCCACTGTCAATTTTAAACAGTAATTTCTAGTCACATCTAGAATGTGTTGGTCAGGAAGATTTTTGAAAACTGGTCTGAGTACACATGGCCAAAAATAGAGTTTTGTATTTTTTCAGTGGAAAAGATGTTCTGCTCCCTTCCACTTGGATGTGTTTAAAAATGTGATTTGAATTAATTTAAGCTCACTCAAGGAAAATAAAATAACTGGTTTCTCAGAAATGACACATGAGGGCTTCCCTGGTGGCGCAGTGGTTAAGAATCCACCTGCCAATGCAGAGGACATGGGTTCGAGCCCTGGTCTGGGAAGATCCCACATGCCACGGAGCAGTTAAGCCCATGTGCCACAACTACTGAGCCTGCACTCTAGAGCCCACGAGCCACAACTACTGAAGCACACGCACCTAGAGCCTGTGCTCCACAACAAGAGAAGCCACTGCAATAAGCCCGCACACTGCAATGAAGAGTAGCCCCAACTCCCTGCAACTAGAGAAAGCCCACGTGCAGCAACAAAGACCCAACACAGCCAAAGATAAAATAAATTTATTTTAATAAAAAATGACACGAGATGTTTTAGGTGAAAAATGTAAAACAAAACAAAACAAAAAAACCTGTCAGTGGAGACCAGTGGATTATTTACCACATTCTTGATGCCGAACATCTGTGTTCCCAGCGGAACTGCAGGCTGCTTGCTGTGGCCCACGTGTGGGGCCCCAGGCGAGGCTGGGCAGGCCACTCGATCTGGAAGGTGTCTCAGGTCACCTTGACTCAGGGCTCCTTAATGGATGATAGTTTCCAGGTTGTCAGAGTGATGCTGGAAACTTACTGGGAGAGTGAGGACCCCTTAAATGGAAATTGGGCTTTCCTTTTCTTGATGCCCCAGCATGAGAGTTAGACACACTCTGTTCTTTCCCGTCCCATTTATTCTAAGTTGAGGGAAAAGGATATCTGTTTGGGGTGAGATCCTCAGATAATGGACACTGTTGATTGGATGTCTTTCAAGTGTCATCCAGCTGGTGGCCTGCAGTGGGGACAGGAAGCCCACATGGGGCAAAGAGGCACCAGGCAGGTGCACGGGGCACATCTTGGCCGGCAACGAGGCCCCTGCCCTGGGGTCCCGTGGTGGTGGCTCGGCGCCTGCCCAGCCTGGCTTGTGTGCACTATGGCCGCTGCTTCACTTGAAGCCTTGCTCACTCCCTTCTCTTAAGTGGGTGTCCCCTCTGCTCCTGCTGACCCCAACTGGCATCTGTGATGAAGTCCCAGTGTTGGAAATGAACGTCCTCAGCAGACATGGGATGCAGCGTTGCTGCCAAGTGAGGCTGGTGGGGCCCCACGTCGATATCTTGGGCGGAGTCAGGCAGCCTTCCAGACAGCCTGCTCCTTCTGGGATCCTGGGATCGTGCCCGCCCTTCTCCCGCCCTCCTGACATGGTCCTAGTACATGCGTGGTGAGGCTAGCAGGAACCTAATTAATCCAATTCATGGTGGCAATGGTCAGAGATCTTCATTGTGGGGCGAGTGGCTTTAGTCATGCAGTTAGTGCTTTGTAGGGTGATGACCCAGGTCCTCAGACTCGGGAAGCGATACTTTCAGAGGAGCCAGAAAAGACTGGTGTTATCAACTGCTTGTCTAGTGGTGGCAGGAGGGAGAGCAGGATTACAGTGTTCCCACCTTGCAGCAGAAACAAGGGAACCAAGACAGGGCCAGCTGGGGTGGTCTGCCCCTGGGTGAGGGTCCGGCTCTCTGGGGTCCTCTCCTGGAGCTGCACCCTGGAGGCAGCGCAGTGCATGGGTAGGCTTGGGGCCAGCCATGGCCATGCTGAGACCCAGCCCTGGCCCCATAGACACTTGGGCTGTGTTGTTGGCTTAGCTGTGTCCCTAGCTCCACAAATCAGCATGTCCACACTCAGCCTGTCCCCCAGGTGGGATCCTGGGGAGATCTGGGACTTGTTTGTGAGTCTTCCTGCTTCCCCCATGTTTCACCAACCTCCACATCCTCCTGATTTCACCTGCAGGGTATCTCCGGAACCTTCCTCTGCTGCCAGCACCAGTGTGGCCCTGAGTCCATAGTGGCTGTCAGCTCTGCTCCTCACACGCCCTGTGGTTTGTCAGGGACACGTGCCAGCTTCCTCTGGGTTTCTGCTGTTCCAGGCCCGGCAGTTAGAAGGCGGTACTTTCACATGTGGGCAGGTCTAAGGCGAGGACCACAACCGCCCTCCCCACCTGCCCCACCTCGTCTTGAAGAGCAGGGCAGGCATGGTTTTGGGTTTTCAGGCCTTGGAAGCTGGGCCCTGTTGCCTCTAGACCAGGGCTACTGTCAGGCTCCTTTCAGGGAATGGGAACGACTCCCACGGCCCGAAGGGAACAACTCCCACGGCCCGTAGGAGGGGGCCCCATAGGGTCAAGGTGCCACAGACTTACAAAGCGGGCCAAGTGGGTCGGAGCTACGGGGTGGGTGAGGGAGTCCTTGGACTTCGCTGGCCAGAGGGAGGAGAAGGAGGAGCAGATGCACTGCCATCATGGTGTTTCCTTAGGCTGTGGTTCTGTTCTGTCTGGGTTGGTTGAGAAACTCTGAGAGAGGGTGCAGCAGGCAGCAGGGGTACACCTTCCTGACACCTGTTGTGTCTTCTGGACATGGGAAGGAGACGACACCAGACGGTTCTTCAAGACAGGAAGTGAGGCAGAGGCTTGGCGCCCAGGGGCTGGACATTTGGGAGCCTCCCTGAGGACAGTGCTGCCACCTAGAGCGGGCAGTAAGAAGCCCACCAGGCCAGCAGGTCCCTCAGGAGAGGTGCAAGGCCGACCCGGGGGGCCCAGAGTTTCCAAGGACACAGGTGTGGCCGCGCCGCATGGCTTTGGGATCACACACCGCCCCCCAGAGTCTCAATCAAGTGTGGCGGGAGTAGGTTCTGATTTAATGGTGCCCCGGGACTGGGTGACAGCAGGAGTCATAGTCGTCCCCGAAGGGCAGACAGCCAGGGCCAGCTCCGTGACACTCTTGGTTCCATGTCTGGGTTTCATAGAGGAGGCCTTGCTGGCAGAGGGCGCAGCTCTGGCAGGCGGGACGGGGTGGGGGGTGGCCAGGCACTGGGTCTGCAGCAAGGAGCTTTGGGCCAGGCACATCAGATGCAGGGCAAGTCTGTCCTGTTCTGACCAGAACTTGAGTTCACCTCCCTTGGCCGTCGCCAGAGCCCCCGGGTGTTGCACTCACAGGAGGGGAGCTGGGCTGGCCTTGAGGTGATGGCCGTTCTGTGCGTTCTGTTTGCGGGGTTGGAGGCAGCTCTCCTGACAGGTGCAGATGTTGTTGCTGCCCAGCTACCTCGACTTTTCTTAATTTCACAGACTTCATTTTTAGAAGAGTTTGAGACCTACTGAATTACTGCAGAAGCAGTGCGGAGTTCCTGTGTGTCCCACTCCCAGTTTCCCGCTATTATCCTCTACATTAGACGGTGCATTTGTCACACTTAACAAGCCAGTGTTGACACTATTGTTCATTCACCTCTTCTCAGTCCTTCCCATCCCGGGACCCCATCCAGGCCCCACAGACATCTGGTTGCCGCATCTCCTTGGGCCCCCTTGGGCCCCCTTGGGCTGGGACCGTGGCTCAGACGCCTGTTCTGGACGCCTAGACAGTGTTGAGGAGGACCGATCAGGGGTTTTGTAGAATGTCCCTCCGGCGGGATTTGTCTGATGTTTTTCTCATTGTTGTCGTGGTGATGGGTTTGAGAGGAAGACCAGAGGTAAAGTGCTGTTGTCGACACGTCGGATCAGGAGTCCCTGCCCTCAGCATGACCTGTCTGCGGACGTTGCCCTGACCTCTGGCCGAGGTCATGCCTATCAGGCGTCTCCACTGTCCCAAGTCTCCACCGTGTCCTCATTGGGGGTCATCACAGCGCAGCCCACACATGGAGGGGGTGGTGGTGTCAGCCCCTCCTCGAGGGGGGCACACACAGTGACGTGGGCTCTTCCCCACAGGTCTCTCTGGCATCCCCGTGTTTACTCAGTCATTGGCCAAGTCACCGTGGACTGGAGCATGTTTATTGGTGCCCTGGGTGCCCGTCCTCTTGCTCTAGGCATTGAAACATCTTGGGGTCAGTGACACTGAAGAGAGACAGAGCCAGAGCTCAGTGACTGTTGTTGCGTGAAATGCGAGTGACCTCACGGAAGACGGACCAGCCCAGTGCTGTCCTGCTCAAATGGCATCGGAAGCCCGAGTTGTCCCTTCTTCTCCAGTTTCTTCAGTTAGTATCAACTTTCCCAAAAAGTTGGATTTCTGGTTCTGTTATCTGTGCTTTGCTTTGACAGGAATCCTAAAGGGCTTCTTTGTTGCTCTTAAGGATGGCCGTGTGGCCGTCCTTTCCTCTTCCCACCTTCCCGGCCCCCACAAAGAAGAAAGGATTATCTCTAGAAACTTGGAGCGAGGTCGGGGGCTCCGGAGGTCCCTTCCTGCAGAGGAAGCCACCTTGGCACTTTCCTCTGGCAGAAGGGACAGAGTATCAACTTCAAAGAGTGCCGGCAGCAGATGCCCGAGGGCTGCAGAGGTGCGGAGGGGACCCCTGCATAGCGGCCGCCTTCAGACTGTTGAGGATGAAAACTTTATTTTGGCCTTAAACGCAGTTGATGTCCACGGCTGCCCCTGCCCGTAGCCCCAGGTGCTTTTACGGGTGTAGATAGATTTGATGTGTAGAAATGAATTCCTGCTACGGTTTTGCGAGGTCCGGGCAGCAGCATGGTGCCATTTCTGCCGTGTGGCCGTGCAGCAGGGCCCTGTCCCCTGGGGAAGCCCCATGTCCTTGTCGAAGGAGTGGCTCACTGCTGCCCACGGTCATCGGACACTGACACGGGCCTTCTCTGCTCTCTCAGACGGTGCCAAGACGTAGCGGGTCCCAAGACAGACCATGTTCCTGGACTGGGGGCGGGGGGGGGGCAGTCACCCATTGGCTGCATCGGTCGGGCCACTGCTTCACCCCCTCTGGCCTTTCTGTCCTGCCCTGCTTCTGTTCAGCCGTCTCCACGCAGCACTCATGGGCACGGCTTGGAAGAACATGCTTTATCATGAATTCCCATCCACCTGCTTCCCGAGTGGGCCTTCGAGAAGCGCTCTGTGCCAGGCAAGAAAGTGGGAGAATTCTACAAATTCACAGCTGCCCCTCCACAGCCAGGGGAGAGCAATCTAAAATATTTATCCAGGACTTCCCTGGTGGCGCAGTGGTTAAGAATCCGCCTGCCACTGCAGGGGACATGGGTTCGTGCCCTGGTCCGGGAAGATCACACATGCTGCGGAACAACTAAGCCCGTGCGCCACAACTACTGAGCCTGCACTCCAGAGCCCGCGAGCCACAACTCCTGAAGCCCAGGCACCTAGAGCCTGTGCTCTGCAACAAGAGAAGCCACCGCAATGAGAAGCCCGTGCACCACAACGAAGAGTAGCCCCTGCTCACTGCAACTAGAGAAAGCCCGTGCACAGCAACAAAGACCCAACACAGCCAAAAATAAATAAATAAATCTTTTTAAAAAATTTATAAAATAAAAATAAAATATTTATCCATGATGCCTTCTTACAAAGTGAAAAATCACTGGGAACTGCTTTAGTTTTCTAATCAGAGGCTTTCTGTAAAACAGGAGCCTTGCATAGAGGTCGCTGGGGTAGCTCAAGGCCTAGGGCTGCAGACATGGGCGCGAGGAGGCCTGGCACACACACCCCTCCCTTCTTGGTTCTCTGGCTTCCTTGCCGTGGAGATGAGTGGTCAGTGGGCTGTGGGCCACCTCTGACGGGGGAAGGCCTGTCACTAACAGACAGTTGGAGGTAAGGCGTTAATACAGACCATTTGGGAGCAAAATCTGGAACTCTTAGACCAGGGAGGACTTGAGTTTCTTTAAAGAACAAAACAACAGACCATCCCCCAAAGTAGTTCCGTGGACAGCCATCTCTTCTAAAATAAGTTCCAGCTGTTAAAAATATAATAAAAGCTGTAAAAGTCTAATGAATACTTTTTAACTTTTCATGTGATTAGATATAACTGCCTATATTTAAAAATCTTATATCAAGCAGCCTTGAAATTTAAAATTCAAAACAGGTGAAGTTAGGAGAGAACGCATTTCCAAATGCCGTCAGCAAATTTGACAGCAGTGATGCCACAAGCCCGTCGCCGGTGTCCACGGGGACACTGTTCTGGTGGCCAGGCTGTGGGTGGGAGCTGGGCCAGGCCTTCTCTGTCCTGTTAGCTTTCAGTCTCTTCCAGTTGGTTCTGATGAAAATGTAAAACGTCCATTGTTTGTGAGGTTTTAAAAGTCCGCCCTGGGCTTCCCTGGTGGCGCAGTGGTTGAGAGTCCGCCTGCTGATGCAGGGGACACGGGTTCGTGCCCCGGTGCGGGAAGATCCCACATGCCCCGGAGCGGCTAGGCCCGTGAGCCATGGCCACTGAGCCTGCGCGTCCGGAGCCTGTGCTCCGCAACGGGAGAGGCAACAACAGTGAGAGGCCCGTGTACCGCAAAAAAAAAGAAGTCAGCCCCTTCCCTTTTCTCTGCTCACCAAGGTTGTTTATTGGGAGAATTTACTGGGTAAACTTATTTGTCGCATTAGCCAGTGTGTGCACTGGCTGTTTATAGGTTTTTATTATGGAAACTCAGAATCCTGCTCAGAAGCAGAGGGAGTAACGCAGAGCACTCAAGCCCATGTTCTGTGCTCGTTCTGTCCTCACTCCTCTGTGCAGCTTTCCCTGTAGGAAGCCAGCATCTCTCTGGGTTGGATTGTTAAAACGCCCCTACTCAGTGAGGAAGGGCCCTGGCCTCACCATGTTCTTTATTGCCTGGCCTGCAGGGTCTGTGTCCTGCCTTCTCAGGTGGGAAATTGCTTTGTGTGGGAAACAGGCAGTCAGGGCGCCCTCCTCGCGACCCCGCACCCTGCCCTTCCCTCCCCTCACTGGGAGCTTCCAGCAAATCTCAGACTTCGTATCGTTTCATTCACACCTCCTTAATCAGACAACTTTTTTTTTTAACATCTTTATTTACAAACCATAAAATGTAACCATTTAACACGTGTAAGAACAATCACCATCTGCCTCTAAAACATTTCATCAGCCTGGGCCTGCGTCCTCACCCCCTGGCACCCGCTCTTGCTTCCTGTCTGTGCGGGCATGCCTGCTCCGGCTGCTTCACACAGATGGAGTCACCCTATGCGGCCTGCCTGTGCAGCTGCCATCACTGAGAAGGCGCTGCATGGCTCATCCACAGTGTAGCTGGGACCGCTGCCTTGCTCCTTTCACTCCTGATCACTTGCAGAGTCAGTTAGAGACAGTTGTGTCCCTTGTATTCTCGGGTCCTCCTGCTGGGTGTTGTGTTAACTTGGGCAGAGTGATGGGCAGAGGATTCACAGGTGTGAGGAATGTGTTCTGGAGCCACTGTGATTCCAGCCAGGGCCACTTGTGTTACATTGTGGGGTTCTTTTCCATGACCTGGGGTCCATACACATGTTTGTGCTCCCCAGGGGTGTGTCCTGGAAGCCCTTGTGGGCGAAGACCCCCAGCTCGCTCAGATTCCACAGGGAAGGCATGTCTGACATATCCTCCATTTAGGGTTGCTTTTCTAATAACCTGTGCTCGTGGTAATGGGGTGTCCTTTGAAATTAAAGATTCTAGGGTAGGACATTTTCATGGTGTTTGAAGGAAATTATTAACTGCAGTAAAACCAAGTACAGTTGACCTCTGAATGCATGGGTCAGAATTGCGTTGAGTCCACTTCTACACAGGTTTCTCACTAAAACCTATGAGGAAACCACTCAACCTGCAGTGAGAGGGCCGATCTAAAAAAAACCTCCACTGCAGAATAGCCCGCCTAAATGCCAAATTGTTCAAGGGTGAACAGTATTACATTTACTTTTCCAAACATGTTTATTGATACCCTGTTGTGGGCGTGGCCCTGTAGTGTGATTGTACAATGGGGCAAATAGGAAACACTACTGTCAATGACAGTTACCTGGGTACCTAAGGTGTGCACCCCAAGTTCAGTAAACTAGGACAGGTCTCCCCTCAGCTTCACCTCCACTCACACCTCAGAGCATGTCTCCCCTCAACTTCATCTTTGCTCAGACACTTCAGGGCAGGACTCCCTTCAGCTTCACCTCCACTAGAGAGCTGATGGCTGGTCTCGCCTCATTTTTATCTCCACTCAGACGCCTGAGAGCAGGTGCCCCCTCAGCTTCACCTCCACTCAGAAACCTCAGTGCATATCTCCCCTCTTCTTCACCTTTACACAGACACCTCAGGACAGGTCTCCACTTCAGCTTCACCTCCACTCAGACACCTGAGTGCAGGTCTCCCTTCACCTCATCTTTACTAAGAGACCTAGGACAGGTCTCCCTTGACATTTATCTTCACTCAGACACCTGAATGCAGGTCACCCCTCAACTTTACCTCCACTCAGGGACCTGAGGACAGGTCTTCCCTCAGCTTCACCTCCACTCGCACACCTCTGCACAGGTCTACCCTCATTTTCACATCCACTCAGACACCTGTAGGAGGTTCTCCCCTCACCTTTACCTCCACTTAGACCTTAGAGGGAAGGTCTCCGTCACCTTCATCTCCACCTGGAAACCTGAGGGTGTATCTCCCCTTAGCTTTCTCTCCACTGTGTCACCTGATGGCACGTCTCCACTCACCTTCATATCCACTCAGATACCTCAGGACAGGTCTCTTCTCACCCTCATCTCCACTCAGGAACCTCAGGTCAGGTCTCCCCTCCCCTTCACCTTCACTCAGACACCTGAGGGCAGGTCTCCCTGCACCTTCATGTCACTCAAACATCTGAGACCAGGTCTCCCCTCAGCTTCATCTCCACTCAGACTCCTCAGGATAGGTCACCCCTTAGCTTCACCTCTACTCTTACACCTGAGGTGACTTTTCCCCTAACCCTCACCTCCACTCAGACACCCAAATACAGGTCTCCTCCACTCAGTCACCTGAGGGCAGGTATCCCCTCAGCTGCCCCTCTACTCTGTCACCTGAGTGCATGTCTTCCCTCACTTTTTCCTTGTACCTCAGTAATGTGGTGACCTCTGTAACTTGTCCCCGTTCTGTTTGGAGACACTGTGTTAATCTTTCTTTAGCGGGGTGAAATGATGCTTAAATTAGAAGTTTTTGGTAAAGCCGTCCTAAATTGATACATTCTTCCCCTTCTGTCTTTCAGGTATTCATTTGGTAAGTGGCAGACACTTAGGATAGCCTACCATGTTAGAGGTAATCTGGGGTATGTATCTTTGCACGTGTCCTGGCTTCTCGTGCTGGCGTCTCTCGTTCTCTGTGGTTGCACCGTCTCTCTCTGATAACCCATTTGCCCTTGACCTGCATCCTCACCCACGGCCTTCCACCAGATGGGGGACTAATGCTACTGTCATGCCTCCATCTGTCATGCCCTCATATGCTGACATCTGTTTTCATACTGGTGATGGGCACCCAGTGGGGTGTCCCAGGACATTGTCATTGGTTGTACCCTTCTGGTGATGGAGGGACTTGTGGCATGAGGACTGCAGTGTCCTGCAGGCCTGCTCTCCACTCCCAGGCGTCCCCGGGGACACCCCATGCAGCGCAAGTTTCCTGGGTGCCCCACAGTCTCAGGTTTTGCTTGGTTCTCTGTGGGGAGACTTCAGGTCCCACCTGTGCTCTGTGAGCAGCACAGCCCCAGAGGCTCCCGAGCCAGTAGAGGCGCAGGGCTCTGGGCACGTGGCCGGGAGTGATCAGGCAGGCTGAGCGCGCAGCTGGTCTCGACCCCGGGGCCTCTGGGCAGCCCTGGGGACATAGCGGGTTCAGCAGTTGACGCGTCTCAAGGGTCCTCCCAGGCTCAGGAAGCAGAAGCAGGGGTTCCCCGGGGCACCAAGATCCATGTCGGGTGGGATGGGAGCCCAGTGCCCTCCCACCCCTCCTACTCCCATGCTGACCTCTCCCTCCATGCACGGTAGGCAGTTGGGGTCCAGGGCTGCCCCCCTCACCGTCTCCACCTGGCCTCTGAGGCGCATGCCCCCTGCATCAGAGGTCACTGTCTTCGCGCTTCATTCCTTAAAGGTCATTCCCTTACCAGCCGTGCAGGGCCTCCTGTGACAAGTATGACGGGTGACTTGGAGCTTGTGGCCTAGACTAGGAGCTGGAGACGGGATTCGTTGACTGTCTCACAGTTATTACATCAACAAGAGGCAAAGCAGTGCATAGCATTTGTTTTCAGTTCTGTTCGAGGGGACTCTGGGTGAGGAGAGGCCGTGTGAACACAGGAGACCGTGGTGCCCACCACCATGCACTCTCTGCTGTGCACTTTGGAGGCCACTAGTGTTGCAACTTTTACTTCAAAAAATAGGTCTAAAATTCTGTGCCCTGTAAGTGCGGCCTGTTTCCTGCTCCCCTGCAGGAAGTGTGCTTTTTTGATATTTGCGAGCTTGGGGCTGGGAGCCTTTTTCGAACTTCATGCTGGTCCCTGTGCATTTGAAAACTATGCAGGAATCTGGCAGTCCTGGCTTAGCTGAGGCTTCCAGGAAGGGCTTTCTGGTCTTTTCCCCCAGGACGAGGCTGCTCTTGGCCCAAGGCTGACTCCTGTGGGGCTCCAGGCGGGGCCATAGGGAGGGAGGCTCCAGGAAGGGACTCCCCTCTGCCCGCATGTGCTCAGGTCAGGGTGAGTGAAGGGTCACCTCAGTCGTTTTCTCCGGGCTGACCTGTGATTCCCTCCAAGTGCTTCTGCAGAGTCCACGCTCAGAGGCAGGCCCCTCCCAGGCCTGGGCAGGCGAGAGCGCCAGAGGGACAGGCCAACCCACTGGAGGATGGGTGATGCACGCTGGCCAGGCCCAGGTCGGGATCTCCTCGGCTCCGGCTCTTGGCCATCTACCAGGGTCCTCACGCCCAGGCACACAGACAGACAGACAGACATGGGGATGCTAGTGCTTTCCTGAGGCCTCACTCCTTCTTTCATGGCTCCTGAGGCCTTGGGAGTGAATGTTTTGTAACTTCTTTGATTTGATTTTATCTTGAGGGACCTCAGTGTGTGCAGATGGTGCCTCCAGGTGACCTCCAGGTGGTGACCTCCTGGCAGGTGACCTTCAGGGATGACCTCCCAGCAGGTGACCTCCAGGCAAGTGACCTCCAGGCACCTTCATCCCTGTCTCCACTTTTCAGCACTGAGATTCATCTGTCAGGAGCCTTGCTGTCCTGACAGGCACAACATAAGTGCGTTTGATTCACTCCTTAGGAGTTTTCTCTTAAGGGACATATTTCCCTATTTCTCAACTCTGGTGGGGAGGGAGGGGGAAGAGGGAATTTTAAGGAAGGATTCCGAAAGTCTCCATGCCCAGGATGTTCCTTTTGAGGATAAGTGTTCACTGTTTTACTGTAGGCTCATCAGGCCAAGAATTGGACATTTAGGGATCCTTGGTTTTATTGAGAAGCTCAGTGGATGAATTTTTGATTTAGCCTAACGTGAAAACTGTGTCAGCTAGTGCACAGTCTTCCTTGGGACTGGGCAAGTGTTGGGGTCCCGCCTCGAACTGCAGGGTCAGGGAACAGGACCACAACAGAGACGGTGAGGGCTGACCACTCGGATTGTGTGTGCCATGTGAGCCGGGAGCACACCAGGTCCTCTCTGCAGGTGCATGGAGTGGATCGCAGCATTTAAAATAAACACGGCCAGGCTGCGGAGGCCCGTGTGGGTGAGGCCGGGGAGGCGGGGCAGGCAAGCAGCATCCTAGGCAGGTAGGTGTCTGGCAGCGGAGCTGCTGTGTAGTGGGGCCGTGCCTCCTGTGCGGGGCGTGGAGAGCCTGGGCTGCGGGCAGGACGCGAGCAGACAGGCCGTGTTTAGGTCTGTCACCTGCCGCCATACCTTTGGTGCCTTGCTCTGCTGTGCTCTTGCCGAGTGGGCCACCCTCACTCCTGTGTGTTGAGTCTGTTTCCAGGCAGGCCGAGGGCAGGTCAGATGTTTACGCGGCCTGCACCCCCAGACCCCACATCCCCTGTCACAGCAGCACCTCCCGGCAGCCGTTGCAAATTAAATGCTCCCTGTGACCTTTACCTCTCTTAAATTCATGCTTTGAAAACAGCTTAATGAGGGGTTTACTGACCCAATTGGAAGTTTTTATTAAAACCCATTGGTGCTGGAGTGGAGCCTGCCTGCAGGAAGCGATTAGCCAGCCTCGTAGCTCAGAGCTGCCTTGGCCACAGCAGGGCCACCAAACCGTTTCCAGACCCTCACCGGCCCCGGCTCCAAGATTCGCCTGGTTCTCATATCCTCCACTTTAATTCATGGTTCGTCTAGTTCTCCCTCCAGCCCCATGTCCAATAAAGCAGTTTCTTGTGATTAAATTATTCCCGTAATCAGAGGCAGCCGCGGCCGCCCTGTCCTGTGAGCTCACCAGGCTGCAGACCCTTCCGGGGAGCCTGTCCCTGCTGACCCCTTCCCGGCCCTCCAACCTACCCCCTGGAATGTGAGCTCTGCTAGGCAGTGTCGGTCTTGATCTCATGTCTTGTCGTGTCCTTCTTAGAAAGGACAGAGAGCCTGGATCAGGTGACTCTCAGAGCCGCCATGTGAACCAGCAAAGGTGGTCATTTCCAAAGTGAGGGAAACAGGCGCCATTAGTATTCTCACTGTGAGTGGCCCTTGGTGACCCTCCCTGCTGGGGGCTCCCGGCACCCGCCTGCCCCCTCTGGTCTGAGTCTCCTCCTTGGTGTGGGCCAGTGTGGCCTTGTTCTTTCCTCTCCATCCCCCTCCCGGTCATGGGGAATGAAGTGCAGGAGACGTGCTGCCCAGTGGTCACTGTCCATTGCTGGAGGGGAAGGAGCAGCAGGTGAGGGGCTGGAGCCGGGGGAGACTGAAGGTGCCATCCCCACAGTAACCACCTACCTGGTCATGCCTTCCTTACCCTGGAGTCTGCTTGGATCTGCACACAAGCACAGACCAGGCGGGCCATAGTATATGCATTTCTGCCCTTCTCTTTTTTTCACTTGGTAATATCCAGTGAAAATTACTTAGTGGAACCTAAAAGAAAATATATTTTAAAGACTTTTTTCTTGTTCACATGATTATTAACACTTTGCTTGTTCTAAATTTTTCCCATCTAGTACCCGTTTCTGCTTCTAAAACAGAATATGCAGAATTCTAGAATACCAAAGAAGCATTTTGTGGCTGTGATTCATATTTCCAGTCCTGAATCCTTTTGGGGGTGTTTTGTCTGGAATATTCGAAATAACCTTTTATTATTATAAAATTGTGTAGATGTTGGACTAGTATTGCCTTTTCAGTTCACAGTATAATTAATAATTACAGCATTGCAGTTGACTGTGGAGGCTCCTGGGTGCCGGCACCCTGGCCATTGAAGGCAGGTTCATCACCACCCATTTTCCAGAGACTTGCTGTTAGTCCTGCAGCCCAGGGTCTGCCTGCTGGCCATCCGCCCTCCTGCTCACGCCCTGGCCTCACCACTCCCCCACCCGTGGTGCTGCCTCGACTCTCCTGTGATGCCAAGTGCGTGTTTGGCTCCTCCCTCCCCCCACATCACAGTAGCCATATGGGTCCTTTCAAAGAACTGGCTTTATTTATCAGATTTTTTTAAAATGTGTTCTGGCTCATTAAATTTTACTTTTTGCAGGTTGCTTCCTCCTTCTGGGAGGAAGGGGTTTAATATTTTCTAAGATCTTGAGTTGATTAACTCATTAATTGTCCATTCTCCTTACCTGCAAATGAAAATATGGAGAGGGGTGATCACTCCCCTCTGAATGTGTCCCTGGCCACCCTGGCAGCTGACCCCAGTGTCCCCGACAGTGGCAGACAGTGTAGTTTTATAACCTTCAGATGCTGATGCCTCTTTGTCCCAAGTGCTGTTTAGAGAAGAGTGTCAAATGCTTAAGGTTTTATAGGTTATCTTTTGTTAGGCAATTTCTGATTTTATTACACTACGGCCAGATAACATGGCCTAAAGATTGTGCTTTTTTTAAAATTTTTATTTATTTATTTTTGGCTGCATTGGGTCTTCATTGCTATGTACTGGCTTTCTCTAGTTGCGGCAAGCGGGGGCTACTCTTTGTTGCGGTGCTCAGGCTTCTCACCGTGGTGGCTTCTCTTGTTGCAGAGCACGGGCTCTAGGCGCGTGGGCTTCGGTAGTTGTGGCTCGCGGGCTCTAGAGCGCAGGCTCAGTAGTTGTGGCACACAGGCTTAGTTGCTCCACGGCATGTGGGATCTTCCCGGACCAGGGCTCGAACCTGTGTCCCCTGCATTGGCAGGCGGATTCTTAACCACTGTGCCAGCAGGGAAACCCAATTGTTCTTTTAATTATTTTTTTTTTTAAGTTAGACATGAGAGTGGATTAGAAATTCAAGTTGTATTACACAGCTTCTAACAAAAATAGCTTACCTTCTGTTACCTGCACTCACCCCATCCTGTTCTCAGGGTAACTCCTTCATCTCCTCAAGCAGTTCTGACTAACATGGTTATATAGATTATTCTTACTGTATCACCTCTAGACATTATCCGTGTACTTCCTGTTATTACTCTCTCACACTTCTAATGCTCTTCCTCTATCTCAGTTCAGCTGTCACAAATGTAATTTTTATTAAATTAATATTCAGTCTTTACATTATTGCAACTATGTAATATTGTTGATTGCTGAGCTGGTAGAGACGTATAATGATTTTTTTCTAATAACTTTTTTTTTTTTTTTGGCTGCGTTGGGTCTTCGTTGCTGTGCGCAGACTTTTCTCTAGTTGCAGAGCACAGGCTGTAGGCACGCGGGCTTCAGTAGTTGTGGCTTGCGGACTCTAGAGCACAGGCTCAGTAGTTGCAGTGCACAGGCTTAGTTGCTCCGCAGCACGTGGGATCTTCCTGGACCAGGGCTTGAACCCGTGTCCCCTGCACTGGCAGGTGGATTCTTAACCACTGCGCCAGCAGGTAAGTCCCTCTAATAACTGTTTTTGGGGGAGCTGCGCAGCTTACGGGATCTTAGTTCCCCAACCAGGGATCGAACCTGGGCCCCCTGCAGTGGAAGCACAGAGTCTTAACCACTGGACCACCAGGGAATTCCCTAATAACTCTTTGTTTTTCCTGGAGTTAATGGTTGCCTCTTCTTTTAAAAAAAAAAAAAAAACATTTTTTCCTTCCTTTTTTTTTTTTGGCCATGCCACACGGCTTACAGGATCTCAGTTCCCCGACCAGGGATTAAACCCGGGCAGTGAAAGCATGGAATCCTAACCACTGGACTGCCAGGGAATTCCCTAGTTGCCTCTTCTTTTTTTGGTTTGCTTTGTTTTTCATCTCTGATCATGTTTCATTCAGCAGTTTGTTCCAAATACAACAGCACAACTGCTTGACCCCTCCCGATAACTGTTTTTTTTTTTTTAACTGAATCAGACACATTAGATAATCTATCAGTGCTTTCTCCCCCTTCACAGAGATTTCTCCTTGGGTGCTGCTACCACCTGGAGTGCATGCTATTGAGGCCTTGGATTTGGAGATGGTGGGCAGGTTAACTCTGCCAGATTAGGTACACTGACTGACTGGTCCCTCTCCCCATCTCTGGGATCCTTGTGGTTCACAGGGCAGGTGCCTTGTGCTGGGGGTAAGGCCAGAGATGCATCCATGTCTCCACTGCCTTCCTCCCCATTGTGTTCTGGAGCAGTATTCTCAGGGAGGATCATTTTTAAGCCCTTTCCTTGATCACATTTATATAAAACAGCTAAAAGCATCTGGCGAGATGGGTGCTTCTCTTTACTTCTCCAGCATTAATAGTCACCTGTCTGAGGCAAGGTGAACAAGCTGATTTTATTCACCTTGCCCCAGTGCTGCTTCCTTTCCAGGTAAACACCTGTGTGTCCTGAATCCTGAAAAGCACTGAGGAGCCAGAGAAGGGCTCTTGGTCTCACTGGACACCATCTCAGCCACTGGCTGGCCTGGAACCTCCAGAGTCTGGTGTGTGTCCCTGGAGCTTCCTGGCTGCAATGCCCCATTGTCGGGTGCGGGAGGAACACAGCGTCGGCAAGCCTGACCTTTGGCAGCACAGTAACAGGGAGAGGCATTGTTAGGTTAGCTCTGGAGCAGCAGCTGTGTGCCAGTTTCTTTTGTAAATGCTTTGATATTTTAAAACAGAAATTTTAAACGAGGAAACCATGCTTTGTTGCTGTTACAATAGCAGCTCTTGTCCATGTGGGTTCATTGAATGGAGACAGACACCGATGCAGCTTTAGTACCATTAATGGCTCCCAAGTGTGTCAGACAAATCTCTTCTTGATGGCTGTGTCCTTCTCTTACCAAGAATGTTATACCTCTTTTAAAGAAGGATCCTGTACTTATTACGGACATGTTGGCTGATCTCAGATTAATGTCCGTTTGACAGGGTTTTCTATTTGTTTGCAGCCTTAATGCCTGTCTTTTGAGCATTTAGAAGATTGACATACAAACAGGATTCAGGGGTAAAATTTGTGTGATGTCCACTGACCCTTATGGGCCTCCGTACGGGCTGTTCCTGCTGTGGGACGTGGCCCCTGGAGCTGCGTGCTCCCCTGCCGCCGGCATCCTGCACATCCCCGGGGGCTCCTCCAGCCGCTGCCCCGGCCTTGTCCTTCCCTGGCCCAAATCCCTGCCACTCCTGACGTGGATCTTCTTGTGCACTGGTGCCCCTCCCTGCAGTGTGCAGACCTAGTCCCAAGAGGAACTTGATCACAGCTCGGAGCCCGCATGTGGGATGGGGACTCTGGGTCCCCCAACTTGGCACAGGGGCGGGCAGGTGGTCAGCCCCCTGGAGGGAAGCCTCATGCCGGCTCCGGGCACCCACTCAGGAGGCCATGCTGGTGGTGCACACGCACATTGAGAAACCCGAGTCCTTGTTTCCTTTGATTGTCTGTGAAACAAGTGTGTGTGCGCCCTGGTGTCTGGGCGATTGCGGGTAGAGAGGCTCATGGGGCCTCCTCGGGCATCAGCCCATGCTCTTGGCCTTGGTGCGGACCCGGGAGAGCGCTGAGCAGAACCTCCGCAGTCAGTTCCCCCCAGCAACGGCAGCCGCACAGCGAGGGCCATGGGCTGCCTGGCTCTGCTCTCCTTGGCCTGGGCCCGGGCAGCGGCAGGATGGGCAGCGGCCACGGCCACGCATTGTTCCCAGGTGGTCTGAGGCAGAGTCCCTGAGTCTGTCCTCTTCAGGCAGCTTGTCCTGGTGAAATGTGTCAACAGCACCTTGAAAAAGATCTCGACGTAGCTTCCAAGTCGGTTCAGAGCCCAGGGGCGCTTCGCCCAGCCCCCCGTAGACATCTTACTGACCCAGCACTGGCCACCACAGCTGGACTGTAGACAAAATTGGGCTTGTCTGGTGTTTTCTCAAGACTGGACAGGTTGGGAGTTGGGGGCTGGGTACCACGGGGCAAGTGAGTTGCTGTGACCTCCCTGGAGCACAGTTATGCGCCTGCCAGCGGCCTGCTCCCCTCAGGGTTCCTACTGCAGGACCGGGAAGGTGCAGGCAGGCTGGGACAGGGCTCCTCACTGTGTTGGGGCTAGAAACGGAGGTGTGTCAGAGGCTTAGGTGGGGAGCTGGTTAAGTAATGTGCATCTCTGCTCTGGGTTACTGCATGATAGAATTCAGTGACCACAGTGCTGTTTAACGAATGAAGCCGTGTTTATGATGTGTTAAGCAGTGTGTCCTGTATTCCATTTTGTCTCTAAAAAAATCTAGCAGATCTGTTTTGAAATCCATGACCAAGGGGTTAACCAGATTTACCTCTGGGTGAGCAGGTCACTTCCTTCTTCTCTCTGGTTCCGATTTATCTTCACTAAACATTTTTGCTTTCAGTTAAGGATAAATACGTTAGTTTTTTGGGGGTTTGTTTGTTTGTTTGTTTTTAATACATTAGTTTTAACAAGTTAGTTTTAATAAAGGAAATCAAAGGTGAAGGGACGTGAGCTGGGCCAGGGCACGTGGAGCCTGTGTTCACGACAGGGCTCCTGAGGCTGCGGGACTTGCCTTGTGGGAAGGCGATTCCTTCCCTGGGATGAGGTCTCAGCTAGGCGGAAGCGGGTTGCAGGCAAGGTTCAGGCCCTGTCTGGGTTGGGGGCAGGGACCCAGCGTGCTGGGATTTGGGAGGGTGGAGGTCTTCGGGGCTGGGGGGATAGTAGGGGGTCAAGCCACCAAGTAGGGACCTGTCTCTGGCCAGGCCCAAGGTTGACCTGCTCTCTGCACCGCTGCCCAGCAGGAGGCACTGGCCAGGGATGCCTGGATCCCACACATGGTCATGGAGACAGTCCTTAAAGGAGGGCCCATCTGTGAGGTGGTGTCGAGCAGGCAGGGTGGGACGTGACGGTCTCGAGGTCTGAGCTTCAAGGACACCCAGCTGCGGGCGTGGAGGCTGAGCAGGAGGAGGAGTGTGGGTGCAAAGAGCTTCTGACCTGACCTCTTCATCTTCTGTGCCGAGTGCTTGGGTGGGTCTGCAGAACGTGGGGCAGGGGTGTCACTGGGCCCTCGCCAGGCACTTGGCACTTCATCGGGGCCTGGCTAGTTCAATATCCTTCTACCCGTCGCCTTTGTGCTGTGTCTTGGGTTTTGTATTTTTTGATGGCAAGAAATCTCCTTTCATCTGAGGAAGAGCTCTTTGATCTGCCTCAAGAAAGGCAGGAGTCTTGAGGGATGAAAGCAGTGACACAGGAAACAAAACCTGATTCTCGTCACGCAGCGGACCTCTCCAGGCCTCGGACCTTCTGGACTCTCCATGGCCTGGGCCCCTTCTTCCTGCGTTCCGAGCGTGCGTGTGTGGTTTTGTTGAGAGGCTTACGTGAAGGTCTTACTACGTCAGCGCGTCCCAGGCTTTAATTTGGTGAAAAGCACTGTTCCAGGATGGAGAGAGTGGGTCTCACCCTGGTCTGTTTACGCAGGACAGTGTGGTAAGCATCAGCCTTTCGGCTTAAGCACTGTTAAGCGGTTTTCACTGGTGAAACCTTGCCCCCGCCACCACCACTTGGTTCAGGACCCAGATTTGGGACAGTTGACACCATTGAACATTTGGCTCATCTTCAGTAACCGGACAGCTCTGTTCCTTTTTTCCCCTTTTGGATTGTGCCAAAATCAGAAATTTTGTCATAATCCCAATGAAAATAACAGCTGAGAAATGTCAGGGGATTTGCAGGTAGCCAGCAGGTGCGCTGTGGATGGGGCATGGCCAGCTCTCTGGTTTGGGAACAGGAGGCCCTGGGTGGGTGCCCCTTCTTTCTTTCCTGAACACTGAACTGGAGCAAAGCCCTACAGTTTTCTTAGAGAACATGGCCGTCTGCACAGAATCCTGGGTCCTAGTTTTCTTCCCTCAGGCCCTCATAAGGCCTTGCTCTGTGTGGGAAGAGCCCAGGGCATGAGCAGTTCAGCGTGCAGGGCACGTGGCTCTGCTTCCACCTTACTCCCACCTCGGGCTGCAATTGGACAACCTCGGAGTGGGGGGGAACACATTCAAAGAAGCTCCATCAGTCCCATTTCAGCCTCTAGCTCTTAGCCTCCTTGGGGAAATCAGTCACTCTGAAAAACACACCTCCTGTTTTGTTCTGGAAAAAAGTTTTGTTTTTAGAGTTACACCTGAATAATTTGATCAGACTCACTACTGCAGCTCCCAAGATGATGACTTGCAGCTGTTCTGTAAAGTGAGTGCTCATTCTGCTGGGAATTTTAAAGACTTATTCCCATACTCACTGTAAGTTTGGCTTCTAGAACAAATGGCAGTGTAAAAATAGCATTTCAGGGACTTTCCTGGTGGCACAGTGGTTAAGAGCCTGCCTGCCAATGCAGGGGACTCGGGTTCAATCCCTGGTCCGGGAAGATCTCGCATGCTGTGGAGCAACTAAGCCATGCACCACAACTACTGAGCCTGTGCTCTAGAGCCCACGAGCCACAACTACTGAGCCCACGCACCGCAACTACTGAAGCCCCTGCCCCCTAGTGCCTGCACACTGCAACTGCTGAAGCCCACATGCCTAGAGCCCATGCTCCACAAGAGAAGCCACTGCAGTGAGAAGCCCACGCACCGCTACAAAGAGTAGCCCCTGCTTGCTCAAACTAGAGGAAGCCCGCATGCAGCAACAAACACCCGACGCAGCCCATATATATATATATATATATATATATATATAAAACATTTCGCAATTTGCTTGCACTCAGAGAGAATGCCAGTGATCAGTTTTAAACGTTTCTTTAATTTTTGAATATGAAAAACATCAAACAAATCTGAAAGTAAACAGAGTGGCCTTGTGAGCCCCGGCAAGCGTCTCAGACGCTTCACTGCCCAAGACGTGCCTGTCTTCCATGTGCGGGTGACCCCTTCCACTCTGCTATTTAAAGTAAACCGTAGGCGTTGCATTATTGCATTTAGAAATACCTTGTTGTACACCTCTGAGAGATGGGGTCTTTTAAAACAATGTGACTACAATACCAGCATCACACCTGAAAGCTTAGGACGAGTTCTATCAAATATGTAGTCAGCATTCCAATGTTCCTGGTTGTCTCCTAAATAATGTCCTTTCTACATTCTGTCCAAATAGGGATCTGACACATTTCATTGATGTGCCCTTATTGCCTCTCCAGAGGCTCCTCCTTTATGCTCCGGACAAGGTGTTTCTCTGTCTGGGAGTGCCAGGCCCCCCGCCCTCACTGTGAGCTGGTAGGAGAGCTCCAGGCCGCATCAGTCAGCTTTGCTTCTGGCAAAGATGCTTCTTGGGTGCTGGGACTTTCTGTTGCCGCCAATCAGGAGGCACAGCCTGCCTTTCCCATCTCTCTCTGCAATGGTGAGATTGCTGGGGTCAGGCCTTCCCAGCCTGACCTGTCATTAGAAAGTTCTCCACCAGCCGCACTGCTGGGCCCCAGCAGCCTCGGTGTTCATTGCCTGGACTCATCCGCTAGGGCCTTCAAGCTGGCAATGTTCTAATTCTGTTGTTCTGTTTGCATTTGTTATTGGGGATTTTTTTTAATCAAAGTAACTTTCCCTCATCAACTCTCTGGTTGCTCTAAATGCAGTTTCTCTGGGGATGTCAGAATAAACCCTTCACCCTTTCCTTTACTTAATTTTCAGAAGAACTTCGTTCCCAAGCACCCCAGAGGATTCCCTTTTTTTTTCTTTTGGCTGCGTTGGGTCGTCGTTGCTGCGTGCGGGCTTTCTCTAGTTGCCGCAAGCAGGGGCTACTCTTTGTTGCAGTGCATGGGCTTCTTATTGCAGTGGCTTCTCTTGTTGCGGAGCACAGACTCTAGGCACACGGTGTCTGGAGCGCAGGCTCAGTAGTTGTGGCGCACGGGCTTAGCTGCTCCGCAGCATGTGGGATCTTCCCGGACCAGGGGTTGAACCCGTGTCCCCTGCATTGGCAGGCGGATTCTTAACCACTGTGCTACCGGGGAAGTCCAGCAGAGAATTCCTTTTAATGTCATTTCCAGTCACTCTGTTACCACCACTCAGTAGTTGAGCTCGTTTCCTGTAGGTTCTCTTGGTTTTTTTTGTTTTTTTATTTCTATATAGGCAATCATATTTTTTTCCACTTCAGGCCTTAAACTTTTATTTCTTTTTCTCATTTTTGCGGTGCCTAAGAACTCCACTACAGTGTTGAATAGACTTTTAAAATCATTTATGAAAATTTTCAAGCATACAAAAAAAGTTGAATTGTATAGTAAAAAACCCATCTATGGACCACCTAGATTCTACAGTTTATATTTTACTAGTTTTTGTTGTGGTGGTGGTGGTAGCTCATATGTTCATCTTTCTGTCCACCACCAACCCTTCATGTATTTTGATGCAATCCAGAGTAAATGTCAGTTGTCAGTATCCTGCCCCTAAATACTAAAGACTCAGTGGGAAGGTCGTTAACAAGAGCTCAGTGCACCTTCAGGGTTTTGCCTTGATGAAGAATTCACACACAATGAAATGTGCAGATCATAAGTGGACATTGTTAGTTCTGACAAATGCATACACCTGTGTAATCTAGACTCCCATCAAGATATAGAAAATTACCATCACCCCAGAAAGTTCCCTCATGCCCCCAACTAGTCACCGCTCCTATTTAAGAAAAACACTGAATCTATTCTGTCCTAAGATTGAGTCCATGTGAGAACTTACAGGACTTTTTGTCTGTTTGCACCAGATGCTCCTCATGAGGAGGGAAGGTTTGCTTCATGCCAAGCTCCTCGCCTAACTTTCCAAAGGACCTGCTCAGTTAGTATCTCTCCTCAAAACCCTCATGCCCTGTCCTTTCCACACAAGAGATCCTTGGTTTCAGTGGCTGGTGGGGAAGGGCATGGTTAGCTATGTGAATGACAGCTGGAGGATTCTGCATATCTGGCAAGTGAAATTAAAATTCCTGAAATGAAAGCATATCTTAGTTAATAGAGAAGTTTCACCTGCTTTCTCATTTATAGGCTATAATGTTTTTTATAAGGATGGGTAGTATTTTTTCTGTTTATTGTTATTAATGTAAGGTATTTAAGTCACAATCTTACCTCTTTGATTTATGTCCTAGAGAGAACGGCCTGTTTTTACTGAATGCCTTCTAAGCATAGTGTGTGATGATGCATGGCTTTCCATCTCTCCTTGCTTGGGCAGACGGCCTGATAGATCCTCCTGGTGGAGGTAGTGATTCCTCCCTCCACACCTATACTGCTTTATTTCCCCTTTAAATTTTTGACTATGCTCAACATTGTCCTCATGCAAGCAGTTTGAGTCTCTTGCTGTCTGAAAAGCTTCTGGATTCTTGGCTCTAATCTCGGAACAGACAGTTCCGTCAGGTGCAAGACTCTGCACTCAGTTCACCGTCTTCTCATCTCCGTTGTTACTGACGAGAACTCGGCTGCTCTTCCTCTTGTCAGTTCTCTGAGCATAATGTCTTTCTTTTCTCTGACTGCTTTGGAGGTTTTGTCTTTGGTTTGCAGCAGTTTGACTGCGATGTGCCTGCATGTGGCATTATCCTGCTTATGATTCCCTGAGGTTTTTGAGTCTGTAATTTATGTCTTTTACCAAACTTGGCTAATTTTTGCCAGTATTTTTTAAAAGTTTTTTATGCCCCATTTCTCTCTCCTCTCCTAAGATTCCAATTACATATATGTTAGAGCTTTTCTTTTTTTTTTTTTTTTTTTGCTGTATGCAGGCCTCTCACTGTTGTGGCCTCTCCCGTTGCGGAGCACAGGCTCCAGACGCGCAGGCTCAGCGGCCATGGCTCACGGGCCCAGCCACTCCGCGGCATGTGGGATCTTCCCAGACCAGGGCACGAACCCGTGTCCCCCGCATCGGCAGGCAGACTCTCAACCACTGCGCCACCAGGGAAGTCCCTTCACCACCTTTTTATTCTCTGTCATCCAATCTGCTATTAAGCTCATCTAGTAAAATTTTAATTTCAGATATTTTATTTTTCAGTTCTAGAATGTTTGTTCTTTTTTTATCGTTCTGTTTCTCTTCCAAGTTCTCTCGTCTGTTTATGTCTTATGATCGGTCATATTTTCATTTATGTTCTTAAGAATTCTTACTATGGTTGCTTTACTTTGTCTGCTTGGAGCTTGTGTTCTGGGTGCAGAATGAGTGGAGAATGGAAATAATTGAGATGAGCAGTGTGTGGTGGGGTGAGTGTTGCAGGCTAGGCAGTGCCGGAATGGACTGAGGCCCAGGTGTATGTTACATCCAGGGAAGGTGTATCTGAGCAGAGACCTGACCAAAGGGCCATAGGGATGGGCACTGGGGACAGGGACTTGACGCGCCTGGGCCGCCAGCAAGGGAGGAGACCCCTGGGCAGAGCAGAGGAACAGGTGAGGCAGTCAGGGGGGCCCTGGTCAGCTTCATTCTCTCCCTGTGGGTCTCTCTGTGGGTCACCTATGGTGTTTTCCCATGATGACTTGCATCAGCTGACTTACCTGATACCTGACCCTCTGCCGTACACTGATCCTTCTAGAAGAAAGGAAATCTCTTCTAATGGCATCGAGGACATGATGCTGGAAGCTGTCACTGCCCCCCCCCGAGTCCCTGAACCACCACCAGGCTCCCTTGCAAATGACCCCTGAGCAAGATTGTGGCAGCTGGCGGAGCCCACTGGGTCCTGGTTCTGTGGCCGAGACGCCCTCCCTCCCCTCCTCATTCCGTGGGTGTACGTGCCACCCAGAGAGGGTCTGTGAGGCTCCCTGCCCTCATCAGCCATCCCGGCCTCTGGGCCCAGGAGCTGCCCGTCACGCTAACCTCACGGAGGGCCAGAGACAGCGAGCATCCCAGAGTCATGGACAAGTAGAGGCAGGAAGAAGGCTGGTGTGTCCCCTGCCATGGCCCCAGCAGAGACGGTGTCCACGTGGGGCAGAGGCCTTGGGGCTGGCCCGACCTCTGCCCTGACCTCTACCCTGGGTGCCTGCCAGGTGGAGAAGTGTATGTGATTCCCTCCTTTCCAGAGGAGCTGACCCTCCCTGTTATTTCTGACGAGCGTGGACACACTGGCCTCTCCTCCCTCAGGTGACAGGGCCTGCCCATGGGCAGCGAGGAGGACGCCAGGAACCATGTCCATCAGTGTGGGGAAGCTCTTGAGAGCTGTGGGTGAGTGGATCATCCTCCAGGATTATGTGGGTGAGGGTTACCCCACTTCCGTGGCACAGGGGTGGGGGACAAGAGCTCGCCCTGCTGTGGTGCTGGGTGGGCGTGGCCGCTCCGCACAGGACCTGTGGACACACGTGCCTCCTGGGCTGACAGAGAGCAGGTCTGCCCGACCACCGCCAACCACGTTTCAAGCTCAGCAGCCCCACATGGCTAGTGGGCCTGGGCTGCACAGGCAGGAGGCAGGTCAGAACCTCCCCTCGTCTTGAGCAACCCCAAGAAAGCACTGCCCAGCATCTCATGAGGGGTCTCACAAGGCACTTTGAGACGAGCTTCAGCTAATTTTCTTTACTTTTTTTTTTTTTTTAAGATTTATTTATTTTTGGCTGCATTGGGTCTTAGTTGTAGCACGCAGGATCTTTCATTGTGGCATGCAGGATCTTCGTTGTGGTGCGCAGGCTTCTCTCTAGTTGTGGCGTGCAGGTTTTCTCTTCTCTAGTTGTGGCATGCAGGGTTTTCTTCCTCTTCTCTAGACATGGCGTGCAGGTTTTCTCTCTCTAGTTGTGACGCACAGGCTCCAGGGTGCATGGGCTCTGTAGTTTGCAGCATGCAGGCTCTGAGGTACACAAGCTCAGCAGTTGTGGCACGCGGGCTTAGTTTCCCCGTGGCATGTGGGATCTTAATTCCCTGACCAGGGATCGAACCCACGTCCCCTGCATTGTAAGGTGGATTCTTTACCACTGGACCACCAGGGAAGTCCCATCAGCTAGTTTTCATGCACAGGAAGCAAAAGACAAAGAAATGGTAAGGCATTGTGCCCTTCAGCCAGATATATGTTAAATATTTTGAATATGTTAATCCTGAAAAATCTCTGTTGCCAAGTCTCATTTCCGTTGACAGGAAGCATTCTCATATTTATCCCAAACCAGTAAAGCCAGCTAAGGTCATTACTATGGATTTTGTTTTCAGGCTAGCTGGTGACACCTGTGTGGATCTGAGCAGCAGGGGACACCTGGGGCTATGAAGTCTGGTTGCCACAGCAACCAAGTATGAACCAGCACCGTGACAAAGTGCAGTGGGAGGAGGGTCGCTGTGTGGGTCACACAGGTCACTTCCCGTTCCCTGCAGCGCCCAAGGACATCCGTAAAACACAGACTGGCAATTTGCTAAGTGCTTCCTAATTGAGAGCGTGCAATTTAAAATGATTTTACTTAAAGCGTGAAGCATTTAACCAGGTCTTTCAAAAACGTCTTCTTGCTAGAAGACGTGTTCCATTTACCATCTGATCTCTGGCTTAGATCCTCAAATATGTGAGAAGTGACCAGGAAGCCGGACAGACAGGGTCCTGTCCCAAGAGACCTGCCCAGCTCACGCCAGTTCTGGAGGATTCCTGGGCAGACGTGGCTCTGAGCGTGTCCTTGTAGGGGGCACGGGAGGCAGGCCCGGCACAAGGGGGGCTGAGGTTGGGGAGGTGAACAGGAGCATGGCTGCACCTCTGGGGCAGGGCAGCATTAGTACCTCCTGGGCCCTGAGGACAGGCCCCAGTCTGTCCCCTTAGGGCAAGGGCAGCTCTGCCAGGTGGTTCTTATGTCCGGAAGGGGTTGGTGCACCTGGGCAAGGCCCCGTGCACCGTGGTGACTGCAGGAGGGGGTGTGAGGTGGATATAAGGTGTGAGCAGGCTGGGCGGGGCTCTTGACCTCGCTGGACAGGTGCACACAATCACCAGGCGCCCCGTCCAGGTGGGGAACAGAGAGATACACATGTTCCCCGTGACGTGCTGGACAGCGGGCGGCTATTTCTAAACACCAGCAAGAGTTTTCCTTCAAGTTTTGTTGTAGCCTCCGTTGTGTTTTTTACCTGATCTCATTTTATATTGTGTCTCAACAAAAGAGGAGAGTGTGTTAGCCGGTCATTGGGCAGGGTGTGCTGGTCTGGACTGCAGTGTTTGCAGCAGTCACCAGCAGCATGCAGCTCTCCCTAGTCCCTTCTGGGCGACGGGCGGGCAGACGGTTCAGGAACAGTGTCAGTGGAACCTCCCCCCTGATTTCTCGGCTGCCATGCAGCCCCCACTCCCCAAGGCCCAACACCACACAGTGAGGCCTGCCCTTTGCTCAATACCCCGTGGCTCCACTCCGGTGAGCATCGGGGCTCCAGCTGGCCCACAAGAGCCCATGCAACACAGGAGTTCCTCTGCCTGCACCTGGCTGGCACTCTGCCCTCAAAACACCAAATCCCTCCAGTGGAGTCTGCGTCACACATGCCAAGCGGCCATGATAAAAACTCGCAAGCATGGCTTTGCAGATCAGAAATGTGGAGGAGAACACGGGAGTTCAGCCCCGGGCGGCCTGGACCCCTGGGCCGCCTCTGACACTCTGCTGAGAAGAGGGGCTTTTTCTCCACCTGCCGCTCAGGCCATTCCAGGGTTGCCCACTTCTGTGAAACTCGTACTTTGCAGGCGTTGAGCACAGAAGTCACCAGAGTCAAAGACACAGGGAGGAGTGGGGTCTGCAGACTGTGCTCCTGGACCACGCCAGCTGGACATGTCCCATGACTCAGGCCCCATGTTCTGGACACAGGCCCGGGTGGCCCTCTAGCTTATTAGCCCCAGAGTCTGAGCACCTCTCCTGCTGCCTGAGGTCGGCGAGGGGGCCCAGGGCACGTGGCAAGCAGCAGCCAGTGTCACAGCAAATGGAGTCGGGGCTGCCCGCCTTGTCCTGCCACCTTTCCGACCATGGTCTCTGCCTGGGCCACCCCCGACCCAGGAGCCACTGTGCCTATCGCGGGGCCCCCAGTAGGGCTGTGAGCGAGACCCAGAACTACCCCCGCCAATGCCAAAGTGACATCCTCCCACCGGATGGGGCCAAGGACAGTGGACCAGGCACTCCCCCAGCTGGCCCGTCACCCTATGTCTCGAGCTTTGGCCTCTGAACCCCACCTGCCCATCACAGTGGGCTCTGACTGCACTTGTAGGAGGCATGGGGCTCTGTGGCAGAGCGAGCATCGGCACCTGGGGGGACAGGGTGGCCCCAGAACTGTCCCCAAGGTGTAAAATCAGCCCTTCTTTGCCATCAGAAGCTGCAGAATGGGCTACTGTGCCCGTGAAGACTGGGAGTGACTTACAGCTCCGAGTGCTCCCAGGGTGGGTGGCTCAGGCAGGAGTGACAGCCCGTCAGGAGGGAAGCGCTTTCCCCTTCTCCCGCTTTTAACCATGAAGCTAATGGGTTTCCTACTCATAACGTGGATGGTGCTGTCATCTTTGAAGGATCCATGCCTGCGACATTTAATTACTCTAAGTAACTGTAATAGTTTCGAGGAGGTTGTGAGGCCTCAGTTGCTTTCAGAGCCATCGGGTGGCCTCTGCCACTGAAACCTTGCTTTAGGCCACATTTCCTTTCTGGTTGGTGGCTTAGCCTGTGCCATCCTGTGGTCTGGGTGACCACAGTGCCTGGCGAGCCCCCTCTGAGCCCCCTTGATGGTCAGCAAGAATCCCCCACGAGGAGCCGCCCGGCCCCATCCTCATCCATCCTGGAGTGCCATGCCCACTCTGCGGTGGCCGTGTGTTCTGCATCACCAGGCCCATGCCAGGCTGCCCAGTGGTGGATTATCCAGTCTTCGATAGAAGAGCATCTTTGTTCCTCACAGGCCCAAGAGGACAAAGCCAGAAGTCAGCACCACATCCACATTGGAGCTGTTTGGGGAGCAGGTGCCCCATGTGGCGAAGGAGTGAGGGACCCACGGGTCACAGGTCAGGCCAGGAGACTGAGGGGCCGAATTCAACATTTGTAGGCCTTCCTCAGACTTGTGTGCAGCTCTGGCAGACACGGGCTGGGTGATTCGGAAGCACAAGTCGGGAGGAGGGGAGCATGGAGAGCATCCACTTCCTCTGACCACCAGTCTGCTCGGCTGCAGCCGGTCCAGCCCACAGGCGCCCAGACTGCCCAGAGCCTGCAAGGCAAGGGGCTGTGTCTGCTCTCAGACCTGGAGGCCACCGACTACGGCTGGCCCTGAGCTCTGGTCAGGACAGTGCTGGACGACCCTGCAAGTCCCTGTCAGAGCCATCCCCAGAGACAGTGGACAAGCGGCTCCTTGGCAAGGCCACCGCCGCTGCACCTCACCCAGCATGGAGGGTGGGCGCCGACCCTCAGTCTCACGAGGACGCCTCCCAAACGTGGCTGGACGCTGGGCCTCATTCCTGGAAACCAGCCAGTAGCTGCCGAGGTGAAACTTCTAGCAGCAGGTGGTGCAGCCCACGGAGACTCCCCTGGTCACTTGCTCACCGTCACCCCAAAGCCACTGGTGGGATGTCCCATGCTGTGGGCGAAACCTTCCAGGCCCCCATGAAGGGGCTGTCGCCTTGCCCTCCTGAGGGGTCTGCGCATAGGCTGGGGTGCACATCTGGGAGGAGGGCTTGTCTTTCTGGGGCCACGGAGAACAGTGGTGTTCCTTGTGCCAGCAGCATAGCTGCTGACCACCGGCGGGACCCCAGCAAAGGAAGCGGAGCAGGTGGGTGTAGGCCACCCTCTCCTCCTAGCGGTGCCGACGAGCGCTAATGGCCGGAGTGGCGGCCAGCAAGCAGGCAGCCTCAGCTTCGGCCTGGAAAATGGCTATGCCGAGATGGGGGGCAGGGGTGGCCCCACGCACCCAGCAGGATGAGGGAGGTTCCGAGTTCAGGAGGAGGCAGGAGGGCCAGGTGACACGTACATCCCTAGGGTGATAGCGGGTCCCCGTCACCTGCTTCCTGGCACTTAGGAGGGTCTCTGGGCTCTGCCATTTGCATTTCGCTTTGATTGGTGTCACTCAAACTGCACATTAAAATTCCGTTCGTCGCGTCTGTGCAGAGCGAGGTGACAGAGAAGGCAGACCCGGGCTCTGGGGACTGCTCTGCCTGCCCACGTGAGGTCTGCAAGCTGCTGTGGGGCTTCCAGGGAGCACGAGCAAGGCCGGGTCCCCACTCCTGGGCGGGTACATGGGCTGTTCCAGCCTTGCTTCCTCTGGGACCTGCCCAGATCAGCCTGGAACACCGTGTCCGCCTGCCCTGCTTGCGGGGCCACATTGAGGAGGGTGGGGACAGTGTCCTTTGAGGTCCCTTCTCAGATCTGAAGTGTCTGCAGATAAGTCCTCCCAGAGCCGTGTCATCACTCCCATGTTCTGCCGTCATAAAACCACACGTTTTAAAATGCCCCCATGTGGAAGGAGTCCAAGCTTAATGAAAACGACTTCTCAAGATAAAACCAGAGAAGGTGTCACATAAGGAACAGAGTCCGCTTCTTCCTGTTGAGACAAGAAGGGGGTTTGAAGCACATTGTGAAGCAAAGGTCGTCATGTCCACGAGCAGAAGGACGAGACCTGCACCCAAAATGAGCGACGCTCAGTGTCTGGAACCTCGTAGAGCAGATGAGCACGAGGGCTTCCTGCTTTCTTCCCTTGAGGCATCTGGGGGAAGCCGGGTGTGTGCCCTGGAGGCCAGCTCAGCCCACGTGGGCATCCCACACACTGGGTCCCCAGAGGAGGGTGGCACCGATGTCCCCATCTCGGCCTTGGCCAGAGCGCCCTGTGCTCTGCCTTCCTCTCCCGTCGGTGACAGCTGTGCTGACAGGCCCACCGTCTCCATTGGTCGTGGCCTGGCCACAGCCTGGTGGCGCTCTGGGCTCCAGTCGCCCGCCTCACTCGGCTCCCTCCCCCGGGCACCTCCCCAGCACTGTCCAGGCTTCTTTCTGCTTCTGGAATCATCTCCAGACAGTGCAGGGTGCACGCTGGTGTCCCCAGATCCCCCAGCACAGGTGGCTCAGCCAATGCAGTGAGCCCACAGAGACCCTAGGCAGTGACGGCCCACCCGTCGGTGCCACCCTGGTGTTGGCACTGCTGCCTTTGGGCAAACTCACCTGTTTGTCTTCCAGAGAAGAACCGATGTGGAACCGAGCTTCAGAAATCCAGAGCATATGAGAGTCAGTGGGATTTCTCCCTCCACATTTTACTATGAAAAATTTCAAGCCACAGAAAGTTTCAGACAGTTGTACAGTAAAAACCCGCAAACCCACCACCTACATTTGGCCGTGGCTGGTCCTTGGCTCTATTGGCATCATCACACATCTGTTCATGCCTCATCTTAACGGTTCAGTGTGTCTCAGAGTGGGGTTCAAAATTCATTTAGGTTTGTCTTTTTTTGAGAAGTTTACAAACATTGAAATGCACAGACCTTAAGGTGCTTTTGGTAAGTCTTGGCCAGTGCACCACCATGACCAGCACTCCCACCCCCAGGGTGCAGACCCCCCAGGCAGCCAGGTTCTAATTTCTCTCACCTGCATGGGGGCAGCTTGTTCTGGAACCTACATCAGTGGAACTGTAGAGTGTTTGCCCTTGTCTGAAGCGTCTCTGACGCAGCAGAATGTTTTTGAGGTTCATCAGTGTGGGGTGAAAGGGAAGTCGTGCAGCCCACAAAGCGCAGCGCAGGCTCCTTTTGATGCAGCCCAAGACCAGCTCCATGTTGCGGGTGTCCTGGGGACGCAGTGTGAGGGGCCGTCTCCATGATAGGAGCGAGAACTCAGGTGTGCTGCTCACACCTGCATTTCTCACATGGGCTCCCCAGCAGGAAGAATGACTGATGCCCCCCATCCAGCGGTGCCAGGCTGAGCCACGCAGGGCCTGTACTTGCTACTCCCCCGGCTCCCTCCCTCACCTGGGCAGATGGGACCACAGTCTGCTCTGCGCTTAGCAACTCACGTCTGGGTCGTCCAGCCTGCTTGGTGCCCGTGTCCACCCTGGTGACTCCTCAGGGGCTGCACCGTGTCTGTGGGCGCCCTGCAAAGGGCAGGAGCCACGGCCTGAGCAGCTAGGCTCAGCCAGGAGCTGTGTCTCGGTTGCTCTTTGTCCTGTTTGAAGGACCGTCTGGGTTAAGCCGGGTTTGGTGCAGTTGCTTCCTCGGAAAGTGTCCACTGCTGCTCACTCGTCCTTTGTGTTCTGTTGCCCTCATTTCAGGATGGGAGTCCCAGCTTCTGGAGACGGGCTTCCTGGGGATTTTCCTGTGCCCTCTCTGGACTCTGTCTCCATTGCCCAGGGGGACCCCCACGTCCCGGATCGTCCTGTGGGGCTATCGGTGGCTGATTTTCAGAATCATGCTCGGAGCGGTAAGTAGAACTTTTATTTGTTATACTTGGAATGAAACGTACTAAAAACGAGTGGCTGCCTTGCTGCCTTCCCGCCAGCCAGGCCAGCCGTGCCCCTTCCACCACTTTCCATGATGTCCGAGGCCTGTTTCTGAGCACTCGATGCTCCACTGGCCCCTCTGGCATGGCCATTTTCTGTGGGAAACCAGGACTTGAGTCATTCCACGGGGACACTCAGGGGAGGGACCCCTGGTCACCCCTTCCCCCCCAGCCCTCCTGGTGTGTATGGAGCATCTGAAATGTCGGGAAACGTGTTAGCGGGTCACACGATGTTGTCTGTGACCCCGGCCTCGCGCCCTCCTGTCTCTCTGCCGGTGGAGCCCCTTCTCCTGATGCCTCCCCGTGTGGTTGTGGTGGTGCTCAGCTGTCCCGCTTCCCTGCCACGTCCTCTCCCCCTCACACCCTCCTGCTGCGCCCTGGGACCAGGCTCCTCGACTCCCACCTGCCATGCAGCTGTGGAAAGTGCACGTCTCAGTTTTAATTACACCTTCTAGTTTTCAGAAACTTAAAATCAGGAGTGAGGTGGTTCACCAGGCAGAGGTCTGGGCGACTTCGTGTACTTTCCCTTCCGCCTCTGCCCTGCTTGTTATGCTAAAATGTAAAATACCCATTTCTTTCACATCGTCCAGACAGTCTAGTGTCTGTTCGCTCTAAGTCGTTCCTCATGGGGGAAAATACAAGCCTGCAGGGGGGTGGGGGCCGGCGCTGGTTCTCCTGCAAAGTCGGTGTCCTCCACTGCGGCATGCTGCCCCTTCCTTGTCAAATGTTCGGTTTACTCATGGGCTTCTTATGTGAGGGGGGCCACGTCCCCCAGGCAGCACAGCGCCGCCTTGCCCTCTGCGGCTCTCTGTATTTGAAGCCCCCGTCGCCCCACGTCCTGGCTGGTGCCACAGTCTGCTGGGAAGACTGAACTAGCAAGTGATGGCATCTGCTGTCTAGGGGAATGGGCCAGTCCTCAAGCAGGACCATGGGTTCCCACTCCCACAGGCTCCCCTCCTGGACTCCCAGGGTGTTGGCCGTCACGCCGTGGTGGTTCAGGTAGCTGCCACGTCTGCACCGTCTGGCCAGGCTCCGGGGGCACTGCAGGCAGCTGGGTGCAGAGGGATGAGCTCTGTGGCAGGGGGGTGGGGGTGGGGGGTGGGAGACAGGCCAGGGTGGTTGGCCAGGTTCCCAACCCAGCGGGGTATGAGCAACTACAGACACTTGGAAACACCGTGTTGGGTGATTGTGTGGATCCAGATTCCACGGCAAAGTGTGATGCTTTCCCTAAACTCATTTTTCCATTTAATTAGAAAGATGAGCATGGTTTTCATAGGTCCCTTTGATGAAACACGAAACCGTGAGCAGTCTCGCCACCACACAGGTGTTCTTAGCTTCAAGGCTGCTGTTCCTTGTCCGTCTAGGGCTCAATTGTAGATTCTCTCTCAGCTGGCTTTAAAAAGCATAAAAACATATGCATTGTTACTAAGGACTTTATCAGGACCCTCCTGGGACGGTAGCTTCGGCTGCAGAGCTCTGGGTGGCAGAGCTGTCAGGTTGCTCTGAGCCCGGTTCGTGGCTGCACAAACTCCCACGATGCCTCACAGGGGCGGCGAGTCATTAGCATGTTGTAAAGCACCTTTTATGGCATTTTGATTGACTGTTAGCACCAGCTGGATAAAAAATTATCAGGTGCACTAAAAGGTGTAATTACTTGATTCCGTCTGTACGTTGGATATTATTAACCTCCCTTCGTAGGAAAGCAGAACGACAGAGTTGACTTGATAGAAAGGAGTGACAGCGGCAAGTTGTCCAGTCCGTAGGAGCTGAGCAGACGCTGCCCGGGATGAGCCCGGCCCCGATTTTCTGCTGCTCGATCAGAATTGGTGACTGTCCCAGACGCTCAGACCCGCTTGTGGTTCTGTAGTCTGGCCATGCTTCACATGCCCCAGAGGACAGATTGGTCCTTTCAGAGCTCAGCCTCAGAGGGGACCCCAGGTCGTGTGGGTGGGGGTGCCCGAGCAGAAGGAAGGAAACCTCTCTGCCCGCTGGTGGCCTGGTCCCCCCAGGTGCCCGGGGTGCAGTCGTTGCGGCCACTCCATCCTCGGGTGTCTGGAGAGGTGGCACCAGGCTGCCCTTCTCTGGAAGCAGCTGGAAACTGGACACATGGTGACACAAATGTTTTCACACCCGACGATAGCCAGGTGGGCCGGGGTCCAGAGGGAAACTCTCGAGCTGAGCCCTTGACTGCCTGGCTCTTCGGGGAGGCCGGGGTCCTTGCCGCGGGGAGGCAGTGATGGCCGGAGGGCTTCCTGCTGGAGGCAGCGGCCAGGGCACAGAGGGGAGGAATCTGTGCAGAGGATGCAGCTCCAAGGACAAAGCATCACTTCTGTCCAAAATGAATCCTCTGATCTAACCATGAGGAAGCATCAGACATGCCCCAACTGCGGGACGTTCTGCACAGCTTCAGACCAGCATTTCAAGTATCCAAGTCATACCTTAATTAAAGCCTAAGGAGCCGTCAGCCAGGACGTTAGTGGGAAGCTGGTGAAACCCAAGTAGGGTTGAAGTAGTAGTGACACGTGTACAGGGTCTCCTTGTCATTTTTACAGCTTTTCTGAAGTCTAAGATTTTCTTCAAAATAAAAGGTTAAAGAGAAGTAGTATGGGCAACTTTATGCACATGAAGTGGGCAGTTAGAGGACATAGAGGTAGGTAGGTTTCTGACACTGACACAAGAGGGTCAGCACAGCTGAATCATTTTATAAACTGAGTCATTAAACATGCAAAAGGTACCTCCCACAGAAAACTCCAGGCCCAGACGACTCCACTGATGAGATTTATCAAATATTTAAGGAAGAAGTGGTAACAAATCTACACACATTCAGAAAACGGGAGAGGGGACCCTTCCCAGCTCACTCTCCTGAGGCCGGTGAAGACAAGGACATTTCAAAAAGGGAAGTTACAGAATACTGTTCTTCAAGAGCACAAACAAAAATTATCAAGGAATTATTCGCAAATGAATCCAGAGTACATAAAGTTGTCAAGTCCACGTGGGATTTTCCCCAGAATGCAAGGCTGGTAGGACATGAATAAATAGATGTAATTCACCAAGTTACCAGATATAAGGAAGAAAGAGATCAAATGATATGTTCATCTCATTCTAGGTAGAAAAAGCATTAGACAATGTTAAACACTTATTCACAATAACCAAAAAAATTCTCAGCAAACTAGAAATAGAAGGAAACTTCTTCAACCTGATAAAAGATAACTATACAAACTACCTACAGCTAACATACTAAATGGTGAAAGACTGAACACTTTTCCTCTAAGACTGGGAACAGGGCAGTGGTGGCCAACCTCCTCATGGCTAGTCAACAGTGTGTTGAAGATCTTAGCTTGTGCATTAAAGCAAGAAAAAGTGGTGAAGGCCCTGAAGATTGGAACAGAGGAAGTAAAATTATCTCTGTTCATCACGTATGTGGAAGATCACAAGGGCCGTAGAACTAGGAATTGAAGTCGACCAGTGTGCAGGACTCAGGGCCAATATTTCCATGAGCTGGCAAAAACTGTCAAAAACATGAAAGTTTAAAATATACCCCTAACATCCACAACCATAAAATACTTAGGAAGTTTTCACAGAAGTGCAACACTTGTGCTCTGAAAACCACCAAACGTCACTGAGAGGAGACTTGGGCAAGTAGGTCTTCCACGTTTGTGGTCAGAAGGCTCGTTACCAGCCAAGGGTCAGTTGTCCCCAAACTGGTTGATAGATTTCGTGCAGCCCCAAACATAATCCTAGAAGGGTTTTCTTTTTAGAAATTAACGAACCAAGTCTTAGGTGTGCGTGGAAATGCGCAGGACCTAGTCTTGAATGAGAGTAAAGTTGTCGGCATCACACTGCTTGTGGGTTCAGGCCTTCCCAGAGGATGTGGCCCTCGAGGCGCCAGGGGAGGTGAGAGGCCAAGAGCCGTATCGACGGGGTGGGTCAGTCTGGAAGTAGTCCCACACTGAAGTCACGGTCAAGTGACCTCTGGACAAGACAGCAAGTCAGTTCAGCTGAGAAAGAAAAGTGTCTCCCCCGCCAGTGCTGGGTATCCACACGGGCACACGGACCCCACCCCCCACCACACCACACACGACAGTCAGTTCGAGGTGGACGCAAACATAAAACCCAGACACTCCTCGCAGATAACTTAGAACGTTCACAGTCTCGGAGAGGCAAAGATTGCTTACAGCACAGAAACCATTAACCATAAGAGAAAAAAATGGGTAAACTGTATGTCAAAACAATGAAAATCTTGGGTTCTTCAAAAGACACCATGAAAAAACGGCAAGCCACAGGTTGCAGGGAGCACTCACAACACACACCTGGCAGAACCTCCGTGTGGAGTATATGAAGAACTCATGCATGTCACTAACGGACAGTTCACTCTGAAAAAGGGAGAGGTCTCGGCAGGCATGCGCGTGGCTGTCCCAGCACTTGCACGAAACACACATGGATGGACGCTGAGGTCCCACCCCCCCAAGAGGACAGAACTTAGTGGCTGACCAAACCAATTACTGGCTCACTCAAGTTGCTGTAACAAAACACCACAGCCCACGTGGCTTAAACCACATTTATTTTCTCACAGTTCTGGAGGCTGGAAGTCCGGGGTCGGTGTTGCAGCCAGTTCTGTTCCCGGCGAGGACTCTCCCTGGCTTGCAGATGCCACCCTCACACTGTGTCCTCACCTGTTGGGTCAGCTGCCCCCCCCACATGACCTCCTTGACCCTGCATGACTCCCTTGGTCCAGACGCAGCCGCACTGGGGGTCAGGGCCTCGATATACGAATGTTGAGGGGCGCGAGCAAGAGGGACTCCCTGCGTGCTCTCCTGTGGGCGTGTAAAACAGTGCAGCCACTTGGGGAGGCAGTTTGGCATTTACTTTCTGAGTTGACCCCACGCCCACCCTGTCCCCCAGAGTTTCCACTCGATACGTAACCCAGGAGAAGTGGAAACGTGGTCACAGAGGCCTTTTACACAAACACTCGTGGCAGCATTATCCACATGCACCAAGAACTGGAAACCAACCACAGTCCACCAGCAGGAGGATGGGGACAGCCTGGCCCAAATCCCCCAAAGGCAAACCACCCAGCCAGACAGGGACCCAGTGCCGAGCCCACAGGCATCGTGTGGCTGAGAGCACTAGCCAGGAAGGGGTCCCGCGTGAGTCCTTGTGAAGGTTCTGGAATCGGCGGAGCCAGCAGGCAGCCACAGACCCAGAGGCTCTGTCACATCTGGGATGTGGGGTGACGATTGATGGGCGTGTAGGAACTCTCGGGGCAACGGGGTGAGGCTCCACGGGCATGCACATCCACACAAGCCCCTCAGCTGCAGCTTCAGGACAGGACATAAGTCATTTCCTGCAACCTAACAAGAGGTCACCGTAAGGGGAGCCTCGGGAGGTGGTCCATCAGCCCCACAAAGAGCAGAGTTGTGCACATCCATCCGAGCCGGGTTTTCCTGGGCTGAGCACCAGTTGACACAACATGCCTTCAAGCCCTGGAAAGACCATCAGCCCCGCCAGGCACTGCAGCTCGAGACAGGCTCCCAGACGCTGCTTCCTACCTGTTCCCGAGCCAACCGCGGGCCTGGCCTGTGCGGCGTGAGTTCTCGTTATTCGTTCCCGCTGATACAGAGGTGACTTGACGGCCCCAAACTGTCACCACACGGGCCGGGGGGGGGCAGGGTGTTCACCCCACGTTGGTGTGATTGGAACTGGAATTCAGGCCGTCCCACGCTGGGGCTTCACAGCTGTGCGGCAGTTCTGTGCGTTGGCATCCTGGGGCCAGACCAAAGCAGCGAGGAGCTGCCAGTTCCTCACAGGAGAGGGCAGACCAGGCCCAGATGCACTCCTTCCTTTTCCGTCCTCAGAGCAAAGAGTGGAGACTCTCTCACCTGCAGGAAATGGTAGATGGTGTAGGTGTTCGAGTCACTGTGGTTAAGCCCTTTAATTATGCTTTAAAGATAAAAGTTTTCACTTTTGGACTTCCCTGGTGGCGCACTGGTTAAGAATCCACCTGCCAATGCAGGGGACACAGGTTCGAGCCCTGGTCTGGGAAGATCCCACATGCCGCAGAGCAACTAAGCCCGTGTGCCACAACTAGTGAGCCTGTGCTCTAGAGTCCCAGAGCCACAACTACTGAAGCCCACGCACCTAGAGCCCATGCTCCACAACAAGAGAAGCCACCTCAATGAGAAGCCCTCGCGCTGCAATGAAGAGTAGCCCCCACTCGCCGCAACTAGAGAAAGCTGGCGCACAGCAACGAAGACCCAACAAGCCAAAAAATAAATAAGTAAACAAACAAACTATTTAAAAAAAATTTTTCACTTTTATCTCAATCTGTTTTTGTAGCTGAGTTCATACTGGCCGAAGTTTTCAGCTGGAGCATATTAAACACCTGTTGTGGAAGCCAGAGCCCCTGGCTCCTGGTCCCTGTGCTTATTCCATGGGGAGTGGGCGGGGATGTTCCACACGGGCGTCCTCAATGGTTCCAGCCCGTGCTGGGCCCGAGAACTGTGCTCACTCGATGGCTGACATTCTGGGAACTGAGCCAGTATCCGTGCTACTGGGAGTCCTCATACCTGGACAACGCCAAGGGGATACCAGCTGGGTCAGTCTGACCCCCGGGAAGTCGAAGAACAAAACCTGTCTCTTTTCTGCACCTCCCTCCCTCCAGCCTGGCCCCCGGGGGTGTGTACACGTGGCCGTCGGGTGGCAGTGGCTGGCATCTCCCTCTTCCCATAGGAGCCTTGCTTGGTGTGAGGGCTGCCTCACAGGGGTGTCCTGGGCCCACGGGGAGAGTGGCAGTGAGAAGAGGCAGTGCCTGGATGTTCAGAGTCATCAAACAAGGGAAGTAGGAACCTGTCCTGCTGCTAGATGTCTGGCAGTGGGGGGAACCCATCCTGCTGCTGGATGTCTGGAGTGGGGGAACCGGTCCGGCTGCTGGATGTCTAGGTGGGTGGGGAAGGCTGTCCTGCTACTGGATGTCTGGAGCAGGGGTGGGGGGACCCGTCCTGCTGCTGGATGTCTGGGGGTGGTGGGGGTAACTGTCTCCTGGACGGCTGCTTCCACTTGCATTAACTAGGCTGTTAGCGTGGCTTTTATTTTCCTGTATATTCTCTCTACAGTTCTTCCAATGTCTTTTACTACCTTTCTCCTGATACTAAATTGTTTTTATTTTATTGCTTCACATTTTGAGTTAAGAACTTAATTCCCTAAGATAACATGATACTATACATAGAGAATCCTAAAGACGCTACCAGAAAACTACTAGAGCTAATCAATGAATATGGTAAAGTAGCAGGATACAAAATTAATGCCCAGAAATCTCTTGCATTCCTATACACTAATGATGAAAAACCTGAAAGAGAAATTAAGGAAACACTCCTATTTACCATTGCAACAAAAAGAATAAAATACCTAGGAATAAACCTACCTCAGGAGACAAAAGACCTGTATGCAGAAAACTGTAAGACACTGATGAAAGAAATTAAAGATGATACAAGCAGATAGAGAGATATACCATGTTCTTGGATTGGAAGAATCAACATTGTGAAAATGACTATACTAGCCAAAGCAATCTACAGATTCAGTGCAATCCCTATCAAACTACCAATGGAATTTTTCACGGAACTAGAACAAAAAATTTCACAATTTGTATGGAAACACAAAAGACCCCGAATAGCCAAAGCAATCTTGAGAAAGAAAAACGGAGCTGGAGGAATCAGGCTCCCTGACTTCAGACTATACTACAAAGCTATGGTAATCAAGACAGTATGGTACTGGCACAAAAACAGAAATATAGATCAATGGAACAGGATAGAAAGCCCAGAGATAAACCCACGCACATATGGTCACCTTATTTTTGATAAAGGAGGCAAGAATATACAATGGAGAAAAGACAGCCTCTTCAATAAGTGGTGCTGGGAAAACGGGACAGGTACATGTAAAAGAATGAAATTAGAACACTCCCTAACACCATACACAAAAATAAACTCAAAATGGATTAAAGACCTAAAGGTAAGGCCAGACACTATAAAACTCATAGAGGAAAACATAGGCGGAACACTATGACATAAATCACAGCAAGATCCTTTTGACCCACCTCCTAGAGAAATGGAAATAAAAACAAAAGTAAACAAATGGGACCTAATGAAACTTAAAAGCTTTTGCACAGCAAAGGAAACCATAAACAAGACGAAAAGACAACCCTCAGAATGGGAGAAAATATTTGCAAATGAAGCAACAGACAAAGGATTAATCTCCAAAATTTACAAGAGCTCATGCAGCTCAATTAAAAAAAAAAAAAAAAAAACCCAGTCCAAAAATGGGCAGAAGACCTAAATAGACATTTCTCCAAAGAAGATATACAGACTGCCAACAAACACATGAAAGGATGCTCAACATCACTAATCATTAGAGAAATGCAAATCAGAACTACAATGAGGTATCACCTCACGCCAGTCAGAATGGCCATCATCAAAAAGTCTACAAACAATAAATGCTGGAGAGGGTGTGGAGAAAAGGGAACCCTCTTGCACTGTTGGTGGGAATGTAAATTGATACAGCCACTATGGAGAACAGTATGGAGGTTCCTTACAAAACTAAAAATAGAACTACCATATGACCCAGCAATCCCACTACTGGGCATATACCCTGAGAAAACCATAATTCAAAAAGAGTCATGTACCACAATGTTCATTGCAGCTCTATTTACAATAGCCAGGACATGGAAGCAACCTAAGTGCTCATCCACAGATGAATGGGCACAGAAGATGTGGCACATATATACAATGGAATATTACTCAGCCATAAAAAGAAACAAAATTGAGTTATTTGTAGTGAGGTGGATGGACCTAGAGTCTGTCATACAGAGTGAAGTAAGTCAGAAAGAGAAAAACAAATACCGTATGCTAACACATATATATGGAATCTAAAGGGAAAAAAATGGTTCTGAAGAACCTAGGGGCAGGACAGGAATAAAGATGCAGACGTAGAGAATGGACTTGAGGACATGGGGATGGGGAAGGGTAAGCTGGGACAAAGTGAGAGAGTGGCATGGACATATATACACTACCAAATGTAAAATAGATAGCTAGTGGGAAGCAGCCGCATAGCACAGGGAGATCAGCTCAGTACTTTGTGACCACCTAGAGGGGTGGGATAGGAAGGGTGGGAGGGAGATGCAAGAGGGAGGAGATATGGGGATATACGTATATGTATAGCTGATTCACTTTGTTATAAAGCAGAAACTAACACACCATAGTAAAGCAGTTATACTCCAATAAAGATGTTTTAAAAAAAGAAAACTTAATACTGTAACTTTTCATTGAGCAGAATTGCAGCTAAAATCAGCAGTTTTCATTGAGATTTGTATCTTGGCTATGGCTGGGGCAGGTCATTTTCACTTTTTTTTTTTTTTTTTGGCTGCTCCATGCAGCTTGTGGGATTTTAGCTCCCCAACCAGGGACTGAACCCAGGCCCTCAGCAGTGAAAGCACCAAGTCCTAACCACTGGACCACCAGGGAATTCCCTGGAGCAGGTTGTTTTTATGTGAAATGGAGGGGATGCAACATAAAAGGAGGCTCTGGAGAACCTGGGCATGAAGAGGAGCCTCTGGGCCCTCAGAGGTGGCGCGAGGATGTGCTTTCCTGTCCGTACCTGGGCAACCGCCATGTAACCCGCAGGCTGCAGACAGCAGCCTCAAGTCCCTTCTCGCTATTCAGAAGGGGCTCAGTTGCTAACCACCTGTGCTGCCCACAGCTCTGTGCTCACACCTGCTGCACACCCCATGGGGCCCCGATGCTCCTTGTGTGCAGACTGTCCCTGTCTTGTTAACACAAAAATAAGCTATATCTAAGATGGAGAAAATAGAGGCCCACAGGACCTACCGTTTTGGGGTCAGAATTAAGCAGGGCCAGGAGCCACAGCCATGCTGTGATTGAAGGACACCGTGAGAAAACACTGTCTTCACCTAACTGGCAGTTTTGTCTGAGATCCTGCCGTAAAGTCACCTGGAATATTATGAAAGCTTCAGGCCAGTAAATTTGACAACATAAGTGAAATGGAGAAATTCCTTGACAAGTGCAGCTTACTAAAACTGAGACAGAAGGAAACAGGAAATCGAAAGGGCTCCATATCTGGTAAATAAATTGAATCTGTAATCAAAAACCATTCCAGAAAGAAAGTAGGCACAGTGAAATCAAACATTTGAAATAAAACATTTGAAACACCAGTGAAATCAAACATTTAAAGAGGAAATAATAGCAATCCTACACAAACTCTTGGAAAATAGCAGAGGCAGGGACACTTCCCAGATTGTTTTCTGTGACCATCATAAGAGTGATACCAAAACCTGATGAGGACAGGACAAAAAGGAAAATAGAAACCAGTGTCCCTCACAAAGACACAGAAACCCTTAGCAAGATATTGGCAAATCAAACTCGGCAATAAAAGAGGCATGGTTTATCTCAGGAATGCAAGATTGGTTTAATATTTGAAAATCAACTAATGAAATTCACTATACAACAGAATAAAACTGAAGAATGATTTTTTTCTCCTCAACAGATGTAAAAAGTACACGATACAATGCAGTACCCACTCAAGGGCGTGTTAGACGGGGCTTCCTCAGTGGTGATAGAATGAGAGCATTCATGTGTGATTAGAAACAGGCCTGTTATCTGTTTTTGCTGCTGCTCTTCAACACTGTATTGGAAGTCCTAGTGCAATAAAACAAGAAAAAGAAAGCCATAAAGATTCCCAAAAAAGAAATGAAACTTATTCACAGACATGGTTGTACATGTACAAAACCCAGTGGAATCTTAAAAAGCAACTACTAAAGTGAATACATTAATTTAGCAAGGTTGCAGGATACAAGGTCAATGTGAAAAATAAACTGTACATCATATACTATTACAAAGTCATTAGAGGGGACTTCCCTGGTGACGCAGTGGTTAAGAATCCACCTGCCAATGCAGGGGACACGGGTTCGAGCCCTGGTCTGGGAAGATCCCACATGCCGCAAAGCAACTAAGCCAGCGTGCCACAACTACTGAGCCTGCTCTCTGGAGCCCACGAGCCACAACTACTGAGCCCACGTGCCACAACTACTGAAGCCCGCGTGCCTAGAGCCTGCGCAGCAACGAAGAGTAGCCCCTGCTCACCACAGCTAGAGAAAGCCCGTGCACAGCAACAAAGACCCAACACAGCCATAAATAAATAAATAAATAGATATGTCGTGTTTCACCCACGTTTATATGTAGACTCAAGGTAATTCCTGTAAAATGCCCAGTGGGCTTTTTGGGAAAAGTGACATGTTGATTCTAAAATTTACATAGAAATAAAAAGAAATTTGAAAAAGAACAAAGTTGGAGGACTTATACTTCCTGATTTTAGAGTTTAATTTAAAACTGAAGTATGGGGACTTCCCTGGTGGTCCAGTGGATAAAACTCCGTGCTCCCAATGCAGGGGGCCCTGGTTCAATCCCTGGTCAGGGAACTAGATCCCACATGCTACAACTAAGGAGCCTGCGTGCCTCAACTAAGGAGCTGGCGAGCCACACCTGAAGAGCCCACCTGCCACAAGTAAGACCTGTGCAACCAAATAAATATTAAAAATAAGTAAATAAAACTGGGCTTCCCTGGTGGCGCAGTGGTTGAGAGTCTGCCTGCCGATGCGGGGGACACGGGTTCATGCCCCGGTCTGGGAAGATCCCACATGCCACGGAGCGGCTAGGCCCGTGAGCCATGGCCGCTGAGCCTGCGCATCCGGAGCCTGTGCTCCACAACGGGAGAGGCCACAACAGTGAGAGGTCCGCGTACCACAAAAAAGTAAATGAATGAATGAATGAAACTGAAGTATGGTATTGATCTAAACTGGAAAAATAGATCAGTAGAAGAGAAGAGAGTCCAGAGATAGACCCACACCTCTGCTGTCAGCTGATATTCACCCAAGGTACCAAGTCAAGTCAATGGGAAAATGAAAGTCATTTTTTACAAATAGTACTAAAATAATTGGAAATCTGTATAGAAGAGTAAAATGAGCTTTGAGTGCTCTTTCATCTGTACCAAACTCTAATTTGAAGTAAATCATGGACCTAAACATAAAAGCAAAACCAAAAAGTTCTTAGAAGAAAACATAAAAGAATGTCTCCTAGAAACAGACCCACACAGATGCAGTTGATTTATTTTCAACCAAGGCAATAAGCCAAATCAGTGGGGCAAGAAAAAATAATTTTTTTTAACAAACATAAAAGGTAGAATCATAAAATTTTTTGAAGATAGCATAGACAGTTACCTTGGGGTACACAGAGATTTCTTGGACAGGGCACAAAAAGCACTAACCATTAAAGAAAAATACTGATAAATTATACTTCACTGATATTAAATTTCTCCATCTTCAAAATACACCATTACGAAAATGAATAGGCAAGCCCCGCCTGGGAAACACCTGCAGTGTACAAGTCCAGCTGAAATCTAACATTCGGAACCTGCAGATCACAGTAGGAAGGTGGGTGCAGGACCTGAACATACTTCACCCTCGAAGGGATGGGAACGGCGACGAGGACGTGAAAACTGTGGGGCGGCATTTTGCACCCAGGAGGGACTGGGTGTAAAGCACTAGCAGCGCCCCAGGTCGGAGGGTCTGTGGGCCATGGGATATCTGGTGGGAGCGTCACTTGGCTCATAGGGGGTGCGGTGGTGCATCCTTGCTCAGCAGCTGTAGGCCGGTTTCCTACAAGGCAAGATATGGCCCCGCCTGTGAGCCCACCTTCCGCTTCCGAGAAAGAAAACCTGTCCACACATGTCTACAGCAGCCCTGCTCATCATGACCGCAGACCTAGGCACCAGCCCAGTGTCCATCGACGGATGGGCAGCCTGTGGTGCATCCACACAAGGGACAGCACTCAGCTGGGAGAGGGAACCAACCCCCCGAGGCAGTGATGCAGACAGACCCGAAGTCCCTGGAGGAGCACAGCCAGCCTGAGCCCAGGGCCACGGGCCACCAGCCCCTATGAGTGTGAAACCCCGGGGGCAGGCGAAGGCGGCTCCCTGGCCAGTGCGTGTGGAATTGCCTGGAAAGTGGTCACGAAGAATGTTCTGTGGGATGGAAACCTGTGTCCTGTTTTGGGTGGATTCCTGATTGTGTACAATTGTCAGACACATTGAACTGGACATTTCATCTGTGTGCGTTCTGTTTCATGTGAATTGTATCTCAATCCTTTGACTTAAGAATCCGTGTGAGTTTGCTTTTTCACGCAAGGATCCCTGTGAGATGCAACCCCATTAAAGCCACAGACCTTGGAGATTAGGGGGTCACAGCTTACTGCAGCCCTTGGGCCTCACCCCAGAGCCCGCCGTCGGGAGTGAGCCACGCCCCTTTCCGTCCAGACGGCACACATTTCTGCCTGAGCTTGCTGGCAGCTATTCCAGGTGTGGTGACGGCCCTCTGTGTCAGCCTCCAAGCAACGCTGTCGCTGCTGTAGCATCTGCGCTGGGCCCACAGCTCCCGCTTCCCTCGCTGGCTGGAGAAGGAGGATTCCTGGAACCCAGCAAGTCTGCACTTGGGTCTGTGCACATTCCCTGGAGGCTGGAGGCCCAGGACTGCTCTGAGTGGGTGAAGCAGGTCATCTGAAGCAGTTTCCGCGTTGCCATGTGGGGTCCCAGAGATGCTCCGGCCCCACAGTGGCAGCAGCAGCTCTGAAAGGTGAGCGAGCGAGACGAGACACCAGACCCATTAGCAAATAAGAGCAGGAGCTCAGTAGGAAAGAGCCTTCAGGTCGGGGCCTCTCTGGGAGTCAGTTCCTACAGTAAAATCTTATTAACATAATGAAATAAATGTTGGAATGTGACTCACCCCCAAGACCAAGACAAGCGGGTATCACTGCCACTTCCTTGACGAGCCTGCCGGGTCCTGGGATCACCACTCCAAAATGAGAGCGGTTATTCTAATTTGCTTTATTGCATTAGTGTGGGCTGCTCTGTCCTCCTTCCCATGGTGCCGTCGGCGGAGGCGTCCTGGGAACCTCTGGGGAGCGCCGTCCACGGGCTCTGACCTCTGCCCAGCTGCACGCCCCTCACATCAGCCCCCTGCCCAGTGGCTCAGCGCCCTCTTTGTGCTGTCTCTCTGCCACTTGTCTCGAACCAGCCTCGGCGGGAGGACGGTCATACCCAGCCCTGCAGTAGCTGTTGAGGACCCGAGACTGTCCCCTCCACCCACTCCACAGCCCCTGCAGGTCTGGGCAGTTTTCACAAGCTCTCAGGGTTCAGGGAGGGGGCACAACAAGACCCCCCACCAACAGCATCCACGATTTCTCTCTCTCCCTGCACATTCGGCTCAGAGGTTCCCCTGTAGCTGATGCAGTGCCTGCTATCTGCGTAGATGTACTGCACTGGTAAATTCAGAGGGTTTATTTCCATCTAATCATACCCTGGAGTCTGAAAGTGTAGACACTGCCCCAGACCTGGAGAGAAGGGGCTAGGTGGAAACCCTGTGTAGTCTGGGGCCCCTTCAGATGTGGAGACAGGTCAGTCCTGAGAGACCCCAGGCCAGCCTGTGCACACTCAGGTGAGATCTGGGCGCTAAGCCATGAGCCTCACGCTGCGGTCATCCACCAGCTCACAGAGCATGTGGGGTCCTGTGGGTCCACCTCAGCTCCCAGGGGAGATGCAGAGTGCTGCCGGGTCTGAGCAGATCCAAGGCATCCCGACTCCCACCCCCCGTGGCTGTGAGCACGTCCCAGACCAGCAGGCCTGCTCCAGGGAGGGAACAGCCCCTCTTCCCGTACCTACAAACCCAGGTTGATGATGCTTCTCCTTTGTGGGAAAGGAGCAGGTGTAGGACTGATCAGCCGTGTCTGCAGATGGAGAAAAGGATTTCCAGAGAGAGAGACTCTGACGGTGAGAGAACGGGGTGCAGTGTACGTGCAAAATGGGGGCACTGCCGAGGGAGCTCTCGGTGCTGGCTCGGACCCGAGGGCTGTCTCCCCTCCCCCGGCTGCAGGCCTGGGAGCCCCCCACCCAGTTAGGTGTGATGGGACTTGTGCAGCGTCACAGAAATTGATGTTCTTTCTGTGGCAAAAGGCCTTGCTTTTTCCCATTTCCAAATGGGAGATTTTAAGGAGCATGTTCTTGGACCCGTGAGCTTTAGAGAGAAGCCCCTGTGCATCCCCCGGGCACCTGCCCCCACCCGCTGCCCATAAGGCCTGAGGTCTCCTCGGTCGCCCCAGAATATTCTAGCATCCTGGCACTCACCCTTTCCCCAGGGAGAGCAGAGGTTGTATGGACAGCTGGAGGTCACTCGGTGTGTTACTGGTCTGTCTGTGCCATTTTTTTGGAATTAATTTTGGGCTGAAAAAGGCTCAAAGAAGGCTTTGTTCCTTTGACACTTACTCTGGAAGAAAAAAAAATCCGTGGAAAATCTGACATCTGCATTGTAGAGAGAAATCAATAGATGGGGAGGAATATAATTATCCTCCACTCCCAAAAGAATGTTTCAGATTTTTAAGTGTCTCATACCAGCTTAGAATTTGAATGACATTTTAATTATTTTGTTTTTTTTCTTCTTTGCCTGGTTTGAATCTCCAAAGAGTGCCTCTTGGATTCCAAGGGATGTAGGGAGCAGAGCCTGCACTCACGGGGAGTGAAGTGTGACAGTGGCTGTTTTCCTGCCGAAAGAGCAGGCACGTTGCCACAGAAACCAGCGGTTCATCCGCGCCGGCAGGACACGATAGGCTTTCTGAAGTGCTGTTTCTGTACAGATGCGACCGTGTATGGCAGAGTTCACACTGGAAGTTGTCTCCGGCTCTTCTGTGATCTAAGCAAACCCAGTTTCCGAGACTTGACTAACCGCTTCTCAAAGTGACTAGTTCTGTGAGTCTATAGACAGAGCAGGCGGGTCCTCGGAGCGCGGCTCCACGTCCGCTACACAAGCTCCCCTGACATGGGATCGGCCCCACTGCAGGGCGCCAGGCCCCAGAGAGGTGGGTGCGGAACAGCCACTGGGTGTGAACGGCACCCAGGACAGCTGAGTATCGAGGCCTCTGTGGGACATATTTGTAAACTCTCTGCTGGGCCGCACAGCTAGCTCATGCCTGGCCCATGTGCTCGGCCAGGACACGGTCACTCAGTCTCACTGTGGAAGCTGCCAGCATGGCCGCCACGTGGGCTCTAGCTTCCCTGTTGTTTCTTGTCCCTGCTCCTTTGGGTGTCGCTGCGTCTGTGCCACCCACAGGGGCCCAGGCCAGGTGTCAGCTGCCCCCTCGGCCCATCCTGTGGGCTCCATGGTCCAGGCAAGTCCAGGGTGGGCAGTCTTACACCCTGGGCAGCCATCCTGCCTTGCTGTCAGCGTGGCCGTCAGAGGACCTGTCGACTCACACTGTCCTGCCCCCGGCTTAGAGCCCTCAACTGCCCCAAAGTTCTTTCCCTATGGGAAGGTCAGTTTTATGTGCGAGTCTGGCTGGGCTGCCACCCCAGGTATTCAACCAAACCCCAGTTCGACGTGGCTGCCAGGCTGTTTTGCAGACGTGATTGAAGTCCACGGTGGGTTGGCTCCAGTGAGGAAGGGTGCCCGGGACAGGCTGGGCAGGTGCGAGGATGGGCTGAGGAGACTCGCCCCCGAGCAGCTGCAGCTGCAGAGACCGCCAGCCAAGAGAACCAGGCCGCCATCCAGGCTGCTTTCTTGGCGACACAGTTTCTCACCTTCCAGACCAGCTGTCATGTGAGACAGACGTTAGGGCTGAACCTGTGCATCCAGCAACAGCTTTACTCCCGTTGGTGAGCAGTTTGCTTCTGACTGTGAAGGGATCGCGTGGAGCTGTGATTCCCAAGGGCAAGTGAACGGGGGAGTGCGGCAGGCAGTGAGCTGACTGTCCTCCTGGCCACTGTGGACCGGCCATGCTGGCCGCTGCCCGGCAGGGAGACTGGCAGGGCTGCAGACAAGCCCGCCCACAGGCTTCACAGCAGAGGCCCTCTCTCCACAGCCACTGTCCCGGTGGACTGGGCAGCACAGGAGTTCCCTGGAGCCCCTCCCGAGCCTGAGCACCGGGGTCTCCCACGTGCTGTGGCCTGAGCACAGGGTCTCCTGCATGCTGTGGCCTGAGTACCGGGTTCTCCCTTGTACTGTGGCCTACGCACAGTGTCTCCTGCATGCTGTGGTGGGTGGATATTCTCACCGAGGCCACCAGAGCTCCTGAATCGTCATCACCTTAGCAGTTGGGACATCGTCCCTCCCACGTCTTCCTTGGCGTCTAAGTCAGGTTATGCTCATATGCTTTGCGAATTTGCCCTTTTCTAAAGCCTCACAGGTGCATTACTATGGTGATGCTCAGAGTCTAAAAACTGGGTTTTAAAGAAACACAGGAGGAACTGATTTTATAAAAAGGAAAGAGTGGGATTTCCCTGGTGGCGCAGTGATTAAGAATCCGCCTGCCAATGCAGGGGGACACGGGTTCGAGCCCTGGTCCAGGAAGATCCCACATGCCACAGAGCAACTAAGCCCGTGCACCACAGCTACTGAGCCTGCGCTCTAGAGCCCGCAAGCCACAGCTACTGAGCCCACATGCCACAACTACTGAAGCCCACGCACCTAGAGCCTGTTCTCCGCAACAAGAAAAGCCGCTACAATGAGAAGCCCGCGCACCACAATGAAGAGTAGCCCCTGCTCGCCACAACTAGAGAAAGCCCGCTCGCAGCAACAAAGGCCCAACACAGCCAAAAATAAATAATTTATTTTTAAAGCGTTTCTTTTTCCCTGTGTTTGCTACTTTTAGTCCTCAGAAGCCCTAAACATGTCTTTCCTGGACTTTGTTCAGATTTTCCCTTTCATGTCGCTTCAGGCATCACATGAGGTCCGTCACTCCCGCAGGTCCATCCGGAGGTGGCTCACATTCCTCTCTGTTTCCTCGGCAGGGCCTGATCAAGATCCGGGGGGACCAGTGCTGGCGGGACCTCACCTGCATGGACTTCCACTACGAGGTGAGTGGCGCGGCTGTGCGGCGATGTGGGGGCACAGGTGCAGGCTGGGATCGTTTCCCTGTGAATCACCCCGAGGGTGTTTGGCGGCGTGGTGTCAGCTCATCCACATTTGCCCCGCGTGCCTGTCACTACCTGTTTTCCTCACGTGGGGCCCTGCGTTCCTGCTGGGTCTGGGGCGCCACCTGTCAAGCAGGATGTCTTCCTTGTTTCCTTCCCCGGGGCAGCGGGCAGCAGTCTCCTCCCTCCTGGGATCCCACTTGGGCTCCTGGAGAGGCCCCGCGGGAAGGAGGGCCCCTTGCAGACACTTCTCTCCTGCCTGTGTCCTGAACCCACCGGGAGCCGGAGCGAGGAGGCCAACGCTGCACCCTGACAACTGCCTCAGCCGCCCCGTCAATCAGCACCAGGGAGCCCTGCCCCTTGCCTGCCTCATCCACTTGCCTGGGTCGGCCACTTCTGGGTCAAGGGTGGAGGTCTGGGGACTCAGCCCAGCAGAAATCCCAGGAGGGACAAAACAAGGGCCAAAGGTCTCATGGGCAGGAGACCCCACCCATCCCTGGCCACTGGGGTCCCAACCCACTGGTGCCTGGCTCTCCTGCCTGGGCGTCTCCAGGACTGGGGGTCGGTGGGGGGGCAGGGGGACGAACAGGAGAGCCTTCAGGAGTGCTTCAGCTCTGAGCCTGCGTTCCCTGCTGGCTGCCAGCCAGGCCCTCTCAGCCCCAGGGGAGCGAAGAATGTCCCCCGGTGGGTGGGGAACCTCAGCTGGTCTGTGAAGGGGTGGGAACAGAGAAGGAAGGTCTAGCTGGCTCGCCTCCCACCTGGAACGGCTGGTGGGCATGCAGTGGATGCAGTGGGCACACATCCCGCCTGCCTCTGGGGAGCGGGCAGTGCAGGGGATCCCAGGCTCCCCTTTCCCTCTGTCTGGTGGGTGTAACCTGTGTTGATGAGAGGCAACGTCGGGGGCGGGCGGGGGTGGCTCCCCTTGAGGCCTCGCTCCCCCCAGCTGCCTGTGGCTGTGGGTAACGTGGGGCCTTCAGTCCTGAAGAGCGTGCAGGGTCACATGTCCCTCTGCTGCCCGAGGCTGGGCCGCCTCCTGAGCTGGGTCCTGAGATGTGGCAGAGGGGCTGCTCCTGTGCTCAGTCACTGTTCCCAGTGCTGCCCACGGTGTGGCCCGTCCACAGCACGCACCTGTCCAGGGGCCACGGCGCCTTCTGGCAGCCTCGCTGTCACGTGCACACATCCACATACACTCGCATACACATGCGTGTACACACCGTATCCAGGAAACGCTCTGTTGTTTAAAAAAGCTGAAACATTTGGAACTGATTTGATGCTGCCTTTTTGTGTTGTTAGTGAAATTGCTGCTAACCACCAGAATATCTCCAGTTTTAGGACCATGGTGGTTTCATTCCACTCAGGCGTTAACCGTCATGTGGTGAATCTGGCGTCAGGAAACGCAGGCCTTTGAGCAGAAAGGGCCCCAACAGTTCTGCTCCCCCAACCCCATGTCTCCCCAGGGTCCTGCCCACACTGAGCCCCCCACCCCCCAGCCCTGCACACCCTTCCCCAAAGGGGCTGCCTCTCTGTGTCTGATCCGCCCTCCACGTTTACAAGGTGGGAACCTCTGCAGCCAAGACAGAGTGAGAAAACAGTTAAACGCAGTTTTATGAGCCAGGCCAGCAGGGATGCGGGGCAGGGAGACAGCAATGCCCAGACCGGGTTTCTAACACCCGTCTCCACCTAGAGGGACCAGGCTCCTGGAGAAGCGGCTGCCCCCAGGCTGGAGCAGGAAGGGGCTCAGGTGACCCTGAGCATCTTTAGAGCCGGATAACAGGGAGACGCTCAGGGTGGTTACAGCCCAGCGAGTACGACAGCCCACGTGTCCACACCTACGTGGGTGCGAGTGGAAAGGAGCGACCCTGTCCTCACAGCAGACGCGGCGCCCTTCACGGACTCACTCTCCACAGACGGCAGAGGCACAGTTAGCCTTATGGTGGGTGCTGCGGGTCCACCGGGTCTGGGGCTGCCGCGCCCTGGTGTCCCACCCCAGCCAGCTCAGCATGGAGGGCCACCCGCACACAGTACCCATCACCGATGCTGGATGTCCACACCGGGGCCACCCCAACCCCACACAGTGTCAGCACAGCTGGCCTTTTGAGCATGGACGGCCACATGAGCGGGGAGGACAGGGCCTGTGGTTGGAGGCGCAGGGCCCATCAGCTGGGCCCTAGGCGGCCAGCACCACGGCTGAGTCAACACGTGGGCCTCGGGGACCTGCTGTGCCCTCCCACCCCGCACACGTGTGGAGGCTGTTCCCAGGAACACACACGTGGGGCCAGGACCCGCTCCCCCAGCCTCCACTGTCCTCCAAGAGGAAATCCACCATGTGTGAGCGTCCCACGGTCCTGCCTCTGCACCTGTGCCCTGTCCCCTCGCGGGGGGCTTGCCGGTGCCCATGCTGCTCAGGGCTCTGACCACAGACTCTTCCCCAGCATCTGAGGTCCTGCGTTACCAGGGCCCTCAGGGTCCCCTTGAAGGGGTCAGTGTCAGAATTACAGGAAGCCAGGCGAATAGAGAAGGTCGGGACCCACGGCCCCCCACCATTCCCCATTCTGGTGACGTGTGAGCTGCTGGAGGGTGGGCCACGCCGCTGGTCTTCCCCGCACCTCTCCCGGCCAGGGCGGCCCCATGCACCCCCCTTCCCCAAAAGGCCACCAGCGGGCACCACAGAGCAGGGCCAGGGAGGGCAGGTCCCCACCTCCAGGCGCAGCTCATGGGCCTCCTTTCATCCCACAGACGCAGCCGGTGCCCAACCCCGTGGCCTACTTCTTGCACCACTCCCCATGGTGGTTCCACCGCTTCGAGACCCTCAGCAACCACTTCCTGGAGCTCGTGGTGCCCTTCTTCGTCTTCCTCGGACGGCAGATGTGCATCCTCCATGGGGCCCTACAGATCCTGTTCCAGGTGAGCAGCCGCTTGTCAGTTCCCAAGGAAAACCTGAAATGTTCACGTCCTGTTCACCTCGTTTATGGAGGTTTGACCTACAGCGTATTCGTTGCTCTGCTAGTTTTGCCTCCATCTTTCTGTTCCTCGGTTTCCGGGGGCCCGTGTGCTGTGCCACCCCAGATGATGGGTGCGGCAGCAGCAGGAGTGGGGCATCCCACACCTGGGGGAGCCACCTGTGGCTTGCTTGGTTGGTTGTTTATTGTGGCCATATCTACCAAGTTCTCTTGTTTCTTCTTTACTAGGAAGTTCTATGGGTTTTGTTTGGGGTATTTTTAGTCATGAATGGGTGTTGAAGTTTAGCAAATGGTTTTTTCTCCACCAGTTGTGAGAAGATCACTTTTTTGCCCTTAATTTGTTAGCGTGAATTACATTACCACTGCTAAAATGGAACCAATTTTACCTTGCTAGGATAAATCAACTCAGTCGTGCTGTGTATATTGTAACATGTTAATGGGTGTAATTTGGTACCATTTCGTTTGGGTTTTTCGTGTTGTCAGTGAGTGAAGTTTGTGGTTTTCCATCCATACTGGCCCTTGTCTGATTCTGCTCCAGGTTTTACTCTCACCCTCGTAGACAAGACAGAGTTGGTTCTCCTACATCACTGCCTGGCCCAGGGGGAGGGGGGGTGGTCTTTGTGGCCACTGACAACCCTTTTGTGGCTGCCAGACAGGCAGGGTCTCTGTTTTTTTCTGGAGGCAGTTGTGTTTTGTTTTGTTTAATATTTATTTATTTGTTTATTTTGGCTGTACCAGGTCTTAGTTGCAGCATGCGGGATCTTTTAGTTGTGGCATGCAGGCTTCTAAGTCGTGGCATGCGGACTTCTTAGTTGTGGCTTGCGGACTCTTAGTTGTGGCATGCGGACTCTTAATTGTGGCACGCGGACTTCTTAGTTGCGGCTTGCAGACTCTTAGTTGCGGCTTGTGGACTCTTAGTTGTGGCTTGCGGACTTAGTTGCGGCATGCATGCAGGATCTAGTTCCCCGACCAGGGATCGAACCTGGGCCCCATGCACTGGGAGTGCAGAGTCTTACCCACTGGACCACCAGAGAAGTCCCTGGAGGCAATTTTAATGGCAGACATTTTCCTGGGAATTTGTCCATTTCATCAGTTTTCAAATGTGTTGGCCAAGGATCAAGTCATAGTAATCTCCTGTTTTGCAGAGTCTGGATTTGTGTCCTGTTCTTCGGTGTTGCCTCTGTGACAGCACGGAGCAGGATTCTTTTTCCAAAGAGGCTCATGCTCTTTAAGTATCACGTATCTCAGCTGGTACATTTGCATTTTATTTCCACATCTTTGTGTATTCTTTTTGCCCTTTTTAAAAAGCTTTCTTTTGAGGTTTTTCTCGTTCCATTATTCCCCCTTTCCTAATTAGCAAGTTATACACTCTGTTTCTTTCAGGCAAGTACACAGTTAACTAACTGAAAGTCTAAATTTAATCCCCGTCCTTGCCGCCCCTATGGCCCTGTGGCCTCGAAATGCTTTGATTGTCTCCCCCTACCTGCTCACCTGCTTTTTTTCTTTTGCGGTACGCGGGCCTCTCACTGTTGTGGCCTCTCCCGTTGCGGAGCACAGGCTCTGGACGCGCAGGCTCAGCGGCCATGGCTCACGGGCCCAGCCGCTCCATGGCATGTGGGATCTTCCTGGACCGGGGCACGAACCCGTGTCTCCTGCAACGGCAGGCGGACTCTCAACCACTGCGCCACCAGGGAAGCCCTGCTCACCTGCTTTTGCTGCCAGTATTTTAAGTTGTATTTTGTTTTGTTTTTAATTAATAGACTTTTAAAGAACAATTTTAGATTCACAGAAAAACTGAGCAGAGAGAGTATAGAGTTCCCATATCCACCCACCCCCACAGTTTCCCCATCAGGAACATCTTGCATTAGTTAGTGTGATACATATTACAACTAAGGAACCAATATTGATACTTTATTGTTAACTAAAGTCCACAGCTTACACTGGGGTTCACTCTTGGTGTTGTGCATTCTATGGGTTTGGACAAATGTAAAATGACATGTATCCATCATAATATCATACAGACTCATTTCACTACTCTAAAAATCCTCTGTGCTCCCTGGATTCATCCTTTTCCCGCCCCTAACCCCTGGCAACCACTGATCCTTTCACTGTCTCCATAGTTTTGCCTTTTCCAGAACGTCATATAGTTGGAATCATCCAGGATATAGCCTTTTCAGACTGGCTTTTTTCCTTAGTAATATGCATTTGAGGTTCCTCGTGTCGTTCCGTGGGTTGAGAGCGCGTTTTTTATTGCTGAATGATATTCCACTGTCTGGATGCACCACAGTTTATCCGTAAACTATCCGGACTTGGCTGGAGGGCAAAATCCTGGCTGGTGGGTGACCCTTGCTCCCAACAGTCTCCAGTGAGGGACACCCCCAGGAGGCCAGGAGTGCTCTGCACTGTCCCTTCCCTGTGCATACTTCAGCCCAGTGGCTCCATCATCCTGAGCTGCAGGAGGAGGCTCCAAAACAGAGGCTCAAGCATCCTTGTGAGTGTCCACCAGCATGGACACTGCCTCATGCTGGACCTTCCTCCGTTGTCAAAGGATGCCCAGCCATAGGCTCCCACCTTGCTCTGCTGATGGAGAACATGGGTCCAGTCCCCAAGGCAACTTGGAGGACCTGCCTGGCACACAGTCTCAGCAGGAATCTGGGTCTGCTTCGGCTGTGTGGTCACCACGGTGACCAAGAATCACTCTCAAGGCTGCAGTGTGTTAATTAGTTGCTGCTTCAGCCACTTTTACAAGCCTGGGACCACTGGGACCCTTTCAGGGCTGTAAACTCTACTGAGCCTATAGGGACCCTCCAGACATCCCTCAGGCTGTACTGACCACCTACCACTTTCTGTCCAAATAATCTGAAGCCCACCTTTGGCAAGCAGTGAAGAAAAGCAAATTGTCATATCACTTAAAAAACACATTTGAAGGAAGTTTGATTTACTAGTGCAGGTGAAAGGGTTCAGCTACTTGAAAAGAGGATTTGGGAAGATACTTACATTGACCTTTGACCCAGCAGCGTCGAAATGTTCTTGTTTATTCACTTGGCATGAGTCTTGTGGTGCTTCAGGATGAGGACCCGCTAACTGGACCCAGCCCAGCTGAGTCTGTGTCCCAGCCTGGGGCACCAGCGCCTCCGCCATGGGGGACTGTGCAGACCGGGGGCGGGTGGGGGGGACTCAGGTATAGACGGCTCCCAGCAGCTCAGGCCACATGACTGAGTCTCCACCTGATTCTGGGTCTGGTGCCCGGGTGGACAGCGGTGGCACAGGGACACTGGGCGGGGTATGGCCAGAACAGGACCTTGAAAGGCCTTGCTGCCAACCTGCAGCCCTGGACGTTATTCCCAAAGGCAGGCCATGCACTCGCCTTCTGTCCCCCAAGGCCTTGGGAGCCTCAGTCCAGGTGTGTCCCGAGCATCATCCTCCCCCACCCACACCATGCCCAGGACAAGGTGGGACATGGCCCAGGGCTGTGGCTCTTCTCTGAGGCCTGGTCTGATGCCCCCCAGGGGCCGGGCCTCAGCTGTCCAGAGCAAAGAAGACAAATGGCCCCCTGGCCCAGCTGCACGTGTCCAGCCTCGCAGGCAGCGTGGGGTGTGCAGGGCAGTCTCATGGGGGCGCATGGCCCTCTGCAGGCCACAGCGCTGGCCACCCCTGGACTTGAACGTTGCTCCCGTCTCCGCGCCCGCGATCCCGAGGGTCCCTGGTTCTGTTTGTTTCCGTTCGTTCCCCGGGAGAGGGTTGAGGATGTGAGCACACACGCACCTCCTCCCACGCTCAGTTTGCACAGCTGTTCCGGAAGGTTCTGCAAGGCCTCCAGAGACAGCCTGTTGTCTACTTGGAGAGGCGCACCACCCCCGCCTCAGACCCCCACTCTAATGCCAAAGAGAGATGCTGGAGGGGCAGTGCTCGGCTTCCACTGTGGGCCAGGCTGGACCTCCCATCCTGGCGTGGAGCGGGCACTCACCAGGCTAGTGGCTCCTAGTCAGTGCAAAGACGCATCTCAGATCCCAGACTCTCCTCCCCAACCTCCCACCATGTCCTGCTCTTTCTAATCTCTGTAACGTCGGCCACAGACCAGGGGACATCACTGTGGGGACATCACTACGGCTTTGGGCGCAGAGAGCTGCCCCCACCGGCCCCTGAGTGACCCACCTGGAGCTGGGGTCACAGCATAACTGTCCCGGGGCTCCTGGCTGCAGAACATCATCTGCGAGCACACATGTCCTCTGCTAGGCCCTGGGACCCCAGAGCCCAACAGGGGAGTCCCAGACACCCGGCCCCTTCCTTCAGGGGCGTCTCCTGGGCCCGGGGTCCCACTTCCCAGCTCGTCTTCCCACCCGGCCCCCACCATGGGGTCACAGCCAGTGTGTGCCAGACAAGGGCACGAAGACGGCATTATGAATCCTCAGGCCTCCTGCTGCTTTATTAGAAACAGGGTTCCATCTCCAAAACTGCTCTGGTGAACCCTAGTCTCTGAGTCAGAGCCCCCTAGCTGGTCTCGGGGTGGAGTGACTGGGGAGGGGTGTCTTTGGGCCCCAATGGACCAGGGTGGTGGAGGGAAGCCGGGCATCACTCAGAGGTCATAAGGACCCCACGGCCACTTGGTGGCCTTTAGACAAAGGCTCCTGAGTTCTCACCGGGATAGAGAATCCTGTTGTACCAGAACATTCCGGGTCATGGCGTGTGGACCAGGCATCAGGGGCTTCAGCCCCATCCCAACGTGAGCTCTTCCTGCCACATGCAGGGGGTCAGGGCCGCTCGCGTGGCCGTGCCAGGAGGATGCGTCCTCAGCTCGAAAGTGGGGGAGCCCGAGCCAGGAGCTAGAGAACAGTGCCAAGGGCATCCTGGCTAGACGCTGACCCGCAGTGGGGGCAGCTCGTGAGCCTGGCCCTCCTGTAGCTGTTTGGAGAAATGATTTTCCCTGGGGCTGCTCCTGCACCTGAATCTGCAGCCAGGGCTGAAGGTCACTGGGGTCACTGGGCAGAAGGCTGAGGCCGCACCAGCACAGCCTCCTCAGGAAGCAGAACTCAAAGCCCCCCCCCCGCCCGCCAAAGTCACTGTGCCAAGTGGACAGCATTGCGCCCGACCTCAGAAGGTTGACTCAGGCTGTGCCGTGTCCTCGCTCACGTGGCCCCAGGGCTACAGGGTGATGGTCTCTCTCCGGTGCTCACACACGGGGGGGCGGGTGCTGCTTTTTCCAGTTTTCCTTTACAGAGGTGGGGACGCTGCCCTCTCAGGAAGGCACAGGTCTCTGAGCTGACTGCGCAGCCCTGACAGTGCTGAGCCGCTGGGCTCCTCCCCTGGGGCTCTTCCTCGGCCCCCAGTGGCCCCATCAGGTCTGCCGCCCCATTCGCTGTGGGTGGGTAGGCGGGATTGTGGTCCACCAGGGGTGGCCTGGGCATCTGTCCCTCCAGGAGGGCTTGGACTACAGCCAGCAAGACGACAGGGTCCCAAACCAATGCCAGGGGAAGCCTGTGCAGCATCACTGCTGTGGGAGCCACGCTGGCCGAGGCCTTGCACCCGCACCCCTGGGGTGTGGCCCTCACGGGTCCAGAGGCACCAAGAGTCCCCCCAATGGCACTCATTTTGAATGGAAAATAACTATGGTTTGGAACAGAAACAAGGGAAGGAAAGGACCCCCATGGGTCCCTGCTGGTCACATGTGGGGTCTTCCCTCCACGAGAGCGTGTGCCCAGCCACAACCACGCATTCTCACTCACTGTTAAATCTTTGCAGCCATCATTCCAACAATTGCAACCACGACGTGTGACTTTTCATTTAAACAGCTGGTTGTCTGTGTTTAACAATCGCCCACGGGCTTACAGTTTCCAGCCCCCTGCCCTCCTGTGTGTGCAACCCGGTCATTTTTCTTCTGCCTGAGGGATGTTTCATTTGGTTTTCTAACACTTCTTAGCAGAGGCTGCTGGTGGACGTCTTCCCTTCAGCTGTCCATGGTCTCTGCCCGCAGCGTCTCTGCTGGGGAGTCTGCGGGACCCTTAGCCCCACTCCTCTGTCTGCGACTTTTCCCCTCTGACTGCTTCTACGATTTTTCCCTTTTTCACAGTTTTTCAACAATTTGGTTTGATGTGCCTTAGGTGTGGCTTTCTTTGAGTTTATCCTCTTTGAGATTTCTTAGGCTTCTGTGACCTGTGCGTTTATAGTTCTCTTCAATGAGAATTTTCTTCATGTTGTGTCTGCCCCCTTCCCTTCCTGGGGCTTAAATCACACGTCTGTCAGGCCAGTGGGTGCTGTCCCCTAGGCCCTGAGGGGCTGCGCAGGCTCTGCTCAGCTTTGCTTCTCCTTGTGCTTCACTTTGCAAAGTTCCTGTTGTTCTGGGCTCATATTCACTGACTTTTTCCTTTACAGTGTCAGTAAATTATCTGTTTTGTATTCAGTAAGTCCCCTACATACGAACAAGTTCCGTTTTAGGAGCACGTTCATAAGTCCAATTTGTAAGTAAGTCCAACAAAGTTAGCCTAGGTACCCAACTACCACAATCGGCTATATAGTACTGTACTCTAATAGGTTTATAATACTTTCCACACAAATAATACTTAAAAAACAAACACAAAAAATAAAACTATTTTAATCTTACAGTACCTTGAAAAGTACAGTAGTCCAGTACAACAGCTGGCACATAGGGGCTGGCATCGAGTGAACAGGCAAGAAGAGTTACTGACTGGAGGAGGGAGAGGGGGTGGGAGATGGTAGAGCTGAAGGATCATCAGCAATAGGAGACGAGGGCAAGCTGCAGTTTCGCTCTCGCCTGACGTTGATGGCACAGGTTCTGGTTCCTGGCTGGATTCAATTCTATCTACCCTCTTGAAAAAACGATCCAGTGATGTCTGGGTAGTAGCTCTTTTTTTCTCATCATAGATGACATGGTAGCACTGGATTGCATTCTGAACGGCTGCTGCAACCTTCATATACCATTCTACATTCAGGTCCTGTGCCTCAAAAACTAACAGTGCCTCCTCAAATAAAGAAAATCCCCTTGCCATTTTCTGCATCGTCCGTGAATCTCTTCGGTTCTTCAGTTACTTCTTCTTCCTCTTGTCTCTCTTCATCCTTTCTTGGCGCTTGGTGCTTCTTAGCAGTACCAGCTACATCAACACTTTTACGCTTGCTTCCAGACATCCTGGGCTTGAAATAAAGCTACTGTAATACTGTACTCTCTACAGCACTGTACAGTACACAGAAGCACACCACCTGTAGAGGATGCACGCACATGACAGTGTATGCCAGACACGTGAACTAACTTATGTGATTGGACTTGTGAATACATGTTCACATCTTTGAAAGTTCACAACTTGAACGTTCATATGTAGGGGACTGACTGTATTACCTTTTTTTTTTTTTTTTTAGCTGCGTTGGGTCTTCGTTGCTGCACGCGGGCTTTCTCTAGTTACAGTGAGCAGGGGCCATTCTTTGTTGCGGTGCACGGGCTTCTCATTGCAGTGGCTTCTCGTTGCGAAGCATGGGCTCTACAGGCACGGGCTTCAGTAGTTGCAGCACATGGGCTCAGTAGTTGAGGCATATGAGCCCTAGAGTGCGCAGGCTTCAGTAGTTGTGGCTCTTGGGCTCTAGAGTGCAGGCTCAGTAGTTGTGGCGCACAGACTTAGTTGCTCCATGGCATGTGGGATCTTCCCAGACCCTGGATCGAACCTGTATCCCAGGCATTGGCAGGTGGATTCTTAACCACTGCACCACCAGGGAAGTCCCTGTATTACCTTTTAAACTCTCAAATTATCATCTGGTTATTCTTTGGCATTTTCATATTTCTCTTATGACTATGTTTTCTTTTAAACCCCTTAATTTTTGTTTTTGTTTTTGTTTTGCGGTATGCGGGCCTCTCACTGTTGTGGCCTCTCCCGTTGCGGAGCACAGGCTCCAGACGCGCAGGCTCAGCAGCCATGGCTCACGGGCCCAGCCGCTCCGCGGCATGTGGGATCTTCCCGGACCGGGGCACGAACCCGTGTCTCCTGCATCGGCAGGCGGACTCTCAACCACTGCGCCACCAGGGAAGCCCTAAACCCCTTAATTTTTGACAGTAGCTGTTTTCACATTCTTATCTACTGGCTTCAGGCCATCTCTGGTTTCTGACTCTGCTCCCAGCCTGTTTTGTCTCTGCTAGTGCCTTGCAGGCTACTAACTACCAACTTGGAGTCTGTTAACTTTTGATTGGGTGCTGGACACTGGTGTTGATTCTCTCCTGACAGCAGCTAATTGACTTGCAAATCAGTTTCAGAGCCTCCTGGGCAAGTCTGAATGTGCCTTCCCTGTAGGGCCAGCCTAGTTCCGCAGGACAGGGCCTCGGCCTGGCTCTCCACGTCTCTCCACACGGGTTCGCAGGACTGGAAGGTCCTCTAGACCCACATGAGCTCAGCGATGGCAATAGCCTTGGTCGTGTGCTTTCCTTGTCCTCACGGAGTCTCCACCCTGCGAGCTCAGCAGCCGCGGGGACCCAGGCAGGACCCACAGCTCCTGGCTGCTGCGTCCATGTGGCATGTGGCAAGCCAGCCCCTCGAGCTCCCCCGGCTTCAGGCTCTGCCCCCTGCCCTGCCCTCCCTCAGTGCCCAGGCCTGCATCTCAGACAGTCGCTTTGAGGGTCCAGCACCGCTACCTCCCTTTTGGCCTGAAGCAGGAGTCGCTGGTGGAGTTTTAGCCTTGAAGTCAACATGAGGCCACTGAGCGATGAGGCAGGACGGACGTGGACCTGGGTTCCAAGGGGTAGCCCTGCTTCTCCAGGGTAAAGGAGGCGGCCGTGGGGGCAGCTTGGGCCTTGGGAAACTCAGCTCAGTGGAGCAAGAGGAAGTGCACGCCTGGGAGGGGGAGACGCAGGAGGAAATGGACGGCTGGCAGGTTGTCCTTGGGCCTTGTCCTCAATCAGGGCAGTGGGTCCTAGCGTGACACCGGGCCTTGTGCTCAGCTCTCAGTTGGGGCCAGGCCCAGCAGCTGCATTCTGGTCGTCCTTTATGTTCCCACTGCTGCCCGCCTACTTCTCTTGTTCATGGAGGTGAGTGGTGACTACTTCAAGGGTCCCACCTCCTTGGGCCACCTTCCTCACTTTTCTTTCCTTTTCTTCTCATTGTTTATATTTTTCAGTCTAAATGCTTATACTGTTTTACTTATGATTCATCCTTGGAAACGAGAAATGGCCAGAACATGTGTGGGCCCAGGTCCTGCTCCGGTAACTGGTCCTGCACCCCTCATCCCCCGAGGCCCAGGCCTCCTTCCGCCTCGAGAGTGCCGAGTCTATTTTTACATCATTCTCATCCGGGAAAGTCAATTGTGTAGCCGTTGACTCTGCTGAATCTGTAGTTTCCCTCAAAGGTTCTCCCATTTCTGCACCACATTCTGGAAGGATTTCTCAAATCAATCTTCTAAATCACTAATTCAGACTTCAGCATCATTCATTCTGCTTTTCACCTGTTAGGGTTTTAACGTTGTGCGTGTTACACATGAGGGTGTAGACGAATAGATGCCGTTTACTGATCGCGGTCCTTCAAATTAGCAGTCTTGTCTGGGTTTCTCTGGACGCCTCTGGGGTCTCGGGAGCCCCGAGTGGCCACAAAGCGAGGCTGTGCCTCAGCGAGGGTGTAGGCTGCACCAGCTACACCTGGAGAGGTTGGTGAGTAGGCCGTCTGGGGTGAACTCGGGCAGGTAGGCCCCCCAGGAAGCCCGCGGCTGCCCTGCTTTGCAGCGTTATGGTGGCCATGTTTCCCAGCAGTTTGAGTGTCAGTGGAGAGGTGGGTGCTGATGGCTTGGGCTGGTGGCTGCAGAGGACACAGCTGCCCATCAGTTGCCTGCCAGGTTTGAGTGTGGACCAGCCCTGAGGGGCGGTGTGATGGGCGAACAAGGCGGGCTGTTCCCCGCATGCCTTCCCAAGGGCCGTGGGACATAGGCAGGAGCCCCCAGGCCAGGTGCGGAGGTGTCTTCTAGCTGGAGGCTGCCATGCGCCGGGTGCTTCTCCCAGCTTTGGCCGCCGTCTCATCCGAGAATTAGGCAGTAGAGGGCTCGTCACCCATGTGGCCCCGACAGCTGCACCAGGATGGCAGGCCCTCGGGGAAGCGGCCTGTTCTCACCCTTGATCACCACTCCTGGTGGCCTTAGCTGCACAGCTGAGCCATGGAGAAAAGGGGACCCCCATGCAGCTGACCATCCCACCCCAAAGCAAAACGCATTTGTTAGGAGGTGTCAGGAGGGGCACAGGGACCGTTCCCCTTAAGCCCCTTGCTGACGCAGTGGAGGAGCTAGTGGAGCATCTGAGGTCTTGCTGGTCTGGGAGATGAGAATTGAAGGTCGGGCCCCCCCAGTGCTGTCCACGGGGAAGCTGGGCCCAGGCCACGGGACCCCCGCTGTCCCCCGCAGTGGAAGAGGGCCTGGCGGCACCACAAACCCAGACTGTCGGGAGCCAGCAGTTTTCAGGAAACTCCAGGGCGAAGCCCAGTCGGCCCGAAGCAGCTCGAGACCAGAGGCCCAGGGACCCCGACGGGCCAGGCAGGGCTGCAGGAGAGACCACCAGCCCAGGGCGGGCACATTTTGGGCACAGGGCTTTGTTAACATCCTAGACAGTGAAGAATAAGAAATAATTAGTTTGGGCCTCAGAACCAGGAAAACTGGTTTTCCAAATTAATCCAGGAAGAGCTGTGAATCCACACCATCTCCTGCCACACACTGTAAGACCCTATCGTGATCCATAAAACTGACCTATTGAAAGCCTAGCTCTTCTCTCTCCAGACCCTTTTGAGGCCGGCATCTGTGACCTCACGTTCTCCCCAGTCACTAGGATCAAGACCCAGCTTTAATTACAAATCAGAAATTGAGGAGCTGGGTGTCAGCTGAGTCTCATCCGGCCGTGGGGCCCCTGGCCTGGGTCTTTGGTCTCACCTCCTTCCTCGATGCCCCCACGTGGCTCCGACCCGTCGGCTCCTGTGCAGGGAGGCCCGCAGGGCCCCAGCAGATGCGCGTGAGTGACCTGGACAGGGACATGGCCGTTCTGCTACTCAGGGGCTGTCTGCTCATTCAGGTCTTATTTTTTGCAGAAATGTGTCCATTTGGTTGGACAGTTGAAAATCTCCTTATTTCTCTTGTCACTGTGGCGACTGTACCATTTTCATTGTGGGTTTATTTGCTGGTGGTGCTGGTCCCCATTTCCTTCTACTTTGCTGACCTGTGGCTCCTAGTGTCTTGTTTCCCCTTTTCTGAGGCACGTGCTTGAGGCAGTTTGTCTCCCTTTAGACACGTCCGCCGTGGACCCGTGTGCTCTCACCTCCCAGCACCTAACACCCCGGTCATCCCAGAGGCCCTGGTCCCTCCCAAGTCTTACCCTCCCCGCTCCCCAGCCAGGGGCAGAGCCTGGGCCAGAGCAGAGCCGGCTGGTGTGAACCTTACATCACACCTTTCATAAAAAACTAATTCGAAATGGATCCGAGACCTAAACATAATAGCCAGACCTGTAAAACTTTTAGAAGATCTTTACATCTTTGAAGGAGGAAAAGATTTCTTAGATGCGACACAGAAAGCAGAATTGTAAAGTTTTTTTAAATTGATAACTTGGACTTCCTAAAAACGTAAACTTCGCCTCTTTGAAAACTGTGTAATGAAAAGGCCGCAGCTGGCCGTCATACATCTGACGGAGGACTGGCTCCGGGTTCTGCTAGGACTTCCAGCTTAGGGAGACATGGGGGTGTCCTGGGCTGCACCCCAGAAGCCCTCGGCTCTGCCTCTTGCCCTCCCCAGCCTCCAGCCTGCCCTCCCACTGTGGTCACCTGGAATCTCCTCACCCGCGTTTGTGCAGCCCACAGGAAGCTCTGCGTGCAGCTGGCACTGGGGTCCCTGGGGCTCCACAATCAGAGGCGTCTGCCTGGGGGGCTGCTCTGTTCCACCTTTGCTCTAGGAGAGCCTGGCACCTGGTAGGGAGGGTGGGATGTGAACCCTGCAGCCTCTCCTCCCCTCAACTGAAGACCACCCACTCCCTATTCCTGCCCGCATCCTTGACAACAGGGTCAAAATCAGGCAGGAAGGTGCCATTTTCAAGTCACTAAAACAACTTACAAGCCTGTCCTAAGCACCCCCCACCCCTGTGAGGGGCATGTACCACAGGTGCCGTGGCGCTGGTCCTGGCCCCGACACCTGGGTGGACCACTGAGCAGCCAGCTGGAGTCCTGGGGTACCCAGGGCCTGTTGATTAACAGTCACGGTGACAGTTGCCACAAACACAAACTTGTCACCTCCCAGTTGTGTAACTTCAGTGGCCTCCAAGCAGGGTCAGAGGCCGGAATCACAGTGTTGACAGGTGGGGTCCTCCCCAGAGGCACTGGGTAGCGTCCGCCTCTGAGATCATTTAGGATGTAGACATTGTGGGGTTGGTCTGAGGGAGGCGGGGCAAGTGGCCTGTCGGGGGGCTTGGGGCCTGGGCCTCCTGGGCATCTGGGGGTCAGCACAGGCTGCTGGGAAGGACGGGACCCCCAGCCCCCATGCCTCTGGTGTGGACTCCATGCATCACCATGGAGCACATGAAATGCAGTGGCTGGAGGGATCTCTCCCCCCCGCAGATGGTCCTCATCATCAGTGGGAATCTGAGCTTCCTGAACTGGCTGACCATCGTGCCCAGCCTCGCCTGCTTCGATGATGCCACTCTGGGCTTCCTGTTTCCCTCGGGGCCCGGCTGCCTCAAGGACCAAGTCCTGAGGATGCAGGAGGAGGAAGCTCGAGGGGCCAGGGCCCCACGGACACACGGTGGGTGACACCTGAAGGCGGATGTGGCTGGGCAGCCCGGGTGGTCTCGAGTTGATGGCACCCAGCCCTGTGCCCACACCAGTGCCCTGGGAGACAGGGCAGCATCTCCATGCCTGGACAGGGTCACTCCTGTCTGCTTGGTATGGACAGTGTGTCCTGGTCCTCAGGAAGGGAGGCCCAGTGACCTCAGCTGGGGGGCCTAAGAGGGAGCTGCTGTGGTGGGGGCAGCAGCACCTCCCTCGGCTTCTGTGGGCCCAAGGGGCCGAACAGAGGCCAGGCCTGGGGGCAGGAGCCCACCCACTATTCCCCCTCCCGGCAGGCAGCGTGGCACGGCACACAGTCAACCTGGCGCTGGGCGTCCTGGTCGCCTGGCTCAGCGTCCCTGTGGTCCTCAACTTGCTCAGCCCCCGGCAGGTCATGAACAGCTCCTTCAACCCTCTCCGGATCGTCAACACATATGGGGCCTTTGGCAGGTACCTCGGGGCCACCATGACCCCAGGGGGGAGACGTGAGGGTGAGGCCAGCCCCGACCTGCAGCCCCCCAGCCTTGCCCTGGTCTGCTCAGGTCAGGGGTTGGGGTCAGGGTGGGGAGGTGCAGCCCTGACTGGTCTCCCCCCCACCCAGCATAACCAAGGAACGCACGGAGGTCATCCTGCAGGGCACCGCCAGCCCCAATGCCAGCGCGCCAGACGCCAAGTGGGAGGACTACGAGTTCAAGTGCAAGCCCGGTGACCTGAAGCGGCGGCCATGCCTCATCTCCCCGTACCACCACCGCCTGGACTGGCTTATGTGGTTCGCTGCCTTCCAGGTGAGGCCCTCGGTGGGGAGGCCCCGCCGACACGGCGAGGCCCGGGAATCCTGTGCTGGGGCACAGCCCGTGGGGAACCTTCCCAGGCTCCTGGCACGGCCCTTGCACGAGGATCTGTGGGTGCCCAGGGCTGGGCCTCACAGCCGGCTTCTCAGAGCGCTTCCACCAGAGGGGCCGAGGCATGTGTGGCCAACGCTGGGGCAGCCAGTGTCCACAGAGGCTGCAGCACTGTTGCCATCCCTTCTTGCCCAGGAAGATAGCCTCCGGCGGGCTCGGTCACTTGCCCGAAATCCCTGGCCCGGCAGGTGACAAAGCTGACAGGTGAACTGGGAACAGCCCCGCTCCATCCAGGTCCCTGCGGACAGCACAGTGGCGGCGGCGCCCAGGAGAGCGAGCAGGACCGGGGGCCCTGCAAGAACAGGAAGGAGGTGGTCCCAAACCAAGGAACTGCAGCATAGGCCCCAGGGCAGCGCCCCCTCAAGAGAGGCTGGCCGCCAGCCACACTGGAATCAGGTGCCCCCAGGACAACAGACTGAAGGCCGGGTGACCGTCAAGAGGGAGGGGGTGGAAAGCACACATCCACGGGGCTCTCCAAGGGCCCGGTGGCAGTGCAGGCACCCAGCTATCTGCGCCCTGTCCTCTTCTCACCCCCAGACCTACGAGCACAACGAGTGGATCATCCACCTGGCAGGCAAGCTCCTGGCCAATGACGCCCAGGCCCTATCCCTGCTGGCCCTTAACCCCTTCGCAGGCAGGGCACCGCCCAGGTAAGATTCCCCTCCCAGACAGGAACACACACCCCACCCCACCCCCGCCAACTGCAGCTGCCTTTCAGGGCTTCTCCCCAAATGCAGGGGTCTGCTCCGGGGGCTGGGCCCACCTGCTGAAAGGATGCAGGGCTTGGCCCGATTGGCTCTGAGCACTCGGCCCTCCCGGTTCCAGAGCCCCGCCATCATCTGGTCAGGGGCCTGGTTGTGCCAGGGGCTCCTTGGGGCTCTCTGGCTTCCCCTGGGTGGCCTCTCCCTCTGAGGACTCCAGGCCTGTCTTGGGGGCGGAGGCTGACTGTGCTGCCCTTGCTCTGCAGGTGGGTCCGGGGAGAGCACTACAGGTACAAGTTCAGCCGCCCTGGGGGCACACACGCCGCTGAGGGCAAGTGGTGGATCCGGAAGAGGCTCGGCCCCTACTTCCCCCCGCTCAGCTTTCAGGACCTGAAGGGTTACTTCAGGTCACGGGAGTGGCCGTACCCCAAACCCGAATAGAGGTGGCCCAGGGCTTGTGCCCCAAGAAATAAAGTGGGAAGACCGCGGGCTGGCTGCTCTGAGTGGGGTCTCCACAAGGACATCCAGGGAAGCTGACCCGGAGAGGAGGGGCTGCCAGGGTCCTGGGTGGTCGTCTGTGCTTTCCTATCTCCCCACAGTCAGTCCCTGTGGTTCCCAAGTCTCTTCACTTTGGGTTCGTCAGAGGAATCCCCAGAAAGCCCCCAGCCCCGCTCCACCCAGATCGCGCCCCTTGTCACCAGGCACCCCCCCGCCCCAGACACCAGCATCCCGATGCTGCACCCAGCTCTGGTCTGTCCCAGGACCACCTGCCCATGCGGCCAAGAAGAAAGCCTGCCTCTCCTCTCTGCTCCCCCAAGCGGGTCCCCACCACGTCCAGGAGGGTCTTGCGCGAGGAAGTAGTCAGGGCTCCCTCTCAGAACCCACATGTGCCCACATATGCTCTTCTCCACAGTGACCAGCACCCGAAGGTGTGGACAGAGGGCCTCTGTCCTCCTTGGGTGGGCCACCCCCACCAGCCCTGAGTGAGGCGCCTCCTCCCCTCCTTTGTGACCACGTTGCCCAGTCTCACACCTGGAGCCTCCTGCTCCCTGACCTAGGGTGGGAGGACGGGACAGCAGGGTGGTCAGCCCCAGCCTGGGCGCCGGGGTCCCCAGGGCAGCGATTCTGAGGCCCAGTCACTGCAGGTTGAACTGGATTAATGGTGTGTTGCTTGGCAACCCTACTGGGCTGTGGCCCAGAACCTCTACAGCCTGATGTCAGCGGTGAGTGGACACCCACCTGCCCCCCACCATCCGGGGCGCCTGCCGCGCTGTGGAGGGAATGAGGTGGTTCAGGCTAGGGGGCCAGGCTGAGGTGGGCACAAGTGTGGATCTGTGTGGAGGCCTCCCGCCTGCCTGGGGGCCTGGCCGGCCCAGGTGCCAACAAGAGAGGCTGTGTTCCTGCTCGCAGGCAAACAGGCGCCCTGTGTCTGTCGCAGGACAGACAGGGCCTCAGACAAGGAGCCTGGAGCCAGCAAGTCTGCCTGCAGCAGCCGCGTAAAAGTACCACCAGCCTGCTGGAATGGGCAGCCCTCACCGGGGGGCTGTCCTTGGGACCCTGGCAATGGGTAGGAGCACCAGGGGTGCCCCTGTGGGGCCCGGGGTGGGTAGGGGGCCTGAGGAGATGCTGTGTCTTGGCTCGGGGTGGCCCTGCAGCCCCAGAACCACAGGTGGCCTCCCTGCCAGGAGCCATGGTGGGTGCCTGCTCTGCCAACCCTTCCCACCACACTCTGGGCTCGCAGCCACCCAGGGCTCAGGCAGGGGAGGCCCCCAGCACTCCTTGGTGTGGGCTCCTCTCTGAGCCTTGGTCCAGCTGTGCCCCCCAAGGCTCCTGGGACAGCCCCCCAGACATACACAGGAGGCTGTGCTTAGACCTGTGGGCTGGGTGGGGCCGGGGCTGGAGCCGGTGGCAGGAGTGACACAGGAAGCCCTGAGCCCATCCGGGGGGCGGTGGGGGGGGGGGGCAGGAACTAAGAGGCCCCACCCCTCCTGGGACAGGGCAGCATCCTCTCACCCCGGGGGACGTCCCAGGTGATCCCTGGTCAGGGTGGGCACATGGCCCTCTAACAAACCAAAGACTCTGCCAGACCTGCACACCCTTCCAGAGGCTCTGGTCCCCCAGGGCCCACCCATCTGCCAGAAAGGGTGCCAGCCCCACCTTCAGAGCCTGTCCTGAGACCACACCCTCCCATCAAGGACAGCCAGACTGCACCTCTCCTCCACTCAGAGCCCTCCCAGGGCCCCCACCTCACTGAGCATGAACCTGGGGTCCCTGCCTATCACCTCCGCCCACTCCCCTGCATCCTCTCCATCCCGCATGCCCACCAGCCGTGTTGGGCCCCAGGGCCTTTGCACTGGTAACTCGTGGTGCTCACCTCTCCCAGGGCATCCTCTCCTGCCTCTGCTGGACTCCAGGCTGCTCCTGGTCACACACGGGTTGGCGGGGGGCTCATCCTGGCCCCCCAGTGCTGGATACACTGTTGACCTGATGAAAGAGAAAGGCCCAGTCACTTAACGTCTGCTCCACCTGATGCTGCCTCAGTCCAGCTTCAGGACAGTCAGCTGTTTCGGGGACAGGGGGCGGGGGGGGGGGGCGCGAGTGCAGGGCAGGGACACAAGGTGGGGCCTTGGCTCGCCCCTCCTGGCACCTGTGTCCCCATGAATCATCCACCTGGCAGCAGGGGATGCTTGCAGGTGAGGGTCCACCTTATTCAACAAGAGGCTCAGATGCATGTTGGAAACTGAATTTCACCTTCTAAAACCAGGAGTCAGCCTGAGGCTCCTGGGGAGGTGGCAGCAGAAGTCTTCTCAGACCACAGGAGGGGCGGCCTGCTTGCGGAAGGGGCTGCCCTGGAGAGGGGTGAGCAGGGCATGACCAGGGCACCCTGACTTCCAGAGGGACTGGGAATTTCAGATCTGTTCTTCCCACCTGCTCTCTTGAGCCGACGCCCCCTGGAAACCACTGCCTGACAAGCTGGCCCTCGCTGAGACCCCCACCCAATCTGAGGGTGTCTCCCCCTGCAGAGCACTCTGCCCCATGGCTCTCACATCTGAATGGGGTCTGTCCGGTGCTGGCAGCAACACCCAGGCCCAGCCGGGACCCCATAGGCTGCAGAGTGTGCCCAGCCCCCCACCCCCCACCCCCAGCTCTCCAACTGGAGGGCGCTGTGCTCAGCCCTCTTGCTCCAGGATGGGACGTGGGACTCAGGACTCCAGTCACAGGGCAGTGGCTGAGCTCAGGTGATCCACTGAACCTGGCTGTCGGCCCATCCAAAGCTGTGGGCTCAGCAAGGGGCCTGTCTCAGGGAGGACCCACTGTCTCCCTCTTGCTCCAGGACAGGGCGAGGGGTTCGGGTGCAGGTCCCGTCCCCACGAGGAGGGTGTGTACCAGCCTCCCTCTGTCAGAGGGCCTCTGGGCATCTTCCCCTTCACCAAGAGGTTTTCACTCAGAGGTGATCAGTGCATCTTGGGTGCCTGCTGAGGCCAAGCCCACCCTCTGTGCAGCCTAGTTCAGATCAGAGCCCTCCCATGGGGCGTCCCTGGTCAGGGTTCACAAGCCCTCCTCTCCCTGGGCTTCTGCATCTGCACGGGCATGGCCTGACACTTTGCGCTCTTAGGCCACCAGCTCTGCAGGGACAGGGTCAGCAAACTCCCAGCCTGGTGGCTTTGTGGGAGCAGGAAGATCTCCACATCAATGCGTGTTGAGTTCAAGCATGTTACCAGTTATTAGAACGGGCCCGTGAAGACGCAGAAAACCTGAGCTGTCGTGGAGCGCTTCACTGCCTTCCTCCATTGTCCCCAGCGTCCCCCACCACCTCTGGGCCCCACCGTGGAGTGAGGCTTCTCCCTCCTGATGTTCATCCAGGGCTTCTCTCTTGTCTCCTTGTCATTCTTCTCACAGCTCCAGCTTTGGCTTCTTCAGTCAACTGTCCTCTTCCACTTAATGTTTCACATACATACATTGTTATTTCCTTCCACCTTTTTCAGGTTTGCCTTCCGTCGTCTCCTCGAGTTGCAGACTTTATTTCTTTCTGTCCCCTCTTCTGATTTCTAGGAAACACAGCTAAGGACCCCACACACACAAGTGGCTGCACCCACAGGCTCTGTTGACCACTGTGGGCTTTGTGAATTCTAGAGACTGTGATGTCCTCTTAACACATCAAATAATAGAGGTGGGGATTTAAATGTTCAAACGAATGGATTTGGGAGGCAGTCTTTTACCTTGGATTTTATCACCGTGTTTGCCACTCCCAGCACCCCTCACCCCCCCCATGCCTCCAGCACCCTGGATTAATGCCCCTTTCACAAGTGAACAAATTCTGGTAGAAAGGATACCTCCAATTCTGAGACAGCTACTTGCATCCCTCTGCTGAGGGGTTCCCTAGTTCAGTTAGCATCATGACAACCTGTCCCCTGGATCCATCCCTGCCCTGTATCCCACAGCCTGAGGATACCATGGACCTTTGTCCCCAGGGATTCAGTTCCAAAGCCACTGGGTAAGGTGGAACTCACATGTCAGCAAACTGACCTTTAAAGCTCCTAAAGTAATCAGCAAAATTGACAGAACTGTAGCTTGACTGACAAAAAGAAGATACAAATAACTAAAATCAAAGTTAAGTGGGGACATTACTACCAACATTACAGACATAAAAAGGATTACAAGAGAACAGTATGAACAACTGTAGCCAACAAATCAGGTAACCTAGACAGTGGACAAATTTCTAAAGACACACAAAATGCTAGAAGTGACTCAGGAAGAAATAGGAAATTTGAAGAGATCTATAGCAAGTAAGGAGATTGAATCAGTAATCAAAACCTCCAGCAGAGAAAATTACTGCATCAGATGGCTTTGTTACTGAATTCTCCCAAGAATTAAAGAAAAATTAACACCAATCCTTCCAAAACTTTTTCCAAAGAATTAGAAAAGGAGGTAGGACTTCCCTGGTGGTGCAGTAGTTAAGAATCCACCTGCCAATGCAGGGGACACAGGTTTGAGCCCTGGTCCAGGAAGATCCACATGCCTCAGAGCAACTAAGCTTATGTGCCACAACTACTGAGCCTGTGCTTCAGAGCCCAGAAGCCACAACTACTGAAGCCCGTGCTCCGCAACAAGAGAAGCCACCGCAACGAGAAGCCCATGCACTGCAGCAAAAGATAGACCCCGCTCGCCGCAACTAGAGAAAGCCCAGGCACAGCAACGAAGACCCAACACCACCAAAATTTAATTAATTAATTAATTTTAAAAGAGGCGGGAACACTTCCTAACATCCTGTGGAGGCCAGTATGACCCCGGTAACAAGGCCAGACAAAGACACCAGTATCCTTCGTGAATAGAGATACAAAAATGCTCAACAAAATACTAGCAAAACAAACCTATCAGCATATTAAGAGGATTATATGCCATGACCAAGTGGTATTTATCCTAGGAATGCCAGAGTGGTTCAACATAAGAAAATCAATCAAAGTAATACACCACATTAACAGAATACAGGGGCAGAAAGAAAAACATGATCATCTCAACTGATGCAGAAAAATCATTTGAAAAAAATCCAACACACTTTCATGATACAAACCACTCAGGGGCTTCCCTGGTGGCGCAGTGGTTGAGGGTCCGCCTGCCGATGCAGGGGACACAGGTTCGTGCCCCGGTCCGGGAAGATCCCACATGCCGCGGAGCAGCTGGGCCCATGAGCCATGGCCACTGAGCCTGCGCATCCGGAGCCTGTGCTCCGCAACGGGAGAGGCCACAACAGTGAGAGGCCCGCGTACTGCAAAAAAAAAAAAAAAAAAGAAAACTAGGAATAGAAGGGAACTTCCTCAACGTAATAAAAGGCATGTATGAAAACTCCACAGCTAATATCATACTCAATGGTGAAAGACTGAAAACTTTCCCTCTATGACCAAGACCAAGACAAGGATGCCCCTTTTCACCACTATTCAACACTGTACTGGAGGTCTAGCCAGAGCAATTAGTCAAGAAAAATAATTAAAAGGCTTTGAATTGGAGAGGAAGAAGTAAAACTATATTAACAGATGATATAATCCTATAATATAGAAAATTCCAGCAATCCACAAAAATATTATGGGAGCTAATAAACTAATTCAGCAAAGTTGCAGGGTATAAGATCAACACACAAAAATCAGATGTGTTTCTATACCTGCAATGAACAGTCTGAAAAAGAAACTAAGGAAACAATACCACTTATAATAGCATCCAAAAGAATAAAATACCCAAGAATAAATTTAACCAAGGAGGTAAATGACTTGTACACTGAAAAGTACAAAACATTGCTGAAAGAAATCAAGGAAAACATAAATGCAGTGAAAGGCATCCATATCCATGGATTTGATGACCTAATATTGTTAAGATGACAATACTAACAAAGTGTCTACAGAGTTGAAAAAATTCCAATGGCCTTTTTTATAAAAATATAAAGACCAATCCTCGAATCCATATGGAATTGTAAGAGGCCCTAAATAATGAAAACAATCTTGAAAAAGAAGAATAAAGCTGACAAACTCACACTTCTGATTTTAAAACAGTACAAAGTAATCAAAACTGGTCATGGCACAAGGACAGACACACAGACCAACAGAATAGAATGCTGAGCCTAGAGAAAAACCCTTGTGTGTATGGCCAAACGGCCTTTGACAAGGGTGCCAAGACCATTCAATGGAAAAAGGATAGTCTTTTCAACTGATGCTGGGAAAAATGGATCTACATGCTAAAGAGTGAGCTTGGGTCCTTACCTCACACCATATTCAAAAATTAACTCAAAATGGATGAAATACCTAAATGTAAGAGCTAACACTATTACAACCCTTGAAAGAAAACATGGTTACTCTTCACGACCTTGGATTTGGCAGTGGATTCTTAGGTATGATGCCAAAAGCAAGAGCAACAATAACCCAAGATAAATTGGACTTCATCAAATTTAAAACTTTTATGCATCTAAAGACACTATCAAGATGTGGGACATATATACAATGGAATATTATTCAGCCATAAATAGAAACGAAATTGAGCTTTTGTAGTGAGGTAGGTGGACCTAGAGTCTGTCATACAGAGTAAAGTAAGTCAGAAAGAGAAAAACAAATACCGTATGCCACCAAATATATATGGAATCTTTTTTAAAAAATGGTTATGAAGAACCTAGGGGCTGGACGGGAATAAAGACACAGACCTACTAGAGAATGGACTTGAGGACACAGGGAGGGGGAAGGGTAAGCTGGGACAAAGAGAGTGGCATGGACATATATACACTACCAAATGTAAAATAGATAGCTAGTGGGAAGCAGCCTCAGCACAGGGAGATCAGCTCGGTGCTCTGTGACCACCTAGAGGGGTGGGATAGGGAGGGTGGGAGGGAAGGAGACGCAAGAGGGAAGAGATCTGGGGATATATGTATATGTATAGCTGATTTGTTATAAAGCAGAAACCAACACACCATTGTAAAGCAATTATACTCCAATAAAGATGTTTAAAAAATAAAGACACTATCAAGTTTGGGGTTAGCAGATGCAAACTATTACATATAGAATGGATAAACAATAAAGTCCTTCTGTATGGCACAGGGAACTATTTTCAATATCCTGAGATAAACCATAATGGAAAAGAATATAAAAAAAGAACATATATATGTATAAAGGAATCACTTTGCTGTACAGCAGAAACACAGCATTGTAAATCAACTATACTTCAATTAAAAAAAATAAAAACAAAGACGCCATAGAGTGAAAAGATGACCCACAGAAAGAGAGAAAATATTTTCAAGTCGTATATCTCATAAGACTCTACTATCCAGAATATATAAATAACTCTTACAACTAAGCAACAAAAAGACAAACATCCCAATTCAAAATTATTTGAATGGACATTTCTCCAAGGAAGACATACAAATGGCCAACAAGCACATGAAAAGATGCTCAAAATCCTTAACCATAGAAATGCACATGAAAATGCACACAATGAGATACCACTTCACACCCATGAGGATGGCTATGATTTTTTTTAATGGAAAAAAACAAGTGTTGGCAAGGATGTAGAAAAATTGGAAACTTCGTACATTGCAATTGGTAATGCAAAATGGTGCAGCTGCTATGGAAAAATCTAACAGTTCCTCAAAAAGTTAAACGTTGGGTCAATTACCATACGAACCAGCAATTCTACTTCTAGGTATATATCCAAAAGAACTGAAATCAGGGACTCAAACAGATACTTGTATGCCAATGTTCACAGCATCATTATCCACAATAGCCAAAAGGTGGAAACAACACAAATGTCCACCAACAGATGAATGGATAAACAAAGCATACAAGGGAACACTATTCAGCCACAAAAAGGAATAAAGTATCAGCACACACTACAGTGTGGATAAATCTTGAAAACATTATGCCCAGTAAAATAAGCCAGACACAAAAGGTCACCTGTAATATGATTCCATTTATAGAAATATCTAAAACAGGTAAATCTATAAAAATAGAGAGCTGACTAGTGGTTGCCAGAGGCTGGGGGGAGGGGAGAATGGGGAGTGACTGCTAATGGTACAGGGTTTCCTTTTGAGATGATAAAATATTTTGGAACTAGATAGAGGTGATAATTGCACAACACTGATATATTACATGCCACTGACTGTTTACTGTAAAATGGTTAATGTCAATTCCTTCTCAGTTTTTAAAAATAAGCCTTCTGAGTGTCCTGAGACCCTGCCCCAGGGGCTGGGAGACCTCACACTGCCAAGATCTAGTGAGAACAGTTGGGGTGGGGGAGGGGCGGTGAGACAGATACAGTGCTTCATCCCTTTTTTGCTAAGCGCATAGGGCTGGATTCACTTAAGGCTAAAACATGAGGCTCTGATTAGCCAGTGGGATGGAAGGTGGGCTTCCAGAGCCAGCATGTGACACATGGGCACTCTTTTAACTGATGGTCTTGGAAAGACAGTCACACATGCAACTACCAATTAGACGAGGAAAACTCGAGCAAGTGAAAGGACAGCCGCAGCTACATGATGTGGGTGATTCTTTTTTTTTTTTTTTTTTGCGGTACGCAGGCCTCTCACTGTTGTGGCCTCTCCTGTTGCGGAGCACAGGCTCTGGACGCGCAGGCTCAGCAGCCATGGCTCACGGGCCCAGCCGCTCCGCAGCACGTGGGATCTTCCCGGACCGGGGCACGAACCTGTGTCCCCTGCATCGGCAGGCGGACTCTCAACCACTGTGCCAGCAGGGAAGCCCAATGTGGGTGATTCTTAAACCTACATCTGGAGGGCTTTCTGCTGAGGCTGCCTGCCCCACCCTCACCCAGATCAGCTTCTTAGCAAGGCCCTGGGACATAGCTGGGGTCCTGACCCCTCTCCCCACAGGTGTGCGACCACCTCATCCACCAGGACTGACCTCACTGGGTGGACAGCAGCTGACCCTGCCTCTGGGCAGTGTGGCTCACTGTTCTAGGGGTCATACCTGTCTAGCTCTTCCGCATGGTCCACACTGTTATAGCTTTATCATCGATCCCGGTACCTCACGGTCTCAGCCCCCACTTCTCTTAACTGCCTTGACTATCTCTGGCCCATTGCTCACAACAAGCTGAAGTTTCTTGTTAGTTCTAATACAGGCAGACCTCATTTTATTGCACTTCACAGAAATCAGTGTTTTTTACAAATTGAAGCAACCCTGCATCAAGTCTGTGGGTGCCATTTTTCAACAGCATTTTCTAACTTCAGGTCTCTGTGTCACATTTTAGTAATTCTCTTAAAAATAATGAAAATGTTTGAAATATTGCATTTGTGATGGTGCTATGTGATCAGTGATCTTTGATGCCACTATTGTAATTGTTTTGGGCACCATGAACTGTACCCATGTAAGACCATGAACTGAATGGATAAATGTGTGTGTTCTGACTGCTCTACCAACCAGCCGTTCCCCCCATCTGTCTCCCTCTCCTCAGGCCTCCCTGTTCCCTAAGACACAGCAAGATTGAAATTAGGCCAATTAATGACCCTACAGTGGCCTCTAAGTGTTCAAGTGAAAGGAAGAGTTGCATGTCTCTCACTTTAAATCAAAAGCTGGAGATGATTAAATTTAGTGAGGAAGGCATGTCAAAAGTCAAGGTAGGCCAAAAGCCAGGCCTCTTGCACCAAACAGCCAAGCTGTGAATGCAAAGGAAAAGTTCTTGAAAGAAATTAAAAGTGCCACTCCAGTGAACACATGAATGATGAAGTGAAACAGCCTTATTGCTGATATGGAGAAAGTTTTAGTCTAGATTGAAGATCTAACTAGCCACAACATTCCCTTAAACCAAAGTCTAATTCAGAACAAGGCTAACTCTCTTTAATTCTGTGAAGGCTGAGAGAGACAAGGAAGCTGCAGAAGAAAAGCCTGAAGCTGGCAGAGGTTGGTTCGTGAGGCTGAAGGAAAGAAGCCATCTCCATAAAATAAAAGTTCAAGGTGAAGCAGCAAATGCTGATGTAGAAGCTGCAGCAAGTCATCCAGAAGATCTAGCTGAGATCATTAATGAAGGTGGCTGCACCAAACAACATATTCAATGTAGACGAGACAGCCTTCTATCAGAACAAGAGGCCATCTAGCACTTTCACAGCTAGAGAGGAGAAGTCAGTGCCTGGCTTCAAAGCATCAAAGGACAAGCTGACTCTCTTGTTAGGGGCTAATGCAGCTGGTGACTTTAAGTTGAAGCCAATGCTTATTTACCATTCTGAAAATCCTAGAGTCCTTAAGAATTATGTTAAATCTACTCTCCTATGCTCAATAAATGGAAACACAAAACCTGGATGACACATCTGTTTACAACGTGGCTTACTGAATATTATAAGCCCACTGTTGACACCTACTGCTCAGAAAAAAAAAAAGATTCAAAATATCACTACTCATTGACAATGCACCTGGTCACCCAAGAGGTCTGGTGGAGGTGTACAATGAGATTAATGCTATTTCCCTGTCTGCTAGCACAGCATCCATTCTGTAGCCCACGGATCAAAGAGTAATTTTTGATTTTGAAGCCTTATTATTTAAGAAATGCATATCATAAGGCTATGGCTGCCATAGATAGTGGTTCCTCTGATGGATCTGGGCGATGTCAACTGAAAATCTTCTGAAAAGGATTCACCGTCCTAGATGCCATTATGAACTTTTATGATTCATGGGAAGAGGTCAAATTATCAACATTAACAGGAGTTTGGAAGAAGTTGACTCAAACCTTCATGGATGACTTTGAGGGGTTCAAGACTTCAGTGGAGGAAGTAATTGCAGATGTGGTAGAAATAGCAAGAGAACTAGAATTAGAAGTGAGCCTAAAGATGTAACTGAGTTGCTTCAATCTCATGACAAAACTTTTAATGAATGAGGAGTTGCCTCTCACGGATGAGCAATAAAGTGGTTTCTTGAGATGGAATCAACTCCAGTGAAGATGCTGTGAAGACTGTTGAAATGGCAACAAAGAATTTTAAATATTACATGAACTTAGTTGATAAAGCAGCAGCAGGGTTTGAGAGGATTGACTCCAATTTTGAAAGAAGTTCTACTATGGGTACAATGCTATCAAACAGCATTGCATGCTACAGAGAAATCATTCATGAAAGGAAGAGTCAATCAATGTGTCGAACTTCATTATCTTATTTTAAGAAATTGTCACAGCCACCTCAACCTTCAGTAACCACCACCCTGATCAGTTAGCAGATACCAACATCAAGGCAGGACTCTACCAGGAAAAGACTACAACTCACTAAGGCTCAGATGATGACTAGCATTTTTAAATTAAGGTAGGTGTGTAACATTACTCTTTTAGACATAATGCTATTGTGCACTTAATAGACAACACTACAGTGTAAAGGTAACTTTTATATGCTCTGGGAAACCAAAACATCATGTGATTTGCTTTATTGTGATATTCTGGAACCAAAACCCATGGCATCTCCGAGTTGTGCCTGTAGTTTATGTGCAAATAGTGGACGGTATCGTTTCTCTTCTTCCTACCTGAGGCTCTCTGCCTTTTTGGTTTTTTGGGGGGTTTGGGGTTTTTTTTTTTTTCGGCCACACCACATGGCTTGCAGGATTTTAGTTCCCTGACCAGGGATCGAACCTGGGCCCTCAGCAGTGACAGCACGGAATCCTAACCACTGGACCACCAAGGAATTCCCTCTTTCTTGTCTTCTTGTGCTAGCTTCCAGGTTGAGGCCCACCATCTCTTACGTCGTCTTGTCTTTTTTCTAACCTAGAAGTTGTCCCTTTAAAAAATCTCACCACAGTGAGCTAGTCTACTGCAAAAACCCTTTGGCTGAAACCATGTAAAAATGCTGGGGAAAAAAATAAATTTTGTTTCTGAACTCACAAAAAATATATAATGCAGTGCAAGAAGAGAAGCTGAAAGCCAGAACAGTGTACCGCAGCCTGCAGGGAAGAGGCACCTTGTCCTGATGACATGGGGACTCCCAACAAAGACCTTTCCATAAAACTAGAACCCTTTCAGGGCCAAAACATTAGACAACAAAATCAATGAAACCCAATTTGGTTCTTTGAAAATATCAGTAAAAGGGATAAACTTCTAGCTACAATGATCAAACAAAAAGGAGACAGAACACAAATTACAACATCAAGAAGGAAAAAGGGGACATCACTACAGATCCTATAGACATTGAAAGGACAATAAGAGAATATTGTGGACATTATTCTAATAGACTTGACATCCTAGTTGAAGTGAAAAAGAATTCCATGAAATATACACATTACTAAAAGTGACTCACAAAGAAAGAGAAAACCCAAACAGCCCCATCACAATTAAAGAAATTGAATTCATAATTTAAAATCTCACAAAGAAAACTTCAGACCGAGATGGCCTGATTGGTAAGTTCTATCAACATTTAATGAAGAAATGATGTCATTCTATACAAACTTTCAGAAAATAGAGGAGGAGGAAACGCACACTACTGATCAGAATATAAAAAGGTATGGGACTTCCCTGGTGGCTCAGTGGATAAGACTCCGTGCTCCCAATGCAGGGGGGCCAGGTTCAATCCCTGGTCAGGGGGCTAGATCCCACATGCATGCTGCAACTAAGAGTTCGCATGCCACAACTAAGGAGCCAGCGAGCTGCAACTAAGGAGCCCACGTCCCACAACTAAGGAACTAGCGCAACCAAAGAAAGACAGACTATAAAAAGGTACAATCACATGAAAAACAGTTTGGCATTTTGAAAACATTAAACATGTACTACCATATGACCCAGCCATTCCTCTCCTAGGTATGAAAACACAGAGACCTTTAAGCACTGTTCTTAGCCGACTTATTCATAATAACCAAAGAGCTGGGAGCAGCCCAGGGGTCCATCAGTAGGCAAGTGGATGAACCCATTGTGTTGTAAACATGTATGTAAACATGCAAATATTTGCATGTAAACATGCAAATAATTCTTAGCAATAAACAGATCAAATTATTGCTACACATTTGAACCTCAAAAACATGCTGAGCTAACAAATCCAGGAACAAAAGAATATACACCATATGATTCCATTTATATAGGACTCTAGGGAGGAAAAAAGTCCCAGTCAATCCCTCCGCAACTCTGCCCCGGCTAACCATTGACCTGTTCTCTGTCCCTGGGAAGTGGAACAAGGGAATATCTGCGGGGGCTGGAAATGTTCCATATCTTAATTGTGTGGTAGGTACCTCAGTGTACACATTTGTCAAAAACCATCAAGCTGTACACTTAAAATAGGTGCATTTTGTTTCATGTAAAGTACGACTGACTCTCTGCATAAAGCCCTGATTTGTAGTACTTTTTAATTTCCATGATCTAGACACTCCCACCACATCACTCAGCACAGAGCTGGGAAGGGGTGTGCATGGTCAGTCTTGTGCGGCAGTACAAGCCAGCTCTGGCACAATACCACTTGTCCCTCAGTCAAGTTGGTCTTGAAAAGAAAACAAAGAAACCCTGAAATATCATTACGGCAGGCTAAAATAAATAAGACTTTCAATGCCAAGTGTTGATGAAGACACAGAGCAGTGGAAATGCTGGTAAAAGCATAGAGTGGCGATATCTATTAAAAGTTGACGCTTGGGGAAAAAAAAAAAAAAAAAAGTTGACGCTTGGGCTTCCCTGGTGGCGCAGTGGTTGAGAGTCCGCCTGCCGATGCAGGGGACATGGGTTCGTGCCCCGGTCCGGGAAGATCCCACATGCCGCGGAGCGGCTGGGCCCGTGAGCCATGGCTGCTGAGCCTGCGCGTCCGGAGCCTGTGCTCCGCAACGGGAGAGGCCACAACAGTGAGAGGCCCACGTACAGAAAAAAAAAAAAAGTTGACGCTGTACATACCCAGGACCCAGCTGCGCCATGCCTGGGGCGTCCACAACAGAAGCGTGTACTACAGGTCACAGCAGCACTGTTCACTAAAGACCAAACACCCATCAGGAGTGAAGAGGCGGACGAGGGTCGTGCACTCACACAACGGGACACTTTACCGCACTCGGATACACGCCTCGTGACTTCACTGACAATACGACGCTCACAGGCAAGCGGTGCTAAGTGCAGGGTTGTGGTCACGTTGGGGGACACCGACCTTCAGCCTCTGAACATTTTCTGAGCTCACATTTTGTGGACTTTTGTATGTGTTCCAATCCACAATTAAAACATTTTTGACAGAAAAATCTGTTTCCATCGTTGAGTGTCAGACCCTTTACACTGTATTTATTATATGAGCCCAGAGCTGGGTGTTTGTCTTTTCACAGACACACGTAAGAAGGTGCTGTGCCCACTTGACTCCGGGTGGGGTTCCTGCGCAGCTTGTCTTGCGCTGTGACTGACACACTTTCCCTTTGCTGGTTGCCCATCGTGGAAGGGCTTTCTGTTCCCTGAGTTTGTAAACCTGCTGGGTGAGACTCAAAAGACTCAGACAGCCCTCCCTCCCGCCCAGGGCAGTTTGGTTCTTTTCTAAAGTCAACGCTTGAACGCTGAGGGACCAGAGCAAGTTCACAAAGCCTCCCGAGATAGAGCTGGCGGCGCCCGGTTGGCCCACGTCTACCTGCAAGGACACCTTGCTCTGGGGCTGAAAGTCAGGAAAGCGGTGACGTGAAGCCGGCAGAACCAGATGACTCCTCTTACCTGCCTTTCCTCCTGCACGGGGTCCACGGTTCCATTTGTCCTGGGAGGGTCATCTGCGTCGCTGCCCCCGCTGGCGCTGGCTCGGTAGGGCTGCACCTGGGGCGAGGGCCTCAGCGCCAGCCAGCAGCTGCGCTCCCCGCGGGCACACATTTGCATCTCAATAACCGGGGCTGAAGCTGAAGGAGCCAGCTGTCAGAGCCTCGGGAGAAACGCGCCTTGTTCCTTTAAGGGGTGGGCTCAAGGCTCTTCATCAAGTGGCCTCCATCTCCCCGCTGGTCTTCACACTCACACAATTCTTCTAGACGAAAAAAATATGAAGCACCATTAGCGAGCGCGTTATCAGGGGCCAACTGTGTCCCCATCAATGCCCCTCAGTCCATTGTGGCCGTCGTGCAGCTGCAGGGCTGGCGCCGAGCAAGCCGCCGGCTGGGCTGTCCCTCCATCCCGTCTGACCATCCCCACTGGGCACTGAGGCCATCAAGCCCTTTCACTGTCGTGTCCAGTGGAAGTGGATGGCACGTTCAGAGCTCATGCACTGTCCTGGGGGGACCAGGCCCAGCCAACGCCCCCCAGACGATGGCTCAGCCCCAGTGGATCCCATCCTCCCCTCACCCGCCGACTGTTCTTGTCGACCCAGTGCCATGAGCCCACCCCTTGCTGACCAACGCCCCTGGCTGCCCACTGACCCAGGGTCTCGGCACACAGGTCTGCCCCAGAAGCCTTCCCTGGCCCACCCCAACGCGTCCCTCACTAGGAGTCTCGGAACAGGTGTCCCTGGGCCTGGTGTTCCATACTTCTCAGTCCCCACACAAGGGCATCACCTCCACCAGTGAGAGCCTGCAGGTCAGCGGTGGTGGGTTGAATAGTGTCCCCCAAAGTTCACATCCACCCAGAACCGCAGAACATGACCTTAGAAATAGGGTCTTTACAGATGTGATCAGTTAAGAGGAGGTGATGCTGGGTTAGGCTGGGACTAAACCAATGTCCAGCGTCCTCACACCAGGAAGAGACACAGACACAGGGGAGGCCATGTGACCACAGAGGCAGAGACAGTGATGCGGCCACAACCCAGGGATGCCAGAGCCCCCAGAAGCAGGACGAGGCGGGAAGGATCTTCCCCTGGAGCCTCGGATTTCTGGCCTCAGACCGGGAGATGGGACATTCCTTTCTTCCTAAAGCCCCCAGGTTATGCCCCTGTGCTGCGAGGACCCCCAGAGACCCACACACTGGAGGAGGAGGCAGCGCCTCTGGACTGAGGAGAGCCTCGCATGCCCAGATCTGGCTGTGCAGAGCATGGGGCCCAGGGTGGCCCCCACAGCCACCCTCCTCGATGACCTGGGGGCAGGTGGGCAACCACCTCCCGGGGTAGCAGCCCCACCCAAAAGGGTCCGGGATGCAGGGCAGTGAGACGGACAGTTCTGCTCTGGGGACTGGCTCCACCCCATCAGCTCATGCAGGGGCCCCCACGCATCTGTGCCCTTGACCCCACCTGCCCCTCTGAGCCCTTCGCACCCAGCCAGGAGCCACTGGGACCCCTCGCCCCTGCCCAGGGGGCACACTGCCCTGGATACAGGCAAATTTTGGTATGAGTCCCTAGGGGAGCGGGACACTGGGCATTCACGGGCAACACCTAGGGAGGACAGGGGCCAAATTCCTCCCTAGATGGTGAGGCAGGTGCCCAGGTGGCCATGCTGGGAGGTACCAGCAGGCCCGCAGCCCAGGGCGGGGCTCTTTGAGCTCCTCCTGCCCAACGCAGAGGGGAGGCGCTGTGGGTGGCACCCACTTTCCATCACTAGCAGCTCCAGGCAGGAATACACTGGGAACTGACATAACAGGCACCATGGAACCACAGGCCCCTTGCTGGGAGGAAGAACCATAAGGACAGGCCAGGGGGAAACAGACCAATAGGCTCCCTTCTGCTCTGAAGGGGAAGAGCCCCACCTGGGAGGGGACCCACCCCAACGCTCTGCCCTTCCCTAAGGGTGCCAACCTTGTCTGTCACCCTCCCCTGGGGTGCTGGATGGGCCAACCCCATGAGGAGCCGAGGACACGGGTCACCTGGTCCCTCATCTGTGACCCTCAGGGCCAGCTTGGGGGTTCAGAGGGAATCAGGTGCGGCCACAGGGCCTGAACAGTCTAGGCATCAACATCAACACTCCAGGTTTCCACAGGGACCGGGAGAACCAGACAGAAACAGGGCAGGCGGACCGACCGCAGGTTATTGCCAAACATCTAAGAGACATTTGGGATTTGGAATCGCAGATCAGGGCTGTGGGCGGCATCCTATTCCATAGACTTTTCTGGGGAGGAGAGACTTGCACCCTAAGAGAGAAAGAGGGGCCAGCAGAGTCGGCAAGGCCTACCTCAGATGCTGGTGGAGCCCCCGCACACGTGTGCACACAGGCAGGACCACATATGTACACGTGCAGGCACACAGGCACAGGGGTGTATCTTAAGTACACAGTTGTGTATATGACATTTCATACTAATATCACAGTTACGTAAACTGTGTGACTAGCTAGATATTTTGGAAATAGGAGTGACCACCAGACCTGACCCTCCACCCAGTGGGCCACAGCGGAGGCGGCCACGCTGGGCCTGCCTGGACTGACCTCCAAGCAGGTGGAAATAAGCTCCTGGCAAGCGCAGAACACACGGGTTCAGACGCCTCTTCCAAAGGAAGGTCCAGCATCCCGGGGGTGGGGGCACCTCGGCTGTCTGGCGCCCACACGTGCGGTCTCGCTTGCCTGTCCCCACCCCCTCCCCGAGGACACCCAGCAGCACGGCTGCTCTGAGGAGCCAAGATGGCACCAGGAGGACACCATCTGGCTGCAGGACCCCCGGCCCCCTGCCCAGAGCTGTGGCGGGTCCTGCCGGAGCCCCCAGCCCAGTCTGGGGCTGCACTGACTGACCCACCCAGGGTAGCTGTGGCAGCAATGAGCCAGGGTACGAGCCCCCAGTGCACACAGCCAACCAGCTCCTTCCACGTTTGCTGGTGTCACAGGGTCTTGGCTGGTGGGACACAGTTATCAAGGGGGTTCCCTTCTATCATCCCTGAGTGCTGGGGCAGGAATGGCTGCAAAGCCGGGGGGGGGGGCTTCCAGGTGGAGGCAGAAGCTAGAGGCCCTGACGCGGCTCTGCCCGCTGACCCCACCGAGACTCAGCACCTAATTACTCCTGCTCCCGTCCCAGGGCTGGCAGAGGATGCCCTGGAGGGGCTGCCAGCCAGGCCATGCCCTAAGGGTCAGGGGGACAGCTGCCCGGAGAGGAGGGGACGACACCTGAGACCACAGGCACCTCCTCTGCCTCAAAAAGGAAGACGCCAGCATCCCTGGACGCAGAGGCATCTGTCTTCCCTGGGTCAGGTTAGCAGGGAGATGGCAGAGCCAGGAAAACCCGGCACGCAGCCGCCTCTCAGGGTGAGAGGGGCCATGCCCCACCCGAGGCTGGGGGGACAGCTGGCCCACCACTGTTGGGGCTCAGGCACCACAGCTGCACAGGCAGCCGAACCCCACTCAGACCCAGGAAGCAGAGCGCACACTGCCCGGAACTTCTATCTGTGCCGCGCAGCTGGCAAGGGCCAGAGGCAGCTCACGGCGGGGGGGTTGGGGCTGGCATCGTCCACCCTTCGTCAGGGTGCCCACAGGTCCCTAAACACGGTGGGGCGCTGAGCCCAGGTCCCTGCAAGCAGCACAGCGTACAGCGGCCCATCCCTTCCCGGACGGGCGCCCAGGGCCAGTGCTGAGCCATCCTTACCAGCCTGCAAGGTGGGAACCCACATGCACCTCACAGCTCAGGGACAGAAGCCGAAGGGCTTTGTGGAAAGACTTGCCCACCCTGATGATCCCGCAGCCCCAGCCTCTGAGCTGAAACCGGCGAGTCTCTCGCAGCCTTCTCAGGACCAGTGGGTCCAAGCTGGGGCCAGGAAAGGAAGGCACCCCTCCATCGACAGGAGCGGGGCACACCCCACACCTGGGGCCACACCAGAGAGCAGCCCACAGGGCCGGGCAGCAGGGGAGGCTGCTGCCAGGGCCCCATCATCCTGACTTACCGGGATAGGCCCCAAATCCAATGACAGTGTCCTTACAGGAGACAGAAGAGGACAGACACAGACTGAGAAGAAGTCACGTGAAGATGGAGATGGGAGCCCCCAGAAGCTGGAAGAGGCTGGAAGGATCCTCCCATGGAGCCTCTGTCTTGGTCTGACTTCTGGCCTCCAGACTGTGAGAGGATGAGGGTCTGCTGTTCTCACCACCCAGGTTGTGGTGATCTGACCTGGCAGCCCCAGGACACTAGCACACCCACCATCCCGCTCTAGTGTGGGTGTGATGGGGGCGGCCCCCTCCCCAGGCTTCTTCCGACTTCTCTGGTCAGCCCTGGGGGCACACCCTTGGCCCTGGCTTCAATGGACACACCCAAGTCAGAAGCAGAAACACCCCTCCTTTGATAACTTAGATGAAATGGACCAATTCCCCCAAAATCACAAACAACCAAACTCACCCAAAATGTAATAGATACTGAATAGTACTATAATTGTCAAAGACGTTGAATTTTCAGTTAAAACTATGGAAGAGAAATGTCCAGACCCAGGTGGTTTTACTGGTGAATTCTACCAAACATTTAAAGAAAAAGTAACACCAATTCTACCCGATCCCTTCCAGAAAGTAGAAAAGGAGGGAACACTTCCGAGGTCAGCATTACCCAAATCAAAGCCAGAAAGGACAAACAAGAAAACCACAGACCAACATCACTCATGAAATAGAAAATGAGCCAGCAACCAAGTGGGCTCAGCTTCAAAATTTGAAAATCAAAAGACCAAATAAGAAACACCACATAATCATATCAACAGATGAAGAAAAAACATTAGACAAAATTCAATATCTATTCATGATAAACAACAACCACCACCTCTCAGCAAATCGGAACAAGAACTTCCTGAACCTGACAAAGGGCATCTACACACCCACAGCCGCCCCTCTCCCCCGTGCCCCCTCCTCAGTGGAGAAAACCATACAGCGGTCTGGCTGGGAACCGACCCCTCTGTTCTGAGGAGCTGGGCAAGAGCGGGGAGGGGGCAGACAGTCCAGAAAAGGCAGGACGGCCACCACTGTCAGATGGGAGAAGCTGGCAGACAAGCTCCATGTCCCAGCCAGAGCATCACAGAAAGGCCACCTCCCCCAGGGCAGGGGCCCCGGCCCAGGAGCCGCCCCTGTGTCCCAGGGTCTAGTGCTGAACCATGGTCAGGCCCAGGGTGGGCCTGCAGACGCCCCCGCCCCCTGGGGTCCTCAGAGGCTGGGTCTGAAGGGGCTGCACCCCTGGTGTGGTCGCCCTCAGGTCCAGGCTCAGCCCGCGTGTGCCCTCCCAGCGGCTCTCAGGTGGGAGACACTGAAGGGGCGTCAACACGTCAGCAGGACCCCTAGGGACTGTCATAGGCGACAGCTGGAGGTGAGAGGCTGGAGCTAGGCCTCGAACTTGCAGGTTCACAGCTCACAGCATCTAGGCCAGGCGGCCTCCCCACGCATCATTCCAACATGTCAATAACTTCATGGGGATTTTCATCCTCCTGAGGTGAGAGCTTGACAAGGCCTGTGTATCGGCCGCAGGGCATCCCCCAGAGCCAGCCCCTCCAAGAAGGGCCTTGACTGGCCTGTGGCTTCGGACCCTGGCCTCACTCAGACTGACGTCCAGTGCCCGCAGGCAGCGCTCAAGGACAGAGCTGGGCCGAGGGACGCCGGCCTCCCAGCTCACAGCCCAACGTAGTGTAAACATTTGGTAGAATCGCAGTGAAGCGGCCGGGGCGTTCCTCCAGGGAGGTTTTTAAACCACTAACCTAATCTATTTCTTACAGGTCTTAGCTTCTGACAGTGAGAAAAGGCAAAGGGAAAAATAACAAATAACGAAAAGCACACAGATGTGAGTCTCCTGGTCTTCCTCACACAGGAGAGAAGGAACCCGCCTCCTTCCTGGCTGTTTCCCGACCAAATGTGATTCAAACATCACCTCTCCTGATGACACCGTTCCTGACAGATGTGGCAGCGGGGACCCTTGTCTCCAGGTCTCTGTCCCGTGGAGACACCTCCAAACAGGAAAGCGGCGAATCCCCTGACGGTCCCGGGGTCAGGATTCGGCCCCTGCAGGTGACCCGGCCTGCTCGGAGTCTGCACCTGGCCCCAGCCTGACCCCACACAAACGACCGAGGAGACCCCAGACACATCCAGGCCCCCTACCTGGGCACATCCAGCTGGCAGCGACCCCTGCACGCCACGTCCAACACCTGACCCTCACCCTGCTTCTCTGCCCCCTGCCCCCTATCCCAGCCCCACTCCTTCCCCCCACAGCCCCCCTCCCCGCCGTTGCCTCCACCCCACCCAAAGCGCGCCCCCCACCTCAGCTCCACCTGCCCAGCCTGAGCCCCTCCCCCATCCACTCACAAGCCCCCACCTCCCCATGGCCCCACATACGCTGCCATCCCCGGGGGACCAGCCCGACAGCGGGTCAGCACAGCGCAAATCAACCCGGACCCCGTCCCTTGAACGTACCCACCAGCTCACTCGATTTCTCTTCCCTCATCTCTGAACGGACGCTGGAGACCTCATGCGCAATCAGCAGGAAAGCAAGCCCACCACCTGCGGACAATCATACTCAGGCCTCCGCCTCCGAACCGCTCACCTTTCTGCTCAGGGTGCACGCAGGTGGGGAGGGGGCGCAGGGTGGGGGTCCCACGGGAGAGAGGACGAGCCCCACTGACCACAGCCCAGGCCCAAGTGGGGCCCAGACCCTACTGTGACCAGGGCCCTGAATGCGGGTGGGGCCTGCCACAGGACTTGAAAAAGGTGCTGGGACTCCTGTGATTACCCTCGCCAAGGGCTTCACGCCACCCACCTGAGCCTCGTTGAGACGCCCACACACAAAGACTGCAGCCTCCACCTGTACTGCCCTAGTGGGGCTAGCTGGGCGGGGCCTCACACCCACGGACCTGAGAGATGATGGTAAACAGGTGTGGCTCAAGCCGTGGAATTGTGGAAATCTGTTACACAGCCACAGAAATCTAATTCAGTCACAAAGGAAGCATCAGCGAGTTCCATGAAGTAGAAGTGTTATAGAACTGATCATAATGCAATAAGACCACAAGTTGTTAACAGTGTCAAAAAGCAGACAGCAAAAGACTTTCATGTGGAAATTTTTTTTTAAACTATTAACTCTTGGATGAGTGGGGAAATACAACCGAAAGTATAGAATTTCTAAAAAAAATAATGACGTGAAAACACTACACATCAGAATCTATGAAATACATTTAAAGCACTAATCATAGAGCAATTCACAATATTAAACATTTTTATTTAAAAAGATGAAAACAAGTTAAATTCCCAACCCAAACAAAGCTTAGAAAAAGAACTAAGTAAATCAATAGAGAGCATAAGAGAGGATATAATAAAAATGAGAAGAGGCATTACAGGGTAAAGAACAGAAAAAACACAATTATGATTAGTAAACCAAAATCCTAATTTTTAAATTAACAGACTAGGTCATCCATTAGTTAACTTAATTGAGAAAATAGAAGAAAACCAAAAAAGAAATAATAAGAGGAGGACATCCTTGGTGGCGCAGTGGTTGAGAGTCCACCTGCCAATGCAGGGGACACAGGTTCGTGCCCCGGTCCGGGAAGATCCCACATGCCGCAGAGCGGCTGGGCCCGTGAGCCATGGCCGCTGAGCCTGCGTGTCCGGAGCCTGTGCTCCACAACGGGAGAGGCCGCAACAGTGAGAGGCCCGCGTACCGCAAAAAAAAAAAAAAAAAAAAAAAAAAAAGAATCCACCTGCCAATGCAGGGGACACAGGTTCGAGCCCTGGTCCAGGAAGATCCCACCTGCCGTGGAGCAACTAAGCCTGTGTGCCACAACTACTGAGCCTGCACTCCAGAGCCCGCAAGCCACAACTACTGAGCCCACATGCCACAATTACTGAAGCCCACGCACCTAGAGCTCATGCTCCATAGCAAGAGAAGCCACCACAATGAAAAGCCCACACACCGCAATGAAGAGTAGCCCCCGCTCACCGCAACTAGAGAAAGCCTGCACACAGCAATGAAGACCCAACGCAGCCAAAAATAAAAATAAAAATTAATTAATTAATTTTAAAAACACTGGCCCTGTTAGAGATGGAAAACTTAGACCCATTTCCATGGAAGAAATAAAGTTACCAGGAAACACTCAGCCCCCTGTCCCCCCAAAAAGGCAATAGGCACAGGTAATTTCACAGATAAATTCTACCAAATCTTTAAGGACCAGATGGTCTTTTTTTATTTTTTGGAGTACAGTTGCTTTACAATGTTGTGTTAGTTTCTGCTGTACAGCAAAGTGAATCAGCTATACATATACATATATCCCCTTTTTTGGATTTCCTTCCTATTTAGGTCACCACAGAGCAAGGGACCAGATGGTCTTAAAGCTTTACAAATTATCCCACAGCATTGAAGATGAGGGGAAAACTTTTATATTCTTTTTCTAAAGCAAGAAGAACATTGGTAACCTAACTATAATAAAGACAGTATGAAAGAAGACATTTACAAGCCAATATCACTTATGAATATTGATGCAAAAGCACCAACTAAAACATTGCCCATCAGAATACAACCCCATACAAGGAAAATAAGACAACACAGCCAAGGGGAATTTATCCCAAGACTCCAAAGTTGCTTCACTATCAGACATTCCAGACATAAAATTCACTATATTGACAGATTTCAGGAGAAAAATCATGATTCTCTCCATAGGTGCAAAAAAAGCCCTGACAAAATTTAATGCCCATTCCTGATAAAAATATAAACAGTAAGGAAAATAGATATTGATAGATACTTTCTTCACAAAACAAAATATATATACCATTTCCTAAACCCATCACCCCCCTGAACAAGAGATGCTACTGTCAGCACTGTACAGAGGCATTAGCCATTGTAATCAGACAAGAAAAATCAGTGAGGATCATAAGAACTGGAAAAGAAATGAAACTTTCTCTATTTGCAGAGGCTATGATCGTCTACCTGGAAAACCTTAGAGCAATGCTGTGCAATTAAACTTCTTGTGATGATGGAATGTTCCACATCCTCCATGTCCAAAACAGGACCCACCAGCCACATGCAGCTATTGAGCTTTGAAATAGGGCTCCTGTGACTGAGGAACCGAGTGTTTGGTTTCATTTCATTTTATGTGCGTACATACATTTATTTATTTATTTATTTATTTTATGTATTTATTTATCTTGGTTGCGTTGGGTCTTCGTTGCTGTTCGCGGGCTTCCTCTAGTTGCAGCGAGCGGGGGCTACTCTTCACTGTGGTGCGTGGGCTTCTCACTGCAGTGGTTTCTCTTGTTGTGGAGCATGGGCTCTAGGCGCGTGGGCTTCAGTAGTTGTGGCATGTGGGCTCAGTAGTTGTGGCTCACAGGCTCTAGAGCACAGGCTCAGTAGTTGTGGCGCATGGCCTTAGTTGCTCCACAGCATGTGGGATCTTCCCGGACCAGGGTTCAAACCCGTGTCCCCTGCATTGGCAGGTGGATTCTTAACCACTGTGCCACCAGGGAAGTCCCTGCACATATATTTTTATCAGCAATGGGCATTAAATTTTGTCAGGGCTTTTTTTGCACCTATGGAGAGAATCATGTGATTTTTCTCCTGAAATCTGTCTATATAGTGAATTTTATGTATAGAATTTCTGATAGTGAAGCAATTTCGGAGTCTTGGGATAAATCCCCCTTGGTTGTGGTGCTTTATTTTCCTTATATAGGGTTGTATTCTGATGGCCAATGTTTTGGTTAGTGCTTTTGCATCAGTATTCAACAGCTACAAGTGACTATCACATTGGACAGCAGGTCTGGCCATAGAGAATCAATGGGGAAAATTGACTCAAACAATAAGCGAGTTCACAAAGGCATGAAATTATCACACAGAAATCCAGAGCTTCACGTCCACACAAAATAACTCCCATCAACATCAGACACCAAGAAGATGGAACACTTTGGAATTAACCTAACAAGTGTGCAAAAGTCATTATTGGGACAATTAAAGAAATGTGAGTACAAATTGCAGATTAGAGAACACCTAGTATTGTATCGAGGTTAACATCCCGATTTTGACTTATGCTTCGGTCATAGGAGAATGAACGCCCATGTTTAGGAAACACACCCCTAGAATATTTAGGGTTGAGGGGGGCACCATTATGCAACTTAATCTCTGAAGACAAACATAGGAAACATTGACTTTTGGGTGATCTGGGAGAAAGGAATGCAGGATTCACTGACCTATTTCTGCAACTTTTCTCTAAATGTGAGATCATTTCACAATAAAAAGTTAAAGAATTGAACTATAAATGCCACGCTCTATGACCTGGCACTTCCTTGCAGGAACTTGGGTCACACTTGTGCCTGTGAGAACAGCTTCTACGAAGAGCTTCTCTGTTATGTCCATACTTTCTACTACCTTCTAACATCACTAAATTATGTGCGTCCTAACACGGCGGCTCCTTACATCCACCAAAGAAGGGCCGGGCAGATGGAGACAACCCCCCACACACAGACCACAGAAGGTGCAGAAGGGTGTGTATGTGGAGGGCTCTGTTCACACAGAATGTCCCCAGGACACCGAGAAACGCGGGGTGGCCATCTCTCGGGGAGGAACTCAGAGCACTGGGGTGGGGAAAAAATTCATGTTTCAGTACATATCCCTAAAAATTAAATATTTTAAAACTTAAATAATTTTGATACTGTCAAATACAAGATGGTACAGCCGGAACCCTGCTATGGGCTGAATTGTGTCCCCAAAAATAGATGTTGACATCCTGACCCACAACATCTCAGAATGGGACCTTGTCTGGAAACAGGGTCTTTGCAGATGTAGTTAGTTAAGATGAGGTCTTACTGGAGCAGGGCGGCCCTAATCCGCTAAGACTGGTGGCCTTCTAGGAGGAGGAGGCAAGACACAGCCGTATGAAGACGGAGACGGATGGGGGATACGTCCAAAGGCCAGGACGCCAAGGGTTGCAGGCAGCAATAGAAGCTGGAAGAGGCAGGAGAAGCCTCCCCTGGAGCCTCAGAGGGAGCGGCCTGATCTGACTTCCGGCCTCCAGACAGTTAGGGGACGCACTTCTGTGGTTTGAAGCCCCAAGCCTGTGTGTTAGGCAGCCCTGGGAAAAGTAACACAGACCCTGAAAGCAAACAGGCCTGAGCCCAAGGTGCAAACATCAGCCCATCAGCCAGCCTGCAAGCTCCGGCCCAGGAGCAAGGACACCCCCTCCCTGGTCGGTCCCTGTCACAGGATGTAGACTTGGCCCCACTGCTGTAGCCAGAAACCACCTCCGGTTTGTCAAGTCCAAACGTGGGCTCTTTCAAATGCTAATTGGGATGCATAGGGGGCCCCCCAAAGGAAAAGAAATAATGGGCAAAGCAGGGCCCTAAAGGAGATGTGAGGGGAGAGAAGGGACGGGAGGCAGACAGGAAGCAAGGACACGGCAGACGGGGGGTCTGCACACACTATGCCACGTCTGTGCGCTGCCCGAGGGGGTGGGGTCCAGACCAGAGAGCGGCGGGGACGGCGACAAAGAGCCCAGCAGAAAGTCTAGTGACGGCAGTGTCCGGCACAGGTAGGAACTCAGCCGCACCGACGTTTGCAGGGCAACCCCAGGTGACCAGCCCTGCTAAGCAGTTGTGTCCACCAAGAGAGGACTTTGTCAGCCCCGGGTGTCACTGGGGTCGTCCACTCACCGGAGGAGCCAGGCAGGGCCCCGCTTCACACGCAGATGCAGGAGCAGGTGCCGCAGCCAATACGCCTCACCCTGGTTCCACACATTAGTGTCTTAGCTGTGCCAACATGCTCACACACATACACACATGTGCACACGCACACCCCAGCTTTGAGGAGCCCTTCTGCCTCCTTATTCACTTACTCCCAGACCAGCTTTGCCCTTTCTAGATGGGTCGGAACAAGGCAGGCATCCTTACCAGGGACAGGAGCCACAGAGCAGGCGTCCACAGCCGCAGGGCTGGGAGTGGTTACGCCGGAGGACCGAGAACAGAGACAAGTGCTCTGACCAGCAGGACTGGGGTTCTGCTGTTGAGGTAGCGAGTCACTCACACACACAGGCAGAAATTCGAGGGAGGCTGTGGAGTTGGGTGGAATCGGGAGGCATATGGGTGTGAACTCAGTTTCAATCCAAGTGGCTACAGACCAAAGTGCACAAACGTGTGTGTGCACGTTCACGTGTTCCTTAGCTCCGTCCAAGAGCACCTAGAGTACTTTCCAAATCCTACCTCTCACTGAAGGCACCAGGCTCTGCAGAGTGGCCACGTCCAGGGCTGGGTGGGGACAGAAGAGCCTGAACACCTTCAGTCCAGAGAGTAAGGATAGACCCACAAAGAGGGGCTCCCACCGGCCAAGGCCCAGACTCTGGGGCAGGAGCATGAAATAGGACATTGAATGAATGAATGAATGAATGAATGGAGAGTCCAACAAGGAGCAAGACCTTTGGAGTTCTAAGGTTACAGCGGGGGAAAGAGGCATGGCGGACACGGTGCTGACGGACCATCACAGTGAACACTGCCAGAAACAAGCCACATGGAAATCACGCCCTCCCAGTCCTGCTTAGGCGAACACGTGTGAAACCCGTCCTGAAGCAACATCAGACACACCCAAACTGAGGTCCCCACGAGGCCATGGTGCCCGCTCTTCAAAAGCTGAAGGTCACCAAGTCCAGACAGAGGGGACGGAGATGTTTGCATGCTGGCCTGTCCTCCAGGCCCACCATGCATCAAGACTGACACAGGGTCCACCCAGGTGGGCTTGGGGCGTGCTGACTTGTCATAGCGTCTTCCCTTCCCAAAAGACCCTACAGCACAGATTAGCTTTTATGTTGAATTTGCTTTGGCTTTTCCCTAAGAACTTGGTGACCCTCCCTCAGCACAGAGACCTCCCAGAATCCAGGGGGCAGGACCCAGAGGGAAGACCTCAAGGACTTTTTGCTCCAGGCAAGACCTCTGCTCTCAGAGGGCGGGCGCGGGAGGTCTGCCTTCGGAGCAAGTTCTTCCCTCCCAGGGGTGCAGGCAGAGCCACAGCTCTGGGCCAGGGCCAGGGTCAGCTCTGGGTCAGGACCAGTGTCAGCTCTGGGCCAGGGCCAGGGTCAGCTCTCAGAGAGAAGGCCCTTCCTTTCTTCCCAGCCATCTGACCTACCCCAAATGGGCACCCCTCACAGTGTTTTCTAGGAAGCCATTTCTCCATCTTCTGGTCCCCTGCGGCATCGAATGGGACCCCTGAGGCACTGTCACCCTCACTATGGCCAGGGCGGGGGCGGGGGGGGGGACAAGGAACCTGGTGTGCTTTCCGGGCCGGTGACAATGAAAGCAGACCTCCCCTAAACCCAACAGCCCGCTCGGCCCCTCTGCCTGTGGGGACTCACCCCGCGTGGCCCAGGCTGGGGCTCCAGGCAGCAGCGCCAGCTGGTGGAGCCGCAGCTCCTCCTCCAGAGTGTGCCCCCCAGGCCCATCCTGCCTGCTCCCCACAGCTGCCTGGGGCAAGCTCGCTGCTTCTCTTCTCTGTGTGTATTTTCTCTGGAGCCTGACCCATGGGCTTTTCTGCATTCTCTTTGAGATAAAAATCAAAAACAAATCTTTAAAGACCATCTCCAAAAACCACAGAATGGCTGGAATTAAATAAAAATAAAGCTTGTGGTTTTCCTTTCAGGAACTTCCTGCTTATCTGAAATGCACAGAGTCAGCAGCACCTCGGAGCCCGGATGGAGGTTCCCGGGGCCTCAGCCTTGGGATGGGGTCATCCCAGCAGGTGACTGGCCACCCTGTCCCGGTGTGCATCACGGGAGGGGGACAGTGGCCAGACCTGCTGGCCTAACGCCAATATACACGTGTGTGCAGTCCACGTGGGGGCTGACGAGTGTCCCCAAATATCCACATCCACCCTGATCTGTGCCCAGACTGTTCTGTGTTCTCTTACGAGACGGTCGGACACGTGTGGGCACAGAAGAATAGCTCGGGAAGACAAAGTTTATTAGACTCAGGGGTCCTAGAGATGAGGCCACACATGCAGGGCCATGGGGAAGCACCCGAGTGGAAGCAGGAGTCAGGGGGAGGTCTAGGAGAGCCTTTACCAGTTCCGGGGGTGCTGGGGTTGTCCCCAGCTGTCTGGTCCCTCTTCCTGGGTGATTAAGGGCAAGGGGGAATGTTGGCACCGTGTGTGAGAGGTGGATAAAGAGGTGGTGTGGGGTCTGGAAGCAAAAGGTTTCTTAAGATGTCAAGACATCACAAGGTACAGAAAATGGTAAAACATGATGAATACAACCTGAATATCAGGTTATGACATTATTTGGAAACGGGGTCCTTGCAGACGTAATAAAGTGAAGGATCTTTAAGATGAGATCATCCTGGATCAGGGCGGCCCTCAATCCAACGACTGGAGTCCTGACAGAGGAGAAACCACGCAAAGATGGAGGTAGAGGCTGGAGTGACGCGGCCACAGCCCAGGGACACCTGGTGCCCCAGAGGCTGGACAAGCCCGGAAGGACCCTCCCCCTTCCAGCCCCCGAGAGCCTCCACAGGCAGCACAGCCTTGAGACACCTGAATCTCTGATTCAGGCTCCAGACTGCAAGAGAACCAGTGTTGTCTCGGGCCCCCAGTTGGTGGTGATTTGTTGTTCCCTGAATCCGCGGTCCCAGAAACATTCCAAGGGATTTCGGCATCATCTTGAAACAGCCTTGAGAAACCAATAAAACTGTCCATTAAACTTTCCTTTCAGCTGCCATGAGAGCACCTTTGGGACGACATTAAAATTTGGGGGCAGGAGGACGGAAAGGATGCTTTTTGGTGGGTGCTGTTAGTCTGCCAAAACTGGCACCACAGAAGGATAATCGGGAGGTTTTCAGCTGGAAAGCCTGTCGTTTATGACCAGGTCCTTCTGACCACGTCCCGGACCACAGGTTCCTCCCAGGCGCCAGGTAACACATACTGGGATCCGCCCACGTCTGAATACAGCATAAAAATCTCCCTTGTTGCAAGTGGAGAGCTTTCCCACACGATTAATTTAAGATGCCGGGACACACGGGGGCGAGGCATCTGAAACCTGCTCAAGATCTCTGCTGAATTCCACGTGGAATTTATGCGTATCTACGGATTGCCAGGAATAGATCTATCATACTAACGACTGCAGGCCTTAACAGCACTCACACACATCTAGTGGCAAGTAACAGAACTGCAGGAACACAGGTGAAAAGGAGAATCTGGCAGCTTTAGAAGCAGTCTTGTGCTCATCACAAAATTCCCACCTGTACTTGTCTCTCCCTACCCTGAAGATCACTCTCTTAGAATGTATATTCCACGCAGCCTTATCAGCCAGGAAGACTTTGTCATACTTTCTGATCCACGTTAGTACTGTAAAATAAAAATGAGTTTTATTTTTAGAAAATTTTCCAAATGCAAACCATAACATAAAATTTAATGTGATTTTTCTTTCAGGCCATATTGTCTCAAAATCCTGACAGAGCCTCCTAGAGGTGGGGGCCGGGTACCCATCTGAAAATCACTCTTCTGGGAAAACTGACTTAATGATCATGAAAAGATATGGACTGCTTCACACACTTGCGTGTCATCCTTGCACAGGGGCCGTGCTAATCTCTGTATCGTTCCAGTTTTAGTGCATGTGGTGCTGAAGCCAACACCATGTGGAATTTAAACCGACACTCGCATGAATAACGCCGATGTCCGCGCCCCCTGTAACCCACAACCGCCTTAGGGGGCTTCCCCAATGTGTTTCATCAGCTCCTCCAGACCAATCTAAGTCTTAGTTTTTGTGCAGAATAATCTTTCTTCCTTGTATTGATGCGGGAAGAAATAATAGTTGTTTTCACAATTCACCATCCATACACGGTAACAGAAGACAGTCGCCTATCAGAACACAGCTTTGCTAAAAGTGGCTGGTTGGGAGGCAAATTCCTAATTGTACTTGGATGGGACAGTGGGTTAACTTTGCCAAGAAGCAGAGTTTGGAAGAGAAAAGAAGATATAGACAAGGAATCAGATTAATTTCTTTTGTGCAGCAAAATATTCTATCAGCTTACGGCTATAAAGTTCTAACAACTAACAAGCTTTACTGAAGAGAAGAAAGAAACCACACACTGGCCAACATGGAGCCCAAGGCCCAAAGCTGTCTTCGACTTGAAGAGATTGGAGCAAAAGCAAAGTCACTCGTGAAACAAAAGCAGAGAGGCTCGAAGGGAGCTGCACACATCAGTATTTTCAACGAATAAACATCCGCAGGCACCTGTTTGCTGGGAACCAAGAGAGAAGAGCAAAGACTTCAGAAAAAAGCAGGGAGTGAGGCGCGGGCCATGGGGACTAAAAGTCATCTAATTTTATCTGGCTTCTTTCCAACGGTAAAATCTAATCCATCATTTTCTCTGGGTGAAAGCTCTTAATGAAAATTTAGAGAGTGCAACTGAAATTTAGAATTCTCTGGGGATTCTGCTGGGAAGATATCTAACAGCCACACAAAACTCACCGCAGCCAAACCTGTCAAGAGAACAGACCACGTGGGAAGCCATGGGGCTGTACCATGGCTCCCGGACCTCCGTGCCCCTCGCCACCACAGGAAACATCCTCCTCCTGCCGGGGAGGAGGGGGTGGCTCCTCCAAGACCCCAGCTTACAGCTCTCAGCTCGTGAAACCCTGTGGGAAGGGCCAGATGGAGAGAGGCGGCCTCTCAGCACCACACACTTGCACCCTTGACACCATCCCCTGTCCTCACTCGGACGGACGGGGAAGGAGTCTCGCTGGTCTCCCTCGTGCAACCATCACACCTGTCTAGTTCCGGACTTTTCCATCACTCAAAATGAAACCCCACACCCATTAGCAGTCACTCCCCACCCCCTCCCCCAGCCCCTGGCACCCGCTGATCTGTTTTCTGTCTCTCGATTTACCTGTTCTGGATGTTTCACACACAAGTGAACTCATGTCATGTATGTGGCCCTTTCTGTCTGGGCTCTTTCACTTAGAATAATGGTTTCAAGGTTCATCCACATTGTAGTGTGTCAGCACTTCATTCCTTTTTACAGCAGGATGATGCCCCCTTGTACGGATGACCACGTTCTGTTTATCCATCATTCGTCAATGGACACGGGCTCTTTCCACCTTACGGCTGCAGTGACTGTGCAGGAATGACCGTGGGCAGGCAGGTATGTGCTCAGGTGCCTCTTTTCAATTCTCTTGGGTGTGCACCCAGGAGTGGAGTTGCTGGGTCACCTGGTAACTCTGTGCTTAACCTTCTGAGGAACCTCCAGACTGTTTCCCACAGCGGCTACACTGTTTTACATCCCCACCAGCCATGCACGAGGGTTCCAATTTCTCCACATCTACGCCAGCGCTTGTCATTTTGCATTTTTATTATAACCACCAGAGAGGGGGCAAATGGTATCTCGTGGTGGTTCTGATTTGCATTTTGCCAAGTATCTTTTCAGGTGCTTGTTGGCCATCTATCTATCTTCTCTGGGGAAGTGCATTTGAATAGTCTTTCTCCTGTTTCCACTCGCCTTTCTGTAGCCCTGTATGTAGGAGGCTTGGGCGTGCAGGGTCCCGATGCTCACGTGAGGCTCGCAGGGTCGTCCAGCATGCCCTCCAGTACACAGGCTGTGACCTTTGGTCAATGTTTGGAAACAGGGGGAGGGGTGATCTCAGCCTTTCAATGATCTCCTGGGTGTTCCCTTGTTAAGGATCTTTGATCAAAGGACATTATCATCCAGTATATTTTATATTTTATTTTCTCCTGGGAAGAAATGGACCCCAGTTATCCCAGAGCATAAGGAATGACCCAGAGGTCAGGTTGACACCTCAAGCCGAGTAATGTAAGACAGCAGCCAGGGCTTCCACACCATTGAAACCTGAGCCCACTGCCACCTCCAATCCCGGAGAGGGTTTGAAGAACCAAAATTCAACTGAAAAAGCCAGAAAACACGTAGTGATACCAGATGTCACCATTAAGCTTACAATAGTGACAAATAATTTTTCTACCACTTCAAAGTTGTGTCACCACGTCCATTCCCTGCACCACGAGCTCAGAATCCCCTTAATTTTCTGCCTTTGATAAACAGGCAATTCGGATTTGTTTCCACAAAAGCAGAGCCCACGCAAAATTCTCAACAGATGTACTCCAAGCACACACGATGCTAGAGAGCCATGTTAAAGCATTTTGCATCTTAACTCTCTTATGTTCTGGAGTGTCTCGCCCTGAAAAACCAGCATGATTTAAGGGAGCTCCCCAAAATTCAGAAAATATGTTCTTCTGTATCTACATGAAAATACGGGTATGACCTCTCACACTTGCAACCTGAACATTAGGTTGCCAATGATAAACATTCTAAATCATCTCAGCAAACCTCCGCCCAGCACATCTGCACCTGGTTAGGGTGTGGCTTCCAGAAGGAGGGGCAGACGTCCTGCACGCAGGTTGCTCCCAGCTCCTCCTGAGGGCAGAGGTCACCAGAGCTGGCTGAGGCCCAGTGGCTCCTGTTGGCTCAGGTGATGGAGCCAATGGACTCGCTGTTCTCTCTGAGCGCCAAGGAGATGACAAGTTCAGGGTATGGTGGGAGCACACAGCAAATCCCCCTTTTGTTTCCTATGTGGGACATTTTGAACCGAATTTAAACCAAACACGGGAAAAAGCTAAAATTTTTTTCAGTTTTCTGACACGTGTAGCCCCCAAGACGATGACGCATCGCCCGCCCTGTAGAAGGCATGCCCCTCCCTTCTCTACAACCCTTGCCTGCCTTCCTGGGACCTTCTCACTCACCTTCCTGCCTGACAATGTTTTGTTTCTGATGAAAAGCCATCTTTTGTCTGCCTAGGGGATCAATCTCCATCTTCCCACTCATTCTGGTGAGTTTTTGAGCGTGATGTCACACATAAGGGGAGGAGGGGCAGTCCCGGCTCCTGCCCTCACATCCCCATGCCCCTTCCACCCGCATCGCCTCACCCCACCTCCATGTCTGGCCAAGTTACGGAGCCTCTGTGGTGAAGGAAGCTGTAGGGTAGGAAATACCTTTTCCTTTACCCTCTCACGTTCAGTAACTGACGTGTGTGGACTAAACTGACAACAGATTTAACAGAAGAAAAAAGTTCATTCGTATGCACATGGGAGCCAAGAAAAGTAGCTGGCTCAGTAAATGGTTTCAATTAGATGCTTATATACCTAATTTAATGGGGGAAAGGGAGCCGGGAGAAAAGCCTTCCTACAGGAAAAACAAGTCTCTTTAGGAAAGACAAACGAGTTTTAAGAGAACAATTGAAACATAAGAAGGTATGTGATAATGTCCCCGAGAAGGAACTTGGGATAGGATTTATTCACAGTATCCCCCCTGGAAGCAGACAGGCCCGACAATTTACGGCAGCCTTATTTCCCAGAAGTTGCTCTTATTCAGATGAGGGACGCTCCAAAAAGGCCTCTTTCTGCATCTATTGATTCTCGAATGCCTTCAGCTCAAAATAAACCTCACGCCAAGGTGCTATATTTTGGCTCGGCATATCCTGATCCCCTTCACGGCCCTTAGCCACACGTTTGCCCTGTCACCCAGCGCTGGCCAAGCCCCCGGGGTCTGCGGGACTCGCTGCTGCACAGGCTCCATCTGCTCTTCCTCCAAGACCAGGCCCAGCAGGTCTTTTAAGGGCCACTCAGTCTCCCACATGAGGGTGATTAGAACACCCAGTGGAGAAGGGACCAACAAGGGAGTGAGAGGCCCGCGCACCGCAGGAAAAGAAATCACCTTGGGGTGACACTTACACAGCACTGACCATTAGCCCCTTCCATGATTTAATTTATCTAATCCTCACACCCTGTGGGGTTAGCCCCAGTTCACAAGTGAGGAAACGAGGGCACAGAGAAGTTGAAGCCACACAGCCAGGAGGGGACAACACCAGAATGTGAACCCCAGCAGTCTGGCTCCAAAATAAGGCCCATCCCTGAAACACCAGACCATTTGTGAGCCCAGCTCCCAGGGCACAGAAGGCTCCTGGGAGCATGGTCAGCAGGGGCCATCCTGCTTTCCTTTCTCTTACCTCCCTCTGTTTCTTACACAGCGAGCTCTGAGCTCTCCAGCAGTGAAATGGGGTAGCCTGTGTCATGCACAACCAAAGCACCTCCGACCCTCACTAGGGAGGGAGAAATGAGGCGTGTGGATATTGAAATGGGAAGGTCTGGCTGTTCACCCATAGCTGAAGCAATCCAGATGAGCCCAACTCAACACCTGGTTTGCTTTTCTGAAGACAAACAACAAAAAGTTCAATTTCTGGGGGGCAGGGCTGGTTCTGTTTCTGCTTTAAATGCTAAGCAGATTCCTCGGCTGGGGAGGCCACGGGGCGAAGAGATGCACACAGGTGGAGGGTCTGGAAGAAGCCATGAGCCAACAGAAAAGAAGGGTCCGGAGACCGTCTCTCAAAGGCAGCAAGAACCTCTGCGACCACATCCTGCTGCCCAGGGTGTGGGGGGGCTGCCTCGGCGGGTCCTGCAGATGGGAAGACTGCCCATCAGCTGTGCCTGAGAGACAACAAGAAACAGAGGCTCATTAAGAACATTTATGAAAAGCCAGGAGCCTCGATCCTCGCTCAGCATCCTCACTCATTAAGGGCATGTCAGTGGAGAGTGGAGCCAAACATTCTTTTTCTAGGAAGGAAACAGGCTTTTCCACAAACCAGTTGTCACCAGGACAATGAGGGGTAAGGCCCAGACTGCCATACAGTTCCAGGCTGCTCCCACCCCAAGTGCTGGGAAGGTGACAGGGACAGTCTGGAGTGGGGCCCCCACCTCCCAATCCAGCCCAATCCACTCAGCCCAGAGTATCCACCAGCCCCTACAGTCACCACCTCGTCAGTGCACACACCCATGCTCCCCATCACCCCTCCTGCCTGCTCCCTGTGGAGCCTGGCCCTCAGCAGGAGCGGGTCACCCATGACTAACACCATCGGGGGCCTCAGAGCCTCATGGGGATCCTGAGGGGCAAAGCAGGTGAAAGCAGTGGCTCAAGGCCCTGAGGCCAGAGTGAGGCCTCCCAGAAAAGCCAAAGGGGGAGTCTGAGGAGACGACAGCCTGAACTCACAATCCCATTAGCTCACCTGAGAGCAAGCCCAGCGGGGAGACAGCAGGCTGGTTGCCCACTGGATCCAGGGAACATGGGCTGAGCTGGGAGGACATGTGCTCCCCGGACAGAGCTCAGCCACCAGGACCAAGGAGTCCCTCACCAAAGCAGAGCCTCGGCTCCCCCTGAGATGAGGCCCCAGACCGGAGGGGCTGCAGGGCTCCTCACCAGGTGCTCCCACCAGATGCTCCACCAGATGCTCAAGGGTATTGGGCCTCCATCTCCCTCAGCCCTGTTTTGCTGTTGCTGCTTCTATGACACCACGTGCTCTCCTGGCCCCGGGCTGCCGTCCCCTCAGGCTCTCGCCCCTTCCCTCTCTCTTTCTCCCTTTGAGGAGGACAGGAAGGACCCTGTTCAGTGCCTCTAGCCCCTCTCAGTCTTAGGGGAGGGAAGCAGGACATACAGAAAGGTCGTGGTCCGAGGAGCAGTCACCATCTCTCTGCCTAACCATGAGAAAAACATCTGACAAACCCCAGTTGAGGGGCACCCTACGAAATCCCTGACCAGCACACCTCAGAATGGTCAAGGCCATCAAAACTAAGCCAGAGACCCTATCCCAGAGGAGCCCAGGAGGTGTGAGGACCACACATCACGGGGGCCTAGCACAGGAAGAGAATGCTACTTAACACTGTGCTGGCGTTGGTTCATAACCGTGATGAGCGCGCCTCACAAGCGCAGAGGTTAGTGACGGGGGGTGCGCAGGGCAGGGGACACACAGGGACTCTGTCCTTCCTGCTCAGTTTTTCTGTAAACCTAAATCTGCTCTAAAAAAGTTTTAATTAAGTCTATACTTAATTTTTTTAAGTAGCAAGATGTCCCCACAATCACAGCAGCCCAGTCTCTCCATAGACCCCAAAAGGTGAAAGGACCAGGACCCTCACAATCACCCAGTCTCTGACACAGACGGTGTCCTCTGGGAATCTCAAATATCTGGGCCTCAGCAAGACCAACAGGCAGAGTAACCTTGATTACAAATCAGACTTCCACAAGCTCATTTCTCCTCATAAAACTATACTAAATATTTTATGACTGACCCTCCTTATCTTCAACAAAAGGAATCAAAAAGCAGCAAATCAATGGGGACAGAACACCAGAAAGGGCGTGAGTCAACGATACGTGGTTCACGAGGTGGGTCCAGGGTCATAGGGCTGCGAAGAACTATATGTTCTCAGCCCTGACCTCTTGAAAGGGTACAGTGGGATATTCCAGAGGCTATATACCTGACAGGCAAAGTCGGAACCGACTCAGCAGAACCAGAGCCAAGAATGCAGCTCCTTTAAGAGATCTGCTCAAACATAAAACGATGGGAAAATAATGCTGTTTTTCTTTAAAACGTGATGTTTACATGTAGTGGATTTATTAAGGAGAGTTAAGGGGTCCTGAGACCGAATTTGAAAGCTAGGTCCAGCGTTTGCAACGTAGGGAGGCGATTGCATGGGCCTGTGGCTCCACCTAGTGCCAGGCAGGGGACACGGGTGGCCCAGCCAGCCGAGGATGGAGCCGCCTGACACCACCATACAAAGTCGTGGAGATTCAGGAGGTATGTTTTTGGGATTCGGGTGAATGTAACATGAAACTCTGTCCTGGCAGGGCTGCTGGGACCCTCCTCCGAGATGCAGCTCCACAGACCTCGGCACAAGACCGGCTCAGAGCCTCCAGACACCACGGGGAGCACTCTCACCATGCCATCGACGCATTTGCCCGTTAGACATGGGCCCCCCAGAAGGTGGGACTTGGCTACCTGCACAACCCAGGCCCTGCCCAGGACCAGGCCAGGGGGCTTAAGGAGGGAGGGGCTGTGGAGGAACAAGGAGAGGCGGCCTCCAAGTTAGAACTCAGGGACTCACCAAGATAGGGTGGCAGTGGGGCCCCCTGTGGGTGTTGAGCAGCACCCCTAGCCTCCACCCCCCAGACGCCACAACTACTCCCAGTGGGAGCCGCCATCTACACCCTAGCAGACGGTGGTGGGACAAGATTGGATGTGGATCCCAGGAGACCAGCTTCACAGGTGTGCAAAAGGTCACGGCTCCTTTGCTGTGCCTTGATTCACCAAATTTTGTCTCCAACACGTCCCTCCCCCTCCCTGCAAGCCTGCTGTACTTGCTGTCCAAGCCACAGGCCACCGGGACAGCGCCCCAGGTCCTTAACTGACTCATGCTGGAATACAAGCTTTGTCCACTGTCACCTATCTGCCCAGCCTGTAAGTTTTACACAAAACTGCCTGGTGTCCACTCCATGACACACCTCAAAACGCACCTGGAACAATAATTAAGTGGCTAGCTCAGGTTTCCAGAACAGCCCTTTAGGAGGGAGGGAGGGTGTCCCTCGAAAGGGGCAACGTGGGGAGGGGAGACTTGAGAGGGAGGACCTGAGGAAGGGTCCTGAGAGGGAGGGATCTGCGAGGGGGACATGGGTGGGGGGACCTGAGAGGGAGGACCTGAGACAGGGGACCTGAGAGGGGGGGACATGGGTCAGGCAGAGGCACCCTGCCGGCTCTGTCGCCTGACTCTAACATCGCCCCTTTTTTCACGGAGTCCCGCGGCCGGTCACGCTCACCAATACCGCCGTGCGGGTGTCCGGCCCCCTCAAAGGTCACCTACCATAACTTGACAGGAGCCTGGGAAGCCAGATCAAGGGAACACCTGAGAGCCACAGACATGACAACACCGGCTCCCTCCACGCCACACTTCCGCCCTGAGGACGCCATCGCCCGGCTCCAAGATGGCTGCGCCACGCACGACGGCGTACCACAGAGGCCCCGCCCCTCAGCCGGAGGGCGGGCCCTCTGAGCGCTCCGCCCGCTCCGCGCTTCGACCCGGAAGGGATCTCCCAAGCTGGCAGCGAGCTTCCAGTGCCACAGGCAGTTGAAAAAAGGGTAGCGGCGGGGATCGTGGACCTGCCCAGGGTTTGGCTGCCTGGAACCTCCTGCAGGGCGTTCCCTCGCGGAGCCGTACAGTACTTTCTTCATGATAAACACCCCACGTTAACACCAGTAAGACCGCCGGAAACGTTTGTTTGGCTCAAGCTTTCTAGATAAATGGGCCGTCAGCCTCCGTGCTAGGAGTCCTCGTCCAGTAAGGACTTTTGATAACGACATCTGTCGCGCGGGGTTTCCTGCCGAAATCCTGGCCTTGAGTGGAAGCCCACTGACCCTGTTCTACGGTCCCGGCGGCCGAGCGGCCAGGGCCCCGCGGTGCGTGGGCTCCTCCCGAAGCCGAGTCCCAAGAGCAGATTTGTCCTGGGTGAACCCGAGCAGCGAGCCTGGCACATCCTGGGGCCGTGAGCGTGGGGAGGGCCCGGCGGGTGTGCCCTCGGTGCCGCTCCCGCCCGTCTCCACCCCGCGAGCTCCGCTGCCCAGGGCGCGCTCCTTGCGTGGACTCCCGTTGGCTTCGTCCTCTCCCGTGTCACATGACAGACGCTCCGCCCCCCCCCCTCCCCGGGAGATTTAATTCCGGGGGTAGGAGGGGTGTCTAGATCCCTGTAACTCTAGTGTCTGCCTCTGAGGCTTCAAGTTCTGCACCCCATCTCGCCAGAGCAGTCTGCACAGACTGCATCTCCAGGTGGCAGACACGGCCCAGGGGAGGGAGCCCCACGCTGGACCTGGGAGGGGTGAACGTCCACAGTCCCCATGGAGACCTCAGCCCCTGGCACAGGACGGGGGTCCTTTCTGGGAAGAGAGCTTTGTGATAGTTGAGGGTTCCCATTCAGTCACTTGCACTGTGCAGTCACCAGAGCTTCTGTAGCTTCTGATGAAATAAGCAGATGGCCAGGGATTCCAGGTGTTTGAGGGAAGTCACTAAATGAAGGACACAACACCCACAGAAGAGGGTGGGACCTGGGCAAGCCCCAGAGCCTCAGTTTCCTGCTCAGCACAGGGGCCAGTTCATCAGACTACCCTAGACGGCGAGTACTGCTGGACATTGTCCTTGCCTTGGGAGGCGGCCCCTGCCTGACAGAGGTGTCTCCTCCCTTTGCTTTTGTGGAAAACCTCTGGGCACTGAAATTGTTTCTAGGAGGCCTCTTTCATCCACTCCCACGTGGTGGTCGTATTGCTTGGGACTAGAAGCACACGTGCTGAAGGTGCAAGTCCCACTGTGCTTGGCCACTGGCCCAAGGGCAGCGGGGGGGCGGGGGAGGGTGGCTGATAGGCTGGTCTGCACCCGTTTCCTCTGTGAGGCAGCAGAGGTGAAGTGCTCCTGGAAGTGGCCCACTGCGCTGGGCCAGCCTTGCTCCACCTCGTCAGGGGGTGCATGTGTGGGGTCAGCTGTGAGACAGAGTGTGGGGGGCCCTCCACACGCCCCCAGCCCCACTCGTGTAGCTGCACGCTGCCGCTGCCCCATGCTCAGATAGAATTCTCTGCAGTGCTGCACAGACCTGGGGGGTGCAAGTCAAGAGGGAAGACTGAGAGCCACGCCCAGGCCTTTGTAAGGACGCACTGGTGGCCCGATGTGTGCGTCTGCCCTACTCACCCACCTTCGTGGTGCATGGCCCTTTGGGGGTGCAGACCGGTAGACTCACCAGCAATGCACAGGACCACTGAGTGGCATCGGCCTCATCAGGAGGGGACCCCCATGGCCTGTGGGCACTGGAGTGTTCGGTGCTTAGGTGGGTGCAGGCCCTGGGCCTGTTCCTGAGCCTCGGAGTCCCGAGATACAGACCATGTGCGTCTTCCTGTTCCACATGCTGGCAGGAGCCAGCATCACAGGAGGACTGGAGCGGGCGAGGAAGGAGATGGAGTCACCTGTGGACCGCAGAGCCGTTAGAATAAACCACTTAACCAGAGTCACTTCCCTGAGACTTTATGATTCAGAGCTTGTGCCGACTAGAGCCCATGGTTCCCTGGAATCATTTGTTGTATATTTTGCACACATGAGTCTAACAGCTTAAATTATTTTTGAAAATCGTTTTCAAACATTCAAAGATTATCCAAGAACTACCTAGTTTTTTGTGAGCTCTGTTTAACTGGGTGAAATAAAGCTTCTTTGGTATCTTCCAGTCCCCGTGTTCGCCTCTGCTGGTTTTGTTTCCAGGGACAGGAAACAAGTAGGCACATCCCCCGGGGCCACTGTCACTGTGCCTCAGGAGCGTGTCAGCCTGTTGTAAGACCAAGGGCTCCACGCCCACCCTGGGACGGAGTGCTGTCAGGCTGGGCGCCCGCCAGGCCTGGGCCTGCAGCATGGAACACTGTCTTTTAGTTTCCTCACCGGAGGCCGGTTGTATGTAGGGTCTGACCTCCCCAAGGTCTGAAGCGAAGCTGCAGACACGGGGGAGGCGGTCTCACTCAGGCCTCATCACACCTGCATGTGGGGCTGGATCTGCCCAGGCAGGGCACTCCATTGCTGGGGCACCATGTGGAAGAGAGCCCTGGTCTCAGGAGGACCCTGAGCAGGGAGCTGACAACAGCCTGGGTGGCACTGGGTCGCCAGCATGCCCAGAAGGGACCAGGTGAGAGGCCGGCCTCAGCTCTGGCCCCGTCCAGCAAGGCCACGGGTTGGAGTGGCATTGGGACAGCACCAGGCTGCAGGTCCCATCTGGTGGGGGCGTTTCCTGCCCCTGCTCCCTGAGCCCTCCTTGGGGACCCTGCCCAGAATGGGTCAGAGCACCCCATACACACCACTGTCTGATTCTTCCTGAGCACTAAACCTAGCACAAGGGGGACCCTGCCTCAGGGTCTCACTGCACCTCCCCCCATGCCCACCCTGTCCCCAGGAGCCCAGCCCACACCCCCGCCCCAGTCAGGAGCCCTGCAGGTGTGGGGCCTGGAGCAGCCGTTTCTAGGCCAGTCAGGAGCCCTGTTGGTTCTCACCAGCAGCCCAGTTAGTGGAGATAATTTCAGAAAGGCTGCTGGTCTCCCGGGATCTGCTCTGGGCAACTGTAAGGTGGCGTCAGCCGGAGCACAAGCCGTCACTGCTTCTGGAGCGTCCTCCTCCCACCGCAAATCACTGGGCCTTTGCTCATTCCAGACCCACCCGGTACCCCTGGGGTGTCTAGGGTTCACAAGTCCAGCCTCCCAGGAAAGTGAGAAATAGGAGTTGCTGGGTCCCCCAACTCTCACCAAGGACGGGAGCTTCACAGGCTCACATGAGCAGGCATGCGTCAGCTCGACCACCGCATGGAGTTTTGGCCTCTGCCACATGGGGCCACCAGGGTCAGCACAGGGACCACTTCTGAACCCTGAGGGTCCACAGGGCAGCGGGTGTGACCAGCACTCATAGACAGGAAACAGTACCTCAGAGCAGGAGTGCAGACCCTGCGCCCCACACAGCTCCCTCCTGCAGGCCAAGCTCCCGCCATCCTGATGACGTGACGATGCCCAGGTATGTTCAAGTGTCATCACTAAGGCCTGTGTGCAGCTCTAAGGCTGATTTCAGCTGTGGTTACAGTGGAGCTCTCTGATCCGCGGAGGAGAGATCAAACAGCGCCTGCAATGCAGGCCCCGGAGCAGACCACAGGGGCCATGCCCTGCCGGGTCACACCAGGGCATCTTCCAGAGGACTCTCAGGACACTGTTGTACCAGAACCTGGTCCTGGGTTCCCTGTCCTGCCCACACCCTCAAGGGAAAGGCGTGGGTGGTGGCAGGCCCTGGCTGGCCTGGGTCTCAGTCTAAATCTTGAGCCAGTTCTGGGGGCTGACTCGACACCCTGCCCCGAGCCCCCACCCCTCGTGAGCTGGGCCCACAGCCACAGGAGAGCCACAGGAGAGCCCCAGGTAGCCCAAGCAACACAGTGCATGTCCAGTCACAGGGCACCCAAGGGGCCAGGCAGGGGGGTGGAGTGAGGCCAGCATTGCCAGCCATCTGCCCTGAGGAGGATGCTGGCACCCTTGGCTCTAAGCTCCCCAACCCCCATAAATCCATAATAAAAATAATCCCTACTTTTCCTAACATGGCCCAGTTCCCGAAGTGCCTCCTGATCCGTCATCACACTGATGTGCCAGAGGGGCCAGGGAGGCGCAGCTGACCTTGTTTTATGCGGTCACAACGGGGAGGGCCCAGGAGCCCAAGGCAGGCAGGGAACACCCCCTACCCTGTCCTGCCTTCTGAGTGGGCGCAGAGTCAGCCAGGGGAGGCTGCAGGAGCACCTGCCGGGGGTCTGGCCCCGGCTGCCCTGGGGAGCTGTGGGGTCTGGCCTCTGAAGGGATTGGTTGGTGAGCTGGGCCCTGCCACCCACCATAGCTGCCCAGTCTGCCTGCCTCTGGCCTGGGAATGCAGGGCAGGGGCCGGAGCAGGAAGCAACTCCACCCAGGCCCAGGTGGCCTGGCCAGAACAGGCTCACACTGTGGTGGGTCAGCTCTGGGCCTATCAGTGGACACTGCTGAAGCCCCAGGGGGATGTAGCATCTTGACCCCATCCTTGCTATTCCCACCTGGCGTGGTGGCTCCAGCCCATGAGAGGCAGCAGCGGCTGAGATACAACCTAACAGCTGATAGTCTTTGGGGCTGCACAACGTGACAGCCCAGCCCATCCAGCCCAGTGGGAGGACACGTCACCCAGGGCCAGAGCTGACCCCACACTGCTCCCGGATGCATCTGCCACCCCCAGCTGGTGCCCCAGCAATGGAGTGCCCTGCCTGGGGCTAGCAGAGTGTGCCTGATGAAGCCAGATTCCCAGGGGCAACCCAGCCCTGAGGAAGGAGGGCAGAGAGTGGGGGCGGTGCTAGGGCCTGGCCCAGGTGGCAGGAGTGGGCGGGGCACCTGCCTGGGCTCTGCCTGCCTGTGTGCCCGGCTCACTCGTCCATCATTTCGCCCTCGCCATCACTTGGCCCTTGTCATCTTTGCCCTAGCGGTCACCGTCCAAGGTAGGTCTGGTGAACTGGCTCCTTGCGCTGAGCAGGAAACCGAGGCCTGGGGCTCTGGGGCTTGCCCAGGTCCCATTGGGCTGACCTGGACCACCCTAACCCCCGAGGCACCCTTGCCTGTCCGTCTGCGGGCGAGGGCAGCCGCCCTGCGTGTCGCAAAGGGCCGGCCTGACCGGTGGAGAGGACCCCTCCGTCCGCGGGCTGGCTGCGTGGGGAGCCGCGTCCGTGCGCCGTGCGCGCCGCCCGCAGTGCCCGCCGAGCCAGCGCCGTGCGCCGAAGCCGGGGGCGCGCAGGGCGGGCGGCGGCGGCTGCGGCTGCGGCGGCTGCGCGCAGGTAAGGCTGGCGGAGACGGGGGAGGGGGCTGCGGACCGGGCTGCCACCGCCCCCAGCCTGGGAAGCCCCCGCCCACGTGACTCTCTGAGAACCTGAGCCGCCGGGTGGGGTGCTGGAACTCGGGGTCTCTAGGAGGGAGCCCCTGCTCGCCCCCCTGGCTGCCCCTGAAAAGTCCCCCTACTCCCCCGGCTCTCACCCTCGCTCCTGGCTGACCCTCCCAGGAGCTCCCTCCACGGCCTGAGGCAGGCGAGGTCACACTCCTGGCAGGACCTGCCCACACTTCCCAGGTCAAGGAAGTCGGTTCTCTGGCTCCCAGCCTCAGTGATGCGGGCAGGGGATGGAGGACAGCAAGGGGCTCCCTGGACCCCTTGAGTGGGCTGCAGCAAGGGAGACAGGAGCGACCTGCCCTCCCTTGGCCGCAGCTGGCCGGGTTTCCTGAGAGGTCTGAACCTGTGGCTGTGACAGGCGGGCCCACCCTCAGAGACGGGGCCACAGGCTTGTAGGCAGGTCAGAGGAGACATTGGGCAGTGGGAGGCTGCAGGGGTTCCAAGTCTTGGACCAGCTGCTCAGCCTGGGACCCCAAAATCCCCAGCATTTGCCCCCAGCCCCCTGGCCAGAGATGCAAATAGCAGCCCCACTCTCCTGGCCCTGGATTAACCTGCCCTCGGGGTGGGCTTTGCCCATGCAAAGCAGGGGGAGGCGCGTGTGGGTATGGGTATGGGTGTGTGCGTCAGGGTCCCACCCCTGACACGATAGGTTTCTGCTACCGGGAGTGGAAAGTGGGTCTTGCAGGTGGAGGGTCAGGGGACCTGTCCTGTTCTGCTATCCCCCAGCACCGGGACATTACCCCACCTTCTCCAACCCACAGGCCCAGCCTTGGTGAGGCTTTGCTGGTGGGTAGGGGTGGAAAGTTTTCTCTGCAGTTAATTAGCCCCATGGGAGGTAGGGGGCAGGCACACAGGGCCTCATTAGTGGGGCCTCAGCTCCAGCCCTGTACCCTGGTGAGTAGCATGGGCTGTGGGGGCCTCCCTAGGCAGTGAGCTGGTGTCAGTGTGATAGGGTGGGGGCTCCCTCCCTCCCTTTGTTGGGGGGGTGGGAAGGGGCTCACCAGTGGGGATGGAGCATCTGGAGGGTGATCGTAGGCTGGCAGCCCCCTGGCTCTGTTGATTCCTCCCATACCTTCTAGCCCCAGGCTGGCCACTTCCGAAGCCCCGGATGCCATGGAGGAGTGGGACGTGCCCCAGATGAAGAAAGAGGTGGAGAGCCTCAAGTACCAGCTGGCCTTCAAGAGGGAGATGTCATCCAAGACTATCCCTGAGTGAGTCCCCAGGACCCCATGGAGCCCCGGCCACACCCCACCCAAGGCCAGCCATGATCTGCGTCTGTTTCCCTGCTCTGTGCTCATTTGTATGAGCCAAGACCACACCCCCACACACTGCCATCAGGCAGCACTTGAGGGACGGCAGGTGCCCTCGTGCTCACCCTACCCTCCCCACCCACAGGCTCCTCAAGTGGATTGAGGACGGGATCCCCAAGGACCCCTTCCTGAACCCCGACCTGATGAAGAACAACCCGTGGGTGGAGAAGGGCAAGTGTGCCATCCTGTGAGGCCCCCACACCCCAGACTCACGCCTCCCTGTGAAGAGAACGACTCTGTAAAAGTGTGACTTTTATAAAGAGTTTTCAAGCATGTACATGCTTTTGTACATTTTCTAGGAGAGAGAAAGCAACACCCAGGCACCCAGTGTGTATCTGGGGACATCTCGTGTGGCTCCAGGGTGTCCGGTGTGGATCCAGGGTGTCTGGCACAACCCCAGAGTGTCCGGCATGGACAGGGGGGTCTGGCACGGCCCCCACAGTGTCCAGCATAGATCCTGGGGACGTCAAGTGTGGGTCAGAGTATCTAGCACAGTCAAGATGGCAGCATGGATCCTGGGGGCTTGGTGTGGCCCAGGCTACAGCAGGTCCCTGATGTACAGGCTGCGCCGCACGGCGTTGGAGACGCCCTCCTTGAAGCGGAACCAGACGTCGCTCCTGCCCACCGCGGTGCCCATGCGCTGCTCGGCCGTGTCAGTCTCAGGGGCTGCGTGCTCTGCAGGGGCCACACAGTCTTTCCTCCACCCGACCCTGACCCCAGTCCCTCAACCGCCCCCACCTCCCCACACACCTGTGCTCGGGGCTGCCGCTCTCTTGACAACCACACGACCGAAGAAGTCCCTCTCGGGCTAAAGGAGATAGGCCAGTCAGGTTCACGGGGGCTGACCCACAGCAGACAGTCCCCTACCTGGTGGGAGGGCCCAGAGGCCATCTCCCAGGGAGGAGGGGTCTCGTGGCACCTCTGGGCAATGGCCCCCTACCCTCACCCCAGCGCGGACCCTCTCTGCAAGTGTTCCCTCCACCCTTCACCACCCTCACAGTCGCCTGCTCCCTGCCAAGGTCAGGTCCAGGGTGGGAGGTGCCAGCATCCTGCCCAGATGAGAAACTGAAGCCAGGTGGAACCATCATGCTGAACAGCAGGGAGCTGGACCTCCAGGACTTAGAACCATAGCACTCCAAGGTCACCCACCCAGGCCCACGTGGCCCCACCCTCTGGCCACCTAGCCCCGCCCCCCCATTAGGGTTAGGGTTACCACACCTGCTCCTCCAGGGCAGCTCTCTTCAGGATGCACTCCAGCCGCTGCTCGTGGCTGCATGGGGCAGATGGCTGCGCCCCTTTCTCCCCAGTGCCCCCCAGGGGACCCCCGTCCACCTACAGGAAGTCACGTACAGTGAGAGCTGATTGGGCAGGATCATACCAGGGACGGTGTCCACTCTGAGGGCCCTGCTCTGCTCAGAGCCCGGGGTGGGCTCACCTGGGGGCCGACCCTAGCCCGGGCCAAGGCCTCCACCCGCCGCATCTTCTCCACTTCAATCTCACGGGCAATGAGCTGCTTGGCCTGGTAGGTGAGGGGCTTGCGGGTGGGCAGCTCGGGAAAGCGGCAGACATCCTCCACGTTCCTGCTCTCGGGGTGAGCAGGGCAGGGCAGGACACCAGGGCACTCAGTCAGCAGAGACGGGGCAGGAGCTACTCACTAGCACCGACCCCAACTGCTGGAATGCGACAATGCAGGACCGGGTCCAGTCCTGTCCCTGCCGCACCCAGCTCTGTGGCAGCAGGGGTGTTATCCACTCTGAGCCTCTGTTTCCCCAGCTGTATGTGGGCTTGAAGAGGGCTGCAAGGGAGGAACTGACACAACGTGGCATGGCCTGGATTCAGGCCTGGGGCTGGGTGCTTGGGAACCAGCATCATTACTGCCTCAAGGATCTGCATCTGGACACCACTGCTGCCGGTCCTCCATCCCCACGACCCTCTCAGGACAGAGAAACGGGGCCCTGGGGAGCTCAAGGGCCCTCTGGGGGTAGCTCCTGGGGGCACTGAGAGGCTCTGCAGTAAACCTCAGGTCCCAGGGCTGTGCCCACCCCCCAGTCACATCTAGGCAAGGAATGAGCTAGGACTGACTCTCCCACCCTCCAATGGGGAAACAGACTCACACCTCCAAAGCCATGCATTTAGACTCGCGCCGAGCAATCACCATGGCACTTGGAGCCCAGCCCCCCAGCCTCCTGCCCCCAGGCACCCCCACCCCAGGTGCTGCACAGACTCACGGCTCCAGCCTGTAGACATACTGCCCATCGGGCGTGCGCTCCTGGCAGTAGGTGAGGCTATAGGCGAGCATGGTGCCCACGAGGCTGGCCAGCTGCTGTTTCTCTCGGGCGCTGTACAGCTGTGTGCTCACCTGTGGGATGGTGGGCAGCAGGCAGGGGTGCTAAGCGTGGCCAGGGGCCTGCCCCCACCAGGAGCCACAGCCCTTCCAGGCAAGGCACTCACAGGGCGCAGCTTGGGTGCGAGGATGTCCAGGAGCAGGCAGAGGGTGTCCAGGATGAGCGCCTGCGGTGCAGCCCGGCTGCGGGTGGCTGGCGTGATGCCCGACACCAGCGTCTGCATCAGGTTGTGTGTCCGGCTCATCCGATTCTGGGCCTGGGGTGGAGGGCAGACGAGGACCAAGTCACCCAGGGCCCCGGTGTTAGACCCTGGGTGTGGGCAGGGTGTGGGGCGCACCTCCTGCTGGCTGCTGGGAAAGGTGATCCTCGGCACGTGGCTGGAGGCAAAGAGCAGGTGGAACGCCGGGGGCAGGAAGGGCAGGTAGCGCAGCAGCTGGAAGCTCTGGCCGTGGTGGGCGGCCCGGCTCAGCAGGTCGTCGAAGGCCAGCCAGTCAAGTGCTATGCACACGGCTGCCAAGCTGGAGTCCCGCAGCCTCAGCCGCAAGAAGTTGTCGAATAGGCCCTGCGGGCAGGTGGACGGGCCAGTTCCCTGAGCCCCTCCAGCCTCATGCCCCCCCAGCCCACAGCACAAGCACCACCCAGTGGGACCCTTCCCCTCCCACCTGCTTGCAAGGCCCAGGGTCTCAGGCACAGCTGCAGACACCAGCAAGTAGCCACAGGGCCCTGGGGACGGGGGTGGCCAGGAAGGCCCACCCTGCCACCCCAACTCTGGTTTGACCAAGACCCTGAGACATGTGAGAAAGAAGCCCCCAAGCCCTCCCTAAAGGAAGTTGTGTTCACCAGAATCAAGGACACAGAGCCCCCACTCTTGTTCCATGTGGGAATCCCTCACCTCCAGCCACCACACTGCCCTCCACACTGTGGATTTCCAGATTTGCAAGGATCCCCAGCTGCTAATCCAAAGCTGCTTAGCCAGGGAGGCAACTTACACCAGGCTTCCCAGGGGATGGGGGGCATCCACCACCTGCTCTCCACCCCACGTGCACCCACATCCCTGTTCCCACAGCTCACATCCAGAATCCAGCTACTGCCGGGGCCCTTCAGATAGTTCCCCAAGAGCAGCCAGAGTGACTCCATCATACGACCCCACGCTGGCCATCCCCCTCCTGCCAGGGTCAGTCCTTCCTCCCAGCCTGTCCCTGCTCCCACCCCTTCTCAGAAGCCTCCCGATGCCCCGTGTCCACTCCCCGCCCTCCCACCCGCCTGTTTCTCCTCGGGCTCAATACCATCTGAAGCGTGTCCCACTCACTGTCTGGGGATGAGAAACAATGCCAGATGCTGGCCTTCTGCCCCTCAGCCCCCCGCAAAGGTTTGAGGTAGAGCATGGTTACCTGGACCACCTTTTCGTGCTCACCCGCAGAAGCGGCCACATGCAAGATGTGGTAGAACCGCTGAGAGGCCGCGGTCAGGGGCACCTTGGTAGCGAGGGGCCCTGAACCCACGTGTCCATCACTGAGCAGGAGTGTGTGGGTGGGCAGGGTCGGGTCCTGACCCACGCGGTGCCTGCAGAGAGGGCCCTGAGGCTGGAGTGGAGCCCCCGCCCCATCACCCTGGACCCAGCCCTGCCCACCCTTTCCCTCCCGGTGGCACCAGCTTGTATACATTTACGACACCCTGAGGTCCCCGAGAAGAGACAGTGAGGGAGGCCGAGGCAGAGCCAAGCAGCCCCCAGGGCCGTGCAGCCTCACACCCCGTCAGCAAAAGCAGAGCTGGCTGGCATCCCAGACTGGGGCTGGCCTACCTACCTCCGGGCCTGGGGCAGCTGGAAGACCTCCTGCCACACGGAGAAGAGCCCCTTGCGCTGGTCCTTGAGGCCAATGCGTGTGGTCTGCACAGCCTGAACGCTCAGCTCCCGCTGGCCCCGCCCATGCAGGAACTGGACATGGGGTGGGGGGTGGGGCGGTGAGGGTGGCTGACCCCCACTCGTGTAGAAACTAGACACGGTGGTGGTGCGGGGATGGGGGAGTGCTGGCTGCTGGCTGCCCCTGCCCCACCCCCGCCACGGCCACCTGCCCACCTGTAGGGCATTGATGCAGGCGCGGATGTCGTTGTCTGTCTTCTCGCAGAGGGCCGCCAGCGCGCCAGGGTCAGGCCGCATGCCCCGCCGCAGGGAGATCTGCAGGGAAGTGAGAGGGTGAGTGTCCCCCCGACCCCCACCCTAAAGCCACCTCCTCCCTAGAAACAGGGGTCAGCTTCTGTCCTATGGGGAGCAAAGGCCAAAAATCCCTGAGGGAGGACCTCGGTCGTTGCTTGGAACCACCCACCACCAGAGACCAAACTGTCCCAGCACCTCCACCCCATATCCTGGGACCAGCTGGGAGGCTGGGGGCCTGACGGCAGAGGGAGGGCAGCCCTCACGGACCTCCTGGAGCCGCTGTGTGAGCCTGGAGGGCAGCGTGGGCGGGAAGTGGAGCAGGAGTGCCTGCTGCTTCAGCTGCCGAAGGGAGGGCACGAACCTGTGGGATGAGCGGTTTGCACAGCGAGCCCACCTGGCCAGGGCCGCCAGGGTGCGTGCCACAGCCCAGCAGGCGTGGGGCACGCCCACCCAGCGGAGACCACGCCCCGCCCCGCCCCGCCCCGCCCCGCTCACTGGTCATTGCAGATGCAGATGATGGGCCTCATCAGGATGCCCCCTCCCGCCCGGCGCCGCCGCCCCCCGCCCGTGGGCACAGCGGGGCCCCCTGGCTCTGCCTCCTGTCGGCCCTGGCGGTCCAAGACGCTCAGGAGAACATTGATGGCGGCCTGGGGGGACATGCAGACGGAGGTGAGTCACAGCCCCCACTGCCTGCCCACCCGGCCGCAGCACACCCAGGAGGCCCACCGTGGGGGCCCCGTCGATCTCATCGATAACCAGGCAGTTGGGCCTCCCACCAGTGCCCAACACCGACTCCATCTGCGTGGCTGCCTCGATGCGCGTTCGGAAGGCCTCAGGGCTGCGGTCATCACTGGAACCAAGAGGCCAGGGAGGGGCTGTCAGGGCAGCCATGGCCTCAGCCAGGGCAGCAGCCAGTGTCCCCAGCAGGACAATTTCCCAGGGCAGAGCCACCACGTGTACAACTCACAGATACTACACAAGGCCACCCCATGACACTGCGGCCAAATCCCAGTAAGCCCTGAGGATGGACTATTCCACAGCCCACCACCCCCAGGCTTTCAGGGTTGTATCCCAGGCTCGACCAGACACATCAGGACAAAAGGAGACCTGGCCCTCCCCCAACTCACCTCGCGTTCATTTCCACCACAGAGTACCCAGCGTGCCGCGCAATCACATGGGCCAGGGTAGTCTTGCCCAGCCCTGGGGGCCCACACAGCAGCGCCACCTGCAGCCGAGGCAGGAGAAAACGTGCTGTAACCCACACCACCTCACGGACTCTGGGAGACCCTGGCCCAACCGCCAGAGACTGAAAATCCTATCCCATGAAGCTCAGTGCTAAGAGATGTTCTCCTGCCCTGCCCCAGTCACCAAAGGAGAACAAGCCCCTGCCTACTGGTCGTGCAGAGCGAGAATAAAGCCTTGCCTGAAGTGAGTGACATTTGTACCTGACAAAGACACAGCTGTTACTGACGTGACTAACACCCAGAACCCACCCACAGTCCAGCATAATCACTGTGGGGAGGTGCAAGGCCCTGCAAGGAGTGCTAGTCTTATCTAAGTCATTAGAAGAAAGGACTCAAATCCCAGCTCACGTTGCTGACACTCCTCACCTAGACTCTGACATCATTCCACCTACACCCTTGGGGGCAGTAAATGTGCCTCATGGCCCCTAGAGGCTGCAAAGGTGCCAGCCATCCAGAGAACAGCCCACAGCCAGGTGGGCTCACCTTCTGCCGGGGCCGCCCGCTTGGATCCAGCTCAGCCTCCAGCATCTCCTCTAGCACCTGTCCGTGGCTTTTCCACTTGCTGGAGGCTGTGGCCTCCTTGCCACCAAGGGCCGGTTCCACACTGGGTCTGGGCTTCCGGGTGGGCCGCTCTCGGCCAAATACCACCAAGTCCCACAGCTTCAGCCACTTGAGGAGGCAGCGGTTGGTGAACTGCAAGAAGAGAGGCCCGGCCTGGGGGGGCGGCCACCAGCACCAAGGACTCCTAGTGCCTGCCCCTCATGTCACCCTACTGTCATGAGCCCAAAGACACACACAGTGATGCTGAGGCTGAATGACAAGTGATGACCGGTGAAAGGCTCTGTACTGGCCTCAGTTTCCCCACCTACAATTCAACGAGGCTGGTCAAATCCCTTCTCCAAATCCTGACACCTCTGTGGGCTGGCAAAATGAAGACCTGCTAGGCCCTAAGTACTTTTCTCTCGGCAACAAAGAAGCCAGTCACACTTCACTTAAGCAAAAACAGGACCTCACATCGTCACTGAGCAGCTCCGTATAGCGTTGCGGTGCGAACTCATCCACCCAGAGGCAATGCTGGGAAGCATCTTGGCTGTCAGCCGGCTCCTCCTCAGAGGCCCCCGAGGGCTGGGGCCCCTCCTCCACCTCCTCTGACCTAAGACTGGAGAGCATTGTGCCCTGAGCCACTGGGCCTTAACCCCATGCAGGGATCACATCCCCCAGAATACATGCTGGTGGTCAGCAGTCCAAGGACCGGTGAGGACCTCAGAGGTGGAGGGGCCCACTGTGTCACCTGCACAGTGTGTCCGAGAGCCGCTGGGCCTCTTCCAGCAGTCGCTGGCGCCGCTGTGCAGACAATGGGGTTGGAATCAGGATGGCTCAGCCAGCCAGTCACCCCTGAGCTACCTCTCCCTTCCCAGCAAACCCCAGCAGACCCTACCTCGCTGTCGATCTTCTCCTTCAGGGAGGCAAAGGACACACCCAGCAGGTCCAGCTGGCCACGGCCACGCCACCGGATGTCAAGAAGAGGGCTCTGCAGGGAAGGGAGAGCATCAGTCACCCTCCTCTAGGTTATGGGATTTCTACAACCCTCCTCCCAACAGTGCTCAGGGACCTAGATGGCATTTCCTAGCATCTAGGCCACAAGGAGCCCCTTCTCACCAGGGACCCCAAGGGATCATTGGAATGGCAGCAGATCTAAGGTGGAGAAGAGAAAAGAAGTAAAGAGGAAGAGGAGAAGAAAAAAGAAAAGAAAGAGGAGGAAAGTGAAGGAGAAAGATGGCTCTCCCGAGTGGAAGACTAGAGGCCAGATGGACCTCTAGAGGGGTTCCCAGGGTCAGGGTAGGGGATGTGATGTCCAGGCCCCCGCTCATGTCTGCACAGCACCCACCTGGACCCCAGTGCCCACTGGGTCAGCCCGAAGCACTAGAAAGGCCCGGTCGCCGCCCGTGGAGGTCACATTGATGTAGTCCTCCAAGACAGGGGGCCGCCTCAGGACAGGATTGCGGGCGGCTGGCGAGGCCTTAGTGAGACCCACATCAGCCCCGGTGTCCAAGGGCCTGGGAAGGGACCATGACCATCTTGGGGATTCCTGGGGAAGGGACTTGGATCCACTGCTGGCTACCCAGCCCTCCCACAGGCCCCCAATCCCCAGCCTTCAAGACGTGGTTGAAGAAACCAGATCCTTCCAAGATACTGAGATACCTGTACCCCAAGCTACACACCCCTTGCCCCATAGTTCAGCAGGGACCTCAGGACTCGGTGGGGGGGTGATGTCCTGAGTCGGGGAGTCAGGAGGCAGCGGCTCTTCCATCTCATCAGATCTGAAGTTCAGTCTCCTGGCAGCCTCCAGCCTGGACCGTTTGACTTTGGGGGCTGGGGAGACACATGGAAGGAACAGAGGTCCTTCTCCAGCCTCGAACCCCACCCCTATGCTCTGGGCCCCCGGAAAACATACTAGGGGGCAGGGGTCTGTCCCCGTGGATGTCAGCGGCCAGCTGCCTCTTCCTGGCACCGCCCTTGCTGTTCCTTGGAGGTCCGCCTGGAGAGCAGTGAGTGGCAGCGTTCCCTCCAGCAATGGTCTCCTCGAACGTCAGGCGGGGCCGGCCCACGGTGGGCCAGGGGTCTCTGGAAGGTGACATGGCGGTTGTCCCTGCGGAGAGAAAACTCACAGCAGTCATGGAGAGCAGCTCGTCTGCACACAGTCACAGCCCCCGAGGTCGGCGGCGCTGCAGGGCCCTGCTCTCTCTCAGGTTGTTGCTGCCTCCCGGCCTTCGCGCCTCCCCTCCGAGCAGCCCTCCTGGAATCCCCGGGTGGGCCAGACCCCTGTCGAGCTACGGGGGACGAGGCCACGGCAGTGCCCACGCCTACCTTCCAGCTCGGCCAGCACCTCGAGCTCGGCCGCGAACTGGCTGTGGAAGTCATCCTCGACGCCGTACAGCTCCCGCTCGTAGTCCTCCATGGCCGCCCGCCGCCGGCTGCGAACCTCCCGCGCCCAGCGCGCAGCTCCTGCCCAAAGCGACCCGGCGCCGCCAATCAACGGCCGGCGTATCCGGACGCTCGCCATTGGTCAGCGGGAGGGGCGGGGCGTGGGCGGGGCTGCGCGCGCAGGCTGGGCGGGGCCGAGTCCGTACGTTGGAGCTGGAGCGGCGGGATCCGGGCGCTCTCCATTTGTCAGCACGGCCGCCCGTCTGCGCCGTGGGCGGGACGTGGGCGGGACGTGGGCGGGACTGAGCGCCCAGGCTGGGCCCGGCGAGGCGCACCTCTGTGGTCCAAGTGACTGCTCCGGGGCTGCTGGGCCACGAGGCAGGGAGACGCGAGGGCAGGAGCCAGGGCCGGGCAGCAGCATCGGGGGCCCAGACGGCGCAGCTCAGCTGCAGGTCGATCTCGGAATGGGCAGGGGCGCGGGAAGTGTTCGCAGTGGAGTCCGCCGGGCACCTCTCCGCCTGTGCCCATCAGACGCGGGAGGCGAGGGTTCCTCGGAGGGGAGGCAGGGCAGGGCACGTCTATGTGGGAGAGGGAGAGCCCCATCCCCTGCCCTGCACCGCACTCCACTCAGGAAAAGGCCCCTATCGCGCGTCCGTGGCCCGTCCGGGAAGGGTCCGTGGGAGCAGGCTGGAGGGCAAGACTGCTTCTCCCCAGGCCCAGGTCTGGCAGGACTGCCCCACAGCCAGAGCCTAGGGCAACACTAGCTCCCCTGATATTGGCCAGACCCCTGCTACTTGACACCCTGCTACTTGACTCAGAGGTGGGAGTGCAGGCACACAGTAGGTCTGCAAGCTTGCCTGACACAGCCTCGGTGGCTTCAGACCCAGGGCCCTGGGGAGCAGGGGTGTCCACGCCAGGTGGGCAGGGCCCTGATGTGGGCTGGGCACCCCATGACCCCGCTCCATGTACTTGCCCTGCATTGCAGCCACCATGGAGCCAGGCAGCGTGGAGAACCTGTGTGTTGTGTACCGGAGCCGTGACTTCCTGGTGGTGAACAAGCACTGGGATGTGCGCATCGACAGCAAGTCCTGGTGGGAGACGCTGACCCTCCAGAAGCAGCTGCGGCACCGCTTCCCAGAGCTGGCCGACCCTGACACCTGCTACGGGTTCAGGTACCCACAGCAGCCTCCGTCGGTGGGAAGCGGCCCACAGCCCAGCCACCACTGATCCTCTGCCCCATGCCAGGTTCTGCCACCAACTGGACTTCTCCACCAGCGGGGCACTCTGTGTGGCCCTGAACAAGGCAGCCGCAGGCAGTGCCTACAGGTGCTTCAAGGACCGGAGAGTCACCAAGGCTTATCTGGCTCTGGTAAGGCCCAGCTGGTCCTTGGAGCAGGAGACTCCAACTCTCAATCCACTTTGATAGCCTCTGGCTGTCAGATGGGTTTCCCAGCAGTGGTGGGTGACCCCGTGAGCAGCGTGTGACCCCCTTCCTGGCAGGTGCGGGGGCACGTCCAGGAGAGCCGAATGACCATCAGCTATGCTATTGGCAAGAACAGCACAGAAGGCCGGACCCACACCATGTGCATTGAGGGCACACAGGGTACGGAGGGCAGGGGGTGGGGGCCAGGGGCACAGTCGTCCAGTGGGGACCCTGGGTAGGCTGGGGCAACCCGGGCAGGCGACCTGAGATTGGGGTGGACTCAGCCATGGAGCTGGCCCAGCCAATTCTCTGGGCTTTCCTTGCTCCCTTCAGGCTGTGAGAACCCAAAACCAAGCCTCACTGAGCTGGTGGTCCTGGAACACGGACTGTATGCAGGTGATCCTGTCTCCAAAGTGCTGCTGCAGCCTCTCACGGGTGTGTCCAGGGCGCGTGTGCCCAGGTCTCCTTGCTATCTGCTGATGGTGTCCTGCCTTGGGCATCTCCTGGCACAGGGCACCGAAGTGTCCCTATCACACAGGAAAGGAACCTGCCCAGGGTCTCCCAGCATTGCTGGCCAGGCTGACTCCTCCCCCACACTCAGCCTCACAGGCTGCAGCCTCTTGCCCTGTACAAGGTCGTTCTGGCCTGGGTTCTCTAGTTGATCGAGCATCGCCCTGGCCTCACCAGGGGCAACCCCAGAAGTCGCTTCCGTTCTGAGTTCTGACGTCTTCGTGGCATGAAACAGGGAGGTCTGCTGCCCCCAGGGGTTGTGTGAGGCTTCAAGGACAGTGCTGGGCATGACGTGAATGGGTAGGGGGTGGGCACGGGGTGGCGCCCCCGCCTGACTGGCCCCCTCTCCTCCCCAAAGGACGGACGCACCAGCTGCGCGTGCACTGCAGCACCCTGGGCCACCCCATCGTGGGGGACCAGACCTATGGCCAGGCCTCGAACCAGGAGGACCAGCCCTTCCGCATGATGCTCCACGCCTTCTACCTGCGCATCCCCACATGCACCGAGTGCGTGGAGGCCTGCACGCCCGACCCCTTCGTGCCCACCCTCGATGCCTGCTGGAGCCCCCACACCCTGGTGCAGCCACTGGACGAGCTCGTCCAGGTCCTGCGGGCTGCCCCAGACCCTGACCCCACAGAAGGGGGCCCCAGGCCCTGCAGCCCCTCCACGCCCCTGCCCGGGCCAGGCCGGCCCCCACCGCCCCCTGCCAAGCTCCCTGAGACAGAAGCACAGCGGGCCTCCTGCCTGAAGTGGCTGTCGGAGTGGACGCTGGAGCCGGACAACTGAGAGCATCGTGCTGGGGTGGGGATGGCAGGCTGGGACTCCAAGGGCTGGGGGCTGCAGGTCAGAGTCCTGGACACATCCCTGCAATGGCCAGGCCTGGAGCGGGGCCGGCAGGGCCAGCAGGGGGAGCCAGGCAGCTGCAATTCCAGAGGATTAAGCTCTTGGGCTGTGGGACCCACATGGGCCTCCCTCCCAACACCCCAACACCCACAAACTGCCCCAGAGCACCTCCCTGGTTCTAGAGCCTCAACCCCAGGAACTTATTTGTAGACTTGATCGGGGTCACCCTGGAAGAGGCAGAGCCAGGACCTGGGCCACCCTCAAGGTGGGCTCCTCCTGGGCCCCCAGACAACACCCCAGAGCACCGTGCTCCACGCTGCTTTGCTCGGACCCTCTGTGGCCATCACCCCAGCCTGGCTGGGTTCTCCATCTGCAGACCTCAACCCTCCTTGCTAGGCCCGTCTGACCTTGTGCCTTTGCTTCTGCTAGACTCTGCCCCCTCCACCTGCATCCTGAGTGTCTCACGTGGAGGTGGGTGTGGGCCACACGCCTCAGCCCCCACCTCACGTGCCATCCCTCCAGGCCTGCCCTGAGCGCTGCTCCATGGGGTCTTCCGGGCCCCTAATTGCGGCTGCTGCCTCCATCACCTGCCTGGCAATTTCCAGGCAGGACCTCAGCCTGGGAGCAAGGGCAGCCCGCCAGCCCCCGCCTCCTCCATCCCCACAACACGGCCACGCCTCCCCAGCCATAGCTGAACTCTGAGAACTGGGAATAAACGCTCAATGACTGACCCTGCAAGTGACCATGAATGTGCCTGATGTGGGGATTTCAGGGGGGCTCAGACCCCCACCCCATCCCTTCACTGGACAGACCTTTGCCCTAGACCCCAACAGGAGCCAGGACGGACCTTATAATCCTAGCTGCTGACCTGCCCACCCCCCATACAGTGAACACCCTGCAGCCCTGGTGTGGGGGCTGGGCTCTGAGTAGGGGACAGAGCTGGGTCAGCTGCATCCCTGGAGGACCCCAAGACCCACAGCCAAAACCATCAGAGCATCCACCTGGTCCCACCAGGGTTCTCCGTAGAGCTGCTGCCCTCACAGTGCAAACCTTGGGGCCCTCCAACACCTCAGAATGCCACGGGAGGGCTGGCGCCTAGGTCTCCAGCCAGTTTGAGGTCACACACCATGTCCCTGTGCCCAACTAGGCCAGGCCCCTCCTCTTGGCCGGCCAAGGCAGACAAGCCCTATTGTGGGGCTCCTGGGCTCACCCCACCTGTAACCACAGCAAGCTTTCAGCCCGGGTGGAGCCAGAGGCAGCCCCCCCACCCCACCCCCACCCCGCATGGGGCCTCTGCAGAGACCCAGGTCCCAGCCTCTGCTCCCCCGTCTCCTCATCTGTAACAGGATCGGAGGGACCCACGGGGCAGCAGCCCGGACAGATGGATGGCTACTGTGATGTGCCCAGCACAACCCTTTCTCGTCAGATGGGGGCGGGGTGGGAGAGCATCACCTTCCTGGCACTCCCAGCACCTCACCTCCTTGCTGAGGACTGCCCCACCTCTCACCCCACCACGCTCTGCTCCACCTCCTTCCCACTACCTTCACCCTCTGCCCTCCTCTCCCCGCCACCATCTGCCCCCCCACACCCTAATGCCCTCCTCTGCCATCAACTCTTACCTGTTTCGCCCCCTTCTCAGCATTTCACCACTGTGTCCTCCTTAGGTCCCTGCGGAGCATCAGCCCCTCACCCCCAGCGTGGCCCGGCCCACAGACCCTGCTCAGTGAGTGTGTATAGAGAATGAAAGAATGGTCCCCAAAGGACTCAGGGCCGTGAGCCCACTTTGTGCAGGCTTCCCACCTCTCCCCACGCCCGCTCCTCACGGCCCCACTCCCTACACCTCTGGGCGGTGCTCAGCCACTGTCATGCCTGCTGTTGCCACACGGGGTCACTGCTGACCCCGGCCCCTCATAGCCCTGTCCTCTTGAGACTGCGGTGACCTTTGGAAGTTCCATTTCCCATGGACACACCCAGGTGCTTCCCAACTGCTGGCACCTGCCAGAGGGTCTGGACCTACAGGGGCTGTGGCCAAGCCAGGACCACCCTGACAGCCCTTCCTTCCAGGTGCCCCCAGGGGCCCCTCCCCACCCAGCTCAGGCAGGGATACCCCACAACACCCCAAAGGGTGGCCAGGTCTTCCTCCCTGTGCCCCAGCGACTGGCCACGTGTTGGGGCCCTCCCTGGGGCACAGGTCCTGAACTCTGGAGGGCGTTTCTCATGCCAGGACAGAGAGAATCATTTTTCTTCAGCTGGCTGGCATCATTGCTGTCCCCCCGCTCAGGTCCCAGGAAGCTGCTGGTGAGGCCAGGGAGCCAAGGGTCACCCCCATCCCCACCCTTCTGTAGCCAGGAGTCTCGGCTGGGCCAGGACCCAGCCTCCAGGGCCCCCACCCCCGACCCCAGCCACAGGGACAGGAGCACACAGCTGCCGCCACCACGTGGCCCTGGGGCTCCAGCCCCTGCTTACTGCCAAATGGCCTGAGGAGGTCAGCCAGGTTGGGGCCTTGGGACGACCCTGACTGATGGTCTGCAGGGTAGGACCAGTTGGCTGAGGAGGGGCCTAGGAGAGAGCGGAGGGCAGGCGTGACCTGCCGCAGAGCACTGACCTGGGTATGACAGCCTGGCTCAGGGCCCATGGGCTGAGGCTGCAGAGCAAGCGACAAGACAGACAGGAAGAGGGGTAGACTGGACAGACAGACAGGCAGCCACGGAGGGAGGGAAGGCAGGATGGAAGGGCAACAGGGGCCCATGGGTAGGAACTGGCCTGGGGATGTTCCATGTATATTTCCCCTCTCCCCACAGCCTGGCTCCTCCCCCTGAAGAGCCCTGTCAGCCCCTCTGAGAACCCCCAGGACCACAGATCCCGATCTTGCTCCCTACAGGTATGCTGCCTCTCCCGTTGGCCCCAGGACATGGGGTCCACCCAGTCCATCTACCCCCCACAGCCTACTGTGGGGCAGCCCGTGAGCGGTCATGCTCCAGGGGGCACAATGTCGGCAGGTCAGGAGCACACCCAAGTGCCCAACCCTGCCCCTGCTCACTCTGTGTGGACAGGGACAAGCCGTCAGCCAGCGTGGGCCTCAGTCTCCTCGTGTGTACGGTGAGCATTGTGCCATGCTGCTGGCGGGGGCCGGATTCCAAGAGCAGTACGGGACAGAGCTGGGGATGGGTGTGACTCTCTACAGCCCAGCACTTGCTCTGTTGCTGTGGTCATTTGTCCACCCGGGGCCTTGGGCTTCCCTAGAGGCCAAACCCAAAAGGGGCAGCCAGCAACTGGCCTCCTGCACTCACTGGCCTATGGGGAGTGTCCTTCAGCCAGGCCCGGACCCTGGGGTGGGTGGAGACCCCACCACCAAGTGACATCCCACCCCCACAGACCCCTCAGCACCCAGAGCTCCAGCAAGCCCTCAGCCAAAACTGACTGCTCCAGAGCTGACCAGCCAGCCTCAGGGGGTCAGTGCTAGAGCCCAGGGTGAGCCTGCCCACCTCCAGTGGGACCTGCTCCCTGGACCCCGCCCCCCTCCAGACCCTGGGGGTCACTGGCCTCACTGCCAGATGGAGCTGAGCTGGTCCTCCTGGTGGCCAAGGGGCCCTTGGAAGCCCATCCTGGGCCAGCTGGACGGGGAGTCACTGGACAGTTTTCAGGGGAGAGGGGCTGTCACCACAAGCTCTGGGTGCCCTCCAGCTCTAGATGCTGCAGCTGGACTCCCATGGGGCCTATCCAGGGGCCGGGGAGCGATCCTCAGCTGGTCCCTCCAGCTGTCGGTCCCCCAGGGTCAGCACCTCTGCTTGTCTGCGGGGTTGGCTCAATGGGCATGTGTGGCCCTTGATGCAGGTGGTAGTTGTTCAGTGGCTGAACCCATGTCATGGGGGCTCAAGGCCCCAGAGCCCTCTTGGCCCTGCCAAGCAGGGGCAGATGTGGTGAAAGCTGGGGCCAAGGGCCAGCCTGGGGCACCCAGCCTGCCCCACCTCAGCTGGGGAAGAAGTGTCTGTGGGCACCTTCATTCCCAACCCTCCCGCAGCCACACCTCCTGCTCTGCCTTGGAGACCTGCCCTGTGGAGCCGTCCCTGTCCTGGGCCCCAGGGTGCTGGGCACCAGGGCCACATGTGTGGCAGGCACAGCTCTCCCATTGAGGCTGCCTGCACACCTCCCTGCCCCACAGTGCACACACGTGTGGACATGCATAGCCGGCTCTGCTCCAGTATCCACAGTACAGTAACACGCCACATGTCACTCAACCCAGGCCCCACAGTGGGGCCACGTGTGCCTAAGATCCCTGCAGGGGACACATGAACCACATGCACCACGTGTGCACATAGATGTATGTGCTCCTCGGTGCACATGGATGTGCATGTGTGCTCACACACGGATGCCAGCACACATGTCAAGTGCAGGTGTACACGTGTACAAACGCAGGTGCGACCCTCAGGGCAAGGTCATGGCTGAGCCAGGCCCCCCAGGGGAGGGGTGTGTGCTGGGCAGCCGCCAACTGGGAGCTAAGCCTCCCGCTCCTGTGAGGCTGGGGAGCAGGTGCCCACTGCTCTTGGGGCCTCCAGGGGCTGACAAGGCTGCATCACCTGGTATAGCCCCAGCCCCTCCCCTACACGTCTGCCTGGCAGGCATCACTGCAGGAGTGGGTGGCTGGCAGGGCAGGGTGCTGAGCGAGCCATGGAGGTGAGCGGAGACCGTGGTGCCCCCACCCTGCACCATCCCTGTGCCCCGAAGCTCAGTTGCAGGGGCTGACACACAGCGGGGTGGGACCACTGGTGTCTGGAGCTCCTGGCGCCACGTCTACAATATCCCCGCTTCTGATATCTGCTGCCTGGACCTGGAGCAGCCTCCTTCTAGGACAGACAGAGTTCTTGGTGCTCAGGTGAGGGGCGGGGGTGGGACGGGAGCCATGACCAACTGGACGCACAGGGCCCCAGCTGTGAGTCTGGCCTCTGTGTGGCCCTGGGCAGGTAGCTGAGCCCCTCTGAGCCTCCGTCTTGGCCCCCACTTGGGGCGGTTACCTCCCCATCTTCCTCCTGCGCCATGCAGAGTCCAGAGGCCCACAGGTGCCCCAAGCCAGCAGCCTGTGCAAGGCCATGGTCCAGGAGCCAGCAGTGTGGACCAGGCTCCCTGGCGCAACCCCTCCCCAGGCCTCAGTTTCGGTCTCCACCATGGCCAGAGCTGCCAGCAGGCTGCAGCATGGGCTGTGCCCGGGGCCAGGTCTCACTGGGCATCCGAGGCCCTGAGAAGGGAAGGGGGCTGCCTGGGCCGCCTGGTGTGGGGGTGAAGCTGGGGCTGCACCAGGGCAGGTTGGGGGCCAGCAGGCCTCTCACCCCAGCTGCTGCAGGGACTCACTGGGACCGCTGCTCACCCCCACCTCCGAGCTGTTGAGAGAGCTGTCCACTGGAGACACAGCAGCCCAGCTGCAGATCCCCTGAGCCCTGACCTGTGATAAGAAAGCCGGGATTTGGCCTGGCTCCCCCTCTGCTGCTCCCTTTTGTTCCAGAGACACATTGCTTGTGGGTTGTGCCCTCCTGAAAGACGAAGAGACACGGCTGCAGCCCAAGGTTCGGGGTCACCTGCCCTGCATGGCACCTGTCCTGTGTGATCCTGGGTGGTGACCTCCCCTCTGTACCCTGCCCCGGCCTCACCACCTCCTGTCTCCTCTCCAGCTTGACCCAGACCCGCTGCCTGTGACCCCGGTGCCTTCCTGCCAGGATGACCAGTGGGCACCACACAGCCATGGGCCCCAGAGCAGGTGAGATGACTCTCCCTCCCCCTCTTGGGGGGCAGCTCCCATGGCCGGCTCCTCGGGGTGGCAGGATCACCCTCTTTCCTCCTGAGCCTCTACTGGGGGTCCGGGAAGGGAAAGGGGTGGCACAGATGGGGCACTGCGGGTGGGGGTCCTGTTGGGGACAAGGCAGGGACAAAGCGGGCCATGGCTAGAAGGGACTGAGCAACCGGGGAGCAGGAGAAGGTGGTAGCTGACCCCTGTCCCTCTGCTCGGGGGTTTCAGGGCTCAGACTGTGAAGACAGAGCCACAGGGGGTGGAGGGAGAAGGTGCACACACGTGGACACTGGTAGGCATGCATACAGGCCATCACATAGGTGTGTACATGCTTCCAGACACACAGTCACATGCCACCAGCTACACATCGTCACAGAATGTATACACTGCCACACCAGCAGGCACACAGGTCTACTGTGTGGTCACGCATGCCACCCCACACATGTGCACCCCACCATACTTGTGTATACACCACCAACACTGTACATACCATTAGGGGCGCAGGCATACAGCATCAGACAGTCGTGTATACAGGCAGACACACTGCCACACATGTTCACCTGGTCACACGGCACGCTCAGACCCAGGCTGGCACACAGGTGACCAGCACCGTGGAGCTCCCAAGGACTCCGTATTGGGGCTGTCACAGGCCCACCCGGGACACAGGGAGCCCTGGGGAGACCGACCCTGGACGCTCCCACACAGACGCTTATGGCCTGTTCTGCTCCAAGTGCCCTGGTGAGCCCAGGCCTCGCCTTCCTGGTGTCGCTCACTGCCCACTGCTGTCATCCCCAGGCCGAGGGTGCCACCCAGGGAGGGCTGGATGTCAGCAGGGCCAACCTGTGGGCCAGGTGAGTGCAGGTTCGGAGTCACAATCAAGTTTCCCCAGCAGATTCCGTGGCAGGCCTGGGTGGGGGTGAGAAGGAGGGACCATCTCCAGGGTCTGCATTTGACGGCCCAGGCATGGCCAGGGCAGGACTGACTCCCGGCTCCTATATGGGGGGCCTGGCCCTGCCTGCCCAGGTCACTCGCTGGAGATGGCTCAGGGCAGCTGGTGTCCTTCATCAGAGTCACACCCACATGGCTGGGACAGGACCCCAGGCCATCGCGGCTGGCTGGGGCCCGGGTCCCCCACCTCGGCCCGGCAGACAATCACTTTTTTTTTTTCTGGGGGGTGCCGCGTCATGCGGCATGTGGGATCTTAGTTCCCCGACCAGGGATCAAACCCACACCCCTTGCACTGGAAGCACGGAGTCTTAACCACTGGACTGCCAGGGAAGTCCCGACAATCACTTCTTGTCCTGAGGCCTCTCAGCTTTCTTCTTTCCGCCCCAAGTTTTGCTGCCCTCTCAGGTCCCAAACTGAGACTCTGTCCTGGTGGGGGTTGGAGGCCACTGATCTGCCATCAATCAACTGATCAGTCAGTTGACTGATCCGGCAGGGCTGGAGGCCAAGCTGGACCAGCCGGGCCCAGGCTAAGGTCTCATGAGACCTGACCCTCCCCTGTGCACGGATCTTACTAGATTCACATCACGAGGAAGGCCTGGCTGCAGTCACCCAACAGGTGCCCTTCAAAACCTCAGCCATCGCTGGGACCTCAGTGCCCCAAGCTCTGGAACTGGGCCTCAACCAGACCCTGAGTCTGGACAGGGGCCACTTTTAAGCCCTGCTCATAGCTCAGAGTCCAGCACCAACAGGGCGCCCTCGGGGGAAATGTGTGGTATGCATATGCTGACAGCCAGAGCCTTGCTGTCCACACCTCCTGGGTCTCTCACCCCGACCCTGTGTTGAGGAGTCTGACCTCCACCCCAAATGCTGCAGTCTGGGGCCCCTACTCCCTCTGCCCCTCACTGTCTATCTCCTTTCTGCCCAGTGCCAACACCTCCCTCCTGCAAGGCTTCTGGTGCCAGCCGGCCAGTCAGCTAGCCCGGGACCAGCTTGCCGCTCTGATCAGGAGGATGGAGACGCACCTTGTCCTCCTCGGAGCCTGGCAGGTCAGCGGCGGCCCCTGCCGAGACTGCCTGGGTGTCAAGGGCAAGGGCAGACTCCCTGGAGAAGGGCCCCGGGGACAGGCAGGAAGGGAGGCATCCCTGGCAGAGGACCCAGGCAGCAAGGGCCAGGAATGTGGTGCCAGGACACGGAGTAGCTCTCCTGAGCACAAGGGCCCTGTGCTGGAGAGCTGCACGATTGTCTCTAGCTGACACAAGATGCGCCCCTCAGGTCACCCAGCAGACAGGAAGTTAGCCTCTGAGGTGGGCTTTTCCCTCCCCTGGATGATGTTCCAGTGTGGCCCACTTTGGACTGTTTCCAGGACTTCTCACCAATCACCCACAGACTCCTGCCTCTTGTTCTTGGTTTGGTGAGGGCTTGCCTACCTGGCCTCCATCTGGCACCTGTGGCAGGTCCTCCGGGCTCCCCGAGGGCGAGGAATCTTCCAGCCTGCTGGCCCCTCCTCCACCTGGGCTGTGAGAGGGGCCAGCTGAGCTCACCTGGACCCACAGCTGACCCAAGCGTCACCAGTCCCGAGTTTAATAAAAGGAAGGAAGGAAAGAAAGCTATTATTTTGTCTTATTATAAAATTAATATAAAATTAGTAATAAATCTGAAACAACCCCAAAGTAGGCCAAGTAAGTGGGACAAGACGTCCAGACAGGGGCGCATTGGATAAGCAGATCCTCAGTGAGCCAATGTGGTGCAGTGGGGGCTGGGGTGGGCAAGGGCCTGATGCCAGAGGGGAGGGGGCTCTCAAGCTGGGTTTGACCCGTTCTGAGGCCGGTTCTCGTTGTGGAGGTTGAGGCAGGAAGAGGAAAACATGAAGTCCAGGGACAGAGAGCCAGCAGGCAGAAGGAGGGGACGGGTGGACGTGGGGACGGGGGCTGAGAGGTAGGTGGGGGGCCCTAAGATGGGCAGAGGGAAAGGGGCTGGGCAAGCCCCCGGCCGGGCAAGGAAGTGACACGCTGCCTGCCCTGCCCAGCTCAGCTGTCTGGCCAACCTGGCCGCCCGGCAAGGCCTCCAGGGCGACTTCGAGCTCCACCCCACCAACCTGCTGCTCCTCTACGAATGAGTGCCCCTCCCCGCCCAGCACCCAGCCGCGTGGGCTGAGCATGCTCCCCAGGGACACCTCAGTCACTCGGAGGCCCCCCAGTTGCCCCCCCTCCTGACAGCCCCCCAACCTTCCCACAGACTGACACAGGTGAGGGAAGCCGACTGCCAGGCCTTCGTCCGCCGCACAGCCCAGGGCAACACAGGGCTGCTGGCCAACCTGCCCGACCAGAGGGCCACCCTGCGGCACAGGGCCCTGGCCTGCCTGGTAGGCACCGTGGGCCGGCCAGGCCAGGACAGGACAGGTGACGGGCAGTGGGACCAGGCTCATGCTGGCCTGCTGGCCTGCAGGGAGGGCCCCGCCCGAGGCTCAGCACCTCCGACCTGCTGCTCCTTGGGGTCCTGGTGTGTGACACAGATGCATCCAGCATCATGGCTGCAGACCCCCATGTGCTGCAGAACCTGCGGCGCTGTCCCCAGCTGATGGCCGCCCTCAACAGGCTGCTGGCCAGCGGCAGGACCAAGCTCGGGTGAGTGGGGGCCCATGCCATCTGCCCAGGCTTCCCCTCCTCCACCTGATAGAGGAGGCAGCCTGGAGATCAATGTCCACAGCCCCACTGACCTCTAACCTCTGACCCAGCTCCCACTCTGACCCTGCAGCCTATGGGGTATGGGTTTGAGGTGCCCAGAGGCCTGGGGTGGGAGAGTCTCTGCTGGGCAGGCCCTGGGAATGGCACTCAGGGAGGGTAGGCGGTCTGAGGGGTCTGGGTGCTGCTCAGGGCCCGACACAGAGCCCCCTTCGCACACCAGGCCCTCTGGCTCCTGGAACCTGGAGGGGCTGCAGGCTCTGGGACCCCTAGCCACCGACATCAGCCCCAGCCTGTGGATGCAGCTACAGGAGGTAGGGCAGCACCCCGGGGTGGGTGGGGATCCAGCCAACCTTCCACCAGCCTGCCCAGGCCTGATGGTCGGCCGGCAGCCACTCTGATGCCCAACTGCTGTCCCCAGTCGCTCCCCGTCACAGAGTTTCTGTCTGTGGGGAGGAAGGAGGGAACAGGTAGCCCTGGTGGCCCTCCCCAGGGTGTGGACTCTCCAGGCCCGCCCGCCAGGCCGTGGGCCTAGACTTCTTTGGCAGCATAGTGGCCACGGGCAGGGCAGCTCAGCCAGCGTGATACCAGGCGCTTTGGCACTGGCTTCCTCGAGGCCAAGGCCAAGTTGGTACCCTCATGGCCCAAGCGGGACACAGGTCAGTGTGGCCACCATGGCCTGGGGATTTTGCATCTCCCCCTGCTCGGGCTCCTCATCCCGGCGTGGGGGCACTAGAGGCATGGCACCCTCTGCCTGGACCTCCTGAGCTTGGCCCAGGGTCTCTGTCCAGGTTGAGGGGAGTGGTCAGAGTCTGGTGGGGCTGGACTGGGAGTTGAGACCAAGGTCAGGGTTGAGTCAGTCTGGTCCAGGCCAAGTTTTTGGCTAGGAGTCAAGCTTGGGAAGGGTCAAGGTCAGGAGTGAGGTGGGGCCCAAAGTCAGCAGCAGTGCTGACCAGCTGGGTCCTCAACACCCGTACTCCACCTTGCCACAGGGAGACCCTGTATCCCTGGCAACATCACTGCAGCCACACTGCACGATGGCCTCTTCCTGGTGCGCTACGACTGCGTGCAGCTCGAGTCCTGCCTGGGCAGCCGTGTGCTCAAGGCCAACCTGGACCCCCTGCTGCAGCACCCACTGCCCACCCAGTGCCAGAAAGTCGTCAAGGCCAAGCTGGCTTAGGTGCGCCAGCGACCGGCAGTGGGAGGCAGGTGGTGGGCCGGCCGTGTGGCCTGACCACCACCTGCCTCCCACTGCAGGTCTACCCTGGCAGCGTCCCCGAGGAGCAGCTGCAGCTCATCCCCTCGCTGGCCTACCTCTACTCCCATGCGGAGATTGGCCAGTGGCACGTCACGTCCAAGGACACGGTCATGGCCCTCCTGGCCCCAGACGGGGCCCTGGAGAACCAGACAGAGGTGAGGGTGGGGGTGGGGTGGGCAGGGGACCCCGCTGACCCTGGCCTTGCAGACCCGAACCCTGCCCACAGGTCATCCTGCAGAAGTTCCTGGACCACAACGGCACCATCACCAGTGCCCTGCTTGTGGCCAACGGGGGCTCCCGCCTCTGTTGGATGAGCCCCCGCCGGATCCAGGCCATCCGGCCCTTGGAGTTTTGGTGAGCCCACCCAGCAACCCACCCCCCACACCTCGGAGCCACCTCCACTCCTCGGCCAAGGGAGGATCTGGTGGGGGCCCAGGCCAGGCCATCGTAGGTGATTAGCTTCCTTCCTATGGCCTCCGTAACAAAAGATTACAAACAGAGTGGCTAAAAACAACAGAAATGTGTCCTCTCACAGTCTGGAGGCCAGAAGTCTGAAGTTAAGGTGTCAGCAGGGCTGGCCTCCCTCTGAAACCCGTAGGGGAGGCTCCTTCCTGCCTCTTCCAGCTTCGGGGCTGCATCACCCCCATCTCTGCCTCTGTCACAGCTGGCTTCCCACCGTGTCCGTGTCCAAGTTTCCTTCTTCTTATGACCCCAGTCGTTAGATTCAAGGCCCACCCTAAATCAGTATGACCACATCTTAATTTGATTACAGCTACAATTAGGAAAGACCCTATTTCCAGATAAGCTCACATTCTGAGGTTCTGAGTGGACGTGAACTTGGAGGAGACACTACTGAGCCTAGCACGGAGAGCAAAAGGAAAGCTGTGGTTCAGAAAGCGGGAGCCAGGCCCAGCGTCCAGAGGAGGAGGGGCCTCTGGCCTGCCCATCAGCCTCACCCCCCACCCAGGCTGGCCGGAGCCCTGGACATCTCCTCCTGCCCTCAGAGCCGCAAGAACGTGCTCTACGACAAGGCCCGAGAGGCCTTCGGCACCGCCAGAACCGTAGACGCCTACTACAGCTTCACGCCTCCCTCCACCTCGGTGAGACCTCGCCCTGCGTAGGGCACGCCTCCCGGAAGCCCCGCCCCAGGAAGCCTCGCCCCTCATCGCTGCCCCGCCCCTAGGCGGTGCCCCCGTGGAGGAGCTGCGGCACCTGCCCCAGGCTAACGTCTCCGTGGACATTGACACTTTCACCAGTCTGAACACCCGAGTGCTGCAGGTGCGCCGGGGGCTACCCGTCAGGGGGTGGGGCTGGCCTAGACGAGGATGCCTAGGTTACGGTCTGCAGGCCCCAACACCCACCCCAAAGTCGGAGGCGTGCAGGCAGTGTGGGCCCCAGGTCACTTCTCCAGGTGCGTTCTGCTGGGTCTCACCCCTGCGCTCCGGCCAGGCATTGACCCCGCCCACGACCCCTCGCTCCCTTCGCAGAGCCTGAGCGTGGGCAACGTGACGACGCTGCTGGGCCGGAACATGGGGCACCTGCAGAAGGCTCACAGCCACCCCACCATCAGCTCCTGGCTCTGCAGCCTCAGTCGGTCAGCCCTGGGTGAGCTGGGCCTGGACACGGACCCAACCGGCCCCACTGGCCTCACCCACTTGACAACTGGGACCCCCAACACCATCCCCTGGATGCCCCATCTAGTCCCCACCTCAGACCGGCCTTGGAGCACTGACCCCAGCTCAGGTAGGCCTGCACCCACCCTCCCCACTCCAGCGGGCCATCCTCCCTCTGCCCTGTGTGGCCCCCCTCCCCCAACTGCTACTAGCTTCTTGTCTTGCGCCCAATCTCATTCAGCGTTGGCCTACTCTTTCCATCTGCCTCCTCGGGTGACATCTGGGTGACACTGGCTTCACCTTGCATTGCCTGCTGAGGGACACCTCCTCCAAAATCTGCTGAGCAGCAGAAAGTGGAGAGTGGGGAAGTTTTGAGGTCCCCATCGGGACCCAGAAGAGCAGCTGTACATGGGGGTCCTCACTGCTCTTCCCCACCCACAGGGATGGTGTGAGCCCTGAGCCCGGCGCAGGGGCCGCCCAGGCCTGGGAGAGGCAGGACAGCCTGGGGGCTCCCAGCTGGACTGAAGGGTGCTCCTTCCATGTTCCACCTACAGGCAGCCCACCTGGGGTATCTGCCACTTGCTGTAGCCCTGCCGTCGGGCCTCCTGTGGCTGCTGTATTGGAGCACCCTGGGGCCCAGCTGGAACCACTCACAGGGCACCTGCCCCATGGCCTCCAAAGACAGCGCTGCCCCAGCACCACTTGCAGGAAAACCGGGGTTGGTAGGTGGAGCTGGATGCCTGCCTAGACCAAGACGCCTGCCCCATGCCCAGGGGACCTGGCCACGTCCCGCATCCCAGGAGCCTGCAGGGCCAGTCCCTGCCCACACCCAGCTCCCAGGACCTGGAGCCAGACTGAGGACCTGGGCCCAAGGTCACTGCCCCAGCCAGTGAGGGAGATGCTGCCCCTGCCCTCTGGCTTCTTCCAGATGAAGAACTGGGGTTGGGGAGGGGTTTCCGCGGACTGACTTCGCTGATTGATTTGAAAAAGGACAAGGTGATCTTCCTGCCTGTGTCCCTTTGCTCTGGGCCTGAGGAGGGACAGAGACTCTCTTAACTAGGATCAGGACTCCAGCCTGCCATCTCTTGGGGCAGCAGTGTCACCAGAAGCCACCCTGAGTGTTGGCCTGGCCTGGGGGGAGACCCAACAATGGAAACAGCATCAGGAAGGCCCTGAGGGCGCCCCTGCCTGGAGTCCCTCCCCTTTCCAAGTGCAAAGAGGAGGGCTGAAACCCAGGGAACCCTGTCAACTGGGCCACAGCCATCAGGGCCCTCCCACCCAGTTCTCAGAACACCACAGGGCACCTCTTCAAGGGGGTATGGGGCTTCTTTTATTGAGCTCTGGTGCCCTCGGGGTCAGACAGAGACCATCCAGGCCTACTCCCAGCCAGGTGGTGTCTCCATGGCAGGGCCCAGTTCCCAGAGCATAGCAGTGGGCTCAGTTCAGGATCAAGGCCAGGAGCCGACTTGGGGTCACAGTGAGCACAGGTCCAGGTCCTAGTCTGAGGAGGTGAGGGCCTCCGGAGGAGTCCTCTGCACAGAGAAGAGGTGACTCAGACCCTGCCCCTCACTCTGCCCGACACCACCCAGCTGGCCACCCCAGCCCACCTCGGACGTTGAAGTCCAGGACCAGGTAGCCGTTGGGGGTGCCGCCATGGAGCCCCAGCCCCAGACTGTCCAGGTCCTCCTGCGACTGCCGGGAGATCCAGTCCCGCAGTGGGCTGTTCCCCTCCTTAGCCTTCAGGCCCACCAGGTTTGCACCCAAAAGTTTCTGCACCTCAGCAATGGTCAGCGGCTGCCAAAGCCCCCAGACAGGGCTCAGGGTCTGCCTGCCTTTCCCCAGAAGGCTGCTGTCCTCTACTGTGTCCAAACCATCCCATGCTGCCCCACCCACAGACCCTGCCTTGGCCCTTCCAGACTTTGGAGGGGGCTTTGGCTGCCTCTCCTGAGACCCCCCCACACCAGAGGCCCTGCCCTTCTCCATGGCCCTACCAGCACAGCCTCTCTCTGCAGCTTCTTGAATGTGGCCACATCCATGTTTATGTTCTGCTGACTGAGAACCCGCAGGTCCTCCATGGGGGCCCCACCTGCCCACGGGGAGAGGGGCCCCCAAGTGTGAGACCTTGCAGCAACCCCCAGTCTCACCCTCTGACAACAGGCTACCAGAAGCCAATTCCTTTACCAAGAGTCCCTTTTCCTAAGAAATTCCTGGGACCCTGGTTTGCCTGGTGACCACCTGACCCTCTGGGTTGGAAGATAGGCTGGGGGTGCCCAGAACTCACAGGGTCTCAGCCTACACACACTTGGAGGGATGGAGGGCACATTGACCACCAGTCACACCACCAGCGGGCTGCCCAATGAGAGGGGGAGCCTCAGGGATCACGCCCCCCACGTCCTCCCAGGCTCACCCAGGTAGGGCTTGATCCTTGTGAAGTATTCAGACCCGCTCATGTTCTGGAAGGCGATGCGGGCCTTGGGGTAGAGGACAGCCATCTGCCATGGGCTGCATGTGTCCAGGTCCTGGGGCCTGGTCACCCTGAGGAGGCAGCATAAGGCCGGGCAGTGAGCTCAGAGCACAGCACACCCACCACACCTGACAGACCCCAGGACTCACCAAACAACGTTGAGCTGCATGAAGCCCAGCTGCTCAGGGCTGAGGAGGCACAGGTAGGTAGCGGGGAAGGTGGCCAGGGTGTCCAGTGTGGCCTTGTCCAGCTGGCCCCCTCCCCCTACATAGCGGGCAATGAGGGCGGCCACCTGTGGGAGGAGGCCACTCAGTGGCGTGGAGCAGGGAGAGACATATCCCCTGGGGCCTGCACAACCTCACACCCTGTGCAACCCCCAGGCCTGTACCACCTCACACTCTGTGCCCCCCAGGCCTGCCCAACCTCAAACCCTGTGCCTTCCCCTCCCCACCTCCGCAGCCAGTCACCTGAGCATCCATCCCATGCCCTTTGCTGACTTTGAGCAGAGATTTCACGGTCTCCAGGGAAGTCACATTCCACTTGTGGATGTCCTCGGGGGTCACCCAAAGGAAGAAGTACCTCAGGTGCTGGATCAGGGACTCAGGGTACCCCTGTGGGTAGAACTTCCGGGTGAAGGGACTGTGACGGCCGCCGCCACTCCCCGGGCAGCTGGGAAAACTGTGCTACAGCAGGCAGGCGGGAGTCCTGAACTACCTCATCCAATTTGCGCTTGAAAATGTGCAGCTGCTGGTAGGTGAAGGGCACCAGGTTCACCTGGTCCATCTGAGCGGCCAGCAGGGCTCTGTCCACACAAGCCTCCAGCTCCCACTCCTCGTAGAAGACAAAGTTTTCGTCCAACACTTGGGCCTTCCGCCCCGGGGGGCAGGCCTTCTCTGCAGGGGCAGGCAGTGGGTTGGGGACTGGACATCACCTGTCAACCTCCTCTTCCTTCTGCACCCACGCTGAGACACTGGGCACCACGTGACTCTCCAGGCTTCAGTTTACCCATCAGCAAAATGGAGCAATTTTGTTCACTCTCCTGCATTGTCATGATTGAATGAGTTGAGTGGCTAGGAAGGGCTGCAGGTGTGGACAGGTAAGACCTCACAATGCTAGCTCCCCATCCCAGTCTCCCCACGCAGCTGGGCACCGTGCTCAGTCTCTGTGCACCGCTGGGCCCTCAGAAGGATGACAGTCACCTCAGGCCGCTGCCAGGACAGGTCCCGTTGCAGCCATGGGGTCATGACACCCTGAGAACAGAGCAGGGCTGGGACTGAGCCGCGAGTGTCCTGGCTTCCAAGGACCCCCACCCAGGGCCAGAAAACCCTCCCCTGATTCCCCAGAGGGGCCTTACCAGTTCCGTGTCTGCAGCCTGGGCCCTGGAAAGTAGCACCCACCCTGCAGGGGAAGGGACACCAGGCTCGAAGGGATGGCAGGGGCTCCACCCAGGGTAGGAAGGAGGCAAAGCCGGCCCCTTCCAGCCCCGTGCACACTCCATGGGTGTGGAAGCAGAGGGTTAGGCCCCTCACCCTATGGTGTCACGGCCCACGACACCGAAGCAGGGAGCACAGGCCTCCCACATCCTCCTCCTGGGGCCCCTCGGCTCAGGGCAGGCAGAAACCTGTCCCATGGGCACCCTCAGTTTGGCCTGTGCCCCCATCACCACCCTGCCTCTGCCTCCAACCCCATAGGGCACTGTGGTGCAGCGGGGGTGCCAGACACAGTCATCTCTGGGGGCAGAGACAAGGCTAACAGCCTGCCTGGGACTCAAGGCACCTGCCGAGATTCAGGACACTTCTCTGGAATCAGGGGCACCTGCCCAGGACTCGGGACACCTGCCCGGGAAGGGGCTGGGGGGCACTGCCCGCAGCCGGAGAGGATGTGTAGAGCAGGTAGAGCCTTTCCTAAGGCCCCGACCCCCTGAGGACCCTTGGCTGCCCTCTGTGCTCTCTGCACACCAGCGTTTTGCGGCAACCCGCCCTCATGACTCACCGAGGCGGAGAAGAAGCAAGAGGCTGCCGTGGGTGGGAGTCCCACAGGACCCCAAGCGGGGTTGAGCAGTCTGCAAGGCCACAGTCTGTGGAGGACAGTCACTCTGATGTCCCCCCTGCTTCCCCGCCCCCACCATGTCCCCCTACCCATGACTGCCCCGGGCCAGTGCGGGGCCTCGGGGGGCTGCAGGGGCCTCAGGCCCCAGAGGGCTCCCAGGTCGAACCTTCACAGGCCTCCACAGCAGTGTCTGTGCTGCCGCTGGCCCTTCTCTCAGAACCAAAAAGCAAGCCTGCCCCGCCCCCTCCGGGAAACTGGCCCCTCAGCCAGGGGTGTCAGGTCTGAGTCAGCCTGGCCCCCAGCTGTGAGGGCCCCAGTGGGCAGCCAGCAGCTGGCGCCTGTCTTCTCTCCCTGCAGGGCAGGGCAGTGCAGGGCAGGGCAGGAGAGTTTCCTGCGAGGAGGCAGGACCGCCTCTGGCTCTGGCTGGCCTGTTTCCCCCACTCAAAACAGGGGAGCTGGGCTTCCCTGGTGGCGCAGTGGTTGAGAGTCCGCCTGCCGATGCAGGGGACACGGGTTCGTGCCCCGGTCTAGGAAGATCCCACATGCCACAGAGCGGCCGGGCCCGTGAGCCATGGCCACTGAGCCTGCGCGTCCAGAGCCTGTGCTCCGCAACAGGAGAGGCCACAACAGTGAGAGGCCCGCGTACCGGGAAAAAAAACCAAAAAAACAGGGGAGCTGAGCAGTTCTGGGCTGGGGGTCAGGCTGAGTGACCCCTCACCCTGCAGCGTGGCCATCCTCCCCTCCCACCCACAGCCGCAGGTGCTGGGCTTTGTGCAAACCCAGGGCCCTGCGCAAACCCAGGGCCCTGCCAGTTGGACAAGGCTGGCAGGGCCCACCAGCCCACTGCTTTCCCTTCTGAGGTCGCTCCCAAAGCAGAGGCCTGGGCAGTACCAGAGGGAGTTCCCTGGTAGCCTAGCAGTTAGGACTGCAGGCTCTCACTACCGTGGCCCGGGTTCAATCCCTGGTCAGGGAACTGAGATCCCATATGCCGTGTGGCATGGCCAAAAAAAAACAACAACAAAGGGTGATACCCTTTCCCACCTGCCAGCTCTTAGGGTGGGGCAGTGGGTGGGCATTCTGGGAAGACCCCCGTGTGCTCTCTGAAGTGGGGTTTGGGGCCTGTGGACAAGTGTGGGTGGCAGGTGGGTGGGGAGCCGCTCCCCACAGAATATTGTTCCCGAGTAGATAGGGGCCTGCAGGAGACCAAACTGCCTTCCACACCTGCCCCTCCCAAGGAGGCCTGGAGCCAGAGGCCACCTAGGGCTGGTGGAATGGAACCATCCCCTCCCCCAAACCTCCACCCAGGCCTGTGTCGGCCCCACCCCTGGCTCAGAAATTGGTGGGGGGAGGAGGGCACAGAAATTGGCGGGGGCGGGGGGGCACGCTTATGCTTCAGCAACCCCTTTCAGCAGGGCAAAGAGCCCAGCCTGCGGGGAGTGTCCTGGGGAGCTCCCCTCCCCTACCAGGCCCCCAGAACAGAAAAGAGGCAGTTGAGTGGGGCCCCTGCCCGCGGGGTGGGTAAGGCCAAGCAGGAGCTATGCCTCCCCCTGCTGTCTCCTCTCAGCCCCCACCCCAGCCCCGTGTAACCAGGGACCCCTTGCACACCAGGTAGGGGCTCCCTCAGAACCCCTGCAGCCCACCGTGGGCCCTAGAATCTGCAACCTTCCCACCTCCTACCCCCAGATAGGCCAGGTTGGGGCCACAAAGGCACCTCAGCTGTCTTAGGGCTGCAGCTTCCAGAGTGGCCCAAGTGTGACCTGCCAGAGTCACATCTGTTTCAGGCAGTCCAGGGCACGCATATTTGTGTGACAAGGAAACAGTCCCCTCACCATGCTCTGTCTCCCTATCCAAGGCTGCTCGGATGCTTCCCTTTCTGGTGCCTGGGATGGTCCCATCTCCAACCCTGAGTCCTTCAAGACCAATGTCCACCTGGTCATCTGTCACTCATTAACCACCTGCACACTCCCTGAGTGCCTACTGCATGCTGGGCCCTGCAGAGATGCTGGCACATGCTGGAGCAGGTGATTCGAGCCCTGCCCAGGACATGGGGGTGGGCCTGCCTGCTAGCATGTGGGGTCTGGGGTCTGAGTGGACCACAAGCTCATCAGAGTGGCATGTGAGGTAGAGGCAGCTGTGTCAGTGACAGAGGAATGGCCAGCTCCAACCCTGAGCCTAAGAACCATGAGCTCACAGCCTTCAGCAGGTGTGCAGCTGCAGGACACTGGCTGAAGCTCTCTCCTGCCCCATCTGTCTCACCCACCCCAGCCCAACTTCGGTCCCCAAGGTCTGGCCCTCAAGTGGTGGCAAATGAAGTCAGACCACATTCCCTGCCAGCCTCAGGCCTGTCTGGTGAGAACGGGAAGGGGCACGGATCACAGGTTTAGGGTCTTCGATGCAGGGTCATTTAGTCTTCCCCAAGCACAGAGATGCTGTGTGGCTAGCCTGGGGTCACACAGCATGTCAGGAGCAGCTGGGGCAAGGGTAAAGCTGACCGAGGGCACAGCCCTCTGAGGCCAGGGGAGCTTGTCCTCGCTGCTCCCCAAGTGCAGTGAGGACTAGGGTGGAGGAATCCATATGGTGGGCAGGGATGGGGGCTGCCCTACCTCCCCCAGCCTGCTTGTTTGGGTCCCAGTACCAGCCTCCGCCTAATCCCTGCTCCCACCCAGAGCCGCTTGGCTGGAGGTACTGAAGGAGGTGTCCCCTCCCTCACCTCCCCCAGCATGCCCTCCATCATGACCCCACCCCACACAGATGAGGCCAAGGTTCTGCGCGTCTTCTGATTCGGTTTCCTCAACTGGGAAGCAGGAGGGCAAGAGGTGGGAGCCTCTGGGGTCTGTCAAGGGAAACAAACAAGGCTCGGGCCAGCAGTACTCAGGCCATAGGAATGCGTGGGTGGAGGCCTGGGGAGGGGCTGCAGGAGGCGGGGTGGGGGGTGGGGGGGAGCCACCTCTGCCTCTCCCTCCCTGGGCAGTCATGGGAGCTCCGGGCTGGCTGACCGTCAGGTACCAGGCATGTGTGTGGAGCCAAGGCCTCACCTCGTGGGGTCTTACTCTCCCTTCTCAGGTGGTACAACAGAGGTTCAGTGCCAAAGAGAGGCCACAATTGCAGGGCAAGGCAAGGGCGTGGTCCCCGTCTCCACCCACCCACGGCTGGTGCCCTGAGGGTCTCCACCCCAGTCAGCAGGATGTGACTCCCTGACTCCCGGGGGTGAGTTCCAGGCTCAGGTTGGCGTGGTGGTGCAGTGGTCAGGTGGAGGGCTGCGGGAGCTCACCTGCCCAGGCACTGGCCGTCTCCCGGATGGGAGGTGGAGGCTACCTTTGTGCTGGCCAGACGCCAGTGTCCGCATGCGGATCCTGGCACCACAGCCTTTGTGTGCGCCCCTGGAGCCAGAGTCCCTGGTGGCTCCCTCGATCCCCCCACCCCGCCCCCCTGCCCTCCTATACTTTTGTGAATAGGAATTCCCTGTGTGGAATCTGTCCGGTCTCTGACCTCTCTCTGTGGGCTGGGTTTTCTATTATGTACAGTCGAGCCAAATACTAATTAGTACAGAATTCAGGAAGGCTGCCAGGTACAAGAACCAACTCACAGAAAGAGTAAGTGCCTTTAAAAAAAAAAAAGTCCTGTCCATAGATAACAACTGAAAAATTCTGGACAAAATATAAAAAAAACAGTTCCCTGAGGGCTCTGGGGAGTGAAGGAAAGAAGCCAGATTTTGGACGGGAATTGATACTTGATGGAAAATGCCAGAGTGGATTTCCCTTTGTGGGTGTGGCTTTGTGGCGTGCGGTGCTCAGACACCAGCAGAAATCCCACCATCTTTCTGGCCGAAAGAGCCAAAGGAAGGAGCCCAGAATAACCAGACAGCAGAGAGCGGTGGAGAACTCTGAAAAGGAGAGAGCCAGAGGAGGGGACCCCAAATTCTGTGTACCAACTCTACCCAGGCCTCTTGCCGACCCCTGAATCATGTGTGTGCAAGGTAGACAGCTCAAATGACAAACTGGCCAAGACTGAACTCTGCACTCTTTGGGAGTGGCAGAGGTCACAGTTCAAGTATGACCAAGTTCATTGCCTGCCCAAACAGAAGCAGCAACAGTCTTTGTAGGAATATAACAGAATGCAGTGTCTACACAACAAAACAGTCACAATGTTCATGATGAAATCAAAAACTGCTCGGCACAGGGAGAGCTGGGAGACTGTGACCCATTCCCCAGGGAAAAGAATCTGCTGAGGCCACGGTAAGACAGTATTAGTATTACCAGACAATGAGGTCATGGAAAAATGGGTTCTCATGAATGCAGAGGTAGGAAAAAAATGAAAATATTTTTAAAAGAACCAAATAGTAAATTTTAGAAATGAAAAATACAAAATCTGGAATTTAAAAATTCACTAGATGGACTGGACACACCTGGCAGGTGTGTCCAGGATCAATCACTTCCAACTGAGGGTTAGGTGGGGCCCCCCAATTGCACAGTTAAATGAATTTTGAGATGTGGATGGAAGGTTCCTCTGTGCCCACTTGCAGGAACTGCAGTTTGAGCCCAAAAGACACAGCGGCTGCAATGTGGGTGGGAATGAACAGTTCGCGTCCTGTTTTAACTTTGACGGCACAGGAGGCGTATGAAACACGTTACTTTTGTTGCTAAAATGATGGTCACGCAGTACGTGTTTTGCGTGTAAGCTCTGTTTTCCCTTGTAATTTTAGGTTGCCTTCGTTAAGAAACACTATCAGGGGACTTCCCTGGTGGTACAGTGGCTAAGAATCTGCCTGCCAATGAAGGGCACACAGGTTTGATCCCTGGTCCAGGAAGGTCCCACATGCCGCGGAGCAACTAAACTTGTGCACCACAACTACTGAGCCTGCGCGCCTACAGCCCGTGCTCCACAGCAAGAGAAGCCACCGCAATGAGAAGCCTGTGCACCACAACGAAGAATAACCCCCGCTCGCCGCAACTAGAGAAAGCCGTGCACAGCAACAAAGACCCAACACAGCCAAATAAATAAATAAATTTATTTTAAAAAAAGGAACACTATCAGGTCAGAAGCAAAAGCTAAATTCCAAAGCCATTTGGTGTTCAATAATTCAGGTTAAAGGAACAACGTTGAATTGTATGCTTTAGGTGGGTAAGTTGCATGGTGTGGGAATTCTTTCTCAGGAAAGCTGTTTTGTTTTGTTTTTTGTAGTACGTGGGCCTCTCACTGCTGCGGCCTCTCCCGCTGCGGAGCACAGGCTCCGGACGCACAGGCTCAGCGGCCATGGCTCACGGGCCCAGCCGCTCCGCAGCATGTGGAATCCTTCCGGACCGGGGCACGAACCCGCATCCCCTGCATTGGCAGGCGGACTCTCAACCACTGCGCCACCAGGGAAGCCCCAGGAAAGCTGTTTTTAAAAGACAGGCCAAAGATCTGAACAGACAATTCATAAAAGAAGACGTGTGAATGGCCGATAAGCACATGAAAAGATGCCCAACTCACTGGGGAGATGCAGATCAAACCCCACACAAGACACACCCGCCAGAACGAGGACACTTAAAGGGTCTGACAAGGAAAGTGTGTCTTGGGTGTGAGGCAGTGGGACTCACACCTGGTGGTGGGAGCACAAGGTAGTGCGGGCATTTCTGCTGCGCATTTTTTGTTTTTGTTTGGCCACGCCATGCAGCTTGTGGGGTCTAAGTCCCCCGACCAGGGATCGAACCCAGGCCCCTGGCAATGGAAGCGCAGAGTCCTAACCACTGGACCGCCAGGGAAGTCCCTTGACTAAGTTATTTATTAAAGCCATCTCCTGCCATAAGTAAAGGGACAGAAGATCAGTATAATGGTCATCACTGGATACAAGAAGGTGAGCTTAAGGTCCTATACACTTTTCTGGTCCATGTGTGCAGAGTAATGGTCCAAACCAGTGCTGTGGTCCCCACTGGGTAGTGGTCCAGGTTCTCTTTATTCATCTTCATGGCCAATTGGAAGTGAATTCACATGAGGATTATGGAATAGGGTATGGTTACCATCTCCCCAGGGAAAGGGCTTAGACCTGATGTGGAGATGAGGGTAGGTGATGAACTCAGGTCTCTCCTCCTCTCCGTGGTGCTTCAGGAAGACGTTCAGCCTGCTCACTCCCACCCCGGGAAGCGCCACAAAGTAGGTGAGGGTCTTCCACATGCGAGCTGAGCCCTCCTCACCACGGCGCCACTCGACACAGGCTGCTCCAGCTGCAGCCGGGAACAAACCTCGCAGCCCAGAAACCCAGGATCCAGCTGCTGCCACCATTTTCCACCTGGATCCGGCATTTTCTTAAGAAGTTAGGTATACTCCTAACCATACAACTTAGCCATTCCCCTCCTAAGTAATCCCTCCAGAGAAATAAACCTGGATGTGCACACAAAGTCTCATACGTGAATATTCATAGCAACTCTATTCACAATAGCCAAAAATGGGGAAAAACAAATTTCCATCAGTAGACCAATGGACAAATGAAATATGGTATTATTCATATGCTCACCTACTGGTCAGCAATAAGAGGGAACAGACTACTCATACTTGGGGGAAAAGGATGAACTTCAACATCATTATGCTGAGCGAAAGGGGCAGATATCAAAGGGTACATAATGTATGATTCTGTTTATATAAAAATGTTAAATTGCAAACGAATCCCTCATGACAGAAAGCACATCACTGGTTGCCGGGGCCAGAAAACTTCACTAAAACTCAGGATTCCTGTTCGCAGGAGTAACAGTGAGGAATCTTTTGGGGCTGATGGAAATGTTCTGTCTTGACTGAGGTGGAGATTTCACGGATGTGTGTAACCACCAAAGCTCTTTGGACTGTACCCTTTAAATGGATGCCTTTATTGTGCATAAACTGTACCACAATAAGATTGATTTAAAAATCAATAGCAAGGGCTTCCCTGGTGTCGCAGTGGTTGAGAGTCCGCCTGCCGATGCAGGGGACACAGGTTCGAGCCCTGGTCCAGGAAGATCCCACATGCTGCGGAGCAGCTGGGCCCGTGAGCCATGGCCGCTGAGCCTGCGTGTCCGTAGCCTGTGCTCCGCAACGGAAGAGGCCACAACAGTGAGAGGCCCGCGTACCGCAAAAAAACAAAAACAAAAACGAAAACAAAGAATCCGCCTGCCAATGTAGGGGACACGGGTTCGAGCCCTGGTCCGGGAAGATCCCACATGCTGAGGAGCAACTAAGCCTGTGTGCCACAACTACTGAGCCCGCGTGCCACAACTAGAAGCCACCGCTGTGAGAAGCCCGCACACCGTGCAGCAACGAAGACCCAATGCAACCAAAAATAAATAAGTAAAAAAAAAAAAATCAATAGCAGGGACTTCCCTGGTGGCGCAGTGGTTAAGAATCCACCTGCCAATTCAGGAGACACGGGTTTGAGCCCTGGTCCGGGAAGATCCCACATGCCGCAGAGCAACTAAGCCCGTGCGCCACAACTACTGAGCCTGCGCTCTAGAGCCCGAGAGCCACAACTACTGAAGCCCGCGCACCTAGAGCCTGTGCTCTGCAACAAGAGAAGCCACCCCAATGAGAAACCCGCACACCGCAACGAAGAGTAGCCCCCACTCGCCACAACTAGAGAAAGCCTGCAGGCAGCAGTGAAAACCCAAAGCAGCCATAAATAAATAAAATTATTAAATAAATAAAGTGTGCAATTCAATGGTTTTTAACATATTACATTATTAATTTTAAAACTGTGTTAAAATATATATAACAAAATTGGGCATTGTAACCATTTTTAAGTGTACAATTCGGTGGCGAGAGTTACATTCACAATGTTGTGCAATCATCGCCACTATCTATTTCCAAACCTTTTTCATCATCTCAAACTGAAGCCCCTTCCCAGGGCCTTGGTAACTCTAATCTACTTCCTGGATCTATGGACCTGCCTGTTCTGCACATTTCACATAAGTGGAATCACACAGTAGTGGCATCTGTGTCTGGCTCTCTCACTAGACACAGTGTTTTCAGGGTTCGTCTACATTACAGTGTGTCAGTGCTTCATCCTTCTATAGCTGAATGACAGTCCACGATGTGGATGGACCACATTCCTTTATCCGCATCTGCCGATGGTCATTTGGGCAGCTTCCATCTTTTGACTAGCCCCCACCTTTGCTCCACTGGTTCTGGGGGAGAGAGATGGAAACCGCCCTGCATATCTACATGCAAACTGTCCCCCTCCAGCATTAGAAGAGCCCTCCTTTGTCCCCCAGCCTCAGCCAGAGCCCCCTATGCTATAAACCCTCTCCATCGCCCCAGCCTAACTGACCCTCATCCTGGCCCCATCCCAACAGCACTTATTATCCTCACACATTTTTTGTAAACGTTCTCTGGGGCACTGCACTGAAACTAAGTTTATTTTGTATTTGTCTGGTTCTAATAATGAGTGAGAATGTTGAGATTTCAGGCATCGAACCCAGACTTTAGTCAGATATTGCCAGGATGGTGGGTGCTGGGGCCTGGAAGCCCACCAGGTACAGCCCCTGGTGAAAGTCCCTCTCACTGCTGAGAAGGAAGTTCCCATCCTGGGAGCCAAGAGGAGAGGCAGCAGGTGCTGGAGGAGGCAGCAGCAACACCTGGGCCTCAGGCACCTGGACGTCACAGTTAACCCGCAGGTAGATGAGGTATCACCCGGTAGAGACCACATCAGAACAAGAACCCCAGGAAGAGCACAGGCTGGAATGGGCCCCCAGCATGTGAGATCATGCCGTGCCCGCGGGGTATTCTGGGGCTGATCCTGCCAAGACACCTTCAGGGCTGGGCCCACGTGGGTCCCGGGGATGTGCCAGACTCCATCACTGGCGTTTTCTGGAAAGCCCCATAAAAAGTGGTCATTACCTGTACATGACGACTCAAGAACTGAGTCCAGCCAGCAACGGTTCTGTCTCAGGTAATAAAATCTCACAGGGAAATGGAGTTTTCTCAGGCTGGTCTTTGAAATAACCGCGGACTCTCTCCGAGAGCCCCAGGGCTCTGCACTGAGCCGCAGCCTCGGGAGGAACGGCTCCCCATCCCCGTCACTCTCATTTTCTTCTCTTTTCAACAGACACTGGGCGTCTCTGCGTAACCGGCGCCCTTTTGGGCTCTTGGGCTGCGTCCGGAGCCAAGTAAAGAAAGTCGGCTGCATCTCTCCCGGGGAGCAGACGGCGGGGGCCGCACACCTGGCTGGCAGGTGAGCCCGGGACCGCAAGCGAGGCGCCCTCGCCTCCCCGCCGCCCCGCCACCCCTCTGCCTCCCGGCCGGCGCCCAGGCAGGGTGGAGAGTGAGAGGTGCCCGGGGCCGCCAGCAGGGGGCGCGCGCCTCCCAGACACCCGGCCGTTTAGCCAGTCGCGCATGAGCCATGCGGACGCTTTCCGGCAGCGTGGCGGAACCGCTTCGCCGTTTCGCGGCATTTGGCGACACCTGCGCTCGGCGGCGGGCGGCAGTGTGGCACCATGGCGTCGCTCTTCAGCGGGGCCTTGCAGCTGACGGACCTGGACGACTTCATCGCGCCGTCTCAGGTGGGCGGGCAGTGCGGCGGCCGTGCGCGGGGAGCCCCCTCCGGCGCAGTCTCTCCGCTGAGAGAGGGGCTCAGAAGCGGGGCTGCTAGGTTGCACAGCCCCGTAGCTTCCGCGTCCCCTTCCCGGGCGGCCATTGCAGCCGGACTCACCTAGCTTGGGGCCCGGGAGACCCTGCCGAGCTTCCCTGGCCAATTCCTTGCGTGTGAACAGAGTGGGACGGCCCCACCCCGCTGCGAGGGCTTGGGAGGTGCTCCGCTGGAGTCATCGCGGTGGTCGTCGTAGGTGTCGCCCCCGGGGGAGAAGACAGAGCTTGCCCCCAAAGGGGACAGGACAGCTGCACTTGAGAGCCGGCCGCCCTTATCTGGTGTCCCCGCTTATCGGTTGCCACCAGCCGTGCAGGACCAGGGCTCGGAGGTCCATAGCTAAGCCGTCCCAGGAGGAGGAACGGGTGGGGCTGGTCCCGGCACAGCGGCAGGAGGAGCTCGGACAGGCCTCCCACCAAGGCTTTCTGGGGCTAGTTCCCTTTGGGAATGCGATGGCCAGTGAGGTGCTCCTGTTGAGAGAGACCGCGAGAACTCCAGGAGTTGGGCAAAGAAAGGAACTTTCTTCCAGGAACTGGGCGGGGCCAAGCGTTCCTAGCGACCCCTTGGCTTCTTCCCAGCAGTCAATGAAAAATTGGCCACGGTGCCCCGCCAGACGTTTACACTGAGGAAGGTGAGGGTGGGGGTTGGTGCTGTCTGCAGACAGGTTAGCGTGCAGGCCCAGTCAGCACCGCCTCCATCTGACTGTGACCTGCAGAGCGACTCTTGGTCGGATAGAGTGTCTGGCCAAGCGTGAGTGAGTAGGGAAAGTAGTGACAAGATCCATAGCGCTACGAGTGCTTCTGGTGCAGGAAGACCGGAATCAGGGCACAGTTTTCATCCCAGGTGGTGGTGTGGCCATCAGGCTGCCCCTCTTCTTCCGCCTCTGTGCACTCAGGTGCCCGTTGGGGTTTCTTACTGGTACAGGATTGCATCAAGCCCATGAGGGTGGATAAGAGGCCGGGAAGTGGCGTGGCCAAGATCCACGTCGAAGATGACGGGAGTTACTTCCAAGTCAGTCAGGTAAGTGCCAGCTTGGTTGGCCTGAAGCACGTTTCACTGCTCCGTCGAGTGACAAATGCAGGGGCCACAGGACCTTGCACGTCTCACCAATCCTTTCTCAGATATGTTCTGCAGAGAGCTCTTTGCAGAGATGGCAGTTCCCGCATCCCCTCCCTCTCTCCTTCTCTCTCTGAGTTGTAATTGTGTAAGATTTTCTAGTCCAGACCACTTGTTCTTAGGGAACACCTACTTCCTGTGTAATTTAGCAATGACGAGATCCTAATCCAATGGCCTTAAAATTTACCCCGACTGTTTGCCATTTGGACTCTCAAGAACATCTGTGCTGTCCCAGGGACCGCAGGCACCACCAGGCACGCTGGCCCGGGAATCCTGCCCAAGCAGGGGAGGAGCCACAGGATGGTTCACGGTAGGGCCAGACAACAGGATCCAGAGTTCACAAGGAGAGAGCCACTGTTCACTCAGCCCAGGAGGGTAACGCAGCAGCACACCACGGGTCCCGCCTAAGCCCAGCACAGCACGGAAGACTGGGTCCTTTTTAGGGACCAAGTGGGCGCTGCTCCAGAGCAGCAGTGGTTGATCTGGAGGGAAGTCGGAAGCACATCAGCCCCCTGCTCAGCACAGTATCACAGCCTGGCCTTGAGACCAGTCCAACCTGGGAAAATGCACTGAGCTCAAATTGTGGCTTTGGTGCTAAGTAAGGCCTAGTGATCTGGGCTGGAAGGGAGTTCCTGTCTTATCAGCCCCCTGGTCACACTCTGGGCCCCTGAAGCTCGCCTGGCCCTGGCTTAGACCACTCCTGTGTGTGCAGAGGGAGTGAAGGGGCTCTACTGGGATCATTTGCAGCTAAGAAGAGTTGCCCAGCCTGGAGGCTGGCTTGAACACCAAGTTCTGCAACTGTCTGGCCGAGTCTGACAGTGTGACTGCCCCTTGTGTCCCTCACCCACTCTTCCATGTGTTGGCACTGGGCAGGCACAGCCCAGGTGGGCACAGGCTCCTGCCATCTCCTCCCTCTGCCCCTTTCCTTGTCCCTCTGTCCTTTCTTCCTTAATCTTTGCCCTTGCCTTTCTCTTCCTCCTCCATTTAGAGCCTGGCCTTGGGCATTTTCCTGTCCCCACAGCCCCGTGAGGGCAGCCTGGGGACCAATGACTGTCCAGGGCCTCTGTGATGAGTCAGCTGCTCCTTTGCAGATTTAATGCCCGTCTCCCACCCCTGGCGGGCAGCAAGCCTCTTCAATATGATCTGACGTGCCAGCCAAGTTTGTACCAAAGTTAGAATTTGGTGCCACTATGAAAATCTAGAACGTGTATACGTGTTTCTGCAATAAATATTTAATTTCTAAGAACTTACAGCACATAAAGCCAGTAGTTGGTTGTCAGTGTTGTGAGACGGAGAATGAAGGTTTCCTGTGGGTCCCATCATCTGAGAGCTCCACGTCCTCATGCGGAGGGCCCTTGGGGTACCAGGTTCTTGTGCTTCCAGGATGGAGGGACAAAGAAGCTGGAGAGGGCCAAGATCTCACTGGACGACTGCCTGGCGTGCAGTGGCTGCGTCACTTCGGCAGAGACCGTGCTCATCACTCAGCAGAGCCACGAGGAGCTGCGGAAGGTTCTAGGTGCTAATAAGGTGAGCGGTGGGACAGTCTTTGGGATGTCACTCTAACCCGACATCAACCCCAGCATCCCTCACTCGTGTTGTCAGGGCAGCTCATCTTCTGGTGCCCTTTGTCCTATGTCTCCTAGTGACTCCTGACGTTTTTAGGTCTCATCGGTGGGATCTCAGTCAGTTACTTGTATTTTGACACTGAAGTGTTAACCCTAAACTTTAGGTTCTACGTGTTTGCAAAAATGACACGCCCTGATGGAGTTAGGCTTGGAATCTGTTAAACACACAGAGTGAGCGGCAGGTGCCTTGCTTTGCAGATGGTGGCGCCTGATCAGCAGAGGCTGGTGGTCATCTCGGTCTCTCCCCAGTCCAGAGCATCGCTGGCTGTGAGATTTCAGCTGAATCCTACAGACACCGCCAGGAAATTAACTGCGTTCTTTAAAAAAATAGGTAGGTGCTGAACCTTGGGTGAGCTCCAGCTTGGACACGAGAGCTGGCGGGGGGCTCGTCATGCCCCACTATGACTGGGCTTAAACGCATCAGGAACTCTATCTGAGGTTGACTTCAACTTGAAGTTCTGTTTTGATACAGAGAGCAGTGCCTTTTAATAGAAAACTGTCTGAATTCTGATGTTGCACTTCCCCGAGTCTGGAATTTACCCACTCCTAATACTGTTTTTAGACTATCACCATCAAGGCACATCTCCCAGGTCTGAGTTGGGTTCTGGCTCAGATCAGCTGGTCGACCTCTGCGTGCTGGGAGTAGGGCTGGGAGGACGTGGGGTGAGCCCCGGTGCCGGCGGCTGCCCTAGGCAGCATGCAGGGTTTGGCCTGGTCCCTGGCAGCCACCGAGCTCAAAGGAAGGAAGGCCCAAGGACACCGGGCTGTCTGCATGCACACCAGCGTGTCATGTGACGCCCCACGGGAAGGCAGAGCCCTGCTCCCGGGGCGAGGTGGGCAGCGCCTGGGGCTGTGGCCATCCTTCTTGGGGTGAGGTGGGTGCTCCCTTGCAGGGGCACACTACGTGTTTGATACCACCTTCTCGAGGAACTTCAGCCTCCTCGAGAGCCAGCGGGAGTTCGTGCGGCGATTCCGAGCACAAGCCGATTCCAAGCAGGCCTTGCCTATGCTGACTTCCGCCTGCCCAGGTATGCTGATGCTGCGGACCGATGTCAACAGCTGGACATGGGTGACGGGAGTGCTGGGGGAGGGGCTCGTCAGCAGGCACTGCCTGAGGGTCACCTGCAGTCGCTTCAGTTCCCAGAGGGGTGATCATAGGGACACCTGAGATACGTATCGGCGACAGCACAGTGGGGGCTTAGTGGGCTCCTAACTCCTGTACAAGTCGGTCCACCCCAGAAAGTCACACCCCTGCCCTGCTCGCTTCCCCCACCACCCCCACCCTGTGTCGGCCTCAGGCTGGATCTGCTACGCCGAGAAGACCCACGGGAACGTCCTCCTCCCCCACATCAGCACCGCCCGGTCCCCGCAGCAGGTGATGGGCTCCCTGGTCAAGGACTTCTTCTCCCAGCAACAGGTAACAGGGACATCTTACAAAATGAGCCAAGACTGCAGTGGTCAGGACCCACACGCAGAACTGCGCTCCCAGCCGTGCCTGTGCTGTCACCCCCGCCTCAGCCTTTGCTGCTGGGGCCAGGCAGCTGCACCACTGCCATGTTCTCCACGCAGCATTTGACCCCCGACAAGATCTACCACGTCACGGTGATGCCCTGCTACGACAAAAAGCTGGAAGCCTCCAGACCCGACTTCTTCAGCCAAGAGCACCAGACACGCGATGTGGATTGTGTCATCACAACAGGTGCGGGGCCCCGAGCCTGCTGGCGCTGTGTCCCCAGCATAAGGCCCAGCACAATCCCCCTGGCTCATGTTGGTCACCCCGTCTGTGAGTGGAGCAGCCTTGCAGAGGCTCCCAAATGCTTAAAAGAGAAATGAATGCCCACCCGGGAGGCAGACGATCCAGGAAGGGTCGCTGTCCAGGGACGCAGTGCCCTGCCCACTCCAGGCGCATTGTGAGGCACCCCAGGGTCAGGCGCGTCTGCCCCACCGCAGCACCGGGAGGCCCTTCAGAAGTGGAGTTGCCTCTGGCTGGGTTCATCCCCCACTCACGAGCAGGGGCTGGACGTCTGGCCACTCACAGGTTGCTAGGGATGCAGGTGGTGGGGACCTTTCATGGTCTCTGTTTTTGTTGAGATTCAGCTGAAGAGCGTCTATCTGTGCTGTGGTTTCATCGTAGGAGAAGTCTTCAAGCTGCTGGAAGAAGAAGGGGTCTCGCTGTCAGAGCTGGAGTCGGCTCCCCTGGACAGTCTGTACGTCGCGCCTGCCATGTCAGGGGCAGTAAGCTTGTCCAGCATTGGGGTGCTCTTGACCTTGGGGTCAGAGGTGTCCTGGTGGGCAGCAGAAGGGACGAGGCGGGGACAGGCACTGTCCTCGCCCCTCTTCTCTGCCTCAGCTTCCTTCTGGTTGGTTTTGCATCTGCCCCGTGGTATGTGTTGGTGTCCAGAGGTGGTTGAGTTCACGAGACAGCCTGTGGACAATTGGCTGATGGTTATCAGAGCTGACCCCAACTTCATACAGGTCTGAGCTCCCCAGAACAGGTGACATGACGGAGGGGACAGTCCTTTTCCCCCAGAGCCTCCTCCTGACACACCCACAAAGCCCTGTGATGAGTCTGTGACTCATCTTCCACTTAGAAAGCAAGTGCTCTCAAACATGACAGAAGTTACAGAGGTTACCCAGAAGCCTTGGTGGACAGCAGCCCCACTACCACCTGAGGCCATGCCCTCCTCCCCAGGTGCAGCAGTGTATCTGCCCAGGAGCCTACCAGCCATCAGGGTGGGGGCTCGGGGGGCTACCTGGAGCACGTGTTCCGGCATGCAGCCCAGGAGCTCTTTGGAATCCACGTCACTGAAGTCACCTACAGACCCCTGAGGTCAGTGGGAAGGGCTGGAGCTTGGGGCAGGGCAGCCTCTCGGGGCACCAGGCAGGAGCTGGGCCCTCCCCTCTGGCTCATGTGAAGGGGCCAGAGCTCTCCAGCCCTTGGTCTCCTCATCATAGGGCTCAGTGTCCCCTACCCACAGCACGGTGACCCAGGGCCCCAGAGGCCCATGGTGGCAGGACGGATTTCCTGGCACAGGGTGTGTCCCAACGTGAGTCCCCATTCCAGGGAGGGCAGGCTGGGGCCTTTGTCAGACCTTGGGAAGGTGGGGTTCCCATTCTACAGACCAGGAAACCAAGGCTGGGGCTGAGGCCACCTGCCCCACTCATTGAAGGGAGCTTTCTACCCTCCCCTATCACTGTCCCCCACCCGGGAGGAAGCCTGGGCGTGCCGTGTGGACAGCCTGGTCTGTGTCCCCTCAGGAACAAGGACCTCCAAGAGGTGACTCTGGAGAGGGAGGGCCGGGTCCTGCTGCACTTCGCCGCGGCCTACGGCTTCCGCAACATCCAGAACCTGGTACAAAAGCTCAAGCGAGGGCGCTGCCCATACCACTATGTGGAGGTCATGGCCTGCCCTGCAGGTAGCTGCAGACAGAGTGGGCCCTCTGGGACCCCGTGCGCTGACACCCTCCCCTTGACCACACTTCTGCCCGTCCTTCTCTGCCACAGGTTGCTTGAATGGTGGAGGCCAGCTCAAGGCCCCCGACATGCCTGGCAAGGAGCTTCTGCAGCAGGTTGAGAGACTATACAGCATGGTCAGGACCGAGGCACCAGAGGATGCGCCTGGAGTCCAGGAGCTGTATGGGCACTGGCTGCAGGGCGAGGGCTCAGAGCAGGCCAGCCGCCTGCTGCACACAAGCTACCACGCGGTGGAAAAGGCTGGCTCCAGCCTCAGCATCAGGTGGTAGGAGGCCTCAAGGATCCACCCGGCCCAACACAGCCAGCACCGGGACTCCCAGGAAGGCATGTGGAGTCTCCAGCAGGGAAGTCACCCGAGACCCCAGGGCACACCTCCAAAATGCTGGATGAGATGTGGGGACATTGGGACCCACATAGAGATGGGACTCAGGACCCCCAGCCAGTAAAGGTGACTTCAAGCCTGTGCTCACCTGGACTCCCCGCTGCAGGGGGCCAGAGGTTCCACCACCTGCTGGAACCTCTCCATGGGCCCAGAGCCCTAGAGGTGCCCTGACTCCTCCTGGTTGTGGTGGCCTAAGCTGTGAGGGTTTCAGCTCATCCTGTGGGGAACTTAAGGGAGAGAAAAGGGGGGGTTCCTCATCCCCCATTTCTAGAGTCACCTGAAGCTGCGATGTGGAGGGTGGTGATAGGCTGGACCTGCCAGGCTGGTCAAGCTCGCAGCAGAGCTCGGGGAACCCTGCCACGCTGGGCAGCAGAGGACACCGGCAGGAGACAGGCACCTGGTCCATGACCCCAGCTGGGGATGGGTGCTCCCTCCACCTAGAACCAGGTGTTCGACGAAGCTGCGGTCTCTGGGGCTTGAGAACCTGTGTCTTGGGGGCTGAGTCCAGGTGGGAAGGACTCTTGCTATCAGGCCTCAGTGGTCTCTCTGGCTGAGTCCTGTGTCCACAGCTGGACCCCCACTTAAGGGGCAGGGGGAGGGCAGATTGCATTCAGCCCACCAGGCCTGGCCCCGAAAAGCTCACTTCTAGTAAAGGGGACTCTCTCTGAAACCGGCTTCTCTTCAAGAATGTTTACCAGCATCAAAAAAGAGGCCTTTCAAAGCTTTATTCAAGTTTAGGAGCCCTGTGCACCCCACTAGGCTGCTTTGCAAACACCCAGGTCTCGGGACTCACTGTGGCCCAGAGAGGGGCCCCGGGTGTCCAACACCAGGAAAGGCCAGGGCGCCCACCCTCTAAGGCTGGGCAGGGCTGAGGAAGGCTCGATCCTCCTGTGGGTCAAGGGAGGAGGGGTGTGTGGCCCAGCCCACGTAGGGCTCACTTCGGCCGGGGCATGCTCAGGAGCCCCCACTGCAGCGCGAGCAGTGCCTGGGCCTGTGGCTGCAGCGGCTCAGCTGCCCGCTCAAAGCTCGCTCGCTCCCTGCAGAGCACTTCCAGGACTTCAGCTGGGGCGACCTTCCCTGTGAACTTGCGCACAGGCTCCTCTCTGCGGGGAGAGGGGGTTCGATGGGAACCGCTGGGCAAGCTGGACGTGGCGGTGGAAATGAAGCCACTGTTGGAGGGCATTTAAAGAGCAGCCTCTCCCTGGTGCCAGACAGTCCAATAACCAGTCCCCCAACACCTCCCTCAGCATCCAAATGACTGCCAGGGAGGCCCAAAGGACAACAGTCCGGCCCCATGCCAGCCTGTTCAGCAGCATGGCCCCTGGGGAGGACATAGGTCCTCCCGACATGCGCTGGCTCAGGCCCTGCCATGTGCTCCCCAGCCTGCCCCACAAGAGGGCCCACACGCTGGCCAATACTCACGCCACCCTCAGGAAGGGGTTGTAAAGGAGCTCCTCGCCCAGGGTTGAGGGCACCATGGGCACATCATCCTCATCCCTCTTCTGGAATGACCACAGGCCTTTGTCACAGCCTTGTCTGGCAGCTCCAGGCAGCTTGGCTCAGCTCACCAGTCTGGGGGCGTGAGCCTAGACCCTGAGGGCAGGCACTCATGGGCCAGACCTGCAGGCTGCCCAGCTCCCCTCCCTCACCAGTGGGAGCCTTGGCTGGCAGAATGCCCTGGGCCAAGCCATGTCTGGTCACCTGGGTCGGTCATGGTGGACTCCCCTGCAGTTCCTCCCTGGTTCCAGTCCTACCCCACCCTCCAACCTTGCCACTGAGAGGGGAGGAGTGGTCACACCTTGGCCCACGATAGCTTGGCCTTCACTTGGTTGTTGCAAGGCTCCACTTTTTGTGCAAACTCGAGGTTGCCCAGTGTGTGCTCGTGACCACAGAACACCTTCTGGAGAAAGAAGGCACTTGGGGTGCACAGCACCACCATAGGCAGAGATGGGCAGAGACACTCACCCCAGTGGCCCAGCCCCTCCCCCCTCGCCTGGTCCACCTGTCCCCACGGCTGGCAAGCAGTCATCCTGAACGCTGGCATAAGGCAGGTGCAGAGTGCACCGGTTATGTAGGGAGGCTGGGCCCCATGAGAGGGTAAGGGACAGGCTGCTCACTGTCTCAGGGGGCAGGGTGCCCAGGGTCTCCACCAAGCTGTGGTACATCTGCTGAGCTGTGGTCTCCAGGCGTGAGCCGCAGCCGGCCACAGACAATGCGTCCCCTGGGGAGTTGGGTGGGTCAGAGAAGGTGGATGGGGCAGAGGGAGGTGGGGTGGGTAGGCGCAGGGCAGCCAGTACCCGAGAACACAGCAGGCGGGTCCAGACACTCATCTTCCCACAGGAAGTAGCTCATGTGGCCCGAGGTGTGGCCGGGCGTCAGGAGGCAGCGCACGTGGATGGCCCCAAACTATGGCAGAGGAGCAGGTGGGCCTGTAAGGTGGTTGGGCCCAGGGTGCTCTCCCCACCCCTCCTGAGTGCACGCTCACCCGCAGCTCCTCGCCATGTACCAGCCTGCGGGTCAGGGCACAGATGCGCTCATCTGCACCCAGCACCACCAGGCCAGGCAGCAGCCTCGCCAGCTCCATGTTGCCCCAGGCGTGGTCCCTGCGGGTGGGGGAAAGCAGGATCACATGCGGTCAGGGTAGGGTAGGGGTGACACCCTCCTGCCTCAGCCCACCCTGATGGCACTCACCAGTGGTGATGGGTGGTCAGCACAGTTGTCAGTGATACCCTCTCCCGGCCCACGATCTCCAGCAGCTGAAAGGGATGGGAGTTAGGGAGATGCAGGTGGTCCAGGTGGCTGCCTGTGTTGGGGTGCCAGGCCCGGGTGCACAGTGCCCCAGGCAGGGGACGGGCCTGGGGGTAGGGGAGATCCAGCAGACAATTAGCGCCCAGCACACACAGTACACTTAGGCACCATATGCAGGGAAAAGGGGAGACCCGAGACGGCTCTAACCTCAGAGGAGACCCAAGATAATCAAGAAACCCTAAACGCCAAATAACCAGAAATGAGACAATAGGGGAAGGATCTGGCCCCAGCAGCGTAGTCTGGAAAGCCTCTCGGAATGCGGGCTGACGGTCTCGGCCTACGATGCCTGGGCCCACAGCTGTGCTCCCGCCGCCCGAAAGCTGCCCTCACCCTTTTGGGCACGGCCACGTCCACGGCCACAGCCTCCCGCGTGTGCTCCTCGATGACCAGGTACATATAGTTGTCCTCAAGCACAGGGATGACTTTGACCTTCATGGTCGCAGAGCTCAGCCACCCCGCGCCTCCTGAGCCCCTTCCTCAGGGTGGGACTACCCTCTCCAGACCCTAGGCAGAGCTGTGCGTGGGAGGGGTCAGCTCCACAGACACGCTGGGGGCCAGGAAAGGAACCGCACTCCCTGCTCCCGGACTTTCCCGAGGGCCCTTGAGGAATCCCAAGCTCCTGGCTTAAGTTGACCTGCAGCTGCGGGGACCAGTCTCTCGCCAAGACTCAGCCCGCCGCAGGCCCCGCCCCCGCGCCGCAGGCCACACCCCCGATTAACCGCGCCCTCTTCCGGCTCCGCCCCCAGCCACGCCGCTGCCCCGGTAGGCCCCGCCTGCCTCCCAGGCTCCGCCCCCTCCCCAGGTGCCCTCCCGCCGCAGCGCGACCCTGGACCAGCCCCTCTCCAGGCCCCGCCCCTCAACGTCCTTCCGCAGGCCCCGCCCTCCCCAGGACCCCTCCCTCCGAAGTACGACCCCGGCCCGCCCCCCTTTCCGGTCGTCCACTCACCCCAGCTGGGCTGCGCCAGCTGGTCTCAAGGACTGCCTAAAGGACAGCCGGACAGAGGCGGGCTTCGGGCGCCTGTCACGGGGCCTGGACGGAGCGCGCCGCTCACCCGGGCCGCCACCAACAGCCCGCGCCCCTGAGGCCCGCTGGGCCCGCCTGGAACCTGCGCGCGCGGGAACCGGCGCACAGTGCACAGAGCACACGCGTGCGCGGGAGGGAGCGCGCGCGTGCGCGGGAGGGAGCGCGTGCGTGCCCGAAGGGAGCTGCGCGCACGTCTGGCCAGTCGCGCCTGGCGCTGCGGCGCCTCCTCCGCGAAGCCCTCCTGGCACCGGGCTGAGACAGCCCTCCTGAGTACCCCGGACCCGGACTGGGACGTCTGAGCCCGCTTCCGTCAGGCTGAGCTCTGCAGGGATCTGTCCAGTTTGTTTGCCTGCCCGTCCAGTGCTCAGCGTAGGGGCCTAATGAGTGTGCGAACCCACATGGTAGAGCAAAGCGCGCTGTGTGAGGACAACAGTAACAGCAGCGGCATCTCCATACCATGCGCGTTGTCCCACACCTCCCCAGGCTGGGCCCTTGTATGCACTCGTGGTTCCATCCGCGTCCCTGATAAATGCTGGGGTGCCGATCTGCGTTTCCCAGATGAGGAAAAGGAAACCGGAAAGAATGGATCGCCAAATACGGAAGAAGTTGAGAGTTTGCACCCACCTCCCCAACCACTGAACTGTCCTGCCTGCCCTCGTGGGCGGGGCCCCGGGAGTCTCCTGGGGACAACAGAGGCCTTGGCAACACAAACCACCGTGTTGCAGCAACAGGCCAGTAGTCGAGGTGGCACCAGGCTTGGGGCAGCCCAGAGTCCCTTTTGCCTATGGAGTATGTGGCAGCCCCAGGCCTCAGGCCAGGGGCCCCACCTCGGGCCACCAAGAATGTGAGTCCTCCCAGGACGCTGCGTTTCTGGGCTCGGGGGTTCTCCCTGTTCCCTCAGAGACCAGGAGGGGTGTAGATCCTCCCAGGACCTGGGCCTGGTCCTGGCTGTGGGAGGGCCTGCCCCAGCTCTGCCAGGCTGAGGGTGTGGGGGTGGATGGCTGGTGGCTTCATGAGAGTGGAGGCCACAGCCCAGGTCTGAGATACACCTGGGGTATGAGTGGTGGTGCCTCCCTAGGTTCTGCCGCGGGCCGAGACCTGGCTGCCAGGAGTCCCTGGGGGTACCCCAACCTGCGCCACCAACCTTGAGACAGAGGTTCCCTCAGATCTAGAGCTGAGTGAGGAGCAGCGGCTGCAGGTGGGTGTGGGGGCCTTCAGGCACTGGCAGGAGGGAGGGCATCCCCAGGGCCCCACAGGCCCCACCTCTCATCCTGGCCATTCACAGGTCTGCAAGGAGCTGGTGGACCTGCAGATCAAAACCCATCGCCTGAAGGAGCAACACGAAGCTGAAATCTTCGAGCTGAAGAGTGAGGTGGGCACTGATGTGTGCCTATGTGTGCCAGCCTGAGGGCATGGGGGGAGGGTGCACACTTAGTGCCAGAACTGTGAGGGGTGCAGGTGTGCCCCATGTGACTGTGCACACGCAGTGTCTGCAAGTCCCCACCTGTCCTGTGTGTGTTGTGTCCCTGTGGATGCCCAGATGGATGATGACCTGGTCACCCCGCAGGTCCTGTGGCTGGAGAGCCGGGTGCTGGAGCTAGAACTGCACGGAGAGCAGGCAGCCCTAGCAGAAGCTAATCCGGGGCACCGCCAGGCACTGGCACAGGAGCTTGGGCACAAGGCCTGGGGGCAGGGACACTCCGACCACCACAGACTCCAGGTCACCATGAGCGCATGGGTGGAAGCTAAACAGGGGTCCAGCAGGGGAACAGTGAGGCTGAGACCGGCTTTTCTGTGCAGGCACAGCCCAAGGACTTCCTGACAGCTGAGAACGAGCAGCAGAAGCTGGGGCATGGTGTGAGTGTGCAGCCACCTAGCCTGGGAATCTGTTGAAGTTTCTCCCAGCCCAGGGTGGAGGTGGGGCAGTGCAGGGGACCCAGAGCTTGGGCTCTCACCCAGCCAGCCCTTGTGTACCCCGCAGCCGCAGGGAGAAGTAAGTCGGGCGCCAGAGCAGCACAGGGCTCGGCAGCAGGCACTGGAGACGCGTGTGTGAGTGACTGCCTCACCTGGGACAGGAGGGCCCAGCAGGGCACAGTGAGCAAAGGAGCTGTTCCTAAGGGGCAAAAGGAGTCACCTGCCCTAGGCCCGGCTAAGCCTCATACCCATGTCTGCAGGGCAGCCCTGGGCTGGCAGCTGCAAGGAGCCCAGGAGGAGGCCAGGACAGCTGGGCAGCAACTGGCTGCACAAGCCTTGGTGAGGCCCACCCCTACCTGCTTTGAGGTCTGGCTCAGCAAAGGTCCACCTTGCAGGACATAAATTCAGGGCCATCTCCACCCCCAGGTATTGTCTGCCTGCCGGGGCCAGCTCCACCAGGCTGAAGCAGAGAACGCCCGGCTGCAGCTGCAACTCAAGAAGCTGAACGAGGAGTACGCCATCCGACTGCAGCACTGCGCCCGAGCCGTGGCTGTGAGCACTGGGCCGGCTAGCCCTGTGTTGAGTGGGAGGCCTCTGGGTCCTGGGGAGCCCGAGTCTGGCCTGGGTGTGCTAGACCACTTCAGAGAGACTCTGACCTTGTGGGAGACTTCAGGCCCACCCAGCACACTGTCGTCAGACCAGCTCCATGGAGGGAATTGGGGGGGCAAGGTGTGGACCCGCCCCAGCCCAGCCCTATCTCCTCCAGGAGTATGCAGATGGTGCAGGCCCAAAGCCTGCATCCACAGCCCTTCGGACATTCCTGGAAACCACTCTGGAGGACATTCGGGGGGCACATCACAGCCGTGAGCAACAGCTGGCCCGGGCTGCTCGCACCTACCGCAAGCGCCTGACAGATCTGAGTCGGAGGCACGAGGAGCTGCTGGCTGCCCACAGGTGGGCCCCTCCCTGAGCTGGGCACCTGGGGTGGGATGGCCCTAGGTGACCTGGTGCGGGGTTTAGTGTGCAACAGGTGCTGGTGGATCCCAACGGGGCACCCAGGATCCCCAAGGCTACCCCTGGTGCAGCCACCTCAGACATGGAGCCGCCGCCCCTGCACATGGTCACCAAATTCGGCCACCTGAGGGAGGACCAGGCTAGGCTGGAGAAGCAGCTCCAGAAGCTCCAGGCCCAGGTGACCCCTCCCTGCTGCCCCACAACTCGCCCCAGGACCCATCCCAGGCTCAGCAAAGCCCCAAGCCCAGGGCCTCTGAGCAGCCTGCCTCATTCAGCAACTGCTGTTCTTGTTCCTCCAGAAAGAACCCAGTGAAGCCTCTCAGGGGGGCCCATTAGAGCCACAGTGAGTACCTGGTGTGGGTGCTGGGGAGACCCATTTATTCATCCTATGAATTAAGTGCTTAGAGGGGTTCTGGTTGCTGCAGTGGACAAGGTGGCCCATCTGTATTCTCCAGTCTCGGTCTGCTTATGAGACACTAATAATCACAGAAAAACCAACTGCCTGGAGAGAGGAGGGACTACCCTCCTGGATGGGAGGGGGCTACCCTTGAATGGGAGGGTCAGGGAGAGACCCCTAAGAAAGGGCACTTCAGCTGAGACTCGGAGGACCCATAGCTGAAGACCTGTGGTGGCATGGACGATATAAGTCTTGACCCCAGGACAAGGCAGGAGCAGGCTACCTGGTGACCTTCACAGCCTTTGCCTCTGCACCTTCATGTTCTCAACTGTGCAGTGGGCAGAAGCTAGGACAAGTCGCCTGCCTGGGGTTTTGGGAAACCCCCCAGCATGGGGGGAGGCCCCCCATAAGCATCCTTACAGACACTGGGGTCACTGTCCCAGCTGGCCTTGTGGCTTAGCTTTCCCTGAGTGGCCAGTGGCTGCCCCCATGCACAGATGGCTCCAAGCCTCACAGCGCCCACAGTGGAAAGGCAGCCCTATACTGTCCCAAACTCGCTCCCAGCAGGCACCTCAAGGACCTAGGGGCCCTGACTTGAGCAGGGTCATTGGTCATAAACCTGGGTCCATGCCAGCTTTCACGCCCACCCCTCCTCCTCCCCTCACAGGGGCCTGGAAGCTGCATCCTGGGCCCAGATCCGCCAGAAGCTACAGGACTTCTCCCGTGGCACCCAGGTAGTGGGCAAAACCTGGCCAGAGGCCCTTCCTCACACTGTGCCCGCGCTCATGGCTTATGTTCCCCCATTCCAGGCAGAGCTGGAAAGGGAGAGAGCACAGCTGCTAGTCCGAGCCACGATGGCTGAGGAGCAACTTTCTGAGCTACAAGAGTATGTGGACCAGCACCTGGGCAGGTGGGCTCTAGAGGTGGGCTGGGTAAGACCCAAGGACCTCAGTCCCAGGCACTAGCAGCAGGGCTTGTCCACAGCCAGGTGGTGACTATGCCTAGTTTCTCTGAGCAGGTACAAGCAGGAGATCCTGAGGCTGAGGAAGCTGGTGGGTACAGGGAACCCCTGGAAAGCGGGGGCTACACCTCCAGCCAAGCCGCAGCACCCAAGGACTCGCAGTCGTTACCTGGTCAACAGATAAACTTGGAGCAGAACTCTTCACAGCCAGCATGGAGCCCTCCCCACAGCACCCCCTTGGGAGATCATTCCACCCAGCTCAACACCCAACAAAAATCAGGCTGGGGGCTTCCCTGGTGGCGCAGTGGTTGAGAGTCCGCCTGCCAATGCGGGGGGACACAGGTTCGTGCCCTGGTCCAGGAAGATCCCACATGCTGCAGAGCGGCTGGGCCCGTGAGCCATGGCCGCTGAGCCTGCGCGTCCGGAGCCTGTGCTCCGCAACGGGAGAGGCCACAACAGTGAGAGGCCCACATACCGCAAAAAAAAAAAAAAAATCAGGCTGGAACCCACTGAGTCTTTATTGTGTCCACTCAGCCAACCTGAGAACTGGGGGCTCCAGGTATGGAGGCAGAACTAGGCCCTGGGACAGCCTGCCCAGCTGGCCCACCACTGTGGACATCATAGGCCCAGACGCGGTCCAGGCCCTCACCCAGTACAGCCACAGGTTGCCAGGTGGGGAGGGGGAAGCGCCCAGACACCACTCGGGCTCCTGCAGGCAACTCTGCCTGTAGCTTGTCCTCCAGCAGTGGGAGCTATGGGGGAGAGGGGAGGTTGGGGTGGGCAAGGTGGAACACAGCTCCCCCTACCCAGCTCCTCCAGGCCCAGCACCTACACTGGGGATGGCTTGGGCCTCCCATGGGGTCAGCAAACCCCAGACCTACCACGCTAGGAGCCAGGAACACAGACACATTGTGGCAGTCCCTCAGGCTCACCTGCAGGAAGAGGAAATTACCCCAGCAGGGATTGGGGCCCCAGCAGGGAGGGAGGTTTGGTGGGCATTGGGTAACTGCAGCTTCCAAGTCCCAGCTCCAGCCTGCCCAGGTGGCAGAGGTACCTGGCACTGTCAGCAGGGTGGCCAAGCTACCAAGCTAGAACTGGAAGCATGAAGATCAAGGGTGGGGTCTGAGAGGGTCCAGGACTCCCTGGATTACCTTCCAGAGGTTCTCACGGCGGTAGCTGACATTGCCCGCACATCCTGCCCTCCAGGCATGCAGCCACGCCAGCCCCACCAGCCACGGGTTTAGCTCATAGCCCACAGCTGGGCGGAGACCGCACTTGTGGGCAGCCAGCACCTGTGGGCACAACGAGCGTCAGGACCAACAGATGGGGCGGTGCCCTCAGGGGAGGGGTCAACAAAGACGCTCCCCAACACACACGAACACGGTCCTTACAATCCTGCCGTCGCCAGAGCCCAGATCCACCATCTTTCCTGGACGGCCTCGCAGCAACGACAACACGTGCTCCACCTGCCTGGCACTCGCGCCAACATAAGGCACCTGTACAAGGAAGCAGGCGGCAGTGTGAGGGTGGGGGGCCTGCCTCCTGGGCTTCCATTCTTAGAGTGGCCTGTCCGGTCTTACCTGAAGGAGGTCCCAACCCACAGCCGAATCGGCCTGGAGTAGCTGCACCCTCCGCCTTAGCGCCACACTCCAGGCCCCGCCCCCAGCCCGGACCCGCCCGGCCGGCAGCTGGTCCTCACAAGCCTTGGCCCAGCACCTGCAGCCGCAGCGGCACGCGGCGGAAGCCCGGCTGCAGCAGCAGCGCCCACACGGTGTAGGCGACCAGGCCCGAGCCCGCCGCCACCTGCAGCAGCTCCAACGCGCCTAGCCGCCGCTCGCGCAGCTCCGTCAACGCCTCGGCCGGGTCGTCCTGCTCCATGGCTGCGGGAGAGCGGCTCAGTATTTCCCCACCTCAAGTCCCCTCCCCGGCTCAGGTCCGAGACCCTCATGACCCGGCCCGGACCTGGAGAGGGCCGTCCTCCCCACCGCCCCCGACCTGCGCGGCACCCCTACTCCCCGCTCCGCGCCTACCAGACCCGCGGCGCCGCGCCGGAAGAGGCGGACGCGGCGAGACACCGGAAGCGGCCGGGAGAGCCTGAGCAGCCGGTCCGCTCGCGTTCCGCTCCGTCCGGGTCCAGGGACCCCCCCCCGCGGGTTCCGGACCGCGGAGCCCTGGGGTCCGGGGCTACCCTCGCGGGTTCTGGCCGCACAACATCCTGCCTGTAGCCCGCGTCGCTCAGCCTCGTTGGCCCATGCCGCAGATGGTTGCTGCGGGCCTGTCCTGGGCGCTGCGGACCCCTGGGGCTGCACATCCCAGCGCGGGGAGACGCCCGAGGGAAGCGGTGCCGTGGATCCAGTTGACTGGCAGCGAAGGTCCGTGCGGTGTGGCTGGAGGCCAGGGGCGGCGGTCAGCCCGGGGGAAAGGGCTCACCGGGGAGACGCCGCCCCGCACACCCCGATAGCCAGCCAAGGCCAGGAGCAGTCGCGGGGAGGCCACCCGGGCCCCTCCCACGGCTGAAGGCAGTTAGCCCGAGTGCGCAGGAAACGCAGGATGCGCAGGCTTCGGCGGGGGCGGGGGGAGTTTGAGCTTGGCTGAAGGGCAGGGCGGAGGGGGTTGATAAGGAGAAATTTAGCAGAACCGAGAAGACAGATGTTGGCTCTCTCTGAGCGTCATGGGAGGGGAGCCGGATGTGAGGTGCTGGGCGCTCTGGCAGCTGGCCCAGTCAGGTGGATGGGAGGAAGAGCCCCAGGAACTGGGGAGACCACCTTCCTTCTCCAGAAAATGTAACACACACGAAGAAAGATTGAGTTCCCGGAAGTGACCTGATGAAGCCTGGGAATGAGAGAGGCAAGTGCGGGGACAGAGCCAGGACCCCCTCCTCACCCCACCCTGAGGCCAGACGTCCTTGAGTGGCAGAGACTTGTCTGCACACAGGCCCTGGCCTGGCTTCTCATCCATCCACGGCATCGGTCAGGAGGGACGGAGGCTGCTTCAGGCAATGCAGGCATGCTGGAGACCACTGCCCCCATCCCCAAGTGCAGACTGCCGCACACTTGGCCCCAGCTGCCTCCACTTGGGAAAGACAGGTGTTCCTGTGGTAGGAAACCCCGGTGCCATGCTCCCAAGACCTGAGCACTGGAGCGGAGGAGGGCTGCTCCCCACCGCCATCTCAGAACCTTCTGTCTTCTTCCTGGCTGTCACCTGGCCCTCCCCATAAAAGGAGGATGTGCACTGGGCTTACACAGCATCCCATTCTTGTCTCTTTTGTTCCTTGTATTATTCCTGGTGCTAGAGCAGCACCTGGTACCTAGAAGAAACTCAATAGAAGCGGGTCGACTGAATGAAGGCACCTACCCCGACTCCCCAGTGTGCACACCCAAAAGTCCCTCACCTTCACACCTGCACCCTGCTCCTCACCTTTGGGTACTGGGCACTCGAGTGCATACCTGTGTGAATGCACATGCCCAGAGGTGCCCCAGAGGCACCTGCTCCCATAGCTCCAGCCCTCATGCTCACCCACACCGTTTCCCCTTGGCCACTCCCCTGTGGGCAGGCATGAAGCCCCTGGCCCAAGCCTTCCAGGCTCCTCCCAGAGCACCCTGGGGCTCCTCTGACCCTGTCAGCCACACCCACTTCTGCCCTTTCTGCTCCTTTTGCTGGTTGCAAAGCCAACACTTTCTCTGGAGGAGGGTGTGTGCATAGGAGGCGCTTCCTGGGGCAGGTGGGCAGAGGCCAATGTCCAGCCTAGGCCCCAGCCCAGAGAAGATGCCCTACATTTTTCTGGACAGATGGTCCCAGAGGTAGTCCACAGTGACCACACTGGGTGTGGCCATGGGCCTCTGTCCAAACAAGGCTGTGGGGAGCTGGCCAGAGAATTAGGGCAAGAGCCAAGGATGAGGTGCTTCTCAGCGCTGGAGGCGAAACCCTTCTCAGGTCGGGGTCTGCATGGGCAGTGCAAAAGCCTCCCAAGATGAACAGGAGGATGACAGGAGAGCACACTCACCTCCTCCTCCTCTGGTCTTTACTGAGATACTCCCTGGTGGTGGGAGGGGGAAACAGGGATACAAGGGTCTGCAGTCCAGGAGAGAGATCCAGGCTGGAGATCCAAATGTGGGGTCATCAGCACGTTGATCGTATTTAAAGCCAGAAGGCTGGCCCAGTTCTCTAATGAGGGAATGTCGGAATGTGCGTGGAGAGGAGAGGTCTGGTGCCTGAGCTCTGAACAATCCATGGGTGCCGGTTTGAGTTTGGGGACGCGAAAGGGCACAGCAAGGAGCCTCAGGAACAGCAGAAGGTGGGAGGAGCCCAGGGGAGCCTACCATCCAGGATGACTGTGCTCCCACCCACAATTCTCACCAGTCCCCACAGCAAATGGCCCGTCCAAGTGAAAGGAGTGCATACCCGACACGAGTGTAGCCTTAGACAGCCTGCCCCACGGAAACTCCAGGGCAGCCACTGGAGTGATGCAGTGTTCACACAGGGCGTGGCAACATGAGGTACCTATATCAGCCGAATATGGCAGAAGTGGCCCTGTGTATCCTTGTTCCTCTCCCAGCCTCAGTTCCTGCCTGCAGGATGGCAGGGCCCCTTCTCCAGTGAGGGCTGCCAGGCAGAGATGGGAAGTTGTTTCTGGGGCTCAGCCCAGGCACCCCCACCAGACCTGAGCTGTGGCCCTCTTTCCCAGGAGCTGTGGGGCTGGGTCAGCAGAGTCAGCTCCCTCTGGGCTCAGTAGTCCCACGTGCACCCCCATCCTGGGGCCTTTCAGCCTCAGGGCCATCAGCTTTGTCCAGACCGCGCTGGCCCTTTATGTGGCTGAGGCTGGAGAGGAAGGCGGGGGCAGCGACAATGAGGCCAGTGGCGGGAAACGGTCCTTAGAGACCCCATTGTGTGCCCCCGCCCACTAGAAATGGGCAACAAGCAGGACCCTGCAGAAGAGACCCCACAGCCGTCAGGATGCTGGGCACGTTGCAGGGGCCTGTGGACAGAGGGGCCCATTCTTCCCCAGGGGCAGAGTGGGGCCAGGATGACTCTGCTGGGCTTGCAGCGAACCACGGGGGAAGTCGGTGGCCCGCCAGATTGCAGCCCCTTCCCTCAGGTTGGGAGTGGTGTCGCCTGCCTCCCCCTACAAGGGCCTCCACCCACCTCAGACCTTGGGTGTTATGGCCCCTTTTCCACTCCCACTCTGAGAAGTGGAATCACCTGGCATTGGGGGCAGCAGAGCTGAGGGTGACATGAGTGGGGGTCCCTGCATGCCCCCACCCAGCAGCAGCCCCTCTCCAGGGCGTGGGCTGGGTGGCCTTAGACATGGCACCACTGCCCCAGAGCCTCAGTCTCTGGCTCTGTGAAGCGGTAACTGGGCAGTGCCGGGGGCTGTGGGAGAATAAAATGAAGTGAGGCAGGCCCAGGGCTGGGCTCAGGCACGAGCACCCGATGCACATTGGTAAATGCAAGCTGCGTTCTTATTGGTTATTGCTATTACCTCGGAAGCAGTTGGTACTGTGATGCCATCTGGAGGTCACCCCCCCACCCTCCTACCCACCCCTCCCCAGCACCCTGCTCCCAGGCCCCTCAGTCCAGCACCACCTCACAGGGGTGGAGGTGGTCAGCATGGGCAGCTGTGTAGGCACGGCTGAATTCCTGGAAGCGGGGTGCACAGCCCAGCCAGGCCTCACCGAAGCGGCTCCAGCCCATGAAGAGGAAGGTGCCAGGGCCAGGGTGGACGCCACAGTGCAGTGGGGTGCGAATGGAGGCCTGCGCCTGGCCCCCAGGACCCCCCACCCGGAACAGTGGCAATGTCTGGCGGAGGACACGGGCGGCGGCCACGGTGATAACAGACTCCTGCAGCTCTGTGTCGTGGGCAACCCCGTGGATGGTTCCATGGATCACTGTGGGGACACATGTTGGACAGTGGCATTCAGGGGAAGGCAGGCCCCTGGCTCGCCCCACAGCAGGGACACTCACCAAAGTCACTGGTGCACACGGCCAAGAGGAGCTCGGCATCACTGCAGGGTCTGCAGGCACCTGGCATGCAGGGGAGGTCATGAGTGGCAGCCCTGACCTCTCCAGGACTACCCGAGCCCTTCCCCAGCTGGACACAGGATAGAGAGGGCAAGCTACCAGACCCCCCCTAAGGGCCTGATGGCAACTGGGGGTCTCAGGGACCATGTGTACACACCCTGAAGACACCCTGTACTTGGGGTGACACTGCAGGCTCGTGCATGCATCACACACACGCACAGACATGGGCCTGGGGGCTGTGCCCAACATGCAGGCACAAAGACCCACCGAGCTGGAGCTCAAGGGTCTGGGTGCACGAGGCACATGCTCTTGCACACCCATCTCACAGGCAGCACCAGCAGGCGGTAACCCCTTGGTCTCCCAGAGCTGCTTCCTAGGGCCCAAAGTCACCGGCCCAGCCCACGTGGCAGGAGGTTATGGTGGATTCGAGGGTCAGGAGACAGAGCAGAGACCCCCATCCCCTGTGAGGTTAGGCTCCAAGCTCCAGGAGAGCAAAAAGCTGGGCCTGGTGCCCTGCAGGTAGGCGGGGCTGCATCTCCATGGTGACCGGGCTCACAGTGGACTTCTGTTGTATTGGGCTGGGGGAGGGGAGGGAGGTCACCGCTGGGCCAGGGAGCCCTGGACAGCTTTGGCCGTCATCCCCTCCCCCAACCCTTCAGGGACCAGGGGCCCGGGTTGCCCTGCCCGGCCTCCCCTTCCGGGATTCTGCCCTCGGTCAGCAATTTCCCTAACCCGCAAGGTGAGGGATTGCCCCTCCCCCCCACCTGTCCTGGCGCTGCTACTCACTAGCTGTGTGCCTTTGACAGGCTGCCTCGGTTTCTCCCTCTATGCAGTGGGGAGGACAGGCAGGTTCCCACCCAGCGAGGCCAGGAAGCGACTCCCCGACTCCCACGTGTCCCCACCCAGGCCTGCACTCACCATCCGCACTGAGGCCGTGGGCCTGCGGAGGCAGCTCTGGACGCCCGTCCTCCCGCAGTTCGAAACGGAAGGAGGCCACGCGACGGCTGATGTCGGGATGCGGGGTAGCCTGCAGGAAGAGGGCCCGGCGCTCGCGGGGACCCCAGCGCACGCATCGGCCCCCGGCCGGGCCTGGGCCCTCGGCCAGCAGCAGCTCCAGCACGCCGCCCGCCCGCTCCGCGAAGACTTGGGCGCCTGCGAAGGGCCGCGCCGGCCGCAGGCAGGCGATGCCGGGCCGCACGCCGGGGTCGGAGCTGCCCAGGGTGACGCGCAGCGCCCCGGCCGGGTACAGCCACTCGATCCCGCCCTCCGCACAGGCCAGGGCGAGCTGTCCCACGCTGCCGGGCTCCTGGGTCAGGCCGCTGCGGACCGGAGGGGCGGTGCTGAGGCGGGCGGCCGGCGTCCACACCCGGCCAGCCCGCTTCCGCTGCACCCTCTCCCCGCAGCCATCAACAGCTGCGTCCACTTTGTGGAGAAGGAAACTGAGGCCCAGCGTTCTGGGACTCGGCGGGGGGCGGGGAGGGCAAGGATTCGGTGCCGGGACGGAGCGCCCCCATCCCAAAGGGCTGGCGACACATCTTCCAGCCCCCTCCTAAGGGGTGCGCAGAGTCCCAGGGGGTTGGCCCGCGCGGGGGTCCAGTGGGGCTCGTACCTGCCCCTCCAGCTGCAGCGGTCCTCCGAGTAGCCGGCGCGGGCGGCCGTGGCCAAGAGGCCGAAGCAAAGGGCGCAGAACAGCGCCGGGGTCGGCATGGCGCGCGGGGACGCGCGGGGGCGCGGCGGGAGCAGCCGGGGCGTTGGCCCCGGCCCCGCGCAGCCCCCACCGCCCGCGCCTGCCGGCCGCCCACCCGGCCGGGAGCCTGGAAGCTGCCGGGAGGCAGTGGGCGGGCCGAGCAGCCAATCGCGCCGCGGTGCCCGAACTTTCCACCAATTGCAGCGGCGCTCTCGGGGGTGGGAGGACCAGCCCGTGGCCCAGGAGGCGCTGGGGAGGGGGCTCCACGGCCGGACGTGTTCAGTGTCACCTCCTCGAGGTACCCCGCTACTTCCCCCGCCAACCCCCGCCTCCAGCCTCGCCTTGCTTGCAGTCCTGGTCGGGCCACTGTCCTCCAAGCCCTTGGCCGGTGGGGGGGGGGGTGCCCACTGGAACCTCTGGGGGAGGGGAGTTCATCTGGGTGGCTCTCTCCAAGACTGGTACCTAGGCTTCCATCCCCCATCTCTCCCTAACCTGGCCCTGGTGACTTCCCACAGGCCACGCGGTAACCCAGCGATGAGAGTCCAGGCACTGGGGCTGCAGGCACCGTGGAAAAGCAGGAACAAGGACAGCCCTGAGCCCCAGAATCAAGCCCCTAGTAGGTCGGGACAAGCTGAAACGGGGCCCACTCTCATAGAGGAAACCCCGCCCCCAATGCCAATGTGTAGGCTAGGGAGGAGGTGGGGAGTAGGTTGTCAGATGGGGACTGGAGAGAATGCCAGACAATGGGGAGGAGCAGACAGCCTTGGCCAAGGCCCTGAGGTGTGGACCTGGTGGATGGGACCCAAGAGCCTGGTGAAACTGTGGGGTCAGATTACAGAGGCCTTAGGCACAAACCCAGGACTCCAACCTCACACTGGAACCCTTGAGATCACTGAAAGCTTTAGCTGACATAGATTCTCTGCCGCCTGTGGGTGTGAAGGGTTTTTTTCGTGTTTTTTTTTTTTTTGGCTGTATTTGGGTCTTTGTTGCTGTGCGCGGGTTTTCTCTAGTTGCAGCGAGCGGGAGCTACTTTTCATTGTGGTGGCGGGCTTCTCTTGTTGCAGAACACAGGCTCTAGGCACGTGGGTTTCAGTTGTGGCACACGAGCTCAGTAGTTGTGGCTCGCGGGCTCTAGAGTGCAGGCTCAGTAGTTGTGGCGCACAGGCTTAGTTGCTCCATGACACGTGGGATCTTCCCTAACCAGGGCTTAAACCCGTGTCCCCTGCATTGGTAGGCGGATTCTTAACCACTGCGCCACCAGGGAAGCCCGGGTGTGAAGTCTTTACCCCACTGTCCCCCCACCCCAGCCCTCCTGCTGCCCTGGGCCAGAAGTGCAGGCTGACAGATGAAGGCAGATGGCGCCAAGGGGAAGGGGGGCATTGGAGCTGCTGCCAGACTGAGCATACCACTGCCCCCTCCCCTGGCTCCAGGGCCCTTCAGGGCCAAAGAGGGGCAAGGCATCCTCAGGGCTCAGCTGGCCCCTTGCCCTGGGCAAGGTGCGGTGGGAACCAGCCATCAATCACGATAGCCCAAAGGTGGACACAAGCCAAGTATCCATTGACAGATGATGGGTAGACAAAATGGGGTCTATCCATACCGTGGAATATTATTCTGGTTAAAAAGGAAGGAAATTCTGCCACATGCTACAACGTGGATGAACCTAGAAGACATTACGTTCAGTGAAATAAGCCAATCACAAAAGGACAAATATAAGTCTATTCCTTTGAAGTACCTAAAATAGCCAAATTCATAGAGAAAAATTAGAATGAAGGTTGCAGGGGCAGGGGGACGGGGAGTTGGTGTTTAATGGGGACCGAGTCTTCAGTCTGGGAGGCTGAAAACGTTCTGGGGATGGTGGTGACGTCTGCACAACACTGTGGCTGTACTCGACACTCCTGCACACTTAGACATGGTTAAGGTGGTAAGGTTTATGTGTATTTTACCCAATTACAAATTTAAAAAGGGGTACACAGGGCCTGGCACTGGGCACATAGAAGGCAAAAGAGGCCCCCCTAGAAGGAAGGGAGCGGGCACCCCTGTCAGCTGCCCTTGCTGAGACAGTGGCTCCACTTCTGGCGGGTCACTGGGGCCCTGACTGCCCTTGCACAGGCCTGGGAGGAGGACAGTGGGCTCCAGGCGCCCTCTGGTGGCAGTGTGAGGAGTCAGCCTCAGACCCACCTCCCACCAGTCTGGGGCCCCTGGCTCCCCACCCTCCTCCTCCCCCGGAAAATGGGCTAGTGTCCGTGGGTGCCTGGAAGGGGTTCCTAAAGGGTGACCTAGTCTGGAAAGGACTGAGCTGTGGCCCCTCAACACCAGGCTCCCCCTGCCTTCTGCTGCAGCTGGTTCTTCAAGGGGCCCAGTGGTGATGCTGTCACCCACAGAAGACCACAGAAGGCTGCCTCTCCTCACAGCTCCTGGCCCCACGCCCTGTGGGTGCTTACCTGAAGCACCCAGTGTCATAAGCCATCGGAGGTCTGCCACCCACAAGACAGGGCGCCCAGAAGGCCACACCTGGCCTTGCTTGCTGCTGGTGCAGGAGCAGACATGCTCAGTAAATAACCTGGAGAGTGAGTGCACGGATCGATTAATGATACCCCAAATCTCAGGTAACTCCCTCAACATCTGTGCTCGGTTTGGAGGCTCCTTCATGTGCCCCAAGCTCCAGACCCTTCAGTGCCCTGATCCTCCAAAATGGGCCTCTCTGCATTTCCACTCAAAACCCAAGTCCTGGCAGAGGACTGGAGCGGATGCTGGGACAAGGAGCAGTCCAAGTGAGCCCTGCCCTCCAGCAGGGGAGGCAACCCCACAGGGTAAGGGGCACAGGTGAGGAGCACATGTGACCGAGGGGGGCGCTGGGCTGGTCCCGGGCCTGTGGGAGCAACACAAAGGCCAGACAGAGGCAATGGGGGTGGAGGGATGGGAAAAGTGCCCCAGGTCTGGATGGAGCTTAGGGCCAACCAGGGACAGGAAGCTGGCCAGTGGGAGGTGGAACTTGGCTTCGAGGGGACAGTGAGCCTAGCTCTTGAGGAAATGGTGAGAAAGCCCAAAAGGGTCAAGTTCTCCCAATTGCCCAAGACTTCCCACTTGGGCTCCATTTCAGCAGAAGTGGGGGAGAGGGAGAGATGGGGGCTAAGCAGAGGCCAGCTCAGCCTTGCCCCGAGCTGAGTCTGTGGCCGCTCAGACCCCTGCAGCCAGGACCTCTTGAATGTGTGCTCTAGTTGGCCCAGGGCAGGGCGCTGCACCCCTTGAGGGGGCTGGGAGCATGGGAGCAAAGGACAACGGGGACAGTTCCCACAACTGAGAGCCAAGGGGTGCCAGGAAGCTGCCACCAAGTGACACGCTCCAGTGGTGCCCACCATGAACACTGGCCTGGAATGCTCCTGACCAGCCTGACCTAGGGAGCCCCAGGGTGCTGGAGTGACCAGCCCTCCCAGAGACCCCATCAGGGAGACAGTCATATCTGCCAACTCTTCCGGGCAGCCTGAGCTAGTTCCGCTTCACCTGCACACACCCCCACCTCCACTCCCAGGTGGAATCGGGCCTTGCCCACCTATGAGCCTGTACCTTGGGACACATGACAAGTTTCCTCCCTTGATGAGAAATCCACCCCCCTCCCCGCCCCACATACACCTTGCATCTTCTCTAGGAGCCAAAAACGCAGCTGCAGACTGATTTGCAGCTGAGCTAAAAATAACTGCCAGGCTCCAGCCAGGGCCCGGGGAAAATATCCCATTGCTAGGAGACGTTACTGGGAGACCGCCATTGCTAGGCAACAGGGTTGCCATGGTGACAGCTGGGCCCTGAGTCATCCTCAGCCCCGGCTGCTCCACCCCCCTGCCCCTGGTGAGCCGGGCCTGCGTCCCAGGAGGAGGGAAGGCAGGAAGCAGAAGCTAGAAGCAGCAGAGAGGCCTGCTGCCCACCGCCCGCCACCCACAGCTGCCAGGGCCACCCCACGCTGCGAGGTTCTCACTTCTGTGGGTGCCCATCTGGCTTCGGTGGTGAGGACTGGCAAACACACTTGTGGCCTTCCCACCCCACATGGTTCCCTCCCCAGGCACTCTCGGGGTTCCTGCCTCTGGGTGGGGAGCAGAGGCAGTGAGGGGCCCAGTGTCCATGTGGCCCCACAGCTTCAGAGCAGGAAGCTTCAGAGCCGGCCTAATCACTAGGGAGCACGAGGCTCTCACCACCTGTGCTGCACTAGGATCTTCAGGGCAACCCCTTGGACCCCAGACTCATTTTCCAGGCGGGGAACTACTTGTCTGAGGCCCCATCCACAGAGGGAAGATTTGGGCCCAGGCATGTGGTTCCAGGGCACACATATCACCCCAGAGCTCCCAAGGAAAGGCCTGAGGACCTCCTGTGAGGAGCTTCAGGGAGTTTTAGAGCCACTGCCCCAGGCCTCCAGAGCCATGAGGGTGACCTCCATGGTAAGAAGCCCCATTCCCTGATGTGACAGTGGCTCCCTCTCTCATAGCCTTCCAAGGTCTCAGATCCTCACCCCCTCATGCTCCAGAGCTGGAAAGCCCCAGCTGCCTGGACTGGGGAGACTCCTCCATGCCTAGGCATCAAGACAAGGGGTGCTCCAGTTGAGGGGTGAAGGTACTCCAAGTGAGGGGATGCTCCAGGTGAGGGGATGCTCCAGATGAGGGGTGCTCCAGGTGAGGGGATGATCTAGGTGAGGGACATGGTGCCCTCCTGGCCCTGGAGGGAGGCCAGTGTAGCTGAGGCTCCAAGAGCAAGGGGCCAGGTACAGGGCAAGGCTGTGGGCTGGCAGTGCCAGAGACTCAGGGCTTTGCAGGCTTCAGCAAAGAGCAGAGGGAGCCCTGGGAGCATGGAGACCGCATCTGCACTGTAAAGTGACCCCCCTGCACCTGGGAGAACAGGTGGGGGCAGAGGTGAGCAGGGCACAGGTGTTCAGGAGGCCCCCACAGAGTATGCATGTCCCTCTGAGCAAGAGCTCTTCGCTCAGATTCTCCCAAGGCAGGTGGCCTCTCGGGCCCCTTTGAGGGCATAACTTGCTCTCTGCCTGGGACCCTGGCACTGCTGAGGGGCAAGAGCCCCTCAAAGTGCAAAGTGAAGTCCTGCCTACCAGTCAGGGCACTGTCCACATCGGGGTCCATGCCGACCCACGCATGCTCTCATGGGGTGGAGGCTGAGCACACACTGGACGTTACCCGATGGGTCAGACAGCACTCTCCCGGTCACCCCGAAGTCTTCACGCACCCCCTGCCTGTCCCACCAAGCCTCCCCCTTTGATCAGTGTCAGCAGGATGGTGACTCTTCAGTCCCTGCCACACAGAAGAGCTGCCTTCACCCCCACCAGCGTCCCACACACAGCCAGAGTGGCACCCCCAAACCAGCCAGGGACAGGCCAGGCTGCTCCCCCTCCACTGCCCTCACCTCACACCAGCCCCACTGGTCCCGCTTCCAGTCAAAATGTTGCAAACAACAGCTAGTTTCATTTTCTGTTAAGGCTCTGGGGTGGGGGGGGTGCTGCCTCTCTGCCCTGAGGCTCTTTCCCTGGTGTGAAAACCCAGCTTTGCTCTCCCTGCACCTGGTCCTTCTGCCTTCTCCACTCCCAGGAGGTCCCAGGATGGGCAATATTAGCCTCTGTCCTCTGCCCTGAGCCTGCTGGGAGGCCTGGCATCCCCAGTGGCCCAGACAGAGCCCTCCACACCCTCCCGCCAGACCCCACTGCCCCCCACCCAGCCTGCCCTATAAAGCTGCCACCACCGAGGCCTCCAACCCATTCCAGAGGGAACTTGCCTGGCTCCTTAGGCCTCAGGACCTTTGCACATCCCTTCCTGAACAACTTCGTCTGCCCTCTCACCCTTGGGGCACTCAGTTTAAGCGTCTTGTTCTCAGGAGCCCCACTCCCACCACCAACCTCGCGCGGTCACCATCACGTGACCCTCTTGAACGTTCACCGCACTCGTCACTCTCGGAAATGATCTACTGGTCTCTTGTTTCTCGGCTCTGCGGGTGTGCAACTGCGCTCCTCACTGAGGGAGGTTCCTGGGCCTGGCACCCCGCAGGTGCGCGGGAGATGCGAGGGCCGCTCAGGGGGCCTGGCCACCGGCTCCGCAAGAGGGGCCAGGAGGGGGAGGGTCGGACAGCCGGCGCCCAAGAGCTCGAGTCCTCTCCGCCCCTCAGGATTCGGGGTCCCCACAGCTCCGCAAAGGGCAGGGCTCGCTCCACCCGGCTCTCCCTTTGCGCGCCCAGCCCTTCCTTCGCCTTCCTCCCTCTCCCGCCCTCCCCTGCCCTCCTCTCCCCTCCCCGACCCGCCGTGCGCCAGGGTTTGTTATTGTGCGGGCGCCCGTGGCGAGGGGAAGCGGGGGTGAGGTCCGGACTGGCGCGTGCCCGTGCGCGCCGCCGCGGGAGCGCGCTGTGCGCGCGGTAGGGCGCGGCGGGGCTCAGCATCCTCAGCGCCCCCGCCCGGGCTCGCCAACCCGGATTGGCTACCGGCGCCGGGGGCGCGCGAGGGAGCGGCGCGTAAGGCCGGGCGGGGGGCGGGCGCGGCGCCGCCGGCGGCCGGGGAGGAGCGCGGGGAGGAGGGCAGAGGAGGAGGGCGGGGAGGAGGAGGGCGAGGGGAGGGAGGAGGCGCCCGCCCGGCTCCCTGCAAAGCGGCCTTATTTATCTGGGCACAGCCTCAGCCTCCCTGGTGGGAGGCTCGGGGCGGCCGATCCTCTCCCACCGGGGAGCTCTTCTTCGAGGCGCAGCAGAGGGGGCCCGGCCAGGCCGGGCGCGGGGCGCGGCCGGGCCCTGCCTGGCAGACCAGCACCTCGGCCGCCTCCCCGCTTCGCCGGTGCCCATGCCGGGCTCCCCATGACGGGAGGACGCCCGGTGGACAGCGTGGCATGAGCCAGGAGCCCGGGCCCAGGTAAGGTGTGTGTGCCGGGCCAGGCTTACAGGGCGGGTAGGGGGCCAGGCCACAACACCGCGGAGGCCACAATGAGGACGACGCGGGGAGGGGGCTTGGGACAGCGTCGCCGCCACCCCCGGAGGGCTTACGTAACCGCAGCCCCTTCCCTGGCTGCTGCAGCTGGGCCTCCAGCCCTGCCAGGCCTTCCCGCAGCCCTTCACCCCAGTGGCTGGCCTGGTCGAGGCCCGATCCCCATGGCAACTGGACCAAGGCTGGGGGTCGGTGCCACTGTGCTGTGCCCCTGTGGAAGCCGAATTGCAGGACCCCAGTTGGGTTGGCTGGGTGAGGTCCTGGACCCCACTGCACTCTGGGCTCCCCACCTCAGCACCATTAGCCCCTGCCCCTGTGAGACAGGTGTTACATACAATTACACTCCAGGAGGAGCTTGTGAACGTGTGGCCCGGTGGCTGATCTGCCTCTGGACACCTGAACCTGGCCCTGTTTGGAGCTGCCACAGTGGGAAGATGAGGCGAAGGGAGGGGGCTGGCCACGTGCCTGGCTCTGGAGGAGGGGTTGGGCGATGTCCAAGGCTGAAGGGCCCCAGAAGGAGAACTGGGCACCCTGAGACTGCTGGGGGAGGGTCTTGTTCTTCTGGGAGTTTGAGTGGGTGGGGAGAGTCCCCACCCATGACCCCAGAAGGAGAGAAGGCCTGGTTGTTGGAGCCCAGTGGCCACTCCTCCAGCCCCTCCCAGCCTCTGCACAGGAAGCCTTCCCTCCACGGAGAGGGCAGATGGCGGATGCTGCTTCACCTGCCGCCTCCGAGGGCCCACTGACCAGGGTCAGCTCAGGCCTCCCTGGGGCCACGTGGGGCATGGGGCCCTTTCTTCCAGCAGACTCCTTTGAGAGATACTGGACAGCAGCCTTGGAGCAGAAGGCCTGAGCTAGCTCAGGACCCTGAGAGGTTTGGGGTCCCCCAGGCCAGGGCAGAGGCCTGATGGAGACCCACTGGCTTGGCAGGAGGTGGCCATAGGGCTGGACCGAGTGCTATCTGGGGAGGAGGGAAATTCAAGCCCCAGTCATAAACACTGGCAGAGCAGGGAGAGCTGTTCAGCCCTCAGGGACCCCAGGATTCATCTGGCCCAGTGCCTGCCGCGTCCACAGCCTGGCCTGGCTCCCCCACCTCTACCACCCCTCGCCTTGGGAGGCCTATGGGCACCTCTGACGCTGGGGAGGTTCATGGGACAGATGCCACCCTGCAGCTCACACCCGCTTCCAGGGCACTTGCATGAGTCCTGTTGCCCACTGCTCAAAAGGAAACAAGTGGCCCCGAGGTCAGGGCACCTGGGACACTCAAGACAGCTGGGCCTCAGGCAGGCCTTCTCAGCTAGGGAGACACCTCACCTAAAGGTCGGGGAAGGGGTTCCTTGGCTGGCACTGTCAGCTCTCCACAGCCCCCATCTTGTCACATGTGGGAGCTTGCTGCTGTGTCTCAGAGGGCTGGCTCAGGGGAAGAGCGACGGTGGCAGCAAAGAAAGCACTATGGGGTAAGTGGGTGGCCCAGAACCTTCCTTACCAGTGGCCCGGGAGGGGCCTTAGCCAGACCAGCTGCAGAGGGTGGGCTCAGGCCACATTCCTTCCCTTGGCAGTGTTTGAGGCACTAGATGCCCCAGGCCTAGGCCCTGTGGGGCTCAGGTCCTTCAGAGCAGAGAGGCCAAGATGAGGACTGAAGCCCAACACCCACCCCCGAGGCACCCGGCCCCACATGGCTGAGCTGCCCTGAGTTTGGCCTCAGGACTTGGTCTGCTGAGCACCGACTCAGGTCTCTCCTGAGGCCCACGTGCTCCCTTCCCAGAGCCCCCAATGCATGGGTGGGGCAGCCCGCACCCCAGAAGCATCTCCGAGCTGGGGGCGGGAGGGGAGCGCTGCTGCTAGGACGTGTGCAAAGTGGCAGGGATGTGAATGTGCCTGAGTCACAGGGCTTGTCATGGAATTTGTCAGCCTGCGCTGTGTCCCCAATCCCAAACTATCCTAGTTGTCACCCCAGCCCCTGCGGCCAGCACTGCAGATCGACCTGATGTGAATTTTTCTGGCTACCAATGCCCTGCCCAGCTCCATGGTCTTCAGCTAGCAGGGAGAACTGGTCAGTGCAGGTTCTACTGGGGCCGGGCCCCCCAGCATCCAGGGCACACTACATTACATGGGGGCATCAGGGATGGAGGAAGAGACCTCTGAGCTTAGGGCCATGAGGAGTGGGGGGGTTTCCTGGGCATGAGCAGTCTAAAAGAAGAGTGTCCCAGGGGTTGACATCAGCTTGCAGCCTCTGGAAGGAGCACAGGGGCATGACAGGGGCACGCTGGGAGAGACCCCAGAGGAGGGACCCAGGCTGGGAGGGCACAGGGACTGAAGCAGAACAGAGCAGAGAAAGGAGGCAGCAGCAGGCTGGTGGGGGCCCGGGACTGCCCTCTGGACCACCATGCCTGGCCTGAGTCTTGGGGTCAAATCCCAGCTTTGTACAACTTCTGAAAATTCACTCTCTGAGCCTCTCTCTCCCCACTTGTGGTCAGGCAGTGTTTGATGGGCTCAGACCAGCAGTGGGCGGGAGGGGGGGCACGTGGTGCTGGGAAGAGCAGAGCAGGACCAGGCTTCCCTCCCTTCTGGTGCTTCCTGTCCCCTGGCCCCTGGGTCTGGCCAGATTATGGGGAACAGGCAGCCAGCTTCCTTAACTCTGCAGCTCTCAAGGGGGGGGGGGGACTCAGTCAAAAAGGAAACATGAGCCGTCCTCTTCCCAAAGGTCTGAATAACGGCAAGGCCCACCCCAAGCCCCAGGGTCTTGGGAGCCTTCTCAGGGACTCTGGCACCAACCCCTCCCTCCCCTATGGACACTGGCCTCTGTCACCAGGACTGACAAGCTGAGCTACAGCTTTTCCACTGACTGCCTTCCGTCCCGCCTCCTGGGCCTCTGTCAGCTGCACCCCTTTCTGCATGACCCTGATAAATGGACTGCCATTCTTTTCATTCAGCAAGCACTCAGAGGCCACTCAGTAGTCATGCTGTCTGTCCTCAAGGAGTCCCCAGCCAAGGAGAGGCAGACAGGTAGACAGTGATGATAATCCATGTGATGGCGGAGACTCTGGTTATGCTTTCTCAGTGCTGGGGGTCCCCCAGGGAGAGGCAGGGGCAGTGCTCACACTGAAGGATGGAAGAGAAGGAGCTGGCAGGGTTACGGAGCAGGGAGGCCTACTGAGCAAGCAGGGGGACCAGCATGTGCCCAGGCAAAGAGGGGAGGGGAGGAGGAATGCAGGACAGAGGGTCTGGCTGAACTGTAGGGTCAGGACGAAAAGGGGCTAGAAGTGAGGCTGTGAGGTGGACTTGCTGAGTCTCGGGGCCCAGTGACCTGACTTGCAGGAGAGGCAGCTCCTTATGAAGCACCAGCATGGGAATCTGCAGACCCTTAGCCTGGAAGCCACCAAGGTCTGGAGTCCTCCCGTGAGCCCCTGGGACCCCCCATGCTTCACATTCGTCTGCTGGGGAAACACAGAGGCATGGTTAGCTCTCCCAAGTGGCACCCTGATCCAGCTCTGGCTTAGGCTGATGAGGACAAGACAACTAAAGTAGTGACCATCACCTCCCTCCTTCTGGGGTGAGCCCAGGACCCTCGAGCCCCTGCAGCCTATCCCAGGAGGAGGCCTCCCCCAGAACTCCACTCCACAGAGACACAGCACGCCAGGGGCTGGGGCTAAGAATAGTGCAGGCCTGACCACCTTATTTTAAAGCCTCTTTTCCTGGCGTTAGCTTCTGGTGCTTATCCCTAAAGGGGAAGTAGTCCCCAGCGGACTGGCAGCTGCCCCTGCCCCATCCTGGCAGGAAAATCCAAGCAGGTCCTCCTAGCCCCACTGGGGGCAGCGGGGGCAGGTACCAAGAAGGTGGGAGGCTCTGCAACCCGTCTGGCTGGGGGGGTGGGGCCAGGGTCAGGGCCAGGCAGAGGGGCCCTCATCCCAGCCCCCCAGGGACCTCTTGCCTAACTGGCAGGCAGACCCATTTCCAAAGTGAACAGTGAGCATTCTCCCAAAGCCCTGACCCCTGGGCTAATGTGTGGCTGTTTCTAGTTTTGAGCTAAAGAGCCAGGGCTCAGGCTGGGTGAGAGGCTTAAGGATGAGGAGCAGCTGGAGCACAGAAAGACCGTGGACAGGGCTGGGGAGCAGCAGGGCCACCTCTGTGGGAAGGCAGCTCCAACCCAGGATATATATGGGGGGGGGGTGCTCACCAACAGGCTGACCAGTGCCTTCTGGCCGGGGATGGGGTGTGGGATGAGGGGCAGTCAGGCCTTGGACACGCCCCACAGGCTGCTGAGGGCCATCTTTGGCATGGCCCCTCCCTCCTGTGGACTCTTTTCCATGGGCCAGTTCCACCCTGAGGTCTGGAGGGTGGGGATGGGACTGTGGGCGTATGCAAATGTGAGCTCCTGTGGGGGACGGGAAGGGAGCCCCGCAGATGCCCGGGGCATACACGTGATCCCCCCAACTCAGGCGCTCCACGTGCACACCCATGGCTGGGAGAATTTTCAACCTAAATCGGCACTGCTCTTGAGTTATTTCTCCCCTGGTGCCGCCTCCGCCGCCTCCTCCTCCGGATCTTAGCCGAGCGGGCGTCTCCTCCCCCCGCCCCACACCCCAAGCCTCCAGGGCCCCTCCCAGCTCCAGCTGAACTGGGTTTGCCGGGCCGTACCCCTCCCTACCCCACCCCGCCGCTGTCCGTGGTGGAGCGGGCCGGGACTGGCCTGGCCTCCTAGCCCGCGCGAGGCGGCTGGAGGGGCGCTGTCCATGGTGCTGCCTCCGGGCGTCAGGCCGGCCGCGCCTGCTCTGCAGAAAGCCGGCGTGCCCTGCTCTGGGGACACAGAAGGTATTCAGGCTGGGGCTACCCCTCTGTACCCAGCACAAACCGCAGGAGGGAGTTGCCAGGATAGCCTCTCCACTGGCCCCAGGAGTGGGGCAGGGGCAATTGTGGGCTTCATCCTGTCCCTCCATGAGGCACTGCTGTCCCAGGATGGTCCCCTCCTATGTACTGGCATTAAGCGATATCGGGCAGCCCTCATATCAGGCCACCCCTGCCACTGTGGGCAAACTGTACCTCCTGGGAACCTCCGGTTCCTAATCTGAAAACGGTGGTAACAGTAGTGCTTTCCTCTGTGCCCCCCACCCAGGCTGCTGTAAGGTTGAAATACACAATTATCCCAGTGGGCATTCAGCAAATGTTGTCAGGGATGTCGTGTATCAGCCAGTGTGAGGCTGCTACTACCCGGTCATAAGCTGTAGTGAAGGGGCAGCCAAGGTGTGGGAGCCTCCTCGGGGGAGGGAGGCCCTGGGGTGGACTGCCAGCCTGAAAGTTCATGGCTACCAGGGCAGAAAGGCCTTTGGACCCAAAGCTGGTTGGCAGCCATGAGGTCCACATGTTACAGTAAGACCCTTGGACCCAGCCCAGGATGCACCCCCTCCCCAGGTGTGGAATACTGGCAAGTGTTGTCCTGTCCAGGGCTTGGACGCCAGTGGAGGGTGTGGTGCTGGGAAGAGCAGGGCAGGACCACTGGCTCCCCTCCCTCCTGGGGGCTCCTGTCCGCTCACCCTTTGGCCAGCAAGCTCACTATGAGCCATGCACTGCACGTAGTCCTTGTCACATGCTGTCCCGTGGGGCAATATCGTCACTTCCCAGGCTTTGAAGTGAGGAAAGTGAGGTTTGGGGAAGGAAGTGGCTCCCCAAAGCCACATAGCCAGAGTGGGGTGAGCCACTGGGTACGCTACCTCCTCGCTGAATGTCTGAGGTGGAGATGGGCAGGAGATCTGGAATGTGGGACAGATGGTAGCGCTGTGGGGGTCCTGCTGCCCCTTCTCTCCAGGGTCGTCTGTGCCCAGTGCCCTCTGCCACCCATTCACAGCCTTGGAGGCCTGAGGAGGGGAGCTGGGGGTTGGTCTCAGCCCCCACCCTGTGGGAAGCTCCCTACACATAGCCTTCCACAGCCAGCTCAGTGTCCATGTCTTGGCTCCACCACTTACTATGACCTCAGGCAAGCAACTCATGCTGCCTCAGCCATGATTTCCTCATCTGTACAGTGGGTACAGTCATCACATCATCGTCCTCAGTGGGTTGAGTGGAGGATTAAAGAAACAGTATGTGTGCAGGGCTCACTGTGCTGGCATCACGGTAAGCACCCTGGGAAGACACCTGCCCTTTCTCTGGGTAGATTCTGAGCCACAGAACCTCCTGTAGCCACTGAGATTCTCAGAGGCTGGTATGTGAGTCTCAGATGGCTTACTCAAACCACTCCAGACAGCTACGCTGGCACCCCATAGAGGAGTGGCCAGAGAATGCCCCAAACCCTCAGTTCCCCAGCCCCTGTCCAGCAGAGGCAGGCCTGGCAGACATTGATGGTGAGCAGCAAAGGTAAAGGAAGCAGTCATGGGCGAATGTCCCTCCATCTCTGTTCTGTCATCTGTAAAATGGGAGCCATAGTACCTAGGTATCGAAAAGCTCTGTGAGTGGGTGGAGGTTGAGCTCAGTGCATACAGTAGGTGCTCAAGGAGTGTCGTGGTCATGACCAGCCCTGCTTTCCTGTAACTGCTCAGTCAGGGAGGGAGGGACTTACACTCAGATCCTTTCTGTTGGGTGGTTCTGGGAATGGCATGGGAGGGGACGCCCATGGATGGAAAGGAGTCCAGTTCTGCCCTGGCAGCAGACTCACTACCCTCTCTCCTGGACCCTGTCTGCAGACCGAGCGAGGAAGATGTCGAGCCCGGGCGTCGACGGCGACCCCAAGCCTCCATGCTTGCCTCGCAATGGCCTGGTGAAGCTGCCAGGCCAGCCGAACGGCCTGGGCACAGCCAGCATCACCAAGGGCACGCCGGCTGCCAAGAACCGCCCCTGCCAGCCACCCCCGCCCACCCTCCCACCACCCAGCCTGGCTGCCCCACCGCCCCGGGCTGCTCTGGCCGGGGGCCTGTGCCCCCAGGCAGGGCTCCCCCTTGGTGGACCAGCCTTAGCCCCAGTGCCCGGGCCCCCAGTAGAGCGGCCGCCACTGGCCACAGACGAGAAGATCCTCAATGGCCTCTTCTGGTACTTCTCAGCTTGCGAGAGGTGCGTGCTGGCCCAGGTGTGCAAGGCCTGGAGGCGTGTGCTCTACCAGCCCAAGTTCTGGGCGGGCCTCACGCCTGTGCTGCATGCCAAGGAGCTCTACACAGTTCTGCCTGGAGGTGAGAAGGAGTTCGTGAACCTGCAGGGCTTCGCAGCACGTGGCTTTGAGGGTTTCTGCCTGGTCGGTGTCTCCGACCTGGACATCTGTGAGTTCATCGACAACTATGCCCTCTCCAAGAAGGGTGTCAAGGCCATGAGCCTCAAGCGCTCCACCATCACTGATGCCGGCCTGGAGGTGCGCACCACCACTGGCCCAGAAGGGCAGGGATGGGGGGCAGGGCCAGGCAGCAGCCACTCGGCACATGTGGGGGGAGTAGGAAGAAGCTTGGGCACACAAGCAGCAAAGCAGCCGAGGGTGGGGTCGGTGTCCTGAGGAGGAGTGTAGCTCTGGGGTGGGGGGAGCAGGACTGGCTACATAATTTGGGGGACCAAAATGAAAATTCGGGTTCCTTGTTCAAAGATGACTAAGAATTTCAAGACAGCAACAGCAAAGCAGTCAATTAAATGCGAGGCCATGCATGCCCAAGAAGCTCACATTGGGTAGGGAGGATGCTGGAGGAGGTGGGAGAAACAGGGGCAAAGGTCAGAGGAGCAGCTGTGGAGGCAGCCCCTTCCCCGGGACCTGGACTCTTAACATCACATCATTAACACCTATGGCTCTGAGCACCTGCTCTGGCCAGGCCCTGGACTCCCAGGCCCCCTGTGCCCTGCCTCCTCTTTTAGATGTTGTTCAAGTGTAACGAACACACTGTAAAGTGCACTTGTCAGAATACAGCTTGATGCATGTTTACACCATATACATGCTTAAAAACACAGCTTCCTGCCCCTCGGTGGGCTCCTTCTGCTCTGTCTCCTACCATCCTCACCATGCCCTGGGGGAAGGGGCGTGTCTAGGGGAGACGTGGTAGGGTTGCACCCTGGCGAGGGGGAGGTCGGGGCCTCCTGACCCCGCGCCTGCCCGCCCTCAGGTGATGCTGGAGCAGATGCAGGGTGTGGTGCGCCTCGAGCTGTCAGGCTGCAACGACTTCACCGAAGCTGGGCTGTGGTCCAGCCTGAGCGCGCGCATCACGTCGCTGAGTGTGAGCGACTGCATCAACGTGGCCGACGACGCCATCGCGGCTATCTCTCAGCTGCTGCCCAACCTGGCTGAGCTGAGCTTGCAGGCCTACCACGTGACGGACACAGCACTGGCCTACTTCACGGCACGCCAGGGCCACAGCACGCACACGCTGCGCCTGCTCTCCTGCTGGGAGATCACCAACCACGGCGTGGTCAACGTGGTGCACAGCCTGCCCAACCTCACCGCACTCAGCCTCTCTGGCTGCTCCAAGGTCACCGACGATGGTGTCGAGCTTGTGGCCGAGAACCTGCGCAAGCTACGCAGCCTCGACCTCTCGTGGTGCCCACGCATCACCGACATGGCGCTCGAGTACGTGGCCTGCGACCTGCACCGCCTGGAGGAGCTCGTGCTGGACAGGTGTGCGCGTCCCCCACCCCGGGGCCTTGGAGGGCAGGGCTGGGCGAGGCCTGCCGGACCTCTAAGCAGGGAGCCTAGTGGACTAGTGGACAGGCCTATAGCTAGAGTAGGGCTGCAGCAAGGGGGGGGCGGGGCCCTCATAAGAGGCCTGCCTAGTGTGGGCTATAACACGAGAGCAGGGCTGAGCTATGTCCCGCCAGTAGGGAATACCACCGAGTGGTCAGGTGGGGGCGGAGCCTGGTGGGGCGGGGCTATGGAAAGGGCGGGGCATGTTGGGGCAGGAGGGGAGTTCACAACCGGGACACTTCGGGAAAAGGAGGAAGGGGTCGGGTGTTTTGAAGGTGGGCAGCCTCCTTCTGTTGCGACCACAGGTGTGTACGCATTACGGACACAGGCCTCAGCTATTTGTCCACCATGTCGTCCCTTCGCAGCCTCTACCTGCGATGGTGCTGCCAGGTATCAGCCCTCCATGACTCCAGAGATTGGGGAGTAGGCAGGGGAGGTGGGGGGCACGGGGAAAGCCTCCACCCAGACAAGACGCTGGCCTGCACCCGGCCCGCTCAGATCCTGTAATGAAGTCTGGGATCCCTCCACACCCAAGCGGCCGACGTAAGCGAAGTGCAAAGAGTCCGCAGGGCCTCACCGACTCCGTGGGGAACTGAGAACCCCCGTTTTGAACCCACCCCCTGACCCCTATGGCCTGACCCCAGGAGTGGGGCTCCCTCGGGGCGCGAACGGAAATAGTTAACTCGCCCCGCCTTCCCGCCCAGGTGCAGGACTTCGGGCTGAAGCACCTCCTGGCCATGAGGAGTTTGCGTCTCTTGTCTCTGGCAGGTGAGACCCCCACACACACACACACGCCGTCCTCCTGGGCAGTGACCACCCACCCCCATTAGTCCGACTCCGCCAGTCCTGCTGGGTCCCCTGTGCAGACCCATACCTGGTGCTGACTCGCTGCGTCCCAAGTCCCAGTCAGAAGGCGGAGACGCCGGGCAAAGTTTAGCCCGGCCTGGTCCTGCCCGGCCCCCGAGCTCCCTCCCCCAGCCCCGCCCCCCGGAGCCCTCGGGCCGCGCCCACTCAGCCGCCGCCCCGCCTCCCGCCCGACGCAGGCTGCCCGCTGCTGACCGCCACCGGGCTGTCGGGCCTGGTGCAGCTGCAGGAGCTGGAGGAGCTGGAGCTGACCAACTGCCCTGGGGCTACCCCCGAGCTCTTCAAGTACTTTTCGCAGCACCTGCCCCGCTGCCTCGTCGTCGAGTAGCGCAGGGCCTCCCCGCCTCTCGGCCCCTCGCTCTCCTCCCGGCCCCGCCTCGAGCAGGGAGGGCGGTGGGCGGGCCAGCCCCGCGCACGCACGCACGCTCGGGGAATTTGTGCATGCCCCTCGCACCCGCAACTGCACGCCCGCCCTCCACCACGCCACAGCCGCAGCCATCCTTTGCCCGCCCGCTGGGTGCGGGGGGCTGGGGCTCGGTCCTGCGGGCGCTTTGAGCTCGCCAGACGGCCGCCCCTACCGCCTTCTCCGCCACACCCCGCTCTGTCTCCCCGCTGTCCCCGCAACCCCTGGCAGGGCCCAGGGGGATTGAGGGGAGCTGGGTCCCCTCAAGACACAGGGGCCCGGAAGAGACCCCAGGGCTTCCCGCATTTTCCACTGCACCGCGCCTGGAGCCCTCCGAGGGGTGCGAGGGGAAACAGGCCGCCGCCAAAGCCATGGCCCGCCCAGGAGCCCAAGTCCCACCCGCCCTTCCCCCACCTCATACCAGCCTGACCCCAGCGACCTCCCCTCTTCTTTGCCGCTGTGTGAGACAGGCCGTGCTCGCCCCACCCCCATACACAGGCCTAAGGTCCTTGGGCCCTGGCCAGGCTAGGGCAGAATTGGATTAGGAGAGGGACCGCTGGGCTGACAGTGACCCTGCCATAATCAACATTAGCCCAGCTGGCTCCAGTCCACCTCAACCCAGGGGTGGTAGAGCTACCTTGAGAGACCCGAAGCTGGAGCGACCATCTGGGCCTGCAGGCCTTGGAAGCAGTCCTGGCTGGACCCTGCCCCGCAGCCCCTGTAGCCAGCTGGGCCCAGGCCCCTCAGCATCACACTTCACCCAGGGCAGGTATCCATCAGGTGGAAGCTGGGAAAGGGGGCCCCAGCCAGCGGCTCCGATCTTCCAGTGGCCAAAGGAGGGAGAGCTCCTTTCTAGCCTCACACCACTCCCCAGCTTCCCAAACTTCTACTTGCCCACATGGGTTCACCGTGTTCTGTCCAATCCCAAGATATTGGGAGGTCCCGGGGGTGCTGGCACATCTTGGCAATTACTGAGGAGGGGGCTGGGACCCCTTTCCATCCCAACCTTGAGCCCCAGGATATACAGCACCCACATCCAATCTTGGGACACTCCCCCCACCCCCCATCCGGTTGGAAGAGAGTAACCAGTTTCCAGAGAGCCAGAGAGTGAGAGAGAGAGAGAGAGAGAGAGAAAGAGCGAGCGAGAGATGCTGTTGAAGAGAAACAGTTCAACAGCCCAAAGATTTCCCTGCCCCTGGAGCGCTGGCCAGAGGCTCCAGGGCTGAGGTGGTCAGGAGCCAGTTTCTTCAGCCCCTCCTCCCCACAGCTCCCTAGTGGGGAGGGGCAGCTGTCCATTTGTCCAAAGTATTAATGCAACTGAAGCTGTGATATTTCCAACGACTGTAGGAGGAAAAATTAGGGGGAGAGAGGAAAACAAAACCAACCAACCCCTAAAATCATTTTCTTATTGTACATACGACCTCATTCTCCTGTATATGCGGAAGATATAACCTTATATTTGGTAAGTGTTTCTTGTGTTATTTTATCACGTGACCTGTTTATAAAAATATATATTAAAAAAGTTGTAAAAACACATGTCTGAATTGGTTTTAGGTCATGACGCCATGGTGGGGGGAAGGTGTATCTGTCCTGAGTGGCCCAAGTCTGAATTTTTGTGCACCTCTCAACTCATCAGACTTACTGGTTCTTTCAACAAACGTGCAGAGGCTGGTAACACTGTGCCAGACTGGAAACCCAGCAGCGACCAACAGAAGGTCCCTAACCTCTCACTGCTTCAGAGGGGGAGAGACACTAAAATCATTACACATAACGTTCCCTCCAAAATATCTAGGATCTAGCCCATCCTTCCAGAAGGGCAAAAATGAGGCCTGTTTCAGGCACAGGGTAACTAAGGATAGGAATGGGTCAGGGATATCCTAAAACGGGTCCACAACACCCACCCCCCCCAGCCCCGGCTGCACAGCAGAAGGTGAGCGGCAGGCGAGCAAGCGAAGCTTCCTCTGCCGCTCCCCATCGATTGCATTACCACCTGAACCATCGCTCACATTACCGCCTGAACCTCCCCAGCCACCCCCGCCCCACGTCCGTGGAAAAATTGTCTTCCACGAAACCGGTCCCTGGTACCAAAAAGGTTGGGGACCGCTGTCCTAAAAGATCACACAGTGCAGCACGGACAAACCAGGGCTCATACCCAGGAGAGAAAGGCAGGCTCACAGAGTCACTGATTGAGCCGAGTCGCTTGTGTGAACAGGTCGGGTCAGGCACTCGAGCTCTTGGAGACAGAGACAGATGTGATCTCTGCCTGGTTGAGTTCACACTCGTGTGCAACAGATGACAACCAGTATACAAAGGAATGGGTTGTGACAAGCGCTGTGGAGGTGACAGTGGAGAGGCCACGTTAGATGGGGTGGCCAGGGAAGGCCTCCAAGAACGTGACATGTAAGCTGAACTCTGAAGGAGAAGGAGAAGCCTTCTGGATAGTACAGCGGGCGAAAACGTGCGATGGCCACGAGGCAGGGAAGAGCTTGCCCAGCTGGAAGAAGGGCTAGAAGCCGCCGTGGCTGGAGGTGCGCAGAGAGAGGAAGAGGCCGGGAGTTTGGGATTTACTCACAGCGCGGTGGGGACTTATGGGGGACCTAAGGCCAAAGAGTGGTACCTGACTGCTGTGCGGGGTTCAGATCAGGGGAAACGAGGAACCCAGGGAGAGCCGTTAGAAGGCTGCTCTTGGCGTCCCGGGGAGGGCGAGAAAGGAGGCGGAGACGATGGAGGGATTCAGGACTAGTTTAGGGATGCCTGGACTTGCTGATGGACCTTGGGGCAGAGATGAGCACTAGTATTAAAGTACTGCAATAGGGGCTTCCCTGGTGGCGCAGTGGTTGAGAGTCCGCCTGCCGATGCAGGGGACACGGGTTCGTGCCCCGGTCCGGGAAGATCCCACATGCCACGGAGCGGCTGGGCCCGTGAGCCATGGCCGCTGAGCCTGCGCGTCCAGAGCCTGTGCTCCGCAAAGGGAGAAGCCACAACAGTGAGAGGCCCGCGTACCGCAAAAAAAAAAAAAAAAAAAAAGCGATAAAAAAAATAACCCACCACCACTCGAGGCGGAACCGGGGGAGCCTCTCTACCCCTAGTCCTGATCAACCCCTCCGCCTCCACCAGCGTAGCTCCCGGATCCGGAACTTTTGTAGTGCGGGCACCCGCCTCCGGCGAGGGGCTGGCAAGAAAAGGACCACGTCCGGCGGCGGGGCAGGAAAAAGACGGGCTGCTTCCGGCGCGGCGGTTCCTCCCCGGCCCGGCAATTTTAGGAAATGGTTCGGGTGCTCTCGGAAGGAGAGACTTCTCCGTTCGGCTAGCTCTGTTCCCGCTGCCTCCGCAACCTCTGCGCCGCCAGCCTCTCCTGCCTCCGGTCCCGCCAGACCCCCCAGGCTCCTTAAACAGCTCGGTCCTTGAAGTCCCTCTGTGTCCCTCGCGCCTTTATAGCCTGTGTTCTCCGGGCTCCTCTATCCTTCTGCCCGCCTTCCAGAGGCCGACTTTGCGGACGGTGGGAACCACCTGGCTTCCCCGGACGGGATTGACTGACCGAACGTCCAGTGACTATCCTAATCTGGCAGTTGGGGGGGTTGGAGAGGTGGCCTGGCCTGGGATTGACCAGGTAGGGTCTTCCCCAGAAGTCAGACATGGGACTCACTGGCCTCAGGGCAGCTATGGCACCTTCTGACTGCTCAGCCAGGGTGATGGAATTTGCCTGTCAGACTGACTGACTAATGGTGGACTGCCCTGGACTAAGCAGTTCTGGAGGAACCACCCAGGGTAAAGGCTCTGAACTGCCAGGTCCCTACCCCCAGGCTGACCAGCCCTGCCAACTTCACTGACCTATCCCCACCACCCGTGCAGCCATGGAGAAGATGTCCCGCGTGACTACAGCCCTGGGTGGCAGCACGCTGACGGGCCGCACCATGCACTGCCACCTGGATGCACCAGCCAACGCCATCAGTGTGTGCCGTGACGCGGCCCAGGTGGTCGTGGCAGGCCGCAGCATCTTCAAGATCTATGCCATTGAGGAGGAGCAGTTTGTGGAGAAGCTGAACCTTCGTGTGGGCCGCAAGCCCTCGCTCAACCTGAGCTGTGCAGATGTTGTTTGGCACCAGATGGACGAGAACCTGCTTGCCACGGCGGCGACCAATGGAGTCGTGGTCACCTGGAACCTGGGCCGGCCATCCCGCAACAAGCAGGACCAGCTGTTTACGGAGCACAAACGCACGGTGAACAAAGTCTGCTTCCACCCCACTGAGGCCCACGTGCTGCTCAGTGGCTCCCAGGATGGCTTCATGAAGTGTTTCGACCTTCGCAGGAAGGACTCTGTCAGCACCTTCTCGGGTGAGGCCCTTGGAGGCGGGTCGGGCAGGTGTGCATCTCTGCAGGTGGCTGGCCTGTCTAGGCGGGTTGAGAAATGCTGTGTGCATCAAAGGCCCTCAGATGTGCTCTCAGAGGGCTTCCTGGAGGAGGAGCCAGCCGAGCTGGCACTGGAAGAGTGGGTGGAGGTGAGCAGGAGAGGGGCAGGGCAGGGGTAGGCCTGGTGGAAGTGTGAGGGGTACCTGGAGTGTGGTCACAGCTCTGATGCACTTATGGAGTCAGCAGGAGTCAAGGCTGGTGTGGGATCAGGGAGAGAGCAGGGCCTGAGCAGATCCACAGCCCACCTGGGCAGCTGAGCAGAGGGTTTGTTTTGCTGTCTCCTCTTTCCTTGCCTCAGAGCTCCAGGCCACCTCATTGCACAAAGTCTACCTCCAGGGTCCTCAGCCCAGGGAAGCAGTGGGGAGTGGTGCACTGCCTGGTCCCCCCACAGTTCTCTTCCCAGCAGGCCCAGCTCCCTGACAACCCCCCTTGAGCCAGCTCTCCCTTTTCACCTCGATGAGACCAAGTGAAGCACAGGGCAGAGCCCAGAGAGAATCTGAGGGCCTCTTAAGACAGACCTTGAGCTACCTGTGCTGGGGAAAAGCTGGACACTGCACTCAGAGGCTCTTGGTGTGGTGGTCCACAGGGGTGGACATGTACCCTCAAGGTGTCCAGTGCTCTGGGGCTGACCTGGCGGCTCCAGCTCAAGGTGTAGGGACTGGGCAGATCCTGGGGCATCCCATCCATGCCTCCGTGGGCCTCAGGCCCCTGAAGGATTGTATTCAGCCCACTGAGGCCCCTGTTCATTCAATGCTCTGATACCTGGTCCTGAAGCCGACCACAGCTTCACCCAGGGACTGATGTCAGTTGCAGAATCCAGGGAAAATCGAGGTCCAGGAGCCTGTGTCAAAAACCACCCAATGCCTGTGTCCCTTTCACCAGCCCAGGCTATTGTGTCTGCTCTGCCAGGCCTCTCCTCACCCTTGTCCACCCTGGGCAGGCCTTGGCAGTATCTACTCCACCCTCTAGGCCTCCTGGCCTGTGCCATGGGCAGGCATGTGACACCAGTCCACATTCATTCCAAGGGATACCCCTTGGTTGCTCTCCCTCCTGGAGTCCCTGTAGGCTACCCACCCACCCGCCCCCAAATCTCCCTCCACTGACGTCCTGCCCACAGGCCAGTCTGAGAGTGTGCGTGACGTCCAGTTCAGCATCCGGGACTACTTCACATTCGCCTCCACCTTTGAGAACGGCAACGTGCAGCTCTGGGACATTCGGCGGCCCGACCGCTGTGAGAGAATGTTCACGGCCCACAATGGGCCTGTCTTCTGCTGCGACTGGCACCCCGAGGACAGGTGTGGGGTGGGGTGGGGGCCGGGGCAATGGGGCAAGATGGGTGGGGCTTATGGAAGGGCTCTCTCACTGCCTCAAGACCTGTGAGACAGAGTGGGGAGCCCTCCCACCCCAAAAGAGGTCACTGAGGACCTCACGGGCCTTCCACAGGGGCTGGTTGGCCACAGGTGGGCGTGACAAGATGGTAAAGGTCTGGGACATGACCACACACCGCGCTAAGGAGGTGCACTGCGTGCAAACCATTGCATCCGTGGCCAGAGTCAAGTGGCGGCCTGAATGCCGCCACCACCTAGCTACGTGCTCCATGATGGTGGACCACAACATCTACGTCTGGGACGTGCGCCGGCCTTTTGTGCCAGCTGCCATGTTTGAGGAGCACCGCGATGTCACAACAGGCATTGCCTGGCGCCACCCGCACGATCCCTCCTTCCTGCTCTCCGGCTCCAAAGACAGCACCCTATGCCAGCACCTATTCCGTGATGCCAGCCAGCCTGTTGAGCGCGCCAACCCTGAGGGCCTCTGCTATGGTCTCTTTGGGGATCTGGCCTTCGCAGCCAAGGAGAGCCTAGTGGCTACTGAGTCGGGGCGCAAGCCCTACACTGGGGATCGGCGCCACCCCATTTTCTTCAAGCGCAAGTTAGACCCTGCCGAGCCCTTCTCAGGCCTCGCCTCCAGTGCCCTCAGTGTCTTTGAGATGGAGCCTGGCAGCAGTAGCATGAGCTGGTTCGTGGACACGGCTGAGCGTTATGCCCTGGCTGGCCGGCCACTGGCCGAGCTTTGTGACCACAATGCGAAAGTGGCTCGGGAGCTTGGCCGCAACCAGGTACATAGGGCTGGGCTGAGGGCCATGACCGTGGTGCAGGGTCAGAGAGCTCCTCTGACTGCTGTGCCCAGACCCTGCCCTGAGTTCAGTGCTCAGTTCTGGTTGAGGTCACCACTGGCTCTTGCCCCAGTAACTAAGGGTGTCCAGAGCCCCAAGTGGGCCAGATGCCAGTGCCATTCCTGGGATGCAGGTCTGGGGTGCTGTGGGGCTGGAGCCCCCTCTTCTGGCTTATCCTTGCTTTTAGACTTCTCGAGGTGTCCAGCCCTACACAGAAGGCCCACACTGCCTCGCTTATCACCTCCTGGGGACCCCAGGCTCATTTCCACTTTTCTTTCTGTGCCTCTACAGGATCGAGGCTGGGGTTTTTGTTTTTCCATGGGCATCGGTTTCCCACCTGGGGCGGGCCAGGACATTGGGTCCCTGGGGCAGCTGAAAGCTGAGGGTTTGTGGTTCCATCCAGGCAGAGGGGGGCCTGCACGGGGCGCCAGGGACCCAGGACCCCCGTGAGTGACCAGTGCCCACCCCTAGGTGGCGCAGACGTGGACCATGCTACGGATCATCTACTGTAGTCCTGGCCTGGTGTCCACCACCAACCTCAACCACAGTGTGGGCAAGGGCAGCTCCTGTGGCCTGCCACTCATGAACAGGTAGACACCTGGGGGTGGCTTTCCCCAGAGGGTGGGATTGTTGGGGCCCACCTATCCATCGGCTTTCCCTGCTTCCAGTTTCAATCTAAAGGATATGGCCCCAGGGCTGGGCAGTGAGACTCGGCTGGACCGCAGCAAGGGTGACGCACGGAGTGACACAGTGCTGCTGGACTCCTCAGCCACGCTTATCACCAACGAAGGTAGGCTGGGAGCAGACGCAGGGCATTCATGGGAGTGAGACTGGGGCCTCCCAGAGTGAGCTGGCCCTGCAATGCTCTCCCTCCCTCGGGCAGATAACGAGGAGACCGAAGGCAGCGACGTGCCTGCCGATTACCTGCTGGGTGATGTGGAAGGTGAGGATGACGAGCTGTACCTGCTAGACCCGGAACACGCTCACTGTAAGTGGGGGCTTGGGGAGGGGTGGGGCCAGGAGGCGGGGCCAGAGGCTCATACCCTGCCTACCGCCCCCCCCCTGCATTGCAGCTGAGGAGCCCGAGTATGTGCTGCCCCAGGAAGCCTTCCCACTGCGCCACGAGATTGTGGACACCCCACCCGGGCCTGAGCACCTGCAAGACAAGGCCGACTCGCCCCATGTGAGTGGCAGTGAGGCAGATGCAGCCTCCCTGGTGCCTGTGGACTCTTCCTTCTCACTCATCTCCGTCTCACACGCACTGTACGACAGCCGCCTGCCCCCTGACTTCTTCAGTGCCCTGGTGTGTGACATGCTGCGCTTCTATGCGGAGCAGGGCGACGTGCAGATGGCCGTGTCCGTGCTCATTGTGCTGGGTGAACGCGTGCGCAAAGACATCGACGAGCAGACCCAGGTGGGTGACAGGGTCTGGGGGGTCTCCCTGGAGCAGCTGCCACCCCCAGGACTACCCCTGCACGCCCCACCTGCACCCGCCCCTCTGTCTGTGCCCAGCACACTTGGGGGGAGCTCCTCAGTGTGCCCGAAACCCTGGTCTCTTACCTCCTTCCTCCCCTCCCTGCACCACCAGGAGCACTGGTACACGTCCTACATCGACCTGCTGCAGCGTTTCTGCCTCTGGAATGTGTCCAACCAGGTGGTCAAGCTCAGCACCAGCCGTGCCATCAGCTGCCTCAACCAGGCCTCCACCACCCTGCACGTCAACTGCAGTCACTGCAAGCGGCCCATGAGCAGCCGGGGCTGGGTCTGCGACAGGTGCCACCACTGCGCCAGCATGTGCGCCGTCTGCCACCACGTGGTCAAGGGTCTGTTCGTGTGGTGCCAGGGCTGCAGTCACGGCGGACACCTGCAGCACATCATGAAGTGGCTGGAGGGCAGCTCCCACTGCCCCGCCGGATGCGGCCACCTGTGCGAGTACTCCTGACCCGCCTGCCGGACCTGGATGGGTGTGCGGGGCTTGTGAACCAAATAAAGGAAGCGGGAGACGTATTCTGAGGCTGCCTGTCACCCGGTCGCGTCGCTTACGGTCTAGTCCACGCGCGGGCGACTCTGGTGGGCGGGTGGCAGTGTGTCCACGGGAGCTGGCAGTAGCCAATAGCAGCTCTCGGTGCGACCTTCGTCCCGCCTTCCGGAAGTGCCCCCTCTTTCCAGGACGGGCCAGAGGAAGCCGCTTCCGGGAGCCGGCCTGTTGCCACGACGACGGAGCTCCCGGCATGCCTCGCGGCGGCGGGCTATGGCGTTGGGGGTGCGGCTACTTCTGTTGCTCGCGCTCTGGACGCTGGTGGTTTCGGCCCGGAGCCTCCGGGAGGCAGGCGACGGAGGGTGGTGAGCGGCGCCGGGCGGCAGGGCGGAGCGGGGCGGGCGGCGGGGCGGCCAAGGGCACTGACCAGCTGTGTCGGCAGGTGGCGGCCCGGGCCGGGGGCGCCGGCGGCCGTGGCGGAGGAGGAACGCTGCACCGTAGAGCGCCGGGCCGATCTCAGCTACGCCGAGTTCGTGCAGCAGTAAGTGCGTCCTCTTGTATGGCCACACCTCCCACGCCTGAAAACTCTGGGGCTCCGTCACCCTGCACCGCTGAGGCCGCGCACTGGTCGCCGGCCCGTCCTCCCGGGCCTCCTTAGGCCGCTTCCCCTTGAGCTCGTGCGAGCGCGTGTGGGCGGGGGCGGACGATGGGCACGGATCAGACTGAGGCCATGATTCCTCCTTTTCTTCTAGCTACGCCTTTTCCAGACCTGTCATTCTGCAGGGGCTCACAGACAACTCGGTGAGTGCTCACGCTCCTCGCGACCACCACTCGCCCGTGCTGAGCTTGGCCCCTGAGTATTTTCCCCGCCCCCACAGAGGTTCCGGGACCTGTGCTCCCGTCAAAGGCTGCTGGCCTTGTTTGGGGACAGCGTGGTCCGGTTGAGCACTGCCAACACCTACTCCTACCAGAAAGGTGAGCTGCCCCTCCCTGCAGCCCAGCCTGCTTGCCAGCATCTTGAAGGCAGCACCAACCAGTCCTGACCAACCCCTTTCAAACTGCAGTGGACCTGCCCTTTCAGGAGTATGTGGAGCAGATGCTGCACCCCCAGGACCCCTTCTCCATGGGCAATGGTGAGCCAGACAGGTGGCCATGGGGTGGGGCGGGGTGACTTAGTACCCAGGTGCCAAGATCCCTGCATCCTCTTGTGTGTTTTGCTGTCAGACACCCTGTACTTCTTTGGGGACAATAACTTCACGGAATGGGCATCACTTTTTCGGCACTACTCTCCACCTCCATTCAGCCTGCTAGGTACCATTCCTGCTTATAGCTTTGGAATTGCAGGTGAGTGCCCTGCAGGACCAGGGGACTTGGGAACTGGGTGGGGGAGGATTAGGCTTGGTAACCAACTGCTCGTAACTCACCACACAGGTGCCGGCTCTGGGGTGCCCTTCCACTGGCACGGGCCCGGGTTCTCAGAGGTGATCTATGGCCGAAAGGTCAGCAAAGGGTGGGGCTGAGACTTTGGGTTCACTGACCACAGCACAAAGAGTGACCTTGCTGCTCCCACCCTCAGCGCTGGTTCCTGTACCCTCCTGCGAAGACACCTGAATTCCACCCCAACAAGACCACACTGGCCTGGCTCCGGGACACATACCCGGCCCTGGCATTATCTGCACGGCCCCTGGAATGCACCATCCACGCTGGTGAGGTCAGTGGCTGGCAGACAGGGGCCAGGCTGGGCTGGGTCAAGGGGCCCCAACCAATCCCTGTGTCCCCCCCCACGTCCAGGTGCTGTATTTCCCTGACCGATGGTGGCACGCCACACTCAACCTCGACACCAGCGTCTTCATCTCTACCTTTCTCAGCTAGCCAAAGGGGGTGGCTGGGGAGCCCGTCGCACACCAGCACATGCCCCTATAGTGCTCACAGATTTTATTACAGGGACAGAGGTGGCAGCGGTAGCCTCAGCCCAGCCCACTCTCACCCGCTGTTTCTGGCCCAGAGGGGGATGGGGGAGGCTCATGACCCAGCAGAACTGATGGGGGTGGGCTTGGGGACACCAAGACAGGGATCTAGGGACACAAACTATGTACAGCGGCTAGAGACTACTGCCCAAGGCCCTCCTGGGCCAGGGTACCGAGCAAGGCAGGTGAGTGGCTCATACACTCGCCCTGCCTCAGTAGTCCTCCACCCAGCCATTCTCGGAGATGAACGCGTCAATGACCTCTTTCATGGCCAGGTTGGGGATGAGTTGTTCCTGGGTCAGGGGGCTCCGAGTCACAGGGTCGAAATGGCCCACACGCTGCAGTGACAACAGAATCAGAATTAGGAGGGGCTCAGTGGATGTGGGTCCTGCTCCCAACTCCCATGGGCCCTCACCTGCAGGTGCTCCTCAATGTCCTTGCGGTCATAAGTGATACCACTGGGTGTGATACAGGGCTCCCGCATCAGCTCAAAGCTGATCTTGCCACACAGGTAGTCAGGTATATCTCGCTTCTGCAGCACAGGGTCAGGTCAGGGGCTGGGAAGGGGCACTGTTCCGACTCCTGCTACCCACAGACCCCAGAAGACAGGCAGCTCACCTTTCTCTTCTCGTCTACCTGGGAGAAGAGTTCATCCATGTCTGCCAAGTACTTGTCCTGCAAAGAACCAAGCAGCTATATGTGTGGGCCTGACACCCCATCTCCCTTCCCCAGGCACCGAAACTCACAGACCCAGCAGGAGCCAGGGGCACCTCACGTCCGTCACACGCATGCAAATACACACAGGACCCACACTTGGGCTGGGGCACCCTCACATGCTTGGCCTCAATGCAGGCCTGTTGGGCCCGGAGGTGGCCATCGTCCTCATCACCCTCATGGTTCCGCTGACACTCTTCCAGCTCCCTGGAGGTTGACCAAAAGCTGATCAGAGATGGGTCTGGCCAGGAGGTCAGACTCCACTCCAATCTTAGGCTCATTCAGGCCTCATTTCCCTCCATCTCCTGCGTGCCAGAGTTGACCTTCAATAAATGGTTGTGTTCACGACTCAGAGTTAACCTAAAAGTGGTGACTTCCGGGGGGCGCCTGTCATCACCACAGCCCACCTCTCACGCTCGGCCACAATGAGCTGTGTGAGGTAAGAGTGCAGCTCGTTCTCCTGGTGGATGCGCCGCTCCTCAATGCTGTTCCAGCGCTTCTTCTTCGCGATGCGCAGAGCACTGGGGATGTCGTCCCCAAAGTTGAGCCGCTGCTCCTTGGCCAGGTTGTAGGCTGGAGGAATAGAAGATTTGGATAAACCTCCAGCCAGTCCACCCGCCTGGTCCCAGGCACCCTGGCACCAGCCAGCCTGTAAGCCCACCTCGCTGCAGGTTGGCAATAGCCTCATCATAGCTCTCCATCTCCAGCTGGCATTGCCCCAGGAAGAAGTGTGCCTTCACAGACTGCCCGTCCAGCTCCAGGGCGCGCCGGCAGTCAGCCAGAGCTTGCTCATGCTGCTGCATCTTCAGGTAGCACAATGCCCGGTTGGTGTAATACACCGCCACCAAGGGATTCCGGGTCTGGAGAACAAGGGCAGACCAGCCAGCGTGAGGGAGTGAGCTCAGCCTACCCCCTCTGTCCCAGCTTGAAGCCCATAGCTGGAATCAAGACACTACAGGTTTCTCCGCTTCCAAGCCTCTGGGTTCTGAGGGAGGGTGGAGCCTACCTGAGCCCACCCTCTGGACTCCAGTGAGTCTTGTGAAGGTAGCTTTTCCAGATCTGTGGAAATCACCAGCTTTGGGCTTGGACTCCTCAAAGGGCAAGGGTCCCTGGCCCCCAGCCGAGTGGGCCTCAAGCACTCTGAATCTCCCACCCGCCACAGTTCTCTGGCAACCAGCACTGGCTCGGGAGCCGTGGCCTTGGCCACTTTGGAACAACATCATCACTGAGTTCTCAGAGCCCAAGCACCACCCGCCTCCTAAAGTCGGGCGGGGGCGGCCAGACAGGGGCTCCGAGGAGGACGCGGAGGCGAAGCCGCAGCCCGGCCCCTCCCCTGGCTCGGACGCCGGCCCCCTCCCGCGGTGCAGGCGCACTCACGATGGCGCGGCCATAGCAGGCCGCCGCCTCCGGGTACTTGCGGCCCACGAAGAGCCGGTTGCCCTGCTCCTTGAGCTCCTGCGCGCTCGGGCTCTTCTCCGGGCTGCCGCCGCCGGCGCTCAGCCGCGCGCCGCCCTCCTTCTCCTCCTTGCCCTTCATGGCGCCGCGCGGCACGGCCTGGGCTCCGCTCCCAGGCTCCGCGCCGGGCCCGCCCTACGCCCTCAGCCCGAGCCCGCGATCCGCTCGGGCCCGGTCCAGCGCTCCGCCACCGGAACTTCCGGCCGCGCAGGTGGGTGGGGCCAGCGGGAAGGATGGCCTGCGAGCGGGCGGGGCCGCGCGTGCACCAGACGCGAGGCGGAGGAGTGGGAGGGGGAGGGGATGGGAGGGGCGGGGCAGGCGGGGGAGCATGCGCTCGCGGCGACGCGAAGCGCAGCGTCTGGGGCCTGAGAAGTGCCGAGGTCGTCGGGGTAGGAGCCCGCTCGGGCGCTCCGACGCCCCGCCCCCGAGGCTCCGCCCAGGCGCGTGGGGATGGCGGCTGCCCGCGGGCTCAGGCTGTGAGGACTCGAGCAGCTGGGCCGCCGTCCTGGGGTGCCACGGGGAAGTGCTGCGGGCGCGCGCGAGCCCGCAGGGGCGGCTGGAAACCCTGAAGCGATGGTAGGACGGTGGGGACATCGGGCGGGCCGACCCCCGTGGCTCGGATTCCCCGTCACCGCCCTTCCCCAGGTGTCGAGAGGAGTTGCCCACAGCCATCGAGGGCCGGGCGGAGAAGCACGTGACACGCGACGAGCTGGAGCAGTTGCTGGCGTGGAAACTGGCGGTGAGGAGCTTCCCACGTGGGGGACGGAGCCTTCCGGGGCGGGACGTAGCGCCGTGGGCGTGGCTTCATCCTGGGGGCGGGCCCTCGCGCCTGGGGGCGGGGCTCCTAGCGAGATCCACCAGCCGTGACCCCAGACCCGACCTGACCACCGAGGGGCCGCTTTCGGCCGCGCCTGCAACAGCTCTTGACCGCCAACTCCCCGGAGCTGGTGGTGCAGCGCTCGGCCGCCGCCTTCCGTCTCCTGCCAGACGTGAACGCAGCGGTCACGGAATTGTGCGCCCTCCGGGGTGTGGGCCCGGCTATCACCTCGCGTTAGTAGGGGAGCTGGGCGTCCCCCCGGCGAGGTCGTGGGCGGGACCTGGCGTGTTAGTGGCCTTATCTGTGAAATGGCCAGATGGCCAGATACGTGACACCGAGAGTTGTTGGGAATGGCAGCCCCACGTCGAGGTGGGGCTGAGTGCTGTCCATTTACTTCCCGCGGCAGTCCTGGCTGCCAGAGCTCTCGAGGTAGCAGCCTCCATGTCTGAAAAGGCAGTGGCCGCAGTGCCCGGTCTGCCAGCCCTGCAGTACACCCTGAAGCACTACCTGCTCTACCTGGGCCGGGTGCAGGAGCGTGCCACAGCCCTGAGCCAAGGTGCAATCTGTTGGCGGCCAGAGAGGGCATCCAGGACTCTGGTCAGGGTGATGTGCAGAGTTATCCAGCAGGGTAGGGTGACTGGTGCCCCTGAGCCCCAGACTCCCTCTGCCCCACCCCAGGCAGTGCCTCAGGCTGTGGACTCCTCACCGTGTGGAGACAGCACTGTGGATCTGGGCTGTAGGGCAGAAGCTGTGCCCTGACCTGCTGCCTGACCTCGGTCCCAGCCTGGCCACCCCTGAGGACACCAGGCCAGCCAAGAAGCACAGGACCCAGGCCTACTGACTTGGCTGTGGCCCGGGCCTTGCACACCTACCCTGTGATCTCAGGGTACAAGTCTTTGGACAGGGGGCTGGCTGCTGTAGGAGCTCAATAAATGCTTGCTGAACTCAAACCTGACTATGAGGCCCATGACCCTCCCCAGGGGCTCCCATCTCCCATACAGAGACACCTCATGCTGGGTGCAGAAAAGCAAGGGGGAAGCCCAGGCTGCTGCTTGTGTGGAGGGAAGGGCCCTCACAGTTTGATCAGTGAGTTGGGGGGAGACCAGCCCAGCCCGCAGTGCCCAGTACAGCCACCTGGTGCTGTGTAAAATATTTATTCATTCTCCAAAAAGGCTCAGACTGCAAGTCTCATGGGAGAGGCCAGGGCAGGGTCTCCTCTGGGGCCACCCTTGGGGACCTCCACCACTCAGCCCAGTCCATCAGTCCTATTCCTCCAGGCCTGGGAGGGGGCGGCCAGGGCTGGTGTAAGGCTTGGCCTGGAGTCAGTGGGCCACAGGGGCCACCTGCACCCACCAGGAAGAAGCAGCCTCAAGACATACATTCACAGAGGACGAACATGCAGGCCTCCCTAGTGGCTGGCCCACGGATGCTGCGCCCTGGCTGGTGTGGCCCTGGGAACTCTTGTCAGGGTGGCGGGGGAATGTGGGCACCCAGCAGGTCGTAGGCAAAGATGTTCCAGAAGATGGCGAAGAGCAGGAAGGTGCCATAGGCAAGCAGCACCACCCACCAGCCACACTGGTCTCGCAGGCGTTCCTCATAGCTGCGCAGGATGGTCAGGCCCATGCTGACACCCACCACCGCGCCTGCCAGGTGTGCCATGAAGCTGGGCTGTGGGCCCGAGGCAGGCAGTGGCGGGGAGAAGCGCAGCCACACGGCCCGGCCCACCTCGGAGCTCACTACAGAGGGAGGCAACAGGTGAGAGGCACCCTAGTCGTAGGCTGAGGCCCCTCCACCCTGGCTCCCTACTTACTGCACACCAGGGCCAGCACCATCCTCAGCAGCTTGTAGGGACATCTCATCCCAGCCCAGTTCTGATGGGGTGTGAATAAAAAAGGCTGTGAGGGAGGCCTTATGGGCCCCTCCCCGCACCCCGCCGCAGGGGCTGCCCCGTTACCATGACGACATTGGCCAGGTGTGCAGAGCACAGGGCGTAGACCCCGCCGGAGCCCCCCACCACAGGGGCCCGCATGTCAGTAATGGAGACGGTCAGGGAGCCTGTGTGAGCAAGGGGAGAGCCGTGAGGGTGAGGCTCACCAGTGAGGTGGCCAGGGCGCACACACCTGCCTCACCTGCCAGCACACCAGCCAGGTAGAGCAGGCTGATGCGGAGCAGGCCATGCACCATCTCCAGGGGCACCCCGATCATCAGCTGCAGGAGTGCGTTGAACCCCAGCTGCTCCAGCCTGGCCGTATGGGGCAAATAGGTGTGAAGGGTGGGGTCCGCCAGGGGGCTACCAGCCCCCTGCCCCCACCTCGAGAGGCTGAGCCCTCCCGATCCAATCCGAGGGGTGCCAGAGGTGGGCCCACTCACCCAACGTGCATGAACATGTAGGTGAGAAAGCGCCAAGCCCGAGCACGGTGGCCGGGGTGGTATACGAGGGGGCTTTTCATGTACTCAGGGTGGTAGGTCTGCAGCACCCACTTGTTGAGACGGGCCCCGTAGCACAGGAACACGATGATCTGGGAGGGACAAGTGTTGGGGCCAGGCAAGACCAAGGATAAGGGAGGCTCCCGGGGTGGTGGGTGGTGGACGGGCAGGCCCACCTGGGCGAGGGTGACCGAAGCCATAAACACAGGGGGTGGGCAGCTGCGGTGCCGGTAGAAGTACCAGTGGCGGTCCACCTCTCGGGGCAGGATCTCGTAGGCCACGTAGCGCACGAACCGCTTGTAGACACCCAGTCCTGGCTCGTCCAGCAGCCCGTCCTGGGGCAGTGCCCGCTGTCCATTGGCGATGGCCCGCTTGAAGCTGCTTGAGCGCTTGCTGCTGATCTGGGGGGCGGGGCCTAGGCATAGGCCACCATACTCCCCCCATGGCCGCCCCTCCTGAGTGGTCCACCCAGCTTGTCACAGGGTCTGAAGCCCTGCCCCATGGCTATAGCCCTCCCCAATGGGAAAGGCAGGGAGGAGGGGCCGCCTGCCCAACCCACTCCAGCCAGGGCACTGCGCCCACACCCCAGCTGCCCACCCACTGTGGCACTGACCAGGTCCACCAGCTCCTGGTAGCAGACCTGGCCCCGCTCGTTGCTCTGGGCCAGGGCCACCAGCATGTCCAGTTTGGCCGGGTCCAGGGGCAGCTCATGGCGGTGCACCAGGCCAGCGAAGGTGTCCGCACCGATGAAGCCGGTGTTCTCAGGGTCCAGCTGCTGGGGTCGAGGGGCCAGCGGCCAAGGTCTGAGGGTGGGCCGGGCCCCAGGACCACAGGGCTGAGCCACGTCAGGCGGGAGAGGCAGGCTCCGAGCACCCTGGGTCCAGGCCCCTGTGCCCACATGGTCCCAGGAGCTAGCTGTAGGAACCGGTACCTAGGTCCCCGGCCTCTAGCTCCGCTAGCTCTCCAGCCGTCTCCCCACCTCATTTCTGCCTTGCCCATCCTGGAAGGGTAGGGCCAAGGTCTGAGGGCAATCACCAACCCTTTTGCCCCTCCCCAAGCGCCCTAGTCTGGCTCGGTCTCGTGCAGGGGACCAAGGTCGTGCAGGGAAGGGGCTGCGCTGAGGGTCTCAGAGCTCCGTCCCCCCGGCCCACCCAAGGGCGGGGGGCCGGCAACGGGGGCGGTGCCGGCGCCCCCCACCTCTCCACGCACCTGCTCCTGGATAAGCTGCAGCAGCGAGCTCCTGTCCATAGAGCCAGGCCGGGCCGGGGGCCGGGGGCCGGGGGCCGGGGTCGGCGGCCGCGGCCGGGAGGGGCTTCTCTGCGGACTACTCCGCTCCGCCCCTGCCCTCCGGCTCCGCCCACTCCGCTCGGCGCCGCGTCACGGAGCCGCCCGCCCCCGCCGCACACGCCGCCGCTGCCGGCCCAGCCACTCGCGGTCAGGACACGCGCGCGACCCGCACGCGGACGTGCCCGGGCAAGAACTGCGCGGGGCGCTTGGCTCCAGTGCCGGCGCCCCCGCCCCGGGCTGCAGCTGTTCGTCCCGCGGGGCAGCAGCCGGGAAACTGAGTCACGCGCGGCACGCAAGCCCCTTCTGCGCCCACCCCTTTGCCCCGGGCTGGGCCTCAGCGCCGATGCCACCTCCTCGGGGAAGGCTTCAGGGAACAACCCATTGCTGGGGACTCCCCCCACCGGGCTCCCTGAAGGCACCTCCCTCCCTGTCAGACATGCTTGACCGTCCCGGCAACAGCAGCTCCACGGCCCCAGCGGCGAGCACTGAAGCCAACTGGGCAACTAGCAGGGTTGAGGGAGGTCCCTGCAGCAGGCCCTGCTCAGTGGGTGGGGACCAACACAACTTGGGCTGGAGGCTCCTGACTACTTCTGTGGCCACAGTGCTAAACTGACCCATGGACATGGGGGTGGGGAGAGCCCCCAATGGACAAGACCGCAGCTGGGATGGAGAGGAGCCCTACTTCCCAGGGAGGACAGGTAGACCCCCTACAATAAGGAAGGTGACGGGCTGTGGTAATGTATAACCATAGCAACCCCTGACAGCACCGCTCAGAATGCCTGTGCAGCTGCGCCTCAGGACAGATGCAGCAGCTAGAAGTAGCATCCTGCCCTGCCCAGCTTTAGTAAGAACTGCACCAGGGGTCCTCAGGTCACTGGAGCTGGGGGGCCAGCGGGATGGTTGAGACAACTTAAGGGTGTGATGCCCAGCCCCTGTTGGGTCAGGCCTGAGTATCCCCTGCCGAGGAGGCACCTCCCCCGCCTCTAGAAACAGCTTGTCAGGGCTGGGGAAGGGGCCCTGGCCTAAAGGCCTGTCTTGCAAAGAATGACTAATTACAGGAAGTAGAGGGGGTACTTGTCTGGCCAAGGTCCTCCACCCAAGCACACCACATACTGCTTCTGCTCCACGCCCAGAATGCACGCCAGAGTGAGCACCTAAACTCCAAGCTGAGCCCCCTCCTCAGCCCAAGAAAGGTTCTCTGTCCCCTTGTCCTTAGGCTGGAGCTCTGGCTGTCTCCTGCCCAGTGGGAGGGGCAGAGGCCTCTGGGTGGGGTGTGAGAAACAGCAGCTCCCCCAGACCAGGGCCACCTCGCACACCAGGACATTTCAGCACATCCCAAAACCCCAGATCCTCAGCACACCTCAGCCAACCTGACAGGATGTTGAGGCTTAGGTAGTGAATACACCTGGCTGTGGGGAAGGGTCACATGAGGGGGGTCCTCAGGTATCAGGCCCCCTCCAGCCTCTCACCCTCAGGCCAGCATGGACCTCAATGGACCTAAAGGCCCTGAGGCTGCGGCTGGGCCATAATTGGTCCTTACCCTGGCCTGAGACCTCAGGATGGTGACCCAGAGAGGAGGCGGGGGGGGGGGGTCAGGAGTAACATTCCCAGCCCACACCCAGACCAAAGACACGTTTTAGTTAATTCAAGAAGTCATCCTCAGAAAGCAGGACCCAATATGTAAAAGACACAAGTGAAGTTTAATCAGGAAACCCAATCTCATATCTTCTGTGAGAGGCACAGCCCTGGACCTGTCTTCAGATTGGGGGGTGGGGGCGCGCACAATGGTCCAGCCATTTCTTGCCTCCACGCCCCTGCCTTTGGCCCAAAGCTCTGCCCTCTTACCCCCTTCATACCCTCTGGCCACATGGGACCAGGAAGGAGGAGTGGAGCCCTGAGAATTCGGGTCTGGGGTCACTGACTTCCTCACCCACACCTCCCGGTCCCTCCAACACATGATGCCCACAGAAGAGGGTCATGCCCGGCACCTGCAGCAAGGCCGGACACAGGCTGCTGGGAGCCAGGGCCACCCTCGGGGCTGAGGCAGGGGTGGGGCAGCAGGTGGACTGTCCTCAGGAGGAAAGTTGAGAGGGTCTCCATCCCCCACCAAGCAAGTGGCCCCACACCAGCACCCTGAGATCAGACTGTGGGGTCTGGGACCTCATCGGCTCTTCACCAAGACCCTGTAGAGTGAGAAGCTGAGAACGGCAGCAACGGCAGCCCCGACGGCCCCCAGCGCCACCCGGAGCCAGAAGGAGGTGGCGTGCAGCTCCCCGTGGACAAGGTGTCTGCAGGAGAGAGGGGAGTCTTGCTGCTGTAACCCCACCTCCGTCTCCTACAAAGTCCCAGAGCCCCACTCAGCTGCTTTGTGTCAGTGCCCAGCATGGCAGTACCCCCAGACTAGAGGGCAGCCTGTGAGGCCAGGCCCCGAGGGCCCCGCCTGAGCATCAGCACGGGCACCAAGGCCCACCCTGCAACCTTGACTGACTCCAGTCCTGACACCACAGCTGTGCCACTCTCCTGGGACAGGGAGGGGTCTGCCACACAGGGGCTTCGATCCTGGTACCCACGGGAAGGCAGCCATGGTGGCGAGCCGGGTGAAGATGGCCGCGCGGGGCTCAGCTGGGCCGGCACAAGAGAACAGGGCGGGGGCGGGCAGCCGGTGCCTACGGCAGAACTCAGTCGGAGACAGACCAGGCAGCAAGACGCCTTCAGGCAAGTCAGCCTTGGAGGAGACGAAGAGGCAGGGGGTCTGCCTGTCCATGTAGTGGCGCTGCAGGGGGAGGGGCCATGTGAGTGTGCTGGGGGACACCTGCCCACAGCCCTGCTATGCAGCAGGGCCCCCAGGGTGGGCGGGACCTTGCCTTGTAGACACTGGCGCACAGCGAGAAGGACCTGGGGTGGCTGCTGTCAAACATCAAGCAGGCGATGTCACAGGTGGCATCGGCCGAGGCGGTCAGGAGGCTGTCTGCACCCACCTCACACAGCTGAACAGAAAGGGTGGCCTCAGAGGAGCACAGGCTAGGTCTCCCAGGGCTGCGTTGGGCGGCTCCCTCAGCGTGCACGCTCTAGGCCTACCCTGGGGACCCCGCACTCACGATCAGGTACTTCTCCTGCCCGTTGACCTGCACGGTGTCGATGGTGTAGGCAGAGGGCTCCCCGGCAGGCTCCCCAGCATCCTGGTGCAGAGGAAGGATGCCCCTGAAGCTCACTGCTTGGACTCTTTCCAGAACCCCTGCCCCCCAGGTCCACGCACGGCACACATGGACACTCACCCCCAGGCCATGGCCAAGGAAAGCCTGCAGGAAGGAGGACTTGCCCACTCCGCGGGCCCCTACCACCTTGCACAAGAAAACGTTTCTCTGCGTTTGTCCCTTCTCCTGGTCCAGCCTCTTCTCCCGGGTGACTGTGGGCAGGGAGCAAGGATGAACATGAGGGAGGGGCTGCCGGGGAGGCACTGGCTGGGGGCCGGTGTGGAAGCGGGCACCCACCTGTGATGGCGTGGGCCTGGGAATCCTGCTCGCAGAGGGTGGGGAAGCCCAGGTAGCCAAGGTGCTCAAGACAGTGCTGGACGTCCAAGTAGGTCACCAGACTGGAGAAGGGAGAAGTGGGGATGTGGCGTTACAGCAGGGCAGAGGGTGAGGCCATGTCTCAGTGGGTGAGGGCTGCACTTACGTCCACTGGCAGAGATACCCGTGCAGGGGCAACCGACCGGCCTTGGTGCGGACCGTGCGAGGGAGCTGGGGGCCCCAGGGAGCAGCAGGAAACACGCTGAAGAGGCTCTGCAGCTCTGCTGGCGAGAGGGCGCCATCCCGGTCCTGCGGGCAGAGGAGCTGCGGTGGCATGTGCGGGCGGGAGACCAAGGTGGGGCTCAGTGGGGCCCAGCGCCCTCACCTGGTCATGCTTCTCGAACATCCTCTGCACAAACTGGTAGCCGCGGTGGTTGAGCTCTGTGCTGCATCCGGGAGGCACACGGAGCCTGCGGATGCCGGGATGGGGGTGGGGCTGTGCACACCTCCTCGTGCTCCGCAGGGCACCTCCTCCGAATACAGGCCGTCCAGGCAGGCAGAGAGTCCCCCCGCCAGGGAGAGACACCCCGATGGCCCCCAGCACAGGGTCCAGGAGCCCCAGGCCCCATCCGACACAGATGGGAGGCGAGCCCTGAGTCTAAACACCACTCACGGTGGGCAGAGATAGTTGGCCGTCAGCTCAAGCGAGTCACCATAGCCAAAGCGCCTCAGGATGGTCCACGTGGTCTCGTGGCGGCCTCGCTGGATGAAGAGCGTGTTCAAGAAAAGGAAGCCTGCTCAGGAGAAGCAGAAAAGGAAGTAACACCAGGCACGGCCCGGCCTTGCCCCACACCCCACGCCCGATGTAGGCAGAGTGTCGGGCCTCACCATCCAGGGTCAGCCGGTCATCCCGCACGCCTCCTGCCACATTCTTGCTCACCACCACCTTCACGTCCTCCAGGGCCTGCGGGGCAAGAGGGTGCCCGAAGCAGGACATCTGCTTCCGAGAGAAAGTCGCCATTAGTCAGCCAGCTGCCCTCTCCATCCGTCACAAGGGCAGCAAAGGCATGGGGTGTGGCTGCAGCTGGGAGGGTGGGTACCGCCAGGAGACAGAAGGGGGCGCACCTGGAAAGCGTTGAGCTCCTGGTCACTAAGCACCTGGTCCATGTCCTGGTCCGAGAGCCTGAAGATGCGTGTGAGGGCCTGGGCGCACTCGGGCATCAGCTGTGGGGACAGCGGCTCAGCACCCCCACCACTCCCTCCTGCTCACCCTCCCCACCGGTGCCTTCGGCCCACCTGCTTGGCCTCAGGGTCATAGAGGGGGGCCGTGGGGTGCAGCACGGCCTTCTGTGCGTAGTAGAACAGCTCTGAGATGTTTTTCAGGTTCTTCGCCGAGCACTGGGGCACGTGGGAACAGACTCAGAGGGGGAGGCAGGGAGGCCCCCTGTCCTCGCCTCTGCAGCCCTGGCACCCCCGGGGCCCTGCCTGCTCACCTCCACACAGGTCTCGATCTCAGGGAACTGGCTCATGATGGGCAGCACAGCCTCCATGGAGCCCCCCGGCCTCAGGTCCGACTTGTTGCCCACCAGGATAATGGGGACCCTGGGGGAGAGACCCACGGTCACCAGGGGTCAGGGAGCTGGCGGGACCCAGCCCCCCTCCCCGAGCCCTGCCTATTACCTGGGCCCCCTCTTGGTATCCCCATTCACCAGCGGGATCCATTTGGTTCGGATCTGAAAGGTAAGACCCGGCCATGAGAATGGGGGCCTGCCCAGCCCACAGCCCCCATGTGGAACTCTCACTTGGCTCGAGGAGAGACGGGGGAGACTGAGGGCCACTGAGAGCCAAAGTCACGGCCACTGGCAACAAGACCAGTGGGGAAGAGCAGCGGGCAGGTAGGACCTCATCTGATCCTAGCAGTTCCCAAACACCCACAAAGGGCCTGAGATCAGCAACTCCTCCCGCAGGCCTAAGAGATTCAGATGCAAGGCCATCCACGCTCTCGGCGGGAGACAGGGTCATGGGAACTCGGGGGGAGCTTTGGGGGCCCTGGCCAGGGTGGCTCTGTGAAGCTCCCCAGTGGGGCCAGCCACGGGTGCAAGTTGCCCAGAACCCGGGTCAACTGAGCGTCCGCCTGTGGTGTGTGCAGAGAACAGGTGGATGACCAGGCTCGGCGCCAGTGACAGAAAGCTAGGATGGACAGAGAGTTCCCTGGCTCACCTTCTCAATAGTGGCCTCCTCAGACACGTCATACACCACGCACACCACGTTTGCCTGTTGGGGACAGGGAGAGGAACTGTATGGTGGGATCTGAAGCTCCCTGCTCCACTCACAAGCTGGACAGCACAGGGCTCAGAGACTGGGGGAGCCCACCCTTCCAGCTGCTCCCAGGCCGAGTCACTGGCTGTTGGCTAGGCACACCTCAGGCCAGCTCTTCCCTACCCACTTCTGCTGCAGATGCCAGGCCCCAGTACTGCAGCTCTGGTCAGCGAGTCCCCTGAGGGCTCAGGACACAGCCACCCTTAAACTTGACTCCCCAGCCCCAGCCTCAGCCCTTCACTCCCTGGTCACTACAGGCAACAGCAGACAGAGGACAACAGCACAAGGTAGGGGATGATGGCAACACAGTGGCTGCGGCCTGTACCCTTGCCCAGTGGCACCCCCAGGACACAGCAGATGCTGCAGGGGCAGCACCCCCACCAGAAGCTTGGTCCAAGCACAGGTCCTCCTGTGCAGAGAGCAGAGAGCTAGCTGTGCAGCCCACAGCCCTGGTCATGACACCCGGTGCAGCCCAGAGGTCCAGGACAGTGGGCTGGACTAAGGAGTGGGGAAGGGGGGTGCTGGGCACAGAGTTGTCCAAGGGATCACTTTCAAGGACTTGGAGACTGCTCCCCAGGGTCCACCGGAAGAGGGAAGGCTAGGCACGGAGAGCTGTGGGCTGGCCAACCACGCATGCAAGAGGAAGGAATGGGCCTTCCTCCTGGTTCCCAGCAGAGTGCATCACAGGGACCCCAAAGACACTCAGTGCTAACAGGTCACAACAGAATTAGCGAGGCTGCGGACACTCTGGGTACCTTAATCCAATTCCTCAGAGGCTGAAGCCGATCAAGCCAGGGCAGCCATATCCCCAAGGCCTGAGCCCTGACCCCCGTGCCCAGCACCCCCTTCCCCAGGACCCACTGTACCTTGTGAATCTCGTCCTGAAGCTCCTCGACTGTCTGCTCAGCTTCTGGGTGGAAAAAGAGACCCTACTGCAGACCTGCCGGAGACGCCCGCTCCTGGGCGCAACCGCGGGCGGGCGGCCCCTCTACCTGAGTAATCCACGATGTGGGTGGGCACCTTCTCTGGGGTGACGTCCGCGGGAATGGTGATCTCTTCTGCCCGGGGAGGGACCTGGGGCAGACGCGGCCGTGAGGACAGCCGGGAAGGGCGGAGGGCGGCGGCGCCCGGACCTAGTCCCTTCTTGGGCGCGGGGGCGCGCTCGGCCTTACCTCCTCGGGGAACTCCTCGCCCACCAGCGACAGGATCAGCGACGTCTTCCCCACCTGGGCTGCGCGGGGCGGCGCGGTCAGCGCGGCGGCCAAGGTCGCGGCGCCTCTCCCCACCCCGGCCCCAAGATCCCCGACCAGGCTCGACCCCCGCCTGACCCAGGCCCAGGAGCCTACATACCCTCGCCAAGCAGCAGGATGCGCACGTCCCGCTTCATGCTGGCCGCCGGGAGCTGCAGTCCGACCCCAGTGCAGGCCCGGCCCCCACCCACGACCCCGACCCGCGTTGTAGCTGCGCCCGCACTTCCGGCCCCCGCCCGCGCAGCCGCCCTAGCGAGGCGGGCGGGCCACACCGGCCTAGCTGCCCGGCGGCGCCACCGCGTGGGCGCGCCGGGCACTGCCGGCGCCGCGCCGGCCAGGGGGGCGGGGTCTTTGCCCAGTGCCGCCCCGCCCCCGCAGCTCCTGCAGGGGTCAGGATCCCTGGCAGGGAGCAGGACTTCTGGAGGTTGGGCAGAAACTGAGCTCAGGCAGTCTGGAGTGACCAGGAGACAATGCCTCAGTGCAACACCCACATTTATTTGAACTGTACAAGGTAGAAACAAAAGCCCAAAGGAAAAGAGGCAATAAGCACTTCATACACGTTCAAGGTCTTGATGATTTGCATACACTCCTGGGCAGCCGGGTGTGGAGGGGTGAAGCCCACCCAGCCATCCTGGCCCAGCACAAGGCCCCCGGCCAACCCAGCTTCTCAGCTGAGCCTCTGCCCAGGCCAGGTGCCCGGCTGACCAGCAGGGCAACACCTGACCCCGCACTCCCCACTGGGGGTCAGTGTCCTGTAACTTCCCACACCAGTATCTCATTGTGGGCCGCCGTGAAGAGCAGCCGAGCAGACGGGGCAAACCTGCACAGCTGCACCGAGTCATCATGGCCAGCAAAGTCCTGCACGGCCCCCGACGTACAGTCCACCAGCCTCAGCACACGCTCTGCTGGGGGACAGCATCGGGTGGGCTGGGACAGGTAGGGTGCCGTGGGCCCTGTGCCTGTGTCTGTATAGTTCCAGGACCCAGGGTTCCTCCAACCCACCCTGGCTCTGTCTCCAGCTGGGGCCAGTGCCTCATTGGGGGAACCTGGCACCCCACCCCCCTCATTTCCTGACCCTACCTGAAAGACTCCGCTGGAGCAGGTGTCCTCACCCCACTTTCAGGGACGAGGGGTACGGCTCAGTGTGGGGGCACAGGTGTACCCACCGGGCCCCACTCAAGACACCAGCACTCACCAGAGAAGCCAATGGCCATAAGGTGGGCCCCAGGGGACAGGCTCATGGACACAGCAAAGAAAGGCAGTGGGATCTTCTCTATCACCTGCAGACAGCAAGCATGAGGCACTGGGTGGGGGTTCCCGTGGCCCCGAGACCTGTCCCTCCCCAGCCCCGGGTCCCTCAGGCTCCCAGAACCACATGGAGGGGTGCATGTGCCTGCTTCTGGCAGAGGCTGTAGAAGACGACCTCATGGTGCACGCTGAGGCCCGCACACACCAGCAGCGCCTCATCCCAGGGGCAGAAGGCGGCGAGGGAGGGCGGCAGGCAGCTGGGAACCTGTGGAGGGCACAGCACATTGTTGCAGGGTTGGGGGGCACCCCGCCCACAGGGCCACCGGGACTCTTACCTCCGTGAGGGCGGGCGCTGGGAAGCTCAGCCAGTCCACGAGCTCACAGCGGTCCTGCAGCCAGTTGGAGGCCCAAACGCTGACCTGCTGGTCCCCGCTGGCAGCCAGCCACAGGTCCACACCCTCTGCCCCGAAGTCTCCATACTGGGGACATCAAGGCTGGTAGGTGCCGCCTGCCCTGCTCTCCCATCCCCTTCCCTGCCAGCACCCTCGGCTCAGGCCAGGCCCTGCAGGCTCATGAGGCTACTTCACCTCTCTTCTCGTGCTCTGGATGGTGCAGATCGGGGCTCCCCGATGGTCACTCAGCACACGGAAGGTCATCCCCGTGCGAGGGCGACTCACAGCCACAAGCCCATCCCTGTCTCCGGAGAGGATGGTATGACCTGGGCGAGGCAGAGACCAAGCTGTTACTCGTGAGCCCCTAGCCCTCAGCCCAAAGGTGTGACCTGGGCCAGGCAGAAGCCGTGCTGTCACCGTGAGCCCGGCCTCACCATCAGCAGAGAAGGCGATGGCCGTTAGTGCAGCCGAGTGGGGATGCATCTTGAGCTCCATCGCTATGAGGGGGATGCTGAAGAGCCGCAGCGTGCCGTCACTGTAGCCCGCTGCCACCCACTGCTGCTCTGGGCGTTCGCAGGATGGGGGGCTCCAAGACAGGCAGAGGCAGCTCTGGGGACCCATGGTGGGAAAACATTAGCACTCCCCTGGGGAGGGGGGAAGGGGCCCAAGGCCACAGACAGACACCAAGGCTGGAGGGAGGACGAGGCTGCCGGAGCCCCGGGCGTGCACCCCAGCCCCAGGCGCCCCCCGAGTACCTGGCTGAGCACCTGGAACTGGATCAGCAGCTCCATGCTGGCCACGCTCCACACCCTCACGCTCCCATCATCACTGCACGTGGCACAGTGGGACTCGCTGGGGCTGAAGACCACCTCGTTCACCTGTGAGGAGTCACCACCCTACCTGAGGCCCATGGCCCTCAAGCAGAGAGGGAACACAGCATGGCCAGGTCATTCATGAGAGCATCCATCTCCCCCTTGAACCTACCTGGCCCCAGCCCACCATGTGGCACAAAGAAACTGTCCTGACCTCCCTCCCTCCCAAGTGTCCCTACACTAGACCTGGGTGGAATCCAAATTGCAAGAAGCCCACCAGTCAGTTGAACTTGACCATCCACTTGCTGGGACGTCACAGAAGGAACTGTCCTGACAGAACCTAGAACACGGGACTCCCAGGGGGGCCACTCCTGGGCCTCATCACAGCAGGGGGGGTGGGGCTGAGATTGTCGTGTGTGTGTGTGTGTGTGTGATGTGTATCAAGGGAGAAAGCAGTTGTATGATTACACAGAGTCAGGATCTCTGGTGTAAAAAAAAGGAGACAGAAAAAAAAAATTAAAATAAAAATTAAAAAAAGGAGACAGGCCATGCACCAATGAGGTAAAACAAAATATCTGAGTCCTGAATGTGAATTCCAAGCATTAAGTATAAACTCCTGATGCATTTTATCTTAGAAAAATTATAATTTAGGTCTGTTTGGCTGAGAAGTGATGGGCCCCTCTGGGCCTCAGACCATGACCTCTAAGCCCATTTCCCACTGGAGGGGCCCACAGGCTCTGGAACAGCCAAGTCCGGTCTTGGGCGGAGCTGCAGAGGGAGAGGCTGGAGCACCTGTGGTCCACAGAAGAGGGGGACCACCAGTGACCACCAGCTCAGGTCAAGAACTCAGCACCCTCGAGCTCATGCCCTGGTGGGTGGATAAACTCATCCTATCTGTACCACAGAAGCATATTTAGCAGTAAATAGGCGTGAAGCACTGACACTCGCTACAACTCGGATGGACCTTGAAAACACGATGCTCAGTAAGAGAAGCAGATAGAAAGCACCACAGAGTGTGTTTCTGTTCACAGGGACCATCCAGAACAGGCAAACCGACAGACACAGAGTTGGTGAGCGCCTGCCAGGGGCTGGGCGGTGAGTGTTTAATGGCTGGGGGGTTTCCTTCCGGGATGAAAGTGACCGCAGTGTTGCACGGTTCTGCAAATGTTTCAAAATCCATTGATGTTACATGGGTGTGTGGCCCACAGATTATACCTCGACATAAAGCCATTACCAAAGAAAAAGGAAACATGTAACCCTCACTACCTCACACAAGAGTTTCTTTGTTGGCTACTGTTACGCCTGAACAAATGAACGTAGAATTTTTTTAAAAAGACTCAGGAGCCAACTTGAAGACCCTGCCACCAGCCAAGGCCAGGACTCCATGAGCATCAAGAGAAAGTGACGGTGGGGAAGCCAGACCCACATTTCCACCCACCAGCCCTTAATAGCTCTCAGAAAGTAACACATTGACTGCTGCTGGGGGACCTGGTCCACGAGGGAGAGACTCATCTACCTGTGCCCTGTCCCAGCCCCGGGAAATCTGAGAGCTCTAGAGGCCACTTCTCTCCTGAAAGAACGAGGGATCTGACTACGGCCACCTACAACTCGTGCCGCCAGACAAGGGCATCACTGGTGGGAGACAGAACGCTCCCAGAAGGAAGTAATGTTGGGACTGGCTGGCCCTGACTAGACCCTGGCCTGGCTTCCAGACCCCTCGGACCCCAGGGAAGCATGTCCAACAACGGTGGTGGAAGACTCCAGCGTGGATGACCAGTTTTCTTCAACACGTAAATTACAAGAGAATAAAGTGGCGGAAAAGAGGAAGGGTCAAGAAGGCCACAGGGCCTGGGGCTGCTGCAGGTGGACACGGCATGGACCCCATGCCCACGGGGAGGGGCGCATGGTTCCAGGGGTGCAGCTGGTCCTGGGAACGCCTGGACGCTCGCAGCTGCGCTTGGGCTGGGAGCACCCGGGGTGGGGGGCGGGGACGGAGGGAGCACATGGCAGCTGCCCGGCCTGTGCGGGCTGGAATCCCCTCAGAAATCCTCGGCGGCAAGCCGGTGGCCCAGCGGCCTCACCTTGCTCTGGTGGCCGCTGACGAGGCGGGTGCTTGTGCCCTCAGCCCAGCTGACGTACCAGAGCGTGCCCGCTGTGGTGCCTACCACACCCATGTCCATGCTTTCGTGGAAGACTGCACTCACGACAGCCCCATCAAGGGTCAGCTCACGCTCCATAAACACAGAGCTAGACCTGGAGGAGCAGGGGGTGAAAGGGCTGGCAACAGCGAGAGCCGAGGGAGCCAGGTGGTTTGGCCCACGGGCCCTGGCCTTGCCCGAGCATGTCCCCTGGGGGACGGGCCCAGCTGGCAACAGAGTGCCAGCTCCCAGACACACTGTAGACGCTCACCTGGCCCCGGAGCCCTTGCGCCTCAGCTCTGGTACGGCCCCCACGGCCCATAGGCGCAGCCGCCTGGTGTTGCTGCCACTGACCAGACGCGCGCCCGAGCACAGCAGCACTCCTGGGGGACAGGAGATGCCATGAGCCACGTCCCCAGATGCCTGGGACTCAAGACGGTGTCCACCGCCCCAGCACTGGGACTCCCAGGGAGAACCGAGCCCCAAGCTGTCAAGGGCCACGGGGGCTCCGTCAGACACCCACCGATCTCACCGTCGTCCGCCTCCCAGGCCAGGAAGCAGCAGCCGGCACACACGTCCCAAACACACACCTGGCCAGCACTGGAGCCGCAGTAGAGCAGGGGTGTGGTCCCGTAGCAGAGGGAGGTCAGCTCGCACCCCCCCACCTCCTCAGGGATGGGCTCTCGGTGGACCTGGAGGGACACGAGCACAGTGTGGGTCAGCGATGCCCTGGGGTCCAGCCAGACCCCATCCTCCAAAGCCTCCTCTGAACCCTGGCACCTGGAGGCTGACGTCGCCCCCACGCTGCTGCAGAAGCCACAGGGTGACGGCACCCTGGCCCACGCAGGCGAGCTCGCCAGCGTCCCAGGGGTTGAAGGCCATGCCGTATACTGGCTCTGGCAGGCACGTGGAGGACACAAGCTCGTAGGTGGCCATGCTCCACAGGGCCAGGGTGCGGTCGCCATAGTCCCCTGGGGGAGATGCACAGTGACCACGTCAGCTGCCCAGGGTTCCCAGGACAGGCAGGGGAGTCCGGAAACCACTGTCTGCCCCCGCCCTGCTGACCCAGCGTGACGAGAAGCCTGTCGTCTGGTGAGAAAGCCAGGGCCTGGACAGCAGTGTCGTGGTGAGAAAGGAGCTGCCGACAGGAGCCCCCTGGCACGTCCCAGACACGGATCTGGCAGCGGGAGGCAGTGCTGCTTCGGCCTGAGGCAGAGGCCAGCACCTGGTGGGCAGGCAGGTGGGTGGTCAGCAGGAAGGGTGCAGTCCACAGGCCCGTTCCCGCTCTGTGTAAAGGGCTGCTCTGGAAGCGAGAGCCAGCCGCACGCAGTTCAAGGAGCCCAGCTCCGAGGCACACCTCGGCCCTGGGCATTCAAGGCAGGCTGCAGGACAGGCACCTGGGCATTGTGGCTGAGGGCCAGCGTGGAGATCTCCTCAGGGTGGCCAAGCCAGTGCTGCTGGACCCCAGAGTGCAGGTCCTCCACCACCACCAGGCGACCACACGTGTAGGCGAAGAAGCCTGTGGGCAGGGAGGAAGCGCCCGCCCCGTCAGCCCCACAGCCCCAGGCACTCGTGCCCACACCCCCCAACCCCACCCCAAGGAGAACTCCTGCTCACAGCAGGAAGTGCCACCAGGAGGACACGCCCGCCCTGCAGCCCAAACCACCTGCAGGCCCCTCCATGGGGCCTGGCCTAGGGATGGACAGAACTTAGCCCGCCCTGCAGCGTCTGGGCCGTGGCCCCCACCTGTGTCTGGCCTCCAGACCAGGTTGGCGCGCCCGTTCCCGTTGTAACCCATGACGGCCTTCAGGTGCAGCCGCTCATCGCCGACAGCAGGGAAGGAGAGGCCCTGTGAGGAAGTGAACCCAGGACGCTGGCACCGGCCCACCTGGCCCAGGCCCCCAACCTCAAGCTCTGCCCATCAGGCCGGGCGTGGGACTGAGCCTTGGGAGATGCATGCTCCCGGGAGGAGGCAAACGGCAGGTACGTGGGCACCAAAGTCTGCACGCGGTGGCCAGCGGGGCTGGGAGCCTGGCATGCAGCATGCAGACAGGGAGGCAGGAGGAGGAGATGGGGAGGCGCCTGCCAGGGGGGAGGTGAAGGGGAGCCAGGACCATGGAGTGAAGTGAGTGTGTGGGCTCAGCAGGACACGCCTGGGTCCAGTCACTGCGTGACAGTGAGAACCTAAACCAGCCCGGTGAGAGCATGGGGCTCAGGGCAGAGGGGTGACCCGTGGGGCAACTGCCAGCAAGGCCTGGGCTGCTGTCAGCTCTGGGAGCTGCCCCAGGGAAACGCCAGGGAGCCTGTGTCTACCAGGGAGCAGGAGTCCCCCAGACACCACAGGGCCATGCCACCTGGACCCCTGGGCTTCCAGGATATCCACTGGTGGCAGGGGCTATGAGGATGCCCCACCCAGCCAACCTTGGACAGCAGGGAGGCCTTGTAGCGAGCTGTGAAATGCCGATAGGAGTCCTGGCGAGTGGGGGGCTGGGCCCTGGCTCTTCCAGTGCTGCAGGCACCTTTCAGGGAAGGGAATGAGGCTGTGAACCCCCAGGGACCACAGAGTGACCCTCCTTGCAGGCACCCTGCCCTGGCTGGTCAGACGCTTGGGTTCAAACGGTACAGATGAGCCACGTCCCATCACCCACCTGGCCCAGCAGGGGTCTTGGACTCTCCATTTGTCCTGTAGGTGACCATCCCTTGTCTGCCAGGGGCAGCCAGGTCTGTCCTTAGGCCACCTGGAGTCCACGTGGTACATGCACCTGGGCCCTGGTCCAGTTATGAGTGACCCTGCCCCACCCTGCTGCCCCTCCCCTGCTTACTGGGCCAACCACGGGGGTGGGGAGGCCTGCCAAGGTCCCAGGGGCCCCCCATGGCCCCATCACTGGCCCTGCCAGCCTCCTTCTGCACCAGCACAGGTGGGCCTGAGGCCTGGCGGAGACCCTCAGGGCCACGGCTCTCATGTGACATGGAGAAAGCGCCTGAGGAGGGTGGGGAGACAGTGAGACGAGGGAGAAGAGCACCCCCATGCCCTTGCCCCTCCCCCAGGCCAGGAGCAGCAAAGCATGTCAGGATGGGAGCCAGGAACACATCCCCTCCAGGCCCTCCTAGGACCCCTGCTCTCACCATCATGGTCCTTGGGGGGCCTGGCACAGATGTCCAGCCAGGGTGGGGACGCCTGGGATGGCATGGGCACCTGCTGCCGGGGAAGCCCACTGGCCCCGGACACCGTGTCCTCCAGCTGTCTTGTACCCAGGCCTGAGGACGGAAGGAGCTCGGCTGAGCTCAGGGCCTGGGGAGGGCAGAGCAGGAGGCGTTCCCAGCCCCTCACGCCCAACCAGCTCTGCATCGGGACCCCCAGGAAAAGAACAGCGCTGTGCACCCACAGCGGTTACAGTGCCAGCACCAGACATCACCATGGAGCCTGCCAGTGTGCTGGGACCACTCACCAGCTTCGCAGGTTGTGGGCGCCCCAGGAGAGCCTTGGACACTGCAGAGGTGACAAGAGAGATGGTCGGGTGGGGCGAAGGGGTGCAGAGGGAGGCCTGGCAGATGCATGTTGAGGGCAGGAACTTGCCTTCCTGGAGGGGACTTCTCAGAGGGCGCCAGAACGTCCCAGAGAAAGATGGCGTCTCCCACACTAAGGAGCTGCTGCTGGTCGGGGGTGAAAGCCACGGCCCGCACAGGTTCTGAGTGGCCGATGTACACCTGAGGGCAGCAGTGTGGCAATATAGAGACCACTGAGGCACAGCTGGAGACACCTGGCCACCAGACTGCAAACTGACCAAGCGGACCTCGTGCAGTGTCAGGCCCCAGCAGGCACGGGGGAACCTCAGGGACTGTCCTCCACCCTCCTTCTTACCCGCTGTGCGCCCGCCCAGGGCACACACCTGGCAGCCAGGGCCGGCCTGTGCTGAGTAGTCCCACACCTTGATGGCCCGGTCGGCGGCTGTGAGCAGAAAACGGCCATCCCCGCTGAGAGCTAGGACAGAGCAGGCCGCAGGGGGGACACAGGACAGCTGTGAGAGAGGGTGATTGCTGAGGGAAAAAGTCAGAGCACACAGGACCACCAGTTGGGGGAGCCCCCTTCTCACAGAACACAACCTCTAGGGAGCAGCAAGCGGCCCAGGGCCTCCCCTCCTCTGGGCACTGTGGGCAGCAAGGCCGGAGCTGGGAAGGCGGGGGAGGCCAGGCCACCAGCCGCAGTCTTGGGCTCACCTCCCGGACCAAGCGGCCTGACGTGGCATCTAGCACTGCAACCATGTTAGAGGACGTGGACACCAGCAAGTGGCCAGGGGGTGCAGGGCCAAAGCAGACGGCCACAGCTGAGTCCAGGCGGCTGCCAGCCAGGTCCAGAGTCCTGATGTCAACCCTCAGCAGCTGACGGAGAGCAGCAAGTGTCCTCACCATGACCTCCGGCCAGAGCTCGAGCCCCCAGAGCTGGGGCCCGGGCCGTGGGCGGCCTTGGGCACCCATCCGGCAGGCTGCCCACAGCTCACATGTCCTCTGTGCCATGAGGGGCGCAGGGCCCAAGTCCTCTCTGAAATGAGCACGGCCTCCCACCCAGGGAAACGCGCAGCTGCCAGGGTCGGGGCGCCCACGGGGCCTGTGGGCCAAACTGGCGTGACTCCACTCTCACTGCACACAGGGAGGGTTCCAGTTGACTCACCTCATCCAGTGAGGTCGTGTCCATGACGGTCACCGTGTACTCGGAGGGACCCACAAAGGCCAGCAAGTGGCTGTCCCCACTGACCACCAGGGCACTGGGGCTCGGGCAGGCCTCCTGGCACACCACGTTAGCTGCCGGCATATGGGGACAGGCAGTCAGCTGGGTCAGGGTAGGGGTGGGGCACCAGAACAGACACTGGTCAGAGACCTACTGTTGTGGAAAACACCAGCCTGGGCTGGGCAGATCCCACAGCAGCCAGCCCATGGGGCCTGGATGTGAGGGCACCAAGACACCAGTGGGCACCACGGACTGCCAGGAAATCTGGTGGCTCTCCCAGAGTGACCACCAAGTGACCATCTGGCTGGCCCGAGTTACAGTGGCCATGGGAGGGGGCCGACTCCCCTGCTGGCCTGGTGCTCAGGCTTCAGGTACTCACTTCCTCCTGGGGAAGGGTGGGCACAGACTCTCACTGACCTTCAATCTCGGGGGGCTGGTGAGTCCTAAAACCACACTTGGCTCTGGGGGTCTCAGTAGTGCGACTGTAGAACGCAGTACCACGATCGGGGACGACACATACCCCCATCCCCGCAGGGACCTGACCAGGGGATGGCTGGGAGGCCAGAGTGGGGCTGGGGCTGGGCCTGGGGGCCTGACCTGTCACACGAAGGATGCGGCACTGGGGCGCGCTGCTGTGGTACTGGGCCAGGGAGCCCCGAGAGCAGGAGCTGAACAGGAGGCTGCCGTCGGGGCTGGCGGCCAGGCCGGTGATGGCTCCGCGGTGACACCTGCACACACAAGACGCCGTTGCCTTGCCCCTGAGCTGCACCGTCCCAGACCTCCTGCAGAATCCCGGAGGGGCAGCAGAGGGCGGGGCTTCCAGTAGACGGCCCTCCCCCGCACTGCCCGATCTCCCACACTCCCCAGGGGACCCACAAACCACTGGAGCTTCCACCTCGATCGTCTGTGGGGCCAGAGCCGGCTGACCACCCACCTGTGCTCCACTAGGACCTTGGTGGTCTCCAGGCTGAAGGAGCGGACGGCCCCGCTGCTAAAGCCACAGAAGAAGGTGGGCTGGGTAGGGTGGAAGGCAACAGCACACGGGGCCTCCTCCGGAGACGCGAAGTCGTACAGCTGGAGGACAGGGCCATGTGAGGGCGGACAGGCTGGGGCAACCAGCTGGCCACAAGGCCCGAGAGCCAGTCTCTCTCCAAATGCCTTGAACCTTCAGGCCCCAGACACAGGCAGAAGGACTCAGGGCCCCACCCACCGGGCCTCAGTATGGCCTGCGGCCCTCCAGTCCCTCCCTCCTGGCTGGCTTCCCTCCGGCCACACCCCACCTGCTGCAGGGTCGCTAGGTCCCAGATGCGGACAGTGTGGTCCTGGGACACAGTGGCCAGCTGTCCCCGGCTGCACTCAGTGGCAACGGCCAGCACCGGGGCGGCGTGGGAGCGCACCAGCATGCTGTACTCCCGGGACAGGATGTCCAGGAAACCCAGGTGGCCCGAGGAGGTGGTGGACAGCACACGCAGGCCGTCAGGGCTGACGCAGACGGAGCTGATGGGGCCCTCATGCTCTGCAGGCAGGGTGGGTCGGTGACCGCCCAGGCCTGTAGTGGGGTGGGCCTGGCACCTGGGCCAACTGGGGCAGGCTGACCATATCCATGCTGTGCCTGTGCCCAGCCGCTCTGCCCAGGACACTGAGAAATGTGCTTCCCTGCTGCCTGGAGCCCCATCTCCCTGTGAGCTACAACAGGTGCCTCCCCTGTGACCACCCACCCCTGGGCTCAGCAACGGTGGACCCCAGCTCAGGACACAGTCCCTTGGAGCCCCATGACTGCCGTCCAGCCCAGGGACGGCCCTCCTGCGGCAACCCTGGTGGCAAGGTGATGTCGAGGCCCCACCTGCCTCCAGGAGCACAGAAGAGAAGTCCAGGGGCCAGAGGCGCAGGTAGCCGTCCTCGGAGCCCACGGCACACTTGGCCTGGGAGATGCTGAGGCTGCTGATGGCGATGCCGGGGCCTGGGTGGGGGAGGCACGGTCAGCCCAAAGCGTCAGGGCCGCTTCTCCCAACACAGCAGGGCCCACCTACCTGAACTGAAGGTCTGCTTCTGTGGGAGGGGGCCACCGGGGGTCCGTGTAGGCAGGAGGCGGCGAGCGCACCGCACAGCCATGCGCTGGTGGTCAATCTCCAGGATGTGGCCGCTACGGCTGCAGACGTAGCTGCCCAGAGAGGCAGAGGTAACAAACGAAGGCGGAGAGACCGAGGGGCAGGGCAAGGAATGGGCGGGCCCTGGCCATTAGGGGAGGGAGGGTGGGGCTCACAGTGTATGGCCATCCTGGGCCTGCCTGAAGGCCAGGTCAGTGAACTCCAGCGCGTGGTGCTCCCCCAGGTCCACAGGGCAGGAGCGCAGCCCCCCACCTCGCAGCCGCCACAGCCGCACGCTGCCCCGCCCGCACGATGCCATCCTGCGAGGGGTAGGAGGTGAGCCAGGGAGGAAGGGCCAGCTCACAACTCGCTGGTCCCAGCACGGAGGATGGGCAGGCGGGCAGCCAATCACCTGGTTTCATCGAAAAAGGCCACCTCGAATGCCTGGATGTCAACGTCGCTGTGCACCTTCGTGAGGATGACGGCCTCTCCGCCTCGCCCCACCTGGGCCGTGCCCCACACCACCACAGTCTGCAACAAGTCCGCTCTGAGCACCCACCACCTGCCTGGCCTCTCCCACAGAAGCAGGCGCGTTGGGCTGCAGGGGGTGGGAAAGTTGGCCCCTGTGGCCCGGAGGAACCTACATGTGCCCACCCGGGGTTTCCACAGACATGTGTATGCAGAAAGGAGCAGGAGACACAACCACGAGTGGAGGAGAGGCCCCGGGTGAAGCACCCAACTTCAGAGATGCTATCATGTTAAACTCGCCCAGCTCAGGCATGGGGGACTTGCCACTGAAGAGGGTGAGGCCGGTCAGTCAAAGGTCAGCTCCATCCACGAGGGAGTGAAACAGACACTCTGTGGCAAGTATAGCGCAGTGGTGCCCGGCGGGGCTGGGGGAGGCCTGCGGGGACCCTTGCTGCCTGCCTGCACCCCAGGATGGGCCGCTCCACCTCCCCCGGCCTGGCCTGCTTACCATCCGCCCGTGGCGGTCCTTGCCGACACCACAGAGCACCTCCCCACTGTCAGAGAAGCTGCAGATGGAGAGGCGGAGGTCAGTGTTGCAGGCGCAGCCCCCACCCCCCTCGGAGACCCTGCACCCACCTGAGGGAGCAGACGGTGTGGACTGGGCTCTGGAACAGGGACAGGCACTCCCCGGTCTGGAAGTCCCAGAGACGCAGCATGCTGTGGGGCCGTGCCTGGGCTGAGGCCAGCAGGGAACCGCTCCCGTCCAGCGCCAGGGCAGAGACCTGGGGGGCAGCAGGGTGAGGGAGGGTGTGTGCCTGCAGAACAAGCCACCCCTGGGCCAGGGTGCCCACCTTGTCTGTGTGGCCAAGGAAGAGACGCTGCTCCCGAGTGTTGACACACAGGACAACGATGACCGCGTGGCAAGGGTACACGACGGCGGCCCCATCCCGGGTCCACAGGGCCTGTGCACAGGGGCCGGAGGCTGAGGTCACAGACTGGTCGGCTTCGTCCCCCCACCCCAGCACTCCCCCGAGCCCCACACACAGGAGTCAATGGGATGCACGTGCCAAAAGAACAGAAAGAACTCGGGTGCACATGCGCAAGGGCAGGGCTTCCTCTAAGCCCTGCCTGCAACACAAGAAACTTTGGGATTCAGGTGACAAAAGGCCAGAGAGCCCACAAAGACTCGGAGTTCGTGTCCTGGAAGGCCTGGCGAGCACACAGCCTCCTCTCCTGCTGCTGTTCCTGCAGGGTCCCACAAGTCTCGCCCATACCCGGCCCCACTCGGCTGGACGACACGCATCAAAGCTTTAAAGGGTGAGCAAGGGCTCTCAGGTCTCTGGAAGCTTGAGCGAATGGACCAGCACCGACCCGGCTGGTGTTCACGACACAAAGGGACGCCTGCGACGGGATGTCATCACGTCAAGGAAGCACCGAGCGTGTGAGGATGCGGGCAGGGCTGGGCGTCTGCAGCGGTGAAGGGACCCGACGCCTGGGGGAGCTCGGCTGTCCACACAGCCACCTCAGGGAAACACGGGGTGTGCCCACTGTCCCCTCTGTGTATCTGACACTTGCATGACCCAGCAAGAACAGAGGACCCCTCACCCATTTGGTGCTGTGACCCCCAAAGCCGATGACCCCCTTGAGCCTCAGGACCGGATCCGGGAGGAAGCTCTGAAATAGGCAAACTCACAGTGAGACCCCGAAGTGGCAAGGCTTCTGTCCCACCAGGGCTGCCCCACCCAGAGATGGTGCCTGCCTCCCAAGAAAGCCACCTGGTTCTAGTGCCTTCTGCCAGCTGCTCTATGGCAGGAAACCAGAATTCCAATCACATTGCTAGACCCTCCAGGTACCCCAGTCCTGTGCCTGCCTGGAGCCTGAGCCCACCCCCCACCAAACCACTGGGGCTGGGGTCAGGGCACCAGCCCCCTCCTTACTCTTTGTTGAAAACGATTCTTGCCCAAAGCCACCTCCTGTTGGTTCTGCTTTCTGCCAGGAGACTAGATGGGAAGGGACCATCTGCCCCACGCATGTTCCCAGTGGACAGAGGCCCAGCAGCCCTCCACCCACAACTCGTCCACATCCCACCCCCCTCGGTGGCACAGTCCAGCCCCACCTTCCTTGGGAAAAGCACTCACCTCTTGTGGGGATGCATCCTCTGGGGCCGTGGGCTCCACAGTCGTCTGATACACAGACACGTGAAGGCTGTCACTGGCCACGTGCTTGTCAGTGGCCTCCACCCAGGCCAAGGGCTCCTGGCTACGGCCACTGGGGCCACCCACACTAGAGACCTCGGAGCGTTCACAGGACACGCTGACTTCTGGAAGGGGCCTGGGCACAGAGAGGGCCTGGCGGGACTTCAGGAGGACAAGTGCCGGTTAGCACCCTGTGGCCACCACCCTCAGCCCCACCTCCGAGGGCACAGGGCACTCACAGCTGTGGGGCCATGCTTCTGGACCATGAGGGCCAGGCTGTCCTGAACAGGCTTGCTGAAGGCCGCTGGGTGAGGGAGAAGCCGCAGCACAGGCCCCGCTAAGATTGCAATTGAGAAGAACCCACTGAGCAGAGTGCAGACAAGCCTGTGAGGACGTGGCCACAAGGCACTGGGCAGGGGTCAGCAGTGGGCCCTGGCCTTGCCCACTCTGCAGGAGGGAAGCCACAACAACAGCTGCAGCCTACCCTACCGTGGGCCCCGGCACCCCTTCCCAGTTGGAAAGCTTGAAGCCACCAGGCACCCTAGTCGGAACCTCCCACACTGGGTCTGGGGCCTCGAGACAGCCTCCCCTCACCCTTGCAGGCATCATGCTGCTGCATTCACCTCCCCAGATGCAGCATCAGGCCCCCCTCTCCCGCCGAGCTCCATGGGCCCTTCAGGCCTGAACCTGGGTCACCGCTGGTCCCACAGGCCCACCTGCCTCAGAAGGGGAACAGCTCTTCTGAACTGCCTCGGAGGATGTTTTTGAGCTGTCGCTTGGAAACCTTGACGGGGTGGAAGGACAGTCAGCTTCCAGGGGCGGCCCTGCCATCCCCCCACCCGGCCGCCCTCATGACAGGCAGAGCTGCTCACCGGATGTGGACATAGTGGTCGTGCCAGCTCTCCCCTTTCGGCACCGGGAATGCCATTTCTCGAGGTATGGGGGTGATGGGCAGTTTTGCACACCGGGCTTCAGCGACAGTGACAGCTACGAAGAGCAGAGTCCAAGGAAGCCCACCCAGCTCCCTCTCCCAGCCCAGACAAGACAACACCAGGTACCAGCCAGGAAGGTACTGCCTGGCCACCAGCCCCGCCACCCCCTCCCCCAGTGGCTGCCTTGGGAGCTGGGAAGCTCAAAGATGGTACAGCATGGGCATTTTCACCAAGTGCCAGGTAGGGTGTGGAGGCCAGCACACAGGGAGTTAGAGCAGGTGGGCTGCAGGCTAAGCACACCTTTAGCCCTCACCGGGATCAAAGCACAGGTCACTGGTGTAGAGGTTCCTGACCAGCAGGCTAGCACACAGCCTGATGCTCTTGAGGTGACTGTAGCGTCGGTTCAGGTAGACCAGGAGAATGTCGTGCAGGTCGAGCTGCAGGCAGGTCCAGCGGGCACCAGGGGAGCCCACATCTGCCAGGTGTGCAGAACAGGAGCAAAGGTCAGAGCCTACCCTCACCAACTGGCCCACAGCACTCTCTGTCCTCAGCCTGTCCCCACTCTCATGGCCACAGCCACATGCCCCTCCACCCAGGCTGTCCCTGGCCTGCCTCCCCGCTGAGCCTTCTGGCTGCCTGCCTCTCCCAGACCATCTGTGACCCGTTCACACCTCATCTGCATGTTACCTTTCCTGGGTGTCCCAGTCTCACAGATGAAAGGGAACTGAAGCCATGTGGCTGTAGACTTGAACTCCTTGAAGAAGTTGGAGAATGACACTCGGATGACCTGGCTGTCCTGTGGGTATACAGCATGGCCGTGAGAAGAGGAGACTGCATCAGGAGTGCAGGGCCCCCACCGGCAGCTCCCGCTCTCCAGCTTGTAACCTCGGTACACAGGTCCAGGTGAATGACGAAATGCTTGGCGGGCAGGGGCCGAAAGAGCACGTACAGGTAGCGTCCGGTCAGCCCCAGGGACTGGGTGCTGGTTTTGGGGAGCTGGATGTAATTGCCAGCAGAGACAGGGCCCCGCACGCGGTACACCGTGCACTTGAGGGTCTTGTCCTGCAGAGAGACACGGGAGGCGTGGCGTCCTGCTCAGCCCCACGGAGCGCCAGGAGGGCTGCAGCAAAGCGGCCCAGGAGACAGAGGAGAGGCCGCCGCTCCTGCTGCCAGGTGCCCCGGCCCACTTACCGTCACGACGGCCACGTCGCCCTCTTTAGAGGACCGCTTCCACTCGTCCACCTTGAAGTGTCTGAAGACGTTGAGGAACGGCTGCTGCCACACTGGGGGACATGGGGGGGTGAGGTGCCAGACCCACCGCGGGTCTAGGGAGGGGCCGGGGCAGGGTCTGCGCGCTCCCCAGCTGTGACAGCCAGCGCAGCGCGCGGACTGGGCTCCGGGCGAATCTCAGCACCAACCAGTCCGCGGCGGCGCCGGATCTCGGGCCCCACACCCCGGCGCCCGGCCCCGGGCCCCGAGCCCCCGGCCCTCCCGCCGCGCGCCGCTACCTCCGGCCATGGCGCCGCCGCTCGCGCTTCCCGCCTCGGCCACCGCGCGCCCCACGCAGAGCACGCAGTGCGCGCCTAGCAACGGCCGCCTGGCAACAACGCCACTTCCGCCGTCACGGCGGCAGGGCACGTGATCGCGCTTCAGGGTCGGGGCCTGACACGTGACCGCGCGATGGGGCGGGGCCTGGTGAGTGACCGCGCTGGGCGTCTGGACCCCCACCTCACCAGCTGTTTCTCGGGGCGCCCCAAAACCTTGCCCGACCACTTACTCTTCTCTGCTGTCGTGCCCCAGGGCATAAAGAGCCTCCGGCCCCAGGCCTCTGCGGCCACTCCCAAGCTGGGATCCCCTGGGGGTACTCTAGCGCCACCAGCTGTGGGATCCGAGAAGGTTCCTGATTCCCTCTGGGAGGCATCTTTGTATAGGGAATGAGACGCAGCCCAGAAATTGTGAGCTGCACTTGGCAGGAGCTGTCCCCACCTACCCTGTTGCTACCTAGCTCTCTGGAGGCACGTGTGTCAGACGCAGGCAAAGTCACCTGGCCCCACAGGCAAAGCAATGTCCTACAGGACCCCGAGGGCTCCCCACCAGACCTGGAGGATTCAGAGGCAGCAGCAGGCGTCCTGAGACCTGACCGCAATTCTGGGTGGCTGGGGCCAGTTATGTAACATTTCTGGGTCTTGAGACTAGGTTCAGACACCTGCCAATGACTACGGAGGTGGGGGGGGGCGGTGTCAGGTGGGGCGCGGTGGCATTTATAGACTTCTATGCAAAATGACCTGGCCCAGGACACAGGAAGGCAGCTGGGCAAGAGGCTGGGGGGGACCAAATTTAGACAAAGCTTCAGCTGTGAGGAGATGAGGCTACAATGGAAGGTTGGGCTGGGCCTGGTGCTGGGGCACAAGCGCCCCCTCCCGCATCCACCCCCCCACCACCCCCAAGTAAAGGCCTTTCCAAAGGGCAGATTCTCAACTTTATTAGCCTGGAGCTCCTCCCTGCCAGCCCCACAGGCTGGTCCCCGGGCACAGTGAGCAGGACTGAGGTCAGACAGTTTCAACCCCTGGCCTCTGGCAGCCTGGAACAGCTGGGCCAAGGGGTCAGCAGGAGCAAAAGTCCAAATTCTGGCACTTCAGGTGTGGCCGGCTCCTGGCCAGGCCCAGGGTGAAGCACGGCACACCGCAGCGGGTGGACAGGGCGCCGTGGTCCTCTCCTGGCAGAGGGTCCAGCGTGGGGCAGGGCCAGGCCCTGCATGGGCAGCGTTCCTTCCAAAGCTGCGACTAGGAGCAGTTGGTGATCCTGGCCAGGAACTGCTGTGCCCACCACTCGTCCAGGTCGATGGGTACGAAGTCTGCGGGGGAGCAGAAGGCTGGGCAATGATGTGCCTCCCAGGCTGACCAGCGTCTCCCACCTCGAGCTGACCACAAGCCCCTCACCCAGACCCCAGCTGTAGCAGATGCTGGGAAGAATTGGGTCAGGCTCCAGTCCTCCTCCCAACCCCCTGGGACTAGAACCTGGCTGAGCCAGATCAGGGTTGGAGGAGGTGGAGGGGACACCCTGAGGGCGGGGGAGGGCTCACTCTGCAGCCGGGGGTTGGGGGTCCTCTCCACGTATTGCACTGGCCTCGGCCCGCTCTCACCGGCTGGGCCACCACCCAGCTGCTGCTCCACTTGCTGCCAGGCTGTGGGGAGAGGATCATCAGGCTGAGCCAGGCCCCTGGCACTGTGTCTCCCACCCCAGGGCATGGTGGCTACCCTGGACCCCAGCCCAGAACTGGGAGTGGGCAGCCTGCTGGATGGTCACAGGAGAAACAGGCAGAGAACCCAGGAAGAACCCAGGCCTCTGGCAACTTCGAGTGAGGTTACAGTGGGAAAAGGACCAGTGGCCCAGGTCACACCCTCGGGCCTCAGCACTACCTTCGGACACAAATCGGACGTTCTCCTCGTGAGCCAGTGTGTAGGTCTCCTGGGTTCCCTTGAGGGACGGGGATGTGGCAGGTGGCCGCCGGCCATTCACCCGATTGAACACGAGCCTCGGCCCTGGACTGCAGGAAGGGGGAAGAGATGGTCAGCAACTGTTCCAAGCCCAGGTGTTACCTGGCAGAGCTCCCAGAGCAGCCTCAGGCCACCCTCACCACCCCTGGGCCAAGGCCAGCCTGGGCACTTCCCTGAACCACAGGAAGGCTGTGTGCTGCAGCCAGTGGCCAAGGCCTTTGTCGTGCAGGCCTGCGCCCCCAGCAGCTCAGTTCACAACTGCAGCCCCCCCACCCTGAGCCAGGCCTAAGACTGCGGGGGTGGAGTGGGGCCTCTCTGTGTCCCCAGATCCCCTGCAGAGCTCCATGCTCAAGGCACATAGGCGGCCCTCCAAGGGTCTCAGGCACCCCCACTGCCACCAGCCACCCACCTCCCCTGGACCAGCCAGGCCTCCATCAGCCCAGGTTTTGACCTGCGTAAAGGTCACTTGGCCCAACCCCACCCACCAGGCGCAGTTCTTGGCCACTTTCTCCCCCACAGAAGTCTCTCCATCTCACGATGCCCCCCAGTGTGGGATGAAGGACCCAAACAAGAGCTGACGGCCTTTGCCCTTCCCTCTCCCAGCTGCCCCAGGTCCCCAGGGACAGCTCCTGGTCTGGCTAGACAGCACCAAGTGCTGAGTGGGCCATCCTGAGTAGGGAGGGTGTGACTGCAACCCTGGCCCACCCCTGCAGGCCCCAGACGAGGGGCTATGCTCTTGCCCACGGGGGCAGGAATGCTGAGTAAGGAGATGGCCCTGGGTGCTGGAGCTCGGCCTGGTGGGCATTCGATGTCCAGGTGGCCACTGGGCCCATCCCGGCAAGCCGGGCCCAGGGCATTGGTTGGGCTGCCCTGGCCAGTGGCAGCTGGCCCAGCCCTGTGCACGTGAAGCCCGGGACAGGGCCGTGGAGAGTGCGGGGCCCACACCTACAGCAGGAGGTGGGAGCCGGGAGTCCTGGGCTGCACGTGCCACTCCGCCAGGCACTCGCGGTCCCGCCGGCCTGCTCGCCATCCTGGGCTCAGGTGCCCCACCGCCGCTGGGGTTTCCTCCTCAGTTGAGAGGGGCACTAAAATAAAGAGGAGCGTCTTGAGGGGCACCAGTCCCACCAGCTCCAGGCTGGCAGGGTCAGGTGGCCACATAGAATGTGGAGGGGCAGGGCTCCTCCCAGGCCTGAGCTATACCAACCAGAGGGCATAGCTATTTGTCCTTAACTGGAACAGCCCCTTGCCTGCTACCCTTAGCCCTAGAAAAATTTGGAGACTGAACATCAGAGAAGGAAAAAAAGAATTGCAGTCAAAGGCTGTAAATCGCAAGTACCTAGACAGTGGCCTGGCCAGGGCTGAGAAGGGGCCCCAGCAAGCGGGCACCTGGCCGCCCGCTGCCAGCAGTTACATAAGGCAGTTCTGCGGGCCCTCTGGGGGAAAGGGCACAGCTCCCTGTGCACCTATGGACGAGTCCAGCGTCCGTCTTCCCCACCCTTCTCTGTGCCAGCGCCCAGGGACTCGGCCTGCAGGAAAGCCCCGCCCACAGGCAAGCTCTGCCCACAGCAACAGCAGCACCGGAATCCCTGCTAGGTGCCTGCTGATACAGGCCTCGCTTCCTTTTACTTAACCCCCTTCACTACCCTCCAAGGTAGACCACCCACCCATTTTCAGCCCAGGAACCTGGGTTCAAGAGAGAAGTGACCTGTCCAAGGTTACATGTGGTGAGTGGGTGGCAGCATCAGAACTCTATGCCTGTCTGACCCCAAAGCCCACAACCCAGTACAGCTTCCAAGCCCCCTCCCCCACCAGTCCACCTCCCCTGCACCATCAGGTGGCCCCATTTTCTCTTCTCCCCAACAGTTGATCTTATTCTCTCTCGCTGGAAGGGAGAGCTCATCACAGGCACAGACTCATGTGGCCTGTCTACCACCACGGGCAGCCCCCGGCCAGAATCTGAGCCCGGACATTTAGCAGGTCAGATGCTTTGAGCACCTGTGGTGCACCAGGCACAGAGGGTGCAGCAGTGGCTCAGACTCCTTCCTCCTGGGCAAAGTCTGGGTGAGGGAGGGTGGACAGGAAGTCTGGGTGGAGTGATTTCAGAAGTTTCAGGGGCTCCTGGTGTGGAGGACCTGCTGGCTGCTCTGGCCTCCCAGCGGGGGTACTCTTCAAGGTCCCTGAGACTGGCAGGGGGCAGCTCAGGGAAGGAGTGACTTCAGAGGGAAGGGGGGACGGCATGACCAGCACACACTCTGCCTTCCTGCCACTCCCCTGCACTCACAGTGCCACACAGGACTGCAGCAGGCTGAGGGGCCAAGTACCAGCACCCCCCTGAAACCCGGGACCTGGCAGGTTGCAACATCTTAAGGGCTCTGCTCTGTCTTTCCCATCTCTCTCCCCAGCACCCTGATCCTGCCACAGACGCACATTTCCTTCCCCATTCCCCAGCAAAGGGGCCATGGAGGAAGCAACAAGTTTCTCCAGGTAAGCGGCGGTGGGGGGGGGGGAGGGGGAGACGGGGGAAGGCTCCCTGCTTGGGTGATAGGGGCGGGTCTACACACCTATGCCTTATTCCCTCCCCTGGGAGGTAGGGCGGCTGTGAGGACCAAGGCTGATGTCACAGGCAGTGTCACAGCACAGCTGGGTCCTGGGAAGTGCCCCCCAAGGTCCCACTCACCCCTCTCCCCAGGATGCACTTGTGGCCGGCCTGGAACATTTTCCTCACTAGGACCAGTCTCAAAGTGTCAACATGCTCCTAGCAGGTGGCCCCAGGAAAGGGCCTCAGCCAAGAAGGGTCCTCACAGGCTGCCCCCACCTGTGGCATTTGAGACCAGTAACTGAGGGGGAAGGGCAGGCTGTGGCCTGCAGCACACAGCCCCCACCTCTTAGCCAATCCTGGAAGCTGTTTGTCCTCAACTTGGGAAGAAATCCCAAGGCCTGGTCAGTGCTGCCTCGGGGCCCTGAGTCTGCTGCCCCCACCCATCCACAGCCCAGCTCAGGAGCCCTCAGGCCTGTGTGGGCCTGGACTAAGCCCTGGGCCCAGAACATGCATAGAATAAATGAAACCAGAAGCCAGGACCTGAGCCAAAAAGTGAAAGGTTCAGTCCTGGGGGATGGAGCATATGACCTCCAGATCACAGTCACTTGGAGGCCAAAGTGGTTGAACTGAGCCTCCTATGGCAAAAATGCTGGTCAAGAAAGGCGGAAAAACCACAACTCCAGCAAGCCCCAAGCACCTGCGGGGGTCTCCACGCCCAGCCAGGGTGTTTGGGGTGAAGGGCAGAGGCGAGCAGTGGCCTGGCAGGGCCACAGGGAACCACGTGCACTTCTCCCCCAGCTGCCCCGCAAGCACGGCGCTGGCAGCCTCCAGCCGCGGGCAGAGGCAGGCCACCTGCGGGCCAGCGTCCTGGGCCACCGCGCTCCCGCCCTCTAGGGCGAGTCCCCAGCAGTTCGTCTCAAGCCCAAAGGTCGGCCCAGGCACCTGACTTAGCCGCCCGGAGCCCCTCAGATCCAGGAGCCGGTCGGCCTTCTCCCGACTCGGGGTCCGCGGGATCCCAGAGGACTCGGAGGTGTGTCACGCACATCCGGTCCAGCCCCCTCGGACCCAGCCAGGTGCCAGGTGAGGCGGAGGTGCGGTGCCAGAGCTGCACGCGCGGGCGGGGTCGGCGTGCTCCGCCCCCTCCGCGCCCGCCCGGAGCATGTGGCCCAGTCTCCGCTAACCTTTCCCCAAGGTCACCCTCAAGGCCCCGCGGCGGCCGGCGGGGGAGGGGAGGGCCGGGCTCCAGCCGCGGCCGCGCGTCTCACCTCGACAGGGGCCAGGGTCCCGGCGGCTGCGCCCGTGGGGGCTGCGGGGTCGGCGGCGCGAGATGCCGGCATTTCAGGAGCTCGCCGAGCCTGCTCTCCACCTGCTGCTGCGTGGGACCTGCAGGCACGGGCAGGGCGCGTCAGCCGCCGTCGCGCTGGGGGCGGGCAGCGCGTGCGGAACTCCGGTCGTCACCTCCCTACCTTACCCGCCCCCGCTGCGCACCTGTGCGCCGCTGCGCGACCAGCTTGCTGGGTCCCTTGGTGATGGTGTACATGGTGCGGAGGGGCCGCAGCGCGCCCGCGCCCTCCGCGCCTCCCCGCCCGCCGGCCCGCGGCCAGATCTCGCGCCCTCCGCCCGGCTGACACTCGGCGGGTGCCGAGGGCGCGGCCCCTTTAACGGGCGGCCGGCGCTGCGGGGAGGGGGCGGGCCCGCCGCACACCCCCGGCCCTTAAAGGGCCCGCGCCGAGACACGCGGCAGGGGTGGTGCTCGGGCCTTTGGGAAACTGGCTGGACCCGCGGCAGGGCCCGAGGCTGGGGTTGGGCGGCCGCAAGCAGCGCCCGCCCCTCTGGCCCAAGGCCTAGGTCAAGGAAGTTCCCTGAGGCCTGGGCCGCCGTCCGCCACAGGAGGCTACAGGAGCCATAGGCACACAGACGTGGCGAGGTTCTGGCCCAGGCCCTCGGTGATGTCCAAGGAGCTGAGGCATTGACAGACGCTGGGAGTGAGCTGTGTGGACCCTGGAAGCAAGGATATTCCCACTCACGTCGGAGACCCTCCTCCAAGGTGCCTGGGTGGGCCTGGGCCAGTGTGCCGGTTCACCCAGTCATGGGACTGAGGGGGTCAGAGATGAGAAAAGGCGGTCAGCCCCCGGGTTCGGGCAGACATGACGCCCTGGGAATCTCCCTTTCATCCCATGGGGCAGGAGCAGAGAGTACATTCTGCAGCAGCTCAGCCTTCCATGCTGATGTTTGCCCCCAACCCCAGGGAGGTGGGAGGCCACTTACCAATCCAGGAGCATCGTGGGGGCTGGATCCTGGGGATGGAGAAGGTGGGTGAAGCAACCCAGTTTATGTCATTCCACAGGGGAGAAAGAGCACTTACTCCTCCAAACCCCCCAGGCAGTGGGGTCAGCTGCAAGACCTACTTCAGTGACAGTGCCTCAGGAGGAGCCAGACCTGCCTGCCGGAGGAGAGCGGCTGCTGTGCCCTAATCTGCCAGGCAGCCCCTTCCCAGGGGGCTCTACCCACAGGGTTCCTTCCTGAGGATTAGATAGAGATGCCCCTTCCTCCCAGTTCACAGGCTGCTTAGGGCTGCCTCAGGCTGCTAGTGGGGGCAGGGTCATCACAGGGTCTCACACACAGCAGCCTGGGTTGGGGGAGGGGGAACCACACAACTCTTGGGTTTGTGAGCCTGAGGGCCTTTTGGATTCTGCAGGAGGCACCCATCCTCCCTTTGGTTGAGTTCAATCCTTAATGCCCCCCCCCCAAAAAAGAAAACAAACTGCCCAGTGTCATCCAGAGGGTGTGGCATCCGCCTCAGAGGCTTGTGCAACCACGTTGGTCCCTCAGGGCTCCTACACTGCTCCCACAAGTATTTGGGGAGGCTCAGTCGGGCCAGCACCAGAGCCTGGGGTGTGTCTCAGTCTGGGATCCGCTGCCCCAGGGGGCAAGGGGGCTTCCCCTCAGCACTGTGGCCCAGTGGGTTCCTGGAGGGCACCTAGCGCAACTCCCCCCACACCCCACACCTGAGCGGGCCTGAAGCCTCCCACCCATAGAGCACGTCTTTCTCCTCGTATCATGTCCAGACAACAAGTACTGTGTACAACATGGCGGGGGGGGGGGCAACCAGCGGGAGGATGCCCCCACCCCCCTACCCCATGCACCTGTGTAGCTGCTGGTTGAGGTGGGGGCACTGGGCCTGCTGGTGCTCCTTCAGGGAAGTCTGCTCCCTGGGGCAGCTGTGCTGTCCTTCCTCCCAAGTCCCCCATAGCCCCTTGGCTCTGCGTCTTGTTCTACCCAAGGCCAAAGGATAAGACCCCTATCCCCGGCCCCAGCTGCCCGCTCTGTGGGGCTGGGCTGAGCAAAGCCTGTGACCCTGAGAGGGGAGAGCATGCCCAGGGAGTCTGGGCATGAGCACAGCCCCTGGCCAAGCTGGCCCCCCTTTCCACCCGAGGTGCCCATCCCTCGTCCCGCCCCCCAGCTGTGTCAAGGCCACCACGCTCCTGCCCTGGTCTATGCTGGCTGCCCTGGTCTCCCTGGTGGCCTCGAGCACAATGCTAACTCACTCAGGCTGGGTGAGGGGCCCCGCAGGGTGAGGGCGGGCCTGTGTCCTGAAGGCACATGTTCTGGGCAGAAGGAGCCAGGCCCTGGGGTGGGGGAGTACCTCCCCCCAGGTTGACATGAGTTGAGAGCTCCTCCTCTCCCAGGCACCCCCCTCAGGCCAGCGTGAAGAGGGGAAGGACAGGGCCTGTTGATGAGCAGATAGGCCTGGCCTTGATGGTGGCCAAGGCTGCTAGACTCTAATGTCCCAGCCCTGCCTACGGGCCTTGTCTGATGTCAAAGGTTGGGTCCAAGACCCCTTGGAAGGGCTCCAGGAAAGAGGAGCAGAACAGAAATGGTCCCGACAGGCAGGAGAGGAGGGGGTGCAGGACAGGCTGGGCCTAGGGGAGAAGTGAGAGAACCCAGAGGTCCCCAAAAGACACTGAGCTAAGGGAGAGGGGAGCCAGGGAGAGAAAGGCCCGGTTGTAGGGGACAGGCAGCAGAGGAGGGCAGGGAGGAGGGTGGGGCTGATCTCCCCCTGAGGCACCTTTCCAGCCTCACTGCTCCCAGGACTCAAGTGTGAGACCTGCCCTGGCCCCGGGACAGAGCCAAGGGGCGTGCAGAGGGCCCAGCCAGAGCCTGGGAGAGGTCAGGGTCTGGATGGGCCTGCAACCAAGATCTCAGTTTGGTTCTCCTGTTAGGGTAGGAACCCTGGCCAGCCTGGCCTTCCCTGGACTACACTGTCCATGACGGCGTGCCACCCTGCTAAGCCCCCGTAGAGATAGCGTCTTGCAGCTGGCAACATTCCCTATTGTCAGAGAGGCTGGAAACCCATCCTGGAGTTGGAGTCATGGGCAGTTGAAGAGGAGACAGGGGCCTCACCCAGCAGGCTGAAAAAAATGGGTGTCATAGTAAGGAAAGGCCTTTACCTCACTGACCCCAGTTAATTATAATAAAAACAAGTATGATTTTTCTCTTCTAAAAGCCTCTAAATATGATACAAAAATGTCATGTTAGAGGAGAAAGATGTTTAAGTTTTCAGTCATCCTCCATCATTTTTCAGATCTGAAATCCATGCCCTCACCAACCCAGACTAGAGGATGGGCTTCTGCCAATAAAGGATGATCGGTGGCCCCCAGGAAAGGCTCCGGCTGGATGCTGCCACACCTGCCACCGAGTTTCTAGGGATTGCCCATTCCTTTTTTTTTTTTTTTGGCTTCGTGGCTTGCAGGATCTTAGTTTCCTGACCAGGGACTGAACCTGGGCCCTAGCAGTGAAAGTGCCGAGTCCTAAACACTGGACCTCCAGGGAATTCCCAAGGGGTTGCCCATTCCCATACCCAAGTGCAGTGAGTTGAACAGTGGCCCCCCAAAGATACATCGCCCAGAACCTCAGTACATGACCTTATTTGGAATAATGGTCTTTGCAGATATAATTAAAGCAAGGATTTCGAGATAAGGTCATTCTGGATTAGGATGGGCCCTAAATCCAATGATGAGTGTCCGTGTAAGAGAAAGGAGAGGTATATTTGGACACAGAGACACAGAGAAGACCAGGTGAAGACAGAGGCAGAGACTGCAGTGAGCCTGCACAAACCCAGGAACGCCTGGAGCCACACAGAAGCCGGAAGCTGTGATCACGAAAGGGCTTCCTGTAGGGCCACTGGAGGGAGCTGACATCTTTGTTTTGGGCTTCTGGCCTGCAGAACTGTGAGAAAATAAATTTTTGTTTTAAGTCACCAAGTTTTGGGGTAATCTGTTATACTAGCTCTAGAAAATTAACATACAGAGGGAAGCAGTAGTGGGTGACGGTGAGGGAATGGGAGGGGAAGTGCCCAGGGTGCAGCACTGGAGGGCTTGGGAGGAAGTTCAGTGAATGGTGGGCATATGGGCCTGGACCTCAGGAAGGAAGCTGGACCCTGCTGTTGGCTCTGGACAAGAGGGGGGCTTACTCCACAGCCCTCTGTAGATGAGCATGACTAGCAGGAGAGGCCCCTCCGGCTCCAACAGTAATCCGCAGGAGACACAACCCCAGGAGGTACCACTGAGCACAGGCCCGGGTCTGGGGCACTTCCAGGTGTCCCATGTTCAGCATCCCCTGGGGGACTTGGACCCTCCCAGAGTCTGACACACATCCGGCACTTTACAGGAAATGTGTGCTCACACTTGTTCACGCAGCTCACACATGCTCACATGCATGCATTCACACACACACGCACTCTAGCAAAGGCCACCGCTTGGCTGCACCCAGCTGCTTCTGTCCCAGGCTCTGAGCTTGGAGAGTGCAGAGGGCAGGTGTCAGTTCCCACAGCATCCAGTCCAGAGTGATGAATGTGGCGGGGGACGTCAACCTGAGGTCAAGTGCCGTTAAACAGAAGACGTTGCAGGGCATGTGGGCAGTTCCTCAAGCAGCACCATACAACATGGGGGAAGCAGGCTCCTTCTCTCTTACAGGACATGAGTGTAAAGGAAAAACTTATTTTTCTGTACTCACAACACTTCTGACACCAAAAGTGGGGGGGTAGTTCTTATTGGTTCTCTAGTGAGAATGCTCTAGTTCTCTTTGGACACCAACTGGGTGTCCGACAATTTAACTGGACTCTAACTCTAACTGCCCAGCGTCCGCACAGACCCACGGGCTGAGGGCTCAGTCGCTCAACACCATCCCCCATCCCCGCAGACGCCAATGAGGAGTCCAGGTCGTCACCTGTGCTTCTGACCAACCAGATGTAAGTCAGGGTTCCTACTACCCCCTCCTTGGGTTCCATAACTTGCCAGAATGGCTCACAGAACTCAGGGGAACATTTTACTTATATTTACTGGTTTATCATAAAGGACACGACTGTGGAACAGCCAGGTGGAAGAGATGCCCTGGGAAGGTGTGAGGAAGGGGTGCGGAGCCCCCACGCCCTCCCTGGGAGCCACCCTCCCAGCACCTCCAAGTTCACCATCTGGAAGCTCCCTGAACCCCTCTATTTGCGATTTGTATGGAGGCTCCATTACAAGAGCAGGGCTGATTAAATCATTGGCGATTGGAGATTAGCTGTGTCTCCAGCCCCTCCCCCTCTCAGGAGTCAGAAGTCTGAGTAGGGCAGAAAGTTCCAACCCCCTAATCACAGGGTTCCCCTGGCAACAAGCCCCCATCCTCCAAGAGTCACCTCATTGGTATAAATCCAGGTAAGGCTGAAAGGGGCTTGTTATGAATAACAGGTGCTCTTCTCACCCCATCACTCACAAAATCTTCAGTGTTTTAAGAGTTCTATTCGAGGAACCAGGACGAAGACCAAATATCTGTTTCTTATTATACTATAATATGACAGGGTGGCCCGTGCCCAGGAATGCCATGTTAAGTCACCAGGAAGCGTGGTGCCTCTCGAGTGGGCAAGGAGGGCTGAGGGGCCTGGTTGGTGAGGCCTCAGATGACCACTGATCATTACAGGTGAGGGTCACAGATTCACATTGAGGGACACCTCTTCTCCACCTGGAGACACAGAAGATGCTCAGCCAACAAACTAGGAGGCGAGGCAAAAGTGAGTCAGGTAATGAAAACTCAGGGCCATGAAAGGGGAAAGTCAGCTACGAAAAAAGGGTGGTCGTGATGCAGAATGCCAAAGGGGTTGTCTGGAGGCCGACCCACTGAGTGGAATTTTCGCATCCCCCGTCCCTAAGATGCAAGGTTGTCCTCCTTTTCTGACCACATTCAGACAGCGGCCTCTGGTCCCACTCTGCATGCCCCCTCAACAGCAATCCCAGGCTAAAGTCTCGGTCAGTGCCATTCTCAGAGCTCTTGCCAGAGCGACGTTGGGTATGGGGGGAGGGGTGTCTCACGCGAGAAAAAGTGCCCAGCAAAGAAGATAAGCTAGTCCTGACTGCAGAGCACGGTCTCTAGCCTGCTGAAAGGGCCCCTTCTGAGACATGGGCCCCAAGAAGACAACCAGGGAAGAACCGTGGACACAACACAAATCGGCCTCCGACTTGACTCAGAGGTCACCGACCCCGCACAACATCCGTGAACCCTACCTAGGCTAGCCCTGGTCATCTCGGTGTCACAGAGAAGCCCTGAGCATCACAGGCTCAGTTCCGGCAGGCTGGGCCCGCCCCTGCCGGAGTCCCACCCGCCGCAAGGAGCCTCGCCAAGCACAACCCCGCCCACATAAGAGCCCCGCCCCAGAACCACGCCCAGCTGCAGCCCCAGCCCCGCCCCAGCGGAGCCCAGTCCACCACAGGGAGCTCCGCCACACAACCCCACCCACCCGCAGCCCCCGCCCAGCCAGGAGCCCGCCCCAGCCACGAAGGCCCTCCCATGGCCCCGCCCCCACAATTCCGAATGCCGCGGTTGCCGTGGTTTCCACGGAGCACGCTCGAATCCAGTCGGCTGCAAGCCCACGTAGCTCATCCCCGCTCCTTCCCCTCGAATGCTGGGGAGCGACACCCCGAGCCCCCCCCCCACCATCGCGGACCCCGCCAAACCTGGTGCGCCTAACCATTAGCGACGCATGCGCACTAATGTCTCTGCGCGGAGCCGGGGAGGCGGGGGTGGGAAGGGTAGTGGAGGAGGCTGGTAGTTGCGTCACAATCACCTAAGTCTCGCGGGCGAGTTTGTTACCAGCAGCGCCGCTGGTGTAGTGGTATCATGCAAGATTCCCATTCTTGCGACCCGGGTTCGATTCCCGGGCGGCGCATGTCATACTTTTTCTTTCCCCTCAACTCAAAAAAAACCCGAGAGATTTCATAAAGGAAAGAAAGACTAGAGGGAAGTATCCCATTCCGATGCGACACGAACGAGACTACTTTGGAGTAACAAGCTCTATGAAAATGTGCCAGGACAGCCACGGGCACGGAGTGCTGAGCCAACGGGTGCGTGTAAACCAACCCCCAAGCTCCTCGCCCCGTCCCCCTGCGGAGGCCGCGGCTCGCTACCAGCCTCTGCGGCTGCGGGGCCTTTAAGGCGCGGCGCTTGTCCTCCTGGGAATTGTAGTCTGTGGGGGGGTGTGTGTGTGGAGGGGGGGCGCCGGCTGCTCGGCAGCTAGGCCACAGCTCCCGACGGGCCCCGCGGTGCCGGACTACCACTCCCGACGGGCCCCGCGGTACCACAGCACCACTCCCAACGGGCCCGGCGGTGCTGGACTAACACTCACAACGGGCCCCGCCGCGCGGGACTAGAAAGATGCTGGTGGCGGCGGCCGCCGAACGGAACAAGGAACCCATCCTGCGCGTGCTGCAGCAGTACGTGGACCCGGCCCAGCGCGGCGTCCGCGTGCTCGAGGTGGCCTCGGGCTCTGGCCAGCACACGGCCCACTTCGCGCGGGCCTTTCCCCACGCCGAGTGGCAGCCGTCCGACGTGGACCAGCGCTGCCTGGACAGGTGCGGCGGGAAGGCGGGACCCCGGGGGCGAAAATGTGCCCCGTCCCGCTGCCCTGGATCCCCACGCTATTGTGATCCCTCTAAGCCTCCCCCAAATAGGGTTGCAGAAATGGCTGCACAGGCCACCCCACCCACGGGCTGCCTTCCCGCAGCATCTTGGCCACCACTCAGTCCCAGGGACTGCCCAACGTGAAGGCCCCGCTGTACCTGGACGTGAGGTGGGATTGGGAGCAGTGGGGCGGGATCCTGCCGCAATCTTTGGACCTGCTACTCTGCATCAACATGAGCCACATCAGCCCCCTGAGCTGCACCGAGGTCTGTGGGAGCGTGGGTGAGCTACCCAGGGCCCACCCACCTGCGTCGTGCGGCATTCCTTCCCCTGCACTGGGAGGGAGCGGGATGCCAGTTTTGCCCCGAATCAGAGACAGGGCACTCAGGCCGGGGGAGGTCAGGCTGAGATTCCAGTCCCGGGCCCAGGGCTCTTTTGGGCCCTGGGGAAGGCTCCTCACTGCTCTCCTGCTTCCCCCACTTCCCAGGGGCTCTTCAGAGCAGCAGGACACCTGCTCAAACGCAAGGCGCTCCTCATCACCTATGGGGTGAGTGCTCCTGCCTGAGACGGGCCTCTCCTGGCAGGACCACCCCAGCCGGCCTTGGCTGTCCCCGCCTTTCAGGACTCCTTTCTTGTCTCCGTATTTTCAGTTGCCCTTTTCCCCAGCTTCCCATGATCACTGAAACACACCCAGGCCCTCCCCTCTCCAACACTCCTCTGTCATCTGCCAGTCTTTCTGCACCCCGTTGGCTCAGCAGCTGGTCCTCAGCTGTCCCGCTCTGGGAAGAAATGAGGGGTGTGTCCTTTCCATTCTGTGGGTGCCATCCTGCAAGTCTGCCCAGTGGATGACAGGGGATGGCTGAGCCTGTGGATAGCAGACAGAACAGTGTTCTCCGTCTCCACAGCCCTATGCCATCAATGGGAAGATTTCTCCCCAGAGTAACGTGGACTTTGACCTCACCCTCAGACGCAGGTCAGAGCTGGGTGGGTAGGGGGTTTGGTTGGGGGGCAGGTGGGCTGGGTAGACCCCCGGGCCGATTCCACCTCCTTCTCTCCTGCAGGAACCCAGAGTGGGGTCTGCGGGACACGGCTCTTCTGGAGAACCTGGGCCAGGCCAGCCAGCTGCTCCTGGAGAGGATGGTAAGTGGGGAGGACTGTGGTCACAGGCAGCCTCCCTGGGGACCAGGAGCAGCTTCTCCAGCCAAAGTGTCTCCCCCAGGTGGACATGCCAGCCAACAACAAGTGCCTCATTTTCCGGAAAGAGTAAACCCCTTCTCCGCCATGCCTGTGTCACTGAGACAAACCCAGGTCACCAGCCCCTACCACCCTGGGCCAGACTATGGGGACTGGCCCTCCCCAGACTGGGGATTCTTAGCTAGTGGCCACAGGGCTGCTAAGAGCCTGGGAATAAAGTGTTTCCTGCTGTCCCATTGCTGGTATCTGCCATGCCTCCTCCTGGGAGCATTCCTGCAGGGTGCTGGGTGGGCAGGCTGTGTCTCCAAGGGTTCCATCCTGGGGACAAGAAGGGTCTGGCCTGTGGGTCAGGGCTTGGGGGCATCCTGGACTCTGCTGCTCCACTCGGGCACAGAGGGGAGGGAGGGAGGAAGGACCCAGGGGCTGCTGAGACACGACTGAGCTGGCTGCCTGGCCCTCCAGCCATGGGAGGTGACACCCACTTCAGAGGCTGGTCCTCACTGGTGCTCCCTGGTGACCTCAGACTGGAGCCAAATCCCCGTGTGGTGGCAGGACCCCCAGCACAGGCAGGTTATGAGGTCCAGGACGCTTTTATTCAGGCGGAGGGCGGGGAGGGCGGGGCGCGCCGGGAGTGGGTGGTTTGTGGGGAGGGCGGGGCGGGCCGGGTGGGCGGGCTAGTCTTGGAAGCGGTTGAGCAGTTCGCAAGCCTTCCTCTCTAGCAGCTCTGAGATCTTCTTGACGCGCTTCTCGCTGGCCGCGCGGACGTAGCTGCCCGCATCCAGCATGGCCACGCCGTCTCGCACCTCGCCCATGATGACCAGCGGGCTGTCGCCAGCCGTCACGTTGGGGCAGGGGCAGGCCCGGTCCATACCGCTCAGCGTCACCTCCAGGTACTTGGTGCCCAAGAGCCTGAGGCCCATCTTGTCATCCTTGAGCACGTCGTCCAGGGCCACGCGAGCGATGCCGCCGCCGCCCGCCTCGGGCTCCTCCAGTACCTCCGTGAGCCGCCCCACGATGGCGAAGTCGCTGCGGCACAGGCTGAGCGCCAGCTTGCTCCGGAGACGGCAGGCCCGGCAGGGCGGTGTCCGCGGTACGGGGCAGGCGTCCTCGCAGCTCTCGCGGCTCTCGAAGTTGTTGCCATTGCCCTCGCAGCCGCTGTACTCAAAGGGGTGGCACTGCTGTAGCAGCGGACTGTAGGCCCAGCGCGGCTCCCAGCCCTGGCAGGGGCCCTGCACGGCCGGCAGCACGCAGGCGTCCCTGGGGCTACGGGCGCAGGCCTGCTGGCACGCCTCGTAGGTCTCGAAGCCCTGGGCGCCCCCGGCACAGCTGCCAACTGGGAAGGTCATGCAGCCGCCCCGCTGCGGGTCAAAGTGCCAGAGGACCTGGCCAGAGGGGGTGCCGACACAGGCCTGCGTGGTGGGCAGGCATTGGGCTGGGGCGGCGGCCACTGGGGCCCCGTCTTCGGCCGGCTCCCGCTGGACCACGGAGAGCGGGAAGTCGGCCCGCAGCAGGCCAGCGGCATTGCGTGCGGTGCACGTGTAGAGGCCGGCGTCCTCTGGCCTGGCATTGTAAAGCACCAGCTGCCCGATGCTCGTGACCACCACGTTGCCATACATCTGGTCTGGCCGCATGATCAGGTTCTCCCGCTGGTCACTCTGCTTCTCCCAGGTCACAGCGGGTGGCGGGCGGCCACTGACGTCACAGTGGAGGCTGGCTGTGCCCCCTACATACACTGCCTGTGGGGAGGGGCTGCTGTAGAGGGCAGGCGGCACCAGGGCATCCCCGGGTGTCGGGCGGGCGGTGGTCTCGGGGGGCCCGGGGCTGCTGGGTGGCCTGCTGAGGACATGCTTGCAGGGCACGACGTGCAGGCGGAGGCCACGCAGGCAGGCCTCTGCATCCATGTAGCAGCGGTTGTAGTAGGTAAGGCCGTCCGAGGCGCAGGTGAAGCTGGGCTCCTTCTCACAGCGGTCACGGCAGCGGCACACAGGCTGCCCATCCCAGATGTCGCAGTCGGAGCCCTGCTGTGGGCACACGAAGCCATCACATGAGGCCGCCAGCTTGGGTGTGGCCAGGCCGCTGTCAGGGAAGCGGGCTGCCACGCAGCTCTGCAGCCCACACACGTTGGTGCAGCACTTCTCAGTGGCAGCGCAGTCCTGTGGAGGGGGCGGGAGCGGACAGCTCAGTGGACACCCAAATACCCCTCCCCCTTCAGCCCTGCCCCAGCATGCCCAGCGAGGGCAGGGGTGAGTCCTCTGCTGCCTCTCCCTGAATCTGTTTCCCCTCTGGGAGCTGAGCAGGTCTGCAGGTTTGCTTTCCATCTGGACAATGAACTACAACTGCCTGGCGCACCCATCACATAGGTCATCTCACTGGACCTCACGGAATCCTCAGACCCCTGGCCCCCAGAGCAGCTTTTTTTTGTTATCCCATCATACACATGAGGACACTGAGGCTCGGGGAGGACGTAAAAGTGCTCAAGGCCACTGCAGTGGTGCAGGGCCAGGCTGCAAAGGCGGGACCTCCAAACAGGTTCCCGCCTCTCTGCCCCGCTGGACCTGAAAACAGCTAGTTGCAGGGTGGGGGTGGGCAGGTCTGAGAAGTGAGAAGGGGGCCTCCAGTTTTCAGACATGAAGGCAAAGACGGGGCGGCTGTCCCCAGGGCCCCTCATATGGAGCACAGTGTGAAACCCCAGCAGAAGAGTGGGGAGCCTGAGGAGGAAGTGACTTCCAGGGTTGAGGGTCCCCTCTGCAGGCAAGGCCTGGGGCGTGGGGGAGGTCCTGGCTTCTCCCATGCTAACCAGGGGCCCCCAACGTAGTCTGTCTCCCCCCAAGCTGGGCCAGTGGTGACAGTGCCTGTGCTCACCTGGTCTCTGACGCACTCACGCTCACAGGTGCTCTGGGCGTCCACCCACAGGTTGGGGCTGAGCTGGTTGGGGCACACACCCGGGTGGCTCCTGGGCCCCGGCGGCAGGCTGGCCCCCGCAGTCAGCCCAACCAGGAGCAACAGCAGCAGGAGTGGCCTCAGGGCCGGCATGGGGACAGAGGGACCAGGGGGTGGGGGGTGTGGCCGCTAGCCCCTCCTCAGGCCCTGCGGATCCCCACTCCCTGCAGGCATCCACCCTCCCAGATCTGTGATCGGTGCCCCTGCCCCCTGCCCCTGGACTCCCCTCTGTCCCCCAAGGTTGGAGCTCACAGCAGACGCTCAAGTCTCAGGCTGGGTGGGTTCCGGGTCTCTCCGAGCTGAGTCTGTCCCTGTGGCACCGGCCCCTCCCCCTCCTGGCCCCTCTGGTCAGCTCAGGGCAGCGGGCGGGGAGAGGAGAGGAAGGCTGGGGAGGGGCCAGCGCCCAGGAGCACAGAAACACTGGCCATGAGGGTCACCAAGGGGCGGAGAAGGGCGGCTCCGGCCGGAGAGAGGAGGGGTAAACGCTGTAACCGGAGCCCCTCCTCCCTCCAGGCCCTGGGATCAAAGCTGCCCTGCAAGAGGGGGCAGGGCTGGCCAACCCCTCTGGCTCCCCCATCCAACCCGGGGCCTGCGTCTTCCCCAGAGCAGGCCAGGCTGGCCTGCCACCTGGTAGTCACTACGTCCAGGCAAAGGTGCAGGGGCTCTGTGTTAAGCCCAGCAACGGTGGGGTTCTGCTCCCTTCCCAAGGAAGATTCCACAACCTTCCCCATACCCCTTCTCGTGGTCACACTGTGCCAGCAGGTCTTGGGGTCAAATCTAAACCCTTCCTGCTGGAGGTGAAGCCTTTGCAGCACAAAGGTACCTGATGGGCACAGCCTGGGGGAGGCTGAGGCATGGCAGAACTTTGCATTTAGAGAGCCTGCTTTCCGCCCCTTCTGAAACCCAGGCACCTGTCTCCTGGTCCAGGCCCTTCCTCAAAGGGTTATGGTGGTTGCCAAAAAAGTGGGGTACTAGAGCAGTGGGCAGGGAGGGAACGGTCTGTGTGTGCTGGCCGGCACAGGCGCCGGTCACAAGGGCTGTGGACACTAGAGACGCGGTGAGGGTGTTTACCTGGACTGATCTGAATCTCAGCGGCTGTGTGCGGCCCTGCGTGGGGCAGCACAGTCCTGAGAGAGATCAAGGGCATCTAAGAGCACCCTGAGAACAGCGTGTCCCAGGAGAGCTTAAGGAACTGCAAGGACCCAAAGGTCTTCGCCTGCCCCTCCAGGCCTCTGTGACATTCAGGAAGGATGGAAGCTCCTCCTGGGCGTGGGGGGAGCGGGGAGATCAAACGCAGCCACTGCCAGAATGTGCTTTTCCCAGGGGTCTGGGGCCCCAGGAGTGCCTGCTCTGAGACTGGATGGGAGAGTGTTCTGTGACCCTGTGTCTGACTGGCTGACCTGAGAGGCAGGGTAATGAGCCTGGTTTGGTCCAAATGAGACCAAGAGACGCCCCAGGTGTGGAGGACACCATGGGTCCCCTGCCCTGTATAGCCACAGCCACAGGCAGCGGTCTCCAAGTGTGTGCGCTATGTTCAGAGCAACTGTCCCCCTAACCCCAGCCCTGCTGACCTCCAGGGCGTCTGCCACACCCCTGAGCTGAGCCCTACATACCCTTTTAAGTGGGTGGCTCTCCCACTGAGGGTGCTGGCCCCAAGGCCTGGGTTCTCAGTTGTGGTGAGTCTCGGGGGACAGTTCTTCTGGTCCACCACCTGCTCAAGCAGCAGAGGGAACCTGGTAGGCCCTGCCCAGGACACTAGTGAGGGCTCAGTATCCCAGGTTCCGGCCCCGGGGGCAGCAGGCAGCAGATGGTCCCAGCGGCCATGGGTTGAAATACTGCACAGGCAGGAACAGCTGGGGAAAGCTGCTTCCAGGTCCACCTAGAAACGCAGGGAGGCCTGAAACCCTTCGGAGCTCAGCAAGGGAGTCATGGGGGATGGAGCAGGAACAAAGCAGCCCTCTGCAGTGCCACCCCTCCAACCGCCACTCAGCCCAGTGGGTTAAAGCCAGACTTTCATGCACTCACAACGTAGCCTGGAGGCCAGAGCTGAATTATGTTTACTACACAAAGAAACTAAAACTGTCCAAAACGAGCCCAGGAATAGTGCAAGTGTGGACAGCAGCAAAGGGTAGTGTTGATATGGTGAATGCAGGATCGTCCGTTTCCTCAAAACAATGTCCAAAGAAGGGGCTCCTGCTGGCAGGACAGGATGGGTGGGGCCTCCTCTGCCCACCCAACCCTGCTGGCAGCCAGGCCTCAGCCAGGATCCTGCTCACAGGCGCTGCAGCCCCTCCCCACCTCACCTCCCATAACAGCAGCCCTCGGGGCACCCACCACAGAACAGTCCCGAGCAAGGGGGGTCACAGGCCAGGGAGGGGCCCATGGGCAGGAGGTAGAGTTGAGCACCAGTGACCTGTGGCCACGTCACCAGCCAGGTGGACGGAAGGAGGCCAGGCCTCCAGCTCAGGCTGGCCGGTGGGTCCTCGAGGAGGGGCTCAGCGTCCACCACTAAGAAACGGGTGAGAAAGGTTTTGGTGACATGTGACCTCACATAGGGGTGCAACAGGGTGAGGAGCAGCTATGGGATCACACCCAAGGTCAGAAGACAGAAGCTGGCCAGAGAAGGGTCTAGACACCCCAGGAGGCAAGTGGGGCAGGCTCAGTCCAGACTTGCCCAGGGCCTGGTGGCCCCAGTGAGCACTGCCTACAAATAGCTCTGTGTCAACTCGGAGAGACGCCGAGCCAGTTTCATGCAGCAACAGATGTAAACGGAACTGAAGGTGCAGAATCACAGAAGGAAGGTTGATGGCCCCCACGTGGGGAGAGAGGGAGCTGGGGAGGGACGTGGGGGGTGCACCTCGCTTCCCCTTTTCCAAGCAATGTGGAAACCTGCGAGTCGCCCCTGGCTCTGAACCCGTAGCTCCATGACACACACGGATGTCATCCAGGAAGGCCGGCGGGAGCCCTGGAAACTGCAGCTCCACCACGCAGACTACTGGGGCCCGCACCCTCAGCACATGGCGGGCACACTGACCACCATGCTCAGAAAGGCCAATGCATGTAGCTGGGGAGTCCAAGATTGCTGCCCAAAGCTTCCACATGTTCTCCACTGGCCCCCACACAGTCCATAGCCCCATGTGAAGTGTTATGTGAATTCAGATTCAAGCCTTGATGGTGGATTCTTTCCCATCTTTGCCTCAAACACCTTCTCTCTCCCAGTGTCCCAAAGCTCGTCCCCTCAGCTGTCATGGGCTCACCACGTGGTTGCACGGAGGCTTCCCTGCTGGTCCTTTAAAAATGTACAAAAGGGGTGAACCATCTTTTACATAAATAAGAAAGGGAACCTGGTCTCCCAGTCCCCAGGGACAGCCCCCTCACGGCTGGGGCCAGGCAGAGCCGCCTCCAGGGGTCTTCTCAGCCACACCTCAGGGTCCTGGGCGTGATCCGCCACCATCCCAGCAGCATGGCCCTCCACTGTCCTGTGGAGCTGGTCTGGCTGAGACCACCAGCCTACTAGGGGCATCCCCACGCTTCCCAGGAGGGACTGTGTGGCCAAAGTTTTCCCTGCACACAGCGCTGGGCCCAGCGCCCAGCCGGGAGCACTCCCCAAGCGTGAGCCCTCCCAGAGTGCATCTGGATGGGGCACAGCCTGCCGAGCTAGGAGATCTTGCAGTTGCTCCGCGAGCAGTTCTGGGGTGGGCTCTGGGGTGGTCGGATGGACTTGGACCGCTTGAGGCTGTTGCCCTTGCTGCCGCCGCCCCCTGCTCCAGTAGCCAGTGAGTAGGAGCGCCCGTGCATCATAACAGCGTTCATGCCATTGGCCATCGAGAAAGACTTGAGGTGGCTCTTGATGGTGACAGGAAGCGGGAGCTTGTCGATGAGGTGCACGGGGGTGCAGGAAACGATGGCCCGGCAGCAGAGGTCCTGCAGACTGAACACTGCAGGTGGGGGTCAGAAGATGGGGGGGCGGGGTCAGACCGTGGGGAAGGGATCAGACCATGGGCAGGTGGGCGTGAGGCACGGGGAGATCTCGGTGGCCAGTGGCAATCTCGCCAGCAGGTAAGCACAACTGACGCCTAGAGGGGGCTGGGGATTGGGGAGGTCTGCAAAGCTCCCAGGATTCCTGAACCAGAACACCCCCAGACCCTGCCCCTGCCCCAGGCATGCAGAGAGCAGCCACTGGACGTCCTGCTCCCGTTTCACCCCCGGAGCCACGGCACACTGAGAGGTGCCCTGGGAGACCCTGCAGGGCTCGGCGGCTAGACCTCCAGCCCCTCAGCCTGGGCGACTACTGAGCTTCCCTGGCCGCCTTGGCAGCTCTGTTCTGGTGGGACTGCTGAATCCAAGGGCCTGGGAGGCGGAGCCTGGAACCTATCCGCCTGCTGGGGGTCGGACAGGTCAGTCACGGCCCCGCCCCTCCTGAGCCACACCCCCAGCCCCACAGCCGGCCCCGCTGGGCACACTCCTCACCTCGGTTGGGCCTCCAGATCTTCTCCATGCCGTGCCGCATAAGCACGATGCGGGACAGCTCAGTGAAGGATTCGATGACGTTGAAGTTGCACAGTGGGCTGACCTCGAAGAAGGTCATGCAGTTCTTCTCCGCGTAGGCACGCGCCTGCTCTGTCGGGACTTGCCGCTTGAAGGCCAGGTGCAGCCGGTTCCCAACCAGGATCCGGGGGACCCCGGGTGCGTGCTAGGTAGCGCACAGGACTCAGCAGAGGCAAGAACGTGGGACACCCCCTCTCTGTGCTGCCCCCCCCGGGGGGGCCCTCTGTCGCTTCTCTGATGAGGTGGGGCTCCTTGGGGCACTGAACCCCACTGGGAGAGTGCCATAGCAGTCAGTGCATGAGAAGATGCAGAGCCGGGGCACAGGAGGGGCTGAAAATGGGGGTAACAGAGTCTCCTCATGGGGGATGGGAGCACACATGCTGGGGAGGGGGTGACCCTGGAAGGGGGTGTCCACAGGAGCACACCTACCTCATCGATCTCCTTGATCCACCGGTCAATGCCATCGAAGGACCAGCGGTTGGTGATGTCATACACCAGAAGGATCCCCTGCAAGGGAAACGCGGGCATTACGAGGCCCAGGGGCCGCCCGGATGGAAGGGGTCTGTTTCAGGCTTGGCCCTACACCGCTCCCTCCCAGCACAGGCAGGGCCAGGGACACTGGGGCACCAGCCAGACAGCTGTCAGGTGGACCATACAGTTTACTCAACAGGTGGCATCGTGGGAAATGTGCTTTGAGCTTTCCTCTCTGCGTTTCAGGGAGGCTCTGTGCACAGGGTTCAGCTAGCCCTGTCCCTGTCTCCTCACCGTGGCCTGGCCCTGTGGCCCTGGACGCTGCCCGTGTGTGTGGGCTGCCTGACTGTCAGGGATCTCGTGGACTCAGTACTGCCTCCTCCCTCCCCCTGAGGACTCAGCTGGGGCAGAACCGGCATTTTTTCAGTGTCTTTCCTCCAAGCACGTTGTATTACCCTGTGATCATTTAAAAGTCACTCGACCTAAGACAGGTGCACAAAGGACCACGTATGGTGAGGGGCTGTATCGCCACACTTCCCAGCAGTGCATTCTTCCCGGGGGGCACCGATCAGAGGTGTTTCTGAGTTTTCCAACCCACACTTGCTGAGGACTCCAGTCACTCTGGCAGCTGCCCCCACAAGCCGCACAGAGGATGTGCTGCAGGGACTTTCCTGTCACGTTCCTTAGAGACCAATTACTCCATCTGCCCAGCTCTCCTTGTCGTCTGTGCCTGGTACATCTCAGCAGGGACCTGTCACAAGCCTCAGGAAGGCAACTCCAGCAAGTGAGTGTGGCCCCCAAGCCCACTGCCTGTCTCTGGCCTTACATCCCACCCTGAAGCAGTCTCCGCCAGAACCCAACCCCAAGCAGGACTCACACCCCTCCCCATCCCAGGAAGTCTTCTTCTTTCAGCCCACGTCTCTATCACACACAGGGGAGGAGAAAAGTGCAGCTGAGATGGAAGGAACAGGGCACCCTCCATCTCAAAATGAGGAATTTTAAAGCCTTTCCCCTTAAAAATGTCCTTCAAATTCCAGAAGATGAGGTCCTGTTAAGACAAAGGTTGAGATTACTTTAACCCATCCTGGTGGCTCCTGCTCCCTGGATAGAAAGTCTTGCGCAGAATAGGGCGGAGCTGCCTGCTAGGGAGGAATGCCAGGCCTGGAGGGGAATCAGTTGCTGTGGTGGTCGACAGAGTACACGGACAAGGAATTCATCCTGTTCCCGGGGGCACAGGGACCAAAGCTCTCTCCCTTGGTGTTGGGATGGGGGTGGAGCCACCCGCCTTCCAACTGGGAAACCACCTTCTAAGAAATAATTGAGGACGTATCTAAAGACCAGCTTTGCCAGATGCTCATCACGGCATCGCTCGTAAGACAAAGATCAGGAAACAAACTAAACATGCGGCCCCAGGGCTGCTGAGCAGCCCAGCAAGGTGCAGACTCCCATGGCAGGCAGGCAGGCAATGAAAGTAAGGATTCACTTGAGAGCACCTGTGCTGATCACATGCATAACAGACTGCAAGGTGACAAACACGGATCCCAAACGTTACAGACAGGGCAGTTTTTAAAAAAATACAAGTATAGGGGCTTCCCTGGTGGCCCAGTGGTTAAGAATCCGCCTGCCATTGCAGGGGACACGGGTTCGAGCCCTGGTCCGGGAAGATCCCACATGCAGCGGAGCAACTAAGCCTATGCGCCACAACTACTGAAGCCTGCGCGCCTAGAGCCTGTGCTCTGCAACAAGAGAAGTCACCACAATGAGAAGCCTGCACCCTGCAACAAAGAGTAGCCCCCACTCACTGCAACCAGAGAAAGCCCGCATGCAGCAGCGAAGACTCAATGCAGCCAAAAATTAAATAAATGAATAAATTAATTTAAAAAAATACAAGTATAAACACTCTGCACACCACACAGAAAAGGTTTCCACGGATGTGACCACACATGGAAGGGCTGGATGGGGACTGACTTTCTTGCTTATGCTTCCTATATGCAACGTTATTAATTTTTTTATTTTTTGGATTCTACCATCTTTATTAACCTATCAATGTTACATTTTATACATAATATCTAGTTGTGTTCTCAAAGGGATCTACTTTAGGGGACTTCCCTGGTGGTCCAGTGGTTAAGACTCTGCGCTTCCATTGCAGGGGACATGGGTTCAATCTCTGGTCAGGGAACTAAGACCCCACATGCCGTGCAGTGGGGGGAAAAAGAAAATAAGGATCTACTTTAGTACATCGTGTTAATAGTAAAAAGCCAAGTAAGATGGCTGAACTTCAACCTAGCATTTATTTTTTAATAAATTTATTATTTTTTGCTGCGTTGGCTCTTTGTTGCTGCATGTGGGCTTTCTCCAGTTGTGGTGAGCGGGGGCTACTCTTCGTTGCGGTGCGCAGGCTTCCCATTGTGGTGGCTTCTCTTGTTTCGGAACACAGGCTCTAGGTGTGCGGGCATCAGTAGTTGTGGCTCCTGGGCTCTAGAGCGCAGGCTCAGTAGTCCTGGTGCACGGGCTTAGTTGCTCTGCGGCATGTGGGATCTTCCTGGACCAGGGTTCAAACCCGTGTCCCCTGCATTGGCAGGTGGATTCTCAACTACTGCGCCACCAGGGAAGTCCCCAACCTAGCATTTTAATATCCTCTGGACAAGGTAAGCTAGAAAAGTCAATCACTTTGCGTACATGTAAGAGTAGTGTTCCAAAATGACTAGGAAGCTGCTACTTTTAAGCAGGGGAGGAAAAACACCTTTCATTTTGGTCTTTTGTTTCCCCAGCAAATTATACTTTCAATTAACAGCAACAATGATATCATAAAAAAATACTCTGCTTTTTTTTTTTTTTTTTTTTTGTACAGGGGCCTCTCACTGCTGTGGCCTCTCCCGCTGCGGAGCACAGGCCCCGGACGTGCAGGCCCAGCGGCCGTGGCTCACGGGCCCAGCCGCTCGGCAGAACGTAGGATCCTCCCGGACCGAGGCACGAAACCCGCGTCCCTTGCATCGGCAGGCGGACTCTCAACCACTGCGCCACCAGGGAAGCCCTATGCTCTGCTTTTTAAATTTCTGTACTTCAGTACGAATTAAAATAGTAGTATTAGAGTCTTTTGGGAGTGTAACTGAGCCTCTTTATTGATAACCTGGTCCAGGTTGGGTATAGCCCTAACTGAAGGGAGGACGGCTATGTACATAAGGATTAGACCCACTTGGTACTTCCAGGAGGTAGAGTGAAACCTGGTCTTGGTTGACAGGACCCGGGTTGGCTTGGAGCCATACTGGGTTGTAAGGCAGGGGCCACAGTGTAACTAGTGGGCTGAAAGTCTATGGAGGGTGGGTAACTGCTCGCCTGGTACTGCTGAGCCGGGTGAGCAGGCAAGTCGCTGAGACGGACCAGAAAAGGCAGGAGCCGGTGCCTAAGAAGTTGGTTGCTGGCCATGTCCCTGGAACTGCTGAGGCTGTTGAGGTGCATTTGGCCGATACAGCCTGAATACTGAATACCATTCCGCTGTAGTGGCTGGGAGGTGCCTGTGGCTGCTGAGTGCCATGGCCGGCCTGCTGCAGGTACTGCTGGCACATCTGACCTTCACTCTGACCTGCTTGAGTCTGAGCTCCTGTACATGGTGGCTGCTGTGGCTGAATTCCTGGTGGGTAAGCTGCAGAGGAGGCGGCAATGCTGTTGCGAGTTCCTGAACAGTCTTCTTTCTGCAGGAGCACTGGGTGGCCCTGAAACCTGATCATGTGTTAAGCCAAACGCTGACAGGACATTTTTATTGATTTCACCTTGGTTTTTTTTTTCTTCTTAGATATTTATTTATTTAATTTATTTATTTGACCACACCGGGTCTTAGCTGCGGCATGCAGGATCTTCGTTGTGGCATGCAGGCTCTTAGTTCCCGACCAGGGATCGAACCTGGGCCCCCTGCATTGGGAGCATGGAGTCTTAACTCATTATGGACCGGAGGATTTTTGCAGAAACTTAACGCCTGTGGCTGGCGATTTTTAGTTTGGCCGGCCAAAAAGTTAATTCTTCTATTTCACTAACACTTTGTGGGTTATCACATTCAATAGTTACACCTGACACACCTGTAAAGTCCTCTAATTTTCGAGAAATGTTATCTTCGATCCACTTTTCTGCAGAAGCAAAGGAGTTTCATGTTCACTTTCCGTATCAGAATCAATCACTAAAGTTTTTTGTCCTTTTGTTGGTCTACTATTCACATCGTCTGAATCAGAACTATATTCTGAAGAACTACCATCTTCTGAGACACTAGGGTATATGTCGCTTGGACAATCAGAGAAAGCATATGCATAAAATTCACCGAAATATTCTACTTCACTCAAAATTTCGCGATGCGTCATTTTTGAAAATTTTACATTTATAATATACACAAGGTTGGAACAAAAACCTAACGGAGCAAAATGTGAATGATAACGACAATCGTAAGTTGTATAATGAACCCATGATCAATTTTAAGCTCTAACAACTTTGCATGCTGATGTTAATCGTATCACTCTCTAAAAACATATTGATACATCTCCGGGCAATAATGTGTTAACTGCTTGACCACCAAGGAAGTCCCTCACCTTGGTTTTTGAAAGGATCAAAAGCTGACATACTTGCTGCCATAACCTGAGTAGACTGTTTTCCAGAAGAATCAGAAGCAGCAGGCCTTTTTTTTTTTTTGCGCGGTACGCGGGCCTCTCACTGTTGCAGCCTCTCCCGTTGCGGAGCACAGGCTCTGGACGCGCAGGCTCAGCGGCCATGGCTCACGGGCCCAGCTGCTACGCGGCATGTGGGATCTTCCCGGACCGGGGCACGAACCCGTGTCCCCTGCATCGGCAGGCGGACTCTCAACCACTGCGCCACTAGGGAAGCCCAGCAGGCTTCTTTTTTTAATGTCCTTTTCTGGCAGCAGGCTTTTCTTCCCTACCATTCACAGTAGCATTTTCAGGAATGTTGGTGGATGGTCCTGGTTCTCCAGGTGGTTCCAAGCTATCCAATAAGTGATTCACTTTATTTAGAAGTTCCATCTGTTCTCAATGAAGGTATTTCACCTGACTTGATTCAAGGGGTGTTGGTTGGCAGTTAACAAATAATGTCGGTTTCAGTATCCTACTACACTGAATTGCAAAGGAAAGGTCAGAACTATCAAAAACTGTTATAAGATCTCCATCTTCATGTTTATATTTTATTGTAATTTCATCATTACTCAGAAGTTTTCCTCTGAAGAGTCACTGCATCATTAGCACTAATTCATCATAAGTATTATTTTCATTATGAATGGGAATTCGCTGAATATCCTCCCCAAGTTGAGCTTTGATGATTAGCTTCCCACTCAGATTCAACTGCCCAGTCATGGTGGACTCCAGGATGTTCTATATATAAAAGTCTAGAGAAAGATGGTTTGTCCAGGTCACTGCTGCCGCCCCTCCACAGGTCTCCACTGATCAGATCGGTGCGAGGCTGCCACTGCTGGACTCGGGGGCATTGGGGGAAGGCTGTGGTCACAGCCCACTTGGTGGCCCTCCCCAGGGCTGCCGCATCTTGCTGGCAGGCTCTCACGGGCCCCGGCCAATCACACAGACCCACCAAGCCTAGCGAAAGCTCGGGCCAGTACTGGCAGGTGGGGAAAGAAGAGGGGCGGGCCTAAAAGCTCAAGCAAATAAGGAGAAGCCCATTTCTTGGGTTCAGGCTTCAACTGCACCCTGAGGCTGTCGAGGAGCCTGCTCTTGGCTGCTCCCCCTGGCTGGCGCCAGCCTCTGCCCACCACCAACAACCACCACTTAAGTCTGACAGGGCAGGGTGATGACAGAGAGGTCACAGGAGGAAGGACACAGAGCTGGTCACACTGCAGACGGGGACCAAAGTGATCATGGGCTTGGCAGGGAAAACACCTAGGGTCGACCACAGGTGGGATAGTTGAGAAACCAAAATGAGGCTCCTGGTTACCAGGACTACCCCCTCAAAGGACTCCAGAATCAGCTGTGTATCTCAAAGAGCCAGAGGAGGGGCAAAGAGATTCTCACTATATTTCTTTTCTTTTTTTTTGCTTAGCTTTTTAAAAGTTAGTAAGTACTCTAGGGTATAAATAGAAGCTCTGGTCCCTTAACCCACCCAGGAACCACCTGTCTTTCAAGCATCTCCCAGGTGTTTCCTAACCCGGACTGGGTCATGGTGCAAACTGCCTGGCACCCGCAGGGCCCTTCCCCCACAGCGGCCAGCACCTCATGCCAGGCTCATCAGCTAGCACTGCTGTTGGGTTTCAGGTAATGCACCTAATTTTATTACAAACATCAGCGATGAACCTCTGAGTACATACATATAACTCGAGCTGTAAGAGAGAATCTCTGGATGTGGAGCTTGGGCCTAGGAGTGCGCACCCTTATTGTTGCCAAGGTGATTTATTGAGCTTATACACCAAAAAACGCACAGGTTTTAGGTATGAACAGTTTGATGACTTTGGACAAATATATATACCTGCGCAATCACCACCCCAACTAAAGCACAGAGGTGCGGTTTTTAATTAAGTTAGTTTTGGAGTGAGTAATGCATTTGTGTGGTGAAGCTGCCAAGGAACCAGAGACTGTGGCTGAACACACCTGCCCACACTCATATGCATGGGCTCTGCCCAGAAGCCAGCGCACTGACAAGGGGAGTAGCCGTCAAAGCTGTTGATCCACACGCGCCCCACCCAGGCGGGGCCGACTGGCAGGCTGGTGTCCTAGTCAGCACTCACTGGGCACCCAGACCACTCTCCATGTGAAACCTGAAACCCTCCCTCCAGGAGACTAGTGCCTGACTGAGCTCCCCCTCGTCCTAGTCCTAATCCAGCTGATCCCAAACCCCAACTAAACAGGACGTCGCCCACCGCTGGCTCCCTCCACACGCACAGCCCCGGGGGAACTGGTGCAGGGGACCGCTCTCCCCCTGAGCGGGAAGCATGGGCCTCTTGGGCCACGAGTGGCCACCTCAGACCTTGGCAACAGAAAATAAGGGCCACAAGACAGAGAGGGCCAGGGGTTGGTCGGTGGCTCTGCGGCCTGGGCCCTGAGAGATCTGCAAGGCCTCTTTGTTCTTAACCGAGGGTAGGAGGGTGACAAGACAAGAAAAACAAGACTTGGGAAGACAGTTATGCCAGTCTGCACCATCGGGCTGCACAAAGCCATGCTGGTGCCAAATCTGGAAAACACCAACCAAGCAGGATGGAAACAGGAAAGGCGAAGCACTACTGTTTAGGTAGGAGCACCCATGGTCAGCTTTGCGGCCAAAAACCACCTATCCACCCACCATCCAGGCCCGAGATGCACACTCAGAATCTGCAACTGGCTCCTCCAGCCCAGAAGCAACAAGAACCTCTGGAATTAGCACAGAATTAAGCGCAAGCAACGACACATGCACGCTGACTGCTGATTGCTCTGGAGAGGATGTGGACGTGGTAAAGGTGTTCCCTTCCCCAAAGCGCGTGCTCTGGCGAATGCCCAGGTTCTCAGGCGTGCCCTTCTGTCCTGCTCCATGTTCACATCCGAGCAAGTGGACATCTGAGCCCGTTCAGGTTCAGTCTCCCAGGACCTTCCTTGATATTTCCCAATCGCCCAATTATCATAACCCAAGGTAACTACTCCCCTTATCTCTTCATTTTCTTTTTTTATCGAAAAAGTAACAATGTGTGTGCCATAAAACACTGGGAAACATTCAAAAGCAAAGGGAAGACAACAGAACACATCAGTAATCCCATGGTCCAGAAATAATGAACACCTTCCCTCGGAACATGGCTTTCTCACTTCCTTGTATGTATGAATCATTGTCAGGGTCCCTCCTCTACAGAAGGTGGCCCACGGAACACACTCCTTGGTGCTCAAGCGCTCCCCGTGCGTCCACTGAGGGCCCGGCTGTGAGGGCCTTGTCCTTCCTTAACCTCACATCCAGTGCCGTCCACACCTGAGGGCTGCTGTCCCTGACCACCCAGCACCAGCTGCTCCAGGTGGAACTGCCAGGTTAAGCACCACCTCTGTGGCCCCTCACACCAGGCACACACTGGGGGGTGGAGCCAGCGGACAGGCAGCACCACTGCAGTCTGGAGCCTCTGAGCCCAGCCTGAGGGTCCTCCACCCACATTCACACCTCAGCAGGGAGAGAGGCGCTCTCACCACCCCTGAGCGTCTCCGGCTCAGGAGGGGGAGCCTGGTCACCTGAAGACACCATCGATTCCTGCTCACCAGGCAGAAAGGACGCCCGGGGCTCCCCACTACCCAGGCCAGATTGAAGGGGTGACAGGCTCTACACAGCCAGAGGTCCTGACACGGGCCCATGGGCCCCCTTGCGGAGCACCCTGTCTGGGGAGAATGGTTGGACAGGGCTGACTGAGGGCTCTCCTCAGCAATTCCAGAAGCCCAAGGGGTCATGGCCCCGCCCTGCACAGACAGGGCTGGTCTTGAATCCAGTCCCCTCACGCTGAAGCAGCGAGTGGGTAGCTGGTCTATTCACACAACTGCTTCTTCCCCTCCTTCCAGCCTTGAATCACAAACAGACCCAGTCAGCATGCAAGCCCGTCGTAGGGAGCCCAGGAGACACAGAAAGGGACGAGCATGTCCCCAGGCCCCCCAGTGAGCCCCCTCGCCCCTGCGCAGGCCACAGCTTAGGTGCTCTTCCAGGGCAGGCCCCGCCTGGGACAGCCCCCATCTCCGCTCCCTGCTAATGCCCTGCCCTTTAGGACCTGTGGCAGCCCCTCCCACGGCGGCTCCTGCTCCCAGTCCCGCGGTCTGACGAGTGGTCCAGACCGGCTGGCCCTGGGAGCTCCAGCAGCCTCCTCACTCAGCACAGGGAGAAGCCACCCCGGGTGAGCCAGGTGATGGGGGCCGCTCCACAGGACAGGGTTCCCACACACCTCCCGCAGCAGCTCGGGGCAGCAAGGGCCACAGCAGCTCGTGGGGCCCTGGCACCCTCTGAAGGCTGAGGCCCCTCCACTCGGGGGCATCCGTGTTTGGGCTCCTGGTTGGAAGGTTGATGTTCAAACGAAAAACTTCCTTGGAAAGAACCTTGCACGTGGTGTCTGACAGCACCGCACATGTGACGAGAGCGGCCCCTCTGGAGAACAGCCCCGGCAGCACCGCTGGTCTTACCTGTGCGCCCCTGGAGTAGGACCTGAAGATGGTGCAGAACCTGCCCTGGCCCGATGTGTCCCTGAAACAAAGGCGGTTGGGGATGCGGCCCGTGGGACCCCAGCATGCACAGCATGACCCCCTCCTACTCTGCTGCACATGCTGGCCAACCTCCATGGGCCTGGGCACCCCCGGAGACTGCCCTGTGGGGCTGGAGAACCCCAAACCTGGAGGAATTTACATCTCAACTTTGAGGTTCTGGAAATGCCCTTAATGTGGAGCCCAGTAAAGGGCAAGGCGAGAGGGGCTGTGGCCCCTGTGGAAGTGAGTCTTTGTGGGAAAAGGGAGCTGGGCTCTGCCCGAACAAGCAGCCCTGGGCCTTCTGGTTTCTGCATCACGTTCCAGCCCATGTTTATACAGGGGCGGTATCAATAGCTAGTCTACTGACACGTAAACAGGGCGCCTTCCAGTCTCCTTAAGGATTCCTGAGTCACTTCGCTTGGCTTCCCGGCCCGCACAACAACTGAAGTGTGGCAGCCAGGCACCTTGGCCGCACAGCCCGACTCACCAGAGTTCCAGCTTGACCCGCCGGCCGTCCAGCAGGATGGTGGTAGTCTTGTAGTCGATCCCTGCAAGGAAGCAGAGGGTGGCTGAAGGACCCACCTGGCTAGCGCCCAGTCCCTGAAGCCAAGCAGAAGTGTGGCTCCAGCCCAGGGAGCCCAGTGACCCCAGCTGGCCACCCTCCTGTCACCCCAGAGACCCAAGCCGGGTACCAATGGCGCCGGCCAAAGGGAGGGCAGCTGCTCTCAGCATCGGCCCACGTCGTGTGCTTCTCAAAGCTAATGGGTTTTCTGAGTTCTTGGGTTCACCGCAGCTCCCAGGTACTGACAACGGGAGCGTGCTTGGAGCATGATTTAGTGGTACAGTAACGTCTAAAATGCCATTTCTCTGGAGAGGTATCTGGAGAACCTCTCCTTGCCATGTCTTTAGTTTTTATTCTTTATACTTTTTTTTTTTTTTTTTTGCGGTACGCGGGCCTCTCACTGTTGTGGTCTTTCCCGTTGCGGAGCACAGGCTCCGGACGCGCAGGCTCAGCGGCCATGGCTCACGGGCCCAGCCGCTCCGCGGCATGTGGGATCTTCCCAGACCGGGGCATGAACCCATGTACCCTGCATCGACAGGCGGACTCTCAACCACTGCGCCACCAGGGAAGCCCTATACTTTTTAAAATTGAAGTATAATTGAATTATGTTTCAGGTGTACCACAAAGTGATTCAGCTATATATGTACATCTATCCTTTTTCAGATTCTTTTCCATTATAGATTTATATAAGATATCGAATATAGTTTCCTATGTTACACAGTAGATCCTTGTTTATTATTTTTTCATACTTTTAAGCGAAAAAAGTCAGTCCAAGAAAGGTGGGTAGGAGCAGGGCCAGTGCTGGATGCATTACTTTAGATGTAAGATCTTCAACTGGTTTATAGGCCATCAGGAAACTTCCTAAAAGCTGTCTTTCCTCCTCCTCCCTTAAGCCTTAAAGATGTCATCAGCTTCTTGGCTGTTTACAACACTTGCTCTAAGAAGGCTTGGAAATGGGCATTTTTAATGCAGACACTGCTCTCACACATTGTGTGCGCATGTGCAAAGCCAACCTCAGAGAGCTGCATGTGAAGCCTCTACCCCCAACGTCCTTCCATCTGGCTAACTTCTAACCATGTGTCAAAACCTGGCTCCCACCCATCAAAAGACACTCAACGGAATGAAAACACCGTCCACGAAATGGGAGAGAATATTTGCAAATCACACATCTGATGAGGAACTGATATTCAGAAAATATGAGGAAATCCTACCACTCAACAGCAACAAAAATCCTATTAGAAAATGGGCAAAAGACTTTCTCCAAAGAAGATACGCAAGTAGCTAATAAACACATGAAAGGATGCTCAACATCACTAATCAGTAGGGAAATGCAAATCAAAACCACATGAGAAGGACTCCCCTGGTGGCACAGTGGTTAAGAATCCGCCTGCCAATGCAGGGGACACGGGTTCGAGCCCTGGAAGATCCCACATGCTGCGGAGCAACTAAGCCCGTGTGACACAACTACTGAGCCTGCACTCTAGAGCCCGCAAGCCACAACAACTGAGCCCGTGTGTTGCAAGTACCGAAGCCCACGCACCTAGAGCCCAAGCTCCGAAACAAGAGAAGCCACCGCAATGAGAAGCCCGTGCACCACAACGGAGAGTAGCCCCCGCTTGCCCCAACTGGAGAGAGCCTGTGTGCAGCAATGAAGAACAAACGATGAAGACCTGATGCAGCCAAAAAAATAATTAATTAATTAAAATAAAGAAAAAACCACATGAGATACCACGTCACACCCACTAGATGGTTATTATCAAAAACCCAGAAAGTAAGCAGCACTGGTGAGGATGTGGAGAAATTGGAACCTTTGTGCACTGCTGGTGGGAATGGAAAATGGTGCAGACACCATGGAAAACAGTATAGCATTTCCTCAGAGAATTAAACACAGAATTACCACGTAATCCAGAAATTCCACTTCAGGTTTATACCGCAAAGAAGTGAAAGCAGGAAATCGAACATGTATATATTTGCACATCCACGTTCACTGCAGTATTATTCACAATAGTCAAAAGGTGGGCGTAACCCAAGCATCCAAAGATGGATGAAGTCCATCTGTACAACAAAATATTATTCCACCTTAAAAAGGAAGGAAAGGGGGCTTCCCTGGTGGCGCATTGGTTGAGAGTCCGCCTGCCGATGCAGGGGACACGGGTTTGTGACCGGGTCTGGGAAGATCCCACATGCCATGGAGCGTCTAGGCCCATGAGCCATGGCTGCTGAGCCTGCGAGTCCGGAGCCTGTGCTCCGCAATGGGAGAGGCACAACAGTGAGAGGCATCTGCTTGCCAATGCAGGGGGAACATGGGTTTGATCCCTGGTCCAGAAGATCCCACATGCCGCAGAGCAACTAAGCCTGTGTGCCACAACTACTGAGCCTGTGCACAACTACTGAGCCCACGCTCTAGAGCCTGCGCACCACAACTACTGAAGCCCGCGCACCCTAGAACCCACACGCTGCACCTACTGAAGCCCATGCACTCTAGGGCCCGCATGCTGCAACTACCGAGCCCGCGTGCTGCAACTACTGAAGCCCACGCTCCTAGAGCCTGTGCTCTGCAACAAGAGAAGCCACTGCAATGAGAAGCCCGCACGCCGCAATGAGAAGCCCATGCGCCACAACAAAGAGTGGACCCCACTTGATGCAACTAGAGGAAGCCCGTGCACAGCAACGAAGACCCAATGCGGCCAAAAATAAAAATAATAATAATTTTAAAAAATAATAAAAAAATAAAAAGGAGGGAAAGTCTGACACATGCTACAACATGGATGAACCTTAAAGACATTATGCTCGGTAAAATAAGCCCTACACAAAAGGGCAAATCCTGTATGATCCCTTCTACGAGGGCCCTAGAGCATCAGATTCAGAGACAGAAAGTAGACAGAGGTCGCCAGGGGCTGGAGGAGGGGGTGGGGAGTTAGTGTTTAGTGGGGACAGTTTGGGAAGATGAGAAAGTTGGGAAGATGAGAAAGTTCTGGAGCTGATGGGGGTGCCACTGAACTATACACCCCAAAATATTTAAAATGGTAAATTTTATGTTGTGTATATTTTGCCACATTTTTTTTTTTTTAAGTGAAAGAAGATTCTCCTGCACATATTCTCAAGCTAAAGAAACACTCTTCAGGGAGGAATAGAACTCAGGCCCGTCTCCACTGTCCTTCCTCTGCATCCACCCCTCCCCCCAATTGTCTGCTGATAACCCACTTCTTTGGGTGGAAACTCTTGGAATTCTCTGTCAAACAGGAAGCTCAGATTTGGCCCAGGACACCCTCCTTTCAGTCCTGGCTCTACAGCTGCTGTGAGAGCTGGGCCCCATGAGGACAGTGTTGGAAACAGCAACCTCCAGGAAGGCTGTGGATGGGGATGCCCATCCTCTACGCAATGTCACCTCCATGTGGTGGACCAGCCCAGCAGGTTCTGGCCATGGGGACTGGACACCCTCTGCCAAGGGCAGCCCCCATGAAAGGACCCCGATCGAGGTGGCACCATGGCCCAAAGGCCCAGCCTGGAGCTGCAGGAAGGAGCGGGCGCCCAGGAAGGGCCCAGGAGGAAGCAGGGCACAGGGAGTGGGGCTGCTGCCCTTGCCCGCCTCTGGGGAGGAGGCCAGTCTCTGCACACCGTGAGGCTTGCACAGCTGGGCGCCTTGCCCACCCACCGCCTGCGCCCAACCGACCCCTTACTCACGACTTCAACTTCAGAAAGGATGACCAGTCCCCACCCTCCAGGGGCTCTGCTCAAAGCTCTGCCAAATGCCCAAGAGAGACCTGTGGGGACAGGCACTCAGAGCCAGGAGCAGGCACCATGAGGGATCAGCTCTGCTCTCCTCCCAGCACGCCCCCCCGCACCTCCCACAGTCCACCAGCTGGGTCAGAGGGCTCCCGGAGAACAGGGTTCCCAGGGAATGGGCCACTAAACCAGTGAGACTCCCGCCCAGGAGCCCTCCCTACAGCACGGCACTGGCACCCCCAGAAAGGCTGAGCAGCCTTGTGAGGGGACTGAGGGCAGTGGACGGCAGGTCCCCACAGCAGACGGCAGTGTCCAGCTGAGAATGGCCGGGGAGCTGGCCGTGCAGAAAACACGGACAGCCCTCAGGCTGACACGCTCCCTCAGAGGTAAAAAAATCTCAAGTACGGGGCTTCCCTGGTGGCGCAGTGGTTGAGAGTCCACCTGCCGATGCAGCGGACACGGGTTCGTGCCCCGGTCCGGGAAGATCCCACATGCCGCGGAGCAGCTAGGCCCATGAGCCATGGCCGCTGAGCCTGCGTGTCCGGAGCCTGTGCTCTGCAGCGGGAGAGGCCACAACAGTGGGAGGCCTGCATACTGCAAAAAAAAAAAAAAAAAAAAATCTCAAGTAGGGGACTTCCCTGATGGTCCAGTGGTGGTTAGGACTCTGTACTTCCGCTTCAGGGGGCGGGGGTTTGATCCCTGGTGGGGGAACTGATGAGATCCTACATGCTGTGCGGTGCAGCCAAAAAACAAAAAAAAAACAAAACGAAAAAACTCACGTATATTTTTCACGCTTGCTCTGCCTCTCACCTGCCCACCTCCCAAATCTGGATAAAAATGTACGGTGTGCTTTATAAATTCACAGAAAATACTGACAAAGCAAGTCCAAAGAGAGGCCTGCCCGAAGAGGCAGCTCCTCCTGTAGGCAAGGATGGCGCCAGCCAGACTCCGCGGCTGAACCAGCTCCGACAGCCCTTAGGTCTCAACATCTGCTGTTGCAGAACCTCCCTCGCCTCTCCCTCGCCTCACCCCACCCGCGTTTGAGAACGCGAGGAAGAGACGCTTCGCGGAAAGCATCTAACACCCTGCACAGCACAGGCAGGACTGCTGAGAACACAAACCAGCTCTCAGGAGCTGGGGCAGCTGCCCGGTGCGCAAGGGGGCGGGGGCAGCTCACACACGAGGAGGGGTTCCCAGGTGACCAGGCCTCAGGCTCTAGGACTGTAGACACTCCCTTGATGGACACAGGGCTCGGGAGGCCACCAGGGGCCAGAGTAGACCTCCTGTGTCCCCACTGGGGGCTGCGCAGCCACTTGGCCCCTGGCTCGGGGGTCCCTGCTGGCCCCTCACAGCCCAGGCTTCAGCTCTCTGCACCTCCCAGACTGTCAGCCCCTGTCACCTGAGGTGTTCACGAGTTGTTAAGAAGGTCTTCCTACTGTTTCATGGGGTTTCTGAAAGGAGTGCAATTCACTTGACACAAGAGGCTTTTTAAACTTCTACTGTCCACCAGGCACCCAGCTGTCTCAGGCAGCACCCGGCCAGGGCCTGCAGCCTGAGCATTCAGATTCCCACCGACGCGTCCCTACCGGCTGGGTATTCACGGCGCAGCACCGGTGGCTCGCACTCTGTGCCGAGACCCTGGCCCGCCCCGCACAACGTGTGGGCCCCACCCTCACACCACGTTTTGCAGGGATGCTTCCACCTTGTGAATCACAGGAGACTGTGTCTTGTTTGTTCAGAATTTTAACAAGAATTGTTCACCATTTTGGAAAAAAAATCACATCACCCACAGTAATACCTATATCAGGTACATTTTCCTCGTCACTTTCTCAGCATCTAGTACAACTGTCCCCAAGCACTGACTTGCTTAACCACAAACGATCTTACGACATCCCACTGCACCCCTTTCTTCCTCCTTTACATTACCGAAGTATGTATACGTATGTGTGTGTTTTAGTTCCTAGTGTGGGTAGAACAGATGATCTACTAACTTCACTCCTTTTCAGGACAGTAAAGGGGATGCTGCAGAGCACTGGTCCTGCCGGCCTCCTACCCCATTTCTGCATCGCTGGCCTTGCACCCAGCAGGGAGGAGCTAAGCACCAAGCAGCTCACCAGCTCTGGGAAAACGTGACAGGCTGGAGAGGCAGGAGCACTGTAACTGCCTGGCTGCTGATGCTGCCGCCTGTGCAAGAGGTGCTTCAGAGCACAGACTCAAGAGATGGGGGAGGCAGAAGGAAGAAGGCTACCAAAAAGGTCACTCAAGTTTCATCTTTTTTTTAAAAGACTTTTAACAAATATTTTCTTTCTTTTATTTATTTATTTATTTAGTTTGTTTGGCTGTGTTGGGTCTTCGTTGCTGTGCGCAGGCTTTCTCTAGTTGCGGAGAACGGGGGCTACTCTTCATTGTGGTGTGCAGGTTTTTCATTGTGGTGGTTTCTCTTGCTGCGGAGCACGGGCTCTAGGCGTGTGGGCTTCAGGAGTTGTGGCACGTGGGCTCAGCAGTTGTGACTCATGGGCTCTAGAGCGCAGGTTCAGTAGTTGCGGCGCATGGGCTTAGTTGCTCCGCAGCATGTGGGATCTTCCCGGACCAGGGCTCGAACCCTGCATTGGCAGGCGGATTCTTAACCACTGCGCCACCAGGGAATTCCTCAAGTCTCATCTTGACAGCTGCTCACATCCTAGTGATTTGGGGAGTCTACCGGGCACCCCCACACGCCCCCCGAGACAGGGACACACAGGAGGAAGGCTGAGCGCTGGGTGGCACTGACCAGCAGGACACACCCCTGTCTTTGCAGCCTCCCACATTCGGGTATGGGGCGTTTCCACCTGAGTGGGGCATCCACAGCCACGGCTCCAGCCTGTCAAGGACAACCTGACCTGGTGCAGAAGCCACGTTCCTTGGGCTCCTTTTCTCCCGCACGGCCGGTCCTCCCTCAGGAGTCACACTTTCCACATCTGTTGGCACCAACTCAGAACAAAAGACCCCTAGAAAATTCATCTTCGCTCCACCCCTAGGAAATTACAAGGTAATCAGGGCAAAGGGAACAAACCAAGTTAGTTCGCAGCTTCAGCTTGTGTGTACAAACCAAGACTGCAGATGTTTCAAGGTCTAGTTGTCCATCACTCCTAGGGAGCAGGAGCCAGTGAGAATGAAGACCACTAGGCACAGCCTGACTGACCCTGGGTGGAGGCATTTCCCACATACCTGTCCAGGCTCAACTCAGACCCACCTGCAGGGAATGGCAAGGAGGGACATCCCACCACACAGCACATCCCCCAACCTCTCTTCTGTCTTTATGTCTGTTCAGTCAACACTAAGTGCCTAACCATCCAGCTACTTTCCAACAACATGAAAAGCCACAGGACAACTTGTTAAAAATTCATAACAAAGAACAAAAACTGAGTGATAAAAGACTGAGTTAGGAATGAAAGAGAAAATGTTAATCAATGCCTTCCTCTGCAGTATTAAATCCAGCACCTGAAACTGGCACGCAGCTCCCGGGCAGCGTGGCCCCAAGCACACGCCCTTGCAGGCAGCAGGGGAGCCCGCGGTTTCACGGGGGCGCTGCAGGCGCAGCTCAGTCCCCACGCTGGAGGAGTTGGTCTTCCAGTAGAGCTCCCAGACCTCGCCTCCTGGACCCAGTCAGGCTCCCCATGCATTTCCAACACGAAGCCAACGCACAGCGTCAGGGCGCTGCTCCCAAACTCAAGACAGGCAGCCGCTGTTCTTAGTGTTACTCCTTAGGGAGGGAAAATAAGGTCCCGCCAAGTTCCCAGAGACAGACAAAAACAAAAAAATGTCTAGGTCCTCTTGGAACCAGAAAAAACTTCCAGTGACACAGGCAGACACACAGGAGTGTCTGGGACCCACACACTGCCGTGCAGGCAGCCCTAGGCTAAGCGGTCCTCCTGGACATGCCTGACCATCCTTTATGCATCCTCCCAAGGGGGAGGCCACAGCACAGGCCGCTGTCAAGGCCACACACCTCGCACCACGGCGTGCATGGAGACAGAGGAGGGTCTCAGAACAGTGTGTGGGCACTAGCAGGTGGGCACAGGTCCCGCCTCCCGGCACTCCCACCCCAAACATGCCCCCCCGAGGGTAGTGGGATCTGAGACTGGCTTCTGACCCTTGGAATAGGGCCGAGTGACGACGTCCCCTCCGTGATCACATTGCACGGGACTGTCCTGCTGATCCATGAAGCAAGCCGTGCCGGGGAGAGGCCCATGGCCAGGAAGGAGGGTGGCCGGCTGCTGCCGACAACCACATAAGCTCAGAAGGGATTCCGCCCCAGCCCACACCTGAGCACAGCCTGTGAGAGACAGAGGCCCTGTGAGGCCCGGCCAAGCCATGCCCAGATTCCTGACCCACAGGAACTGGGCGCTAATAAGTAGGTGCTGTTTTAGGCCACTCAGTTTGTGGTATTTCTTGGTTGGGTTGAATTCCACAGACTGGGACTTCCAAACAGCAGACATTTATCTCCCACTGTCTGGAGACTGGGAGTCCAAGACCACAGTGGCTGCAGATTCTGTGCCTGGTGGGGCGGCTTCCCGCTGTGTCCTCAGGGGCAGAAGGGGTGAGGGAACTCTCCAGGGTCTCTTTTACAAGGACAACAACGCGCCCTCCTGACCTGATCACCTCCTGAAGGCCCCACCTCCTAAGACCACCACCTGAAAGTCAGGTGTAAGTGTGTGAATTTGGGGGGACACATGTTCAGTCCACAGCAGTTAACTAATCCTGGCAGCATCTCGCAGAAATGCAAACGTGCACTCCTCCGACCAGCCTGTAAAACCCTACCAACACAAAATAACAAAAAGAACCTTTCATCAGGCTGTGGTGGGAGAGTCCTAGTCCCTGGAACCTGGGGACATGCTTCCCACAGGGCAGAGGGGCTTTGCAGATGTGATGGGTTATGGGCCTCAAGAAGGGAGAGGACCCTTGGTTTCCCGGGTGGGCCCAATGTCATCTGGAGCCCTCAGAGTGCGGACCCTTTGCCGGCGAGTCTGACAGATGAGACGGAAGGAGGGCTGACCTGGCTTTGGAGGTGGAGGAGAGGAACGTGGTGAAGAGTGCAGGTGACCCTGAGAAGCTGGGACAGCCCTCTGTTCACAGCCAGCAAAGGAACAGGGACCTTGGTCCTACACTGTGACTGATCACTACACCTACAGAACAGTAAGATGACGAGGTACAGCAGCAACAGAGAGGGAACGTCCCAGGGTACCAGTAACCGACGGTATTCACCTCAGCATCGTTTTCTATTATAAACAGACTCAATACAGGCTAAAAATCCACCCACTGGGAGGATTTAACAGGAGGTGATCCACAGGATGGAATGCTGTATGGCCCTCAGCATGGCGAGGACGGAAGCAGGATATAGAGCGAACACAACTCTCATACCCTCCTGACGGGATAGAAACTGCTTAACTGCTCTGGACCACTGGGTGGTATCTACTAAGGCTGCACCTGCAGCCCAGCAATCCCACCCCTCACTGCTTCCCATACAGAAACACACTCAGTCACCAAAAACACGTGTGAGAATTTTCACAGCAGCACTACTCAGAGTGACCCAAACACGGAAAGTCTCCCAAAGCCCATGTGCAGAGTAGATGAATACACTGCCGTCCTCACGTGTGGAACGCTGCACACAAAGGAGGCACAACTACACACAGCGACGTGGCCAAAACCCACACGACACGGGGAAAGAAAGAAGCCACACACAACTATACACCGTTCCGCTCATAGAAAAACACCAGAAATGCAAACCAGTCTGTGATGTAAAGGTCAGCGGTGGCCAGGTCTGGGGCAGGGGGTGTAGTCTGCAAAGAGTGGAGGGAGGTGATGGCTTCTCAGGTGAGTGCACCTGTCAGCACAGCCACTGAACTGCAGGCCTTACACAGATACAGGTTCTGGGTTACATAAATTACACCTCAGTAAAGCTGATTAAAAGGGAAAGAGGCTGACAACAGCCGAGGCTGGCCAAGATGTAGAGCCACAGAACTCTACGTGTTGCTGGTAGGGACTCAAAATGAAAGGTCACTTCAGGACCCAGTCTGACCACTCCCTGTACGGGAAGCAGACACACATATGGCCAGCAACCCCACTCCCAGAGACACGTACACATGAGGATTTGTGCGTTTGAATGTCTCATGTCACTAAACCAGACACTTACAAAAGGGCCAACATGATAAATGTGTATTTCACCACAAAAAAAATATATTTTTTTAATTTTAAAGGATTTGTACAAGAATGTTCATAGCAGCATCATTCACAGTAGCCAAAATCAGGAAACCCAAACCGTATTGATAGGTAAATGGACAAACAAACCGGGTGCCTGCGTGCACAGGAGTGCCACCAGGGATAGGACGGCACTCGCTGCAGTATGCGAATGTGAATGGACTTGCTGAGCTGAACGAGCAGATGAGAAAGGCCGTGCTGTATGGTTCCACTTACAGAAAGTGCTGGCAAAAGGAACACAGAGGCACAAGAAGCAGGCCAGTGGGGACCCGAAGGGGCACGAGAGAATCACATTTAACGTGCTGACCACGCGGACGTTCTAGGGACAAGGACGATCTGCTGGCTCCAGCACCTGCCCTTCTCCAGACGGGGTCGGCACCACGGGTGCATGTGCCAGCCTGCCGCCAGGGCTGCTCAGGAACAGAGAGGACACAGAGGCACCTCATACAATTCAAGACGTCCTTGTATGCTGGCACATGGGATGGGGAGCAGCTTGAGGGCAGTTTGTGGGCTGGTTTCCTCAATGCCTTAAAAACCACACCAGACCAAACCAAAGCAAAAGCTTTCTGCCGTCCATAAAGAGCAAGCACACTTCGCACATGACACCTGGCGAAACACGGAACATTATAAAAACAAACAAACACAACTACTCATAACCCCAAAACTCAAAGGTTACCATTAACATTCTCCTAGATTTCACTCGACGATTCTGTCCTTCATCTTACATACATTTATACACTATGTAATTCGACATGCTTTTTTTCCCCACTTAACAAGATAACAGAGAGATTTCCCCATATCATTGAATATTCATTAAATATTGTTCCAAACCAGCATTTTTAAAGGCCCTATAATATCTCACTCTACAGATATACCATATGTCCCCTGCCAGACCCCTGGGCTGCTTCAAGTTTTTCATTTTTATTAAAAAAAAAAAAAAAAAAAAAGGGCTTCCCTGGTGGCACAGTGGTTGAGAGTCCGCCTGCCGATGCAGGGGACACGGGTTCGTGCCCCGGTCTGGGAAGATCCCACATGCCGCGGAGCGGCTGGGCCCGTGAGCCATGGCCACTGAGCCTGCGCATCCAGAGCCTGTGCTCTGCAGCGGGAGAGGCCACAACAGTGAGAGGCCCGTGTACCGCAAAAAAAAAAAGCCTTGCTTTTCTCCACTTGTGTCCCCTTATGTTCCCTAGGATAGGCTCTTGATCACTTGGTGGAAAGGGAAGTGTCTCACAGCTTCGGACACAGGCTGCTGAGTCCCCCGGCAAGATGGCAAGCGCCATCAGACTTGCTCTATGAGGAGCTCCTGGGTGAATGTTCCATCCTGCTGGATTTTAAGGTTAAACATCTTCCATGTATTCTTCACCAGGACCTCCTCTCTGAAGGGTCTACGTGTTGCCAAGTGACTTGAAGTATGGAAGATACTCCCAGCAATGACAACACAGTCAAGCTGTTCCTACTTGTTGAGGGGCCTCATCGCTGCCGACTGGGACCCAAGCCGTGTGCGCAAAACTGTGTGCATGTGTGTGCCTGCGCATGCGTGTGCCTGTGCATGTGTGAGCCAGTGAGCATGGGCCGCGCTGAAAGGGGCCTCTGCCGGCCACGCCGCACCGGAGCCCGTGCTCAGGGACACACCTCCTCCTGCTCCAACTACGTCAGCAGGAAAATCAGACTCAGCTCCCAACACACTCCAGCAGTTTGAGGACCAACAACATCGGACCCAGGAAGAGAGAGAGGCCTAAACAAGGGGAAGCAGAGATCAATGCAAAACAACTGGCTAAAACTAGGGGACTGCTATAAGCCACACCAGCCCAGGGCTTAGGAGGCAATGGCCAACAGCGGCAGGTGGGCAAAGTGGTCAGGCAACGCTGCTGCCGAGTTGGAGCTCCCAAATCCTCCGTGGTGGCTTCTGGACCTAAACACAGACCCTCAGCACCCTGTTAGACATCTCCGTGTTCCAAGGCTGCACAAAGCATCTTATGTCCCTGTTATCAGCCCTCCCAGCAAGATGTCGCAACAGACCTCATCTGCAGGCACCCACCCTACCTCTGCCCAGGTGATGGACAACCACTGCCCGGGAAGGTGCAGGCCGGCGACAGCTCAGCTTACTCCCTCAAGAACCGCTTCAGTCCCAGCGCATCTGCCCAACCCCAGGGACCACAGTGCTGTGCTCTGATTCACAGAACACACCGGGTGGCCTCCGGGGCTCACAAACGTGTTTATCACCAGCCAAGACCTTTGCCCCGGGGTGACACTGACTCCCTCGCCCAGACCTGGCACCTGGCTGCCTGTGGAGAGACGGTCCATGTCCAGGCCTCGGGCCTTCTCCACTCTGTTCTTCCTCTCTGGGGATGGGGGCTTCCTCTCTGTATGCTGGCCTCCTGACACCACACCCTCTGCACTCCTTGGCTAAACCTTGGTTAGACTCCTTCTCACTTTCCTTCCCTCCTCACGATTCTGGAAGCCTGTCTGCCAAGCAGCCCTCCTCCTGTGTGAACAGCTTCCCTCTTCTGCGTTCTAGCCAAAGGGCCGTGAAGAGCCGAGGCTGCCTGATCACGCCCCACCGCCTCCATCAGCATCAGTTTACCCCGTTGCCTCTGTTCCCCTGTCCCTCCTCTACCTTCTGAAAGACATATGTCCACAGCCAACAAGGTCCTGGACATTCTGACCTCCGCAGAAGAAAATCGTGCAGCACTGTGGACACCGGAGTCTGTCCGTCACTATCAGACCCCAGTCGTGACCGGAAAACCTAGGTTACCACCTTACCCTCAGAGTTCAAGTTCACTTTATTCACTTTTATTTCCCAGCTCATTCCCAAAGGACTTAAACGGCCCACCTTCCCACACTAAGGGTGACCCCGCACACCCGGTTTTGGCGCAGACGGCCCCATCTCGGTCTCTGATGCCTGCACTCAGTCCCAACGCCCTTCTCCCGAGTGCCCAGGGCAGTAAATCCAGGCCCACCCGCCATCTCTCCCTCCCTTCGCGCATTCCTTTTGCAGCTCACTCCAAGCAAGGGTGCCGGACACTGAGACCTTCCCCACTTTCTCCAAGCGCCTGATGGACGACGCCCTGACTGATGTGGCCCCAGGCCCCACGACACCCTGTAAGCGGCGTGTCCCCACACTAGATGCTCCCCGCTCCCCGGCCTGGCTGCAACCCTGCCTCCTCCTCCTCCTCCCCCGCCCAGGCCCAGACCAGGTAAGTGACCAGCTCTTCACGGACCAGCCACCATGCACCTTGCCAATTCCAATTCAAAGAGAACAGGAGCCAAAAGTGCCCCAGGACCCTTCCCACCTGCTTCCCCACCCCCTCTTAGGATTTCCTTCCTGAAACACACTTCTACCTGGTTCATCATCCAAGCCACAAACACTCTTGCTGATGGAAACAATGATATCATGTGTGCACGACACAACACAGCAGTGTTGCTAGGACCACGCAACCCCTCGAGGGAGACCAGCGCTGCGCTGCCCGCGCCTGCCACTGAAGCCTTCGCTGTCCTCTGCTCAAACTTACGGCATGTGCTGAAAGCTGGGGAAAGGCTTTCTAAAACTGATAATATTCTAGCTACACACTTAACTATTACCTGAAAATCTAGCAAAAGCCATGCCTATCCAAATTACAAATCAACGTAACTAGCATAATCCAAAGCAGGTACCAAAATCCATCCCTCTAAGCCTGCCATCCTCTTGGGTAGGGTAGGTTGGTCTTTACACCACATGTAGCACGTGAGTGCCTCCCACAAAGGGGCAGACTAGAGGAATCCCGCCAGGCGTGCAGATGAGTCTACGTGTGACCCTGTCTGGCTTCCAGAAACTTCTCTGGAAACTGGTGGCTTGCTGTCCTGGTTAGTGGCTGACCCTGGGCACTCTTGGGGCTCTGCTCTGCTGGCACACCCAGGAGAGAGGCAGGCAGAGCAGGAGCACTGCAGTGAAGTTAGAACAAATGGGCCTTGGTGACTGGTCCCAGGCCCCAGAGCAGAGGGAGGGGCCCCAGGACCTGGGACAGAGATGCCAGGAGGGCAAGAAAGTGCAGGGAGAAAAGAAAGAGCTCAGCTTGGGATGCACTGAGGACAGGAAGCGCTGGAGGGGAGGGTTGTGGTCATCAGAGAGAGGAGCCAGGCCCAGGGTGGAGGCGAGGGTAAGGGCCCAAGAGTGAGTGGTGAGAAGGGGTCACCCCCACAACCACAGTGCCGGGCTCCTGGCAGCCAGACTTTAACTGGGGGAGCTCAGCGCCCAGCTGCTCAGCGCTGCCTGAGCCTCGGTTCTTCACCTATAAAATGGGAGGATACTGGTGTCTCGTCCAGGGTGGTGGGGAGCAAAGGATGAGGAGTGCCTGGCACACATCACATTTGGGCCCACACCTCACCTCAGAACCTCGCACCTACCAGAGGAAAGGCAAACCCAAAAAAACCACCCAGAAAAATGGGTGAGATCCAGACACCGGCACCCAGGCAAGCACAGAGAAAGAGAAGGGACTGGGAGGGGTTGCGTGGTGACCATCAGCACAGGGGTGCCACACCAAGCTGCTCCCTGCGCCTCCTGTGTGCAGCTCTCAAGCTCGCACTGGGGACAAAGCAGTGGAGAAAACACCAGGCGTGCACAGTCCAGCACGAGAGCGTCTGAAGATGCAGTTTCCCTTAGATCTTCACTGAGGACAGAAACCAACTTCCAGCCAGAGAAACACCTGGAACTGTCCAGGGACATGGTGACGCACTGGCACGCTGGGGCGCAGGCACACAGCATCGCTGGGTCCCAGAAACAGAAACAGCCAGCAGGCCCCACAGGTTCAGGGAAGACCTCCACACTGGCCATGTTTTGTGCACACCCGTCACAGTCATGTTGATCCTCCGGCCATCAGACCTCCTTCCTTCCTTCCTTCCCTCCCCCACGCCCTGGGCTCAAAGGAGGCGAGCTCCCACCAACACTGACCCCGAGGAGTGGACAGCGAGGATGGAGTTATGCCCACTCTCTAGCCTTCCAGGACGTGGGCACATCAACCACGATGTGTTTTCCTGTAGGCCCCCAACCCTCCATGTGAAGACTCTTGGGAACCAGGGTACGGAGAATGGAATTGCCTTAACCGAGGCTGTTCACCGCCCTCGGTAGAGTGGGAAGGGCCCAAGCATGGCAGCAGAACACTTCCCGAGCTCCAGGGCGCACCCGGAATGCTGCCTCTGTGCCAACACTAGCCTGGCGCCCCAAGGGCCCACCAGCATGGAACAGAGTCTGGCGCTGCGCTGGGGAGAAGCTGCTTCCAGAGCCTGGCCCTCCCTCCTGCCAGCTTCCACCATGCAGACTCCTGCTGCCCATGCTCTGAGCCTAACTAGCCAGCGGCCGGCCCTCAGGAGCCTTGACAACGCCGCCACCGCCGCCACCGCTGCTAAGTCCTGACGCGGGCACAGACCCCTCCCCTCAGACCACTACTGGGTATTAAGAGAAAGGAAATCAGAGCTCCCGAGGGGAGCGAGCTGATGCCCTGACCGAAAGGACTGTCTAAGAGGGGGCTCTCCTCACCGGTCTGGCAGACGGCCGTCCCGCTGGCCCAGGTCATTGTGAGTCCCTCCGTCTCCACCACCTCAGGCAGGCCTCAGCCCTGCTTCGGTCAACATGTCACAGGAAGTGCGGCAACACATCACTCCCTGACAGCGGGGACAGGAGGCGGGTCCCCCTCTCCACCTGTGGCTGTGTGTCCCCAAGCACTCGCTGCACCCGGCTAGAGGACCCTCGGAAGCAGTGATCACGTCCTGGGAAACCGCTGCCGCCCTGATGGAGCCTAGGCCCTCACGCTCTGCCGGACACACACTGCCAGCTTCCTGGGCGTGGGGCTCCGGGAAACAACAGCACCTCTGGGGAGGCAACTCAAGCGCCCACCATCTGCATCTGGAGGAACACCTGGCAGTGGCGGCGAAGGGGCTGGCTCAGCCCCGGAGACCTCCCGCTTTCCCTCCCGCCCCTAAAACGAACCCAGGGCCCTGCTTTCCTGTCCTTCGCTGGGGCTGGGAGCATGTGCTCGGGGAGGCGGCACAGCCCCCAGCAGGAAGGGTGCTCGGCCAGCCCAGGTAACCCCACGACCCTAACGAGTCCTAAAACGAAAGGGTGGGAAAGCAGCGCCCACACTCTCGGCTGCTACAGGCAAGCAGTTTAGCAAACAGTCGCCGCTCGCGGTGGTCAGGCGGGACCGACAACAGCCCAAGACACAAAGCCACAAAGGGTGTGCAGAATGAGGACGCCAAGAAGCAGAATTCGTCAGGAAAGACAGCCCAGCCAGGAGCACGAAGGTCCTCGGGGAGGGAGGGCCCGTGAGCCTGGGAGGGGCCGCAGGGCAGGGGTACCGGCCACAGGGCCGCACTGGCCCCTTCAACTGCGGAATCTGAGGAGAGCTCAGGCAGGTGCCAGTGACGGGTATTTGCTGTGTATTTTGGCCACACGTCCAGAAATCTGGAGAGAACATTTAATCCCGTCAGGAACGGTTATCTTCCTCCAGCACAAGGCATTGATGCTCTGAGCCCTGAGCCAACGGCTTGCCTTTGAGTACACCCAGGTATGCACACCTGGTGCGGACCCGCGACCAAAGAAAAGCCCTTCTTCCTCTGGAGGCCCGCGGCCAAATCTCCGCCCCCAAAGACGCTGCGGGCCCCAGAGGGCCTCGGCGAGCTCGGGTCGCTGCTCCCCCGGCCCCCGCCCGGCCCCGGCTCGAGACCAGGCGGACGGCAGGTCGCCGGGCGGCGCCAGGTGCGCGCAGCGGCCCGCCGGTCGGCCTTACCATTACTGTAGGCGTACGGGGACTCGGCCGCGCCGTCCTGCAGGCTCTCCAGGATCTCACCCTTGCCCACGTCGCTGTCGCCCACCAGCAGGAACTTGAGCAGGTAGTCGTAGCTCTTGACCGGGCTGCCCTGCGTCCCCATCGTCGCTCACGCGCGCGCGGGCCTCGCCCGCATGCCCACTGCGCCGCGGAGCCCGGCGGCGGAGGCCTCCGACCGACCTGCGGGCGCCGACGCGGGTAAGCGGGGCCGGCGGACGGCGAGGCCGCCCCGCCCGCACCTGTTCCACCGCCCCCGCCTGGACTCTTCTTACTCAGCCTCAGCGCCGCCGCCGCCGCCCCGCCGCTTCCCGCACAGCGCCGCGCAGACCCGCCGCTCCGCCCCGCCCCGCACGCCGCCATTGGCCGCCTGCCACCTCCTTTCCCGCGACCATTGGCCGTTGCCCACGTCCGTCAGCACCACTAGCGCCCCAGCCCCCTCCCCGCTTCCCAGACTTCGCTGCGAGACCTCCGCTCGCCCCGCCCCGTCACCGCCCCGCCACCACACTGTTGCCATAGGTCACCCACTGCCCCCTTCCCGCGGCCATTGGCCCGTGCGCACGTCCATCACAGATACCCCGCCCCCACCGCTTCCCACGCAGCTCAGAGAAGCCTCCGGTTGCCCCGTCCCATCGTCGCCCCGCCCCTCCTTCCAGCCGTCGCCATTGGCCCTTCGCCTCCCGCTTTCCCAGAAACAGTGGTCCGCCTGCACGTCCGTCACAGCACTACCGCCCCCGTCGCTTCCCGCAGAGCATCCCAGACTCACCAGCAACCCTGCCCACTGCCCCCGCAACTCCTCACGGCCCTCGCCCGCCCCCTCTCCTTCGCCATTGGCCACCGCTGCCGATCTTCCCAGAGCCACTGGACCGTCCGCACGTCGATCACAGCCCTTTAAGCCCGCCCTGCTCACCCCGAGCTTCCCGCTCCCTTCCGAGACGCTCACCAATCAGGAACTTGGAACTCCAGGTTGTTTGCATACGCCCCCTTCCTTCCGCAGACGGAGCAGGATGGTGGCTGTCCCCGAGTTGAGGTGACGCGGCTGGGTCCAGCAATACTGAACCCCCTAGAAAGCTGTGGCTGCTGCTCCCACAGAGACCCCGGAGAGAACAGCGGGGCCCACCCAGAACAGCGCTCTCGGAAGCCGCTGTCCCGCGGCGGGGGCGCGGCGAGGGCGTGGCAGGGCGTGGCGGGATGAAGACGGCCAATCGGCGCTCGGAGTGGCCTAGGAGGCGGGACTTCCGTTCTCGCATGGGGGCGGGGCCGAGGGGCGGTGGGGTAAGGTGGGGGCGGTGGGGTAAGGTGGGGGCGGTGGGGTAAGGTGGGGGCGGTGGGGTAAGGTGGGGGCGGTGGGGTAAGGTGGGGGCGGTGGGGTAAGGTGGGGGCGGGCGCGGAGAGGGGGGCGCAGGTGGCGGCGGGGTGACGCATGTGTGCTGGCGGGGGCGTAGGGTCCCCAGCTCGGCGGCTCTGCTCTGGCCCCTCGTCTGCCCCTCCCTTGGGCGAGGCCTGCAGGTGACAGCGGGGCTCCGAAAGCCCAACGCTGCGGAACGTCGGGGTCAGTGGGCTGGTGGTCCTCCAGCTCCAGAGACGACGGCAGCACCGGCTCTGAGCTTCCTACCCGGGGAAGAATCGGGGTCAGGCCGAGTGGGGGACCCAGGAGGGCCCAGGAAGAGGGTCAGGGCGTGAGGCTCTGAGGCTTGACCAGGGGCACTCGAGGAGCAAGTGACTTTGGGGTTGTTTACAGAATGGATGGGTTATGAAAAGCGTATGAAGCCGTGCGAAGATACAGTTTTACTCTGCAAGATGGAAAGTGAAGCAAAGTAATACCCTTTTCATATTAGATTGGCAATGTCGCATGTGGGCCAGGATGTGGGGAACAGCTCTCTGGGAGGTTGGTTGAACAGCCTAATAATTCCGTATCACATTGAGCCTGGAGAAATTCTCAGATATTAGCTCAAAGAATTTCACTGTAGCGCTGTGGTGATGGTGAAAGTAGTGAAGCCATCTGGAGCCCCCGCTAGGGTGCCATGAAATCAACCAGGTTCACGCAGCCCCTTCGATGAACAAGGTAAGATGCAGGCAATGCTGACCTGAGAAGACAAGTAAGCAAATGATAGTACAGTATATTCAGTGTAACTTCAACGATTATGCTTTAAAAACTTAATTCATTTCATTCTAGATTTACATATAGCAAAATATAATGTATGCACAGGATAAAACCTGGAATGATGCTCACCAAATGGACAGCATCGTTTCCTTCGGGGTTGGAGGTGGAGAGTGATGTTCTCGTCATTGATAACATTTTCACGAGAACATATTCACATATGACATGTAATTGACAACTAGTAAGTCAAAAAGTTCAGCATAAAAGTACCATACAATGCAGCAATTCCTCTCCTAGAGGAATGACAATATACATTTACACAAAAACTTGTGCATGAATATTCACAGCAGCATTACTCACAATAGCCAAAAGGTGGAAACAACCCAAACATCCATCAACAAATCAATGGATAAACAAAATGTGGCCTATCCACACAATGGATTTTCATCCATAAAAAGGAATAAAGTGCTGATACTTGCTACATTTCATTTATGTGAAACTTCCAGAATAGGCAAATCCACAGAAAGTAGATTAGTGGCTGCCAGCGCCTGGGGGAGGGGGAAATGGTGAGTAACTGCTTAGTGGTACCCTGTTTCCCTTTGGGGTGATGAAAATGTTCTAAAATTGGTGATGGTTATACTACTTGGTAAAGCTATTAAAAATCCTTGAATTGCACACTTGAAATGGATGAATTTTATAATATGTAAAATATGCTTCAATGAAGCTGTTAAAAATAATAAATCAATCAAAAGGATACATTGTCCAAGCTGAGCCACTAGACTCAGCTGGACGAGGCACTGAGGGTGCGTGCTAGGGAGAGGCCACGTGTGGGTTGGGGCTCCCTAAAAAGCAGATTTGTGCAGAGAGAACAGGCACATCATCATAGTGACCAGGCCCCGAGGGCTGCACCAAGGACAGCTGGGCTGGCACATCTGTCCAGCAGGCGAGAAACAGGGCAGCAAGAACTCCTCCCAAGGGATCACTGAGCCTGGGCTGTGTCTCCAGCAGCAGGTGGTCTTCATAGAGAGCAGACCCCTGCATGGGCAGGGCACAACACCGAGTGACCACCCCCCACAAGCTGCAGATAACCCTCATTGGGCAGTGAGCCATGTGGACTCTGCTGTTTCACTTTGGTGGGGTGCCCGGGGAGGCTTCCTGAGGAGCTGGTCCCTCTGTTGGGTGGGCAGCAAGCACCTGGGCCTTTCTCACCTGCCTTCAGGGAGAGGCTCTCCTGGTATCCTCCTGGCCCTCTGGGACATTCAAGAGCAGAGGCTGGCCAGGGATGGGCAAGGCCACCTGCTCATTCGTAATCCACAGAGTGGCCAAACCCTGGATGATGGCTTACAGCAGACATGGCCCCCAGCGTGTACAGAAAGGGCACATGGGGCTTCCCTGGTGGCGCAGTGGTTGAGAATCTGCCTGCCAATGCAGGGGACACGGGTTCGAGTCCTGGTCTGGGAAGATCCCACATGCCGCGGAGCAACTAGGCCCGTGAGCCACAACTACTGAGCCTGGGCAATGAAGAGTGGCCCCCGCTTGCCGCAACTAGAGAAAGCCCTCGCACAGAAATGAAGACCCAACACAGCCAAAAATAAATAAATACATTTATTAAAAAAAAAAAAAAAAAGAGAAAGGGCACATGCACCCACAGCACAGTGTTTACAGCAACGACAGCCAGTGGGCAGAGTCTTGTTAGCCTTCAGCTGGTGGGGGCGGGGAGCTGAGTCCCCACCACCTGCCACCCCCCAACCACGGCCAAGGCAGCCTCTCTGGCAGAGGTCACTACACCCAAGCTGGAGCCTGCCTCAGCCTAGCTTTGCCTACTCCCTGCTTTGAAGTCACTGAGGCCCCTCTCTGGGGCTGGAAGCCATGTGGGGCTGACATGTCCTCGGTTTCTGAGGCTGCCCAGAAGGGATGGGGGGTGAGAAACTATTATCATTCCACTTTGCAGAGAATTTAAACCAAAAGCACCCTTTGTACATCAGGACTTCCCCCGAAGGGGCTCCAGCAGCCGTAGGCCCCGCCGTCTGGTTCTCCATCACCAGGGACGAAGTGAGGCCGGCTGGGTCCTTCCCAGCACAGCTTGTGCAGCAGGCGTGACCATCCCTAGAACCTGTCCACGGAGTCTGATCCTGGGAGCAAGACTCAGCAACCTGTCAGGTGCTTCCTGTCCTCCTGATTTACTGGTTTCCTGTGCTGCTCCGGTTCCCTCTGACCTACGACTTCCCAACCTCAGAGCAGAAAGGCACCGCAGGAACCCACAGGGTCTGGGGCAGTGGGGCCCAGTCAAGGGAAGGATGGCTGGAGGGGTGCCATTCCCTGCTGTCCAGGAGGCCCTGTGGGTGGAGGAGCTGGCCTCCAACGTAGCTGCATGCCCTTCTGCAAGGACGCTCTGGGACCCACTAAGTGCCAGGCCTGGCCCAGGGGACCTTGGAGGAACCTCAGGCCAAGGACAAAGCAGCCCAGGACAGCCCTCCGCTCGCAGGTCCTGGGTCAGCCCTGCGAGGCGCCCAGGTGTTGGGTGGTCGAGGGTTACTCTGGGTCCCTCTGGAGACCCCAGAGGTGTCTGGTGAAGAGCCCTGACAGTCTCCCCTGCAGTTCCCACACCCACTGTCTCCGAGAGAGGATGGGGGCCAGGCCTCCAGACTCAGCCTCTGTCCAGGAGGGAACAAACGAGTGGTCTGGGGTGTCTCCTTCCCCCCACTCCAGGATACCCAAAGCTGTCCACTCAGAAGGGCCTGGGGACCACCCATTGGGGCAAACAGACCTTGGCCCTGGTGCCCTAGGAGCGCTCACACAAGTGTCAGTTACTTGACCCCCAGTCCAGGCCTGCTGCCAGGAGAGGCCCCACTCAAGTCCTACAGGCAGAGGGCGTGGAAAGCTGTGTGCACCCGGCAAGAATCAATGGTGGACGCTGCCAGCTAGTGGGCCAGAGGGGGAGGAGGGACGGGACGGCCACATGGTTGAAAATATCTCTGTACTAATCACTTGTTATGTAAAAGGGAGAGTAGCTTTGCAGAGAACCTGGTGGGTCAGGTTGACGTCACTGGTTTGGGCAGACACAGTGTTCCTCCCAAGGCAATGCCTGAGAAGGACACAGCGGCATTTACATGTTCCCACTAAGAGCACAGGAGCTGAATCTCAGAATCATCAGACGAACCCCACATAGGGACAGGCTACCAAGTGACCGGCTGGATCTTTGAGGACCCCAGTGCTGGGAAAGGCAGAGACGGGCTGTGGGGTGGCTGAGGGCAAAGGGTTCTTGAGACTGGTGCCCAGGAGCATGGGAAGCAAGGTGGCTCCACCCATGCTCCTTGCCATGCCCTGGTTACACAGGTCAGTCCTTGGCCTTACAAGATATACACTGGGCATCTCGGGAGCACAATTAGGGCCAACTGATGATCAGACGGTTTAGAAAAGTTAGAGCACGAGCACGAAAAAGCAGCTGTGGCAGAACATTAGCCCCAGGGAATCTGCTGAAGGTTGTGATGTGCTAGCTGTTTCTTTGAGTTGAAATCACATCAAAGTAAGTTTTCAAGGACAGGAGGGAGCTGGCGGGAGTGAACTATGTGGCTCAGACCGCCTGCTTCGGCAGCTCACCGCCCCTCTCTGAGCTTGTCTCCACACTGGAAGAGCACAGGGCCCTTCTCTGTGGGTGGCCATGAGGACCTGTCTGGGAGGTGGTGGCCCCAGCTGAAAGGGGAATCATCCACTTTTCAGGGCAGCCTGAGGATCAGCCTCGGAGAAGTTGTAGGACAAGGCTCTGCCAGGTCAGCGTGGCAGGAGTGGTCAGAGCCCTGGGTTGAGGATGAGGGGCCACAGATGAAGGCTGTCCCTAGGCAAGGGCTGTACAGGTCCAGGGACGACACACAGGATAGGAGCAGCCTAGGACATGCAGGTGGCACGTCTTGGTGGCTGCTAGTGGCTGGAGTGACCCCTGTTCCCTCGGCCAGCTCTGGTGCCAGGCCTGGGCTGGCCCTTGGGAGATGGGCAGGCAGCCCCGCACCTGGCATGAGAGTGACAGCTGCCAGAAAAGGCCTGGAACACAGCCACCACTGCCCAGCAGGCTGGGCGGAGCAGGGGAGAGAATTCAGCGGGAGGTGAGGCAGGCCCCATGGGCCATCTCTGTGTCTTGACATCTAGTGACTGGGAAGGTGGCCCCAGAAATGCAGGTGATGGAGGCTCTTCTCAGCAGGCTCTGGGGTGTGGTCCTGCCCACCAGGAGCCATGTGGGGCCCTCTGCTGACCCTCAGTGGTGATGCAGGCCTGGCAGTTGCTGAGTGACCTCTTTGCGCTCCAACCCCCTTGCCTCCATAGCCAGTACAGCAGGCACAGAGGAAGCCACCTGAGGGTCCCTGGAGGCTGCAGGTCAGGCAGAGTCCATCAGGGAGAGCCCCCTCCTGTGTGGAGTCCACAGGTTTCAGGTGGTGACAAATATATATATCAGAGCTCACCCCGGCTCCCAGAGAGGTCTGCAGCCCTGCCCCCAGCCCTGCCCTGGGAGCTCCTCATGCCACGGCAAGGCCAAAACTGGAAAGCAAGTGGCCCTGGGTCCATCCGTCCACACGAGGACATCTTCAAGAGGCCAGAGCCTACGTACACACACACCAGACCTGCAAAGAGGCCTGCTCTAGGGGACAGGGAGCCCAGTGCCCCGCAGCTTGGCAACAAACAGGAAACAGGCATGGTAATCATCTCAAGACAAAAAGTGGGGGCCAGCTGTCCCGCCACCCCAGGAGAAGGAGCGCCTCCCCAGACCCACTGCCCACGTGGTGATGGGAGGGCAGAGCACACACTCCAAATACGTGGGAGGTTTTATTGTCCCAGCAGAAAAGACAGAGCCAGTACCCCTCCTGCCTGACCCTGGGCTGGTGGGGACTCCTCCAGGCCCCCTCCCACTGTGGTCCACAGCCAAGGAGCGTGGGTGGCAGAAGTGGACAGTCCCAAGTGCCTGGGATGGACAGAGAGTGCTGCCCCGCTGCCTACAGCATGAACATCTCCAACTCCACGATGACACACCGTATGTGATGCCACCCGCATCTTGAGGCTTCCTCCCCCTGGGGATTCTGGGGCTCACACCCACACTCAGATTCTGCCTGTGGCCAGCAGGGAGATGCAGCCTGAGTGCTAGGACCCCTCCCTGGGGGCTGCAGGAGCATCTGCCCAAGAGAAGCCAGCGAGCGAGATGGAAGATTTGCAGGGGTACAGGGCAGGAACGGGGCAGCCGGGTGCGTGGGTCTTTGCTGACAGCTCCAGGCACCCCATGTGGCCTGGCTTCACACAGGGACACCCAAAGCCCTGAGGGCAGCTCCTCCTGCAGAGCAGTCTCTCCAGGAGCATCAACAAGTAAGCCCTGTGCGAATCAGGGCGTGAGGGGCGCTGCTGCCCAGGTTCCTGGAGCTGCTGGACTGCGCTGGGGGTCAGCAGTGGCTTGGATCCCCCAGACTGGCTGGCGGTGGCTCCACTGAGACAGCTGGAAGGCACTGGGGACCCAGGAGGGCATCCCCCAGAGAAGGAGATGCTTGGGGGGCCAGAGTCTCAAGGACACTTGAGTGCACCCTGGGAAGGATCCCCTCCACCTCATGACAGGATGGGGCGCCAATGAGCAGCCAGAAAGACCTGCCAGCCCACCCCACTGGGAACGGGCATGGTGGGCAGAGGCAGGGCTCTGCACCCCCTCCTAGGGCCTGGGTATAGACTGGGGTGGGGGGCAGGACGGGGCTCCTGGATAGGCCTGGGGGGCCGGTGCGCACCAGGTTAACCGTGCCATCACAACAGGTCAGCAGGGGGTTCCCGAGGCAAATGTGCTGGTGCTGGAGCGTCGGCCGCTGGCCTGGCTGGCCGTTCCCGCATCCTCCTGCTCACTACTCCCACGACCTCAGAGTCAGGAGGAGATGTGGCAGGCAGGGCCCCGGCAGGGCCTGCAGAGGCCCCAGGCAACCAGGGGCAGGAAGGCAAAGAGCAGGACCATGTGCTACCCTGACACCCTGGCAGGAGGTGGTGCTGGGCCAGCTGGTGGCCAGGGCCCCTCAGTCCTGCTTGTTCCCTCTCTGCCTCCAGGGGTAGATGAGCTCCCCGAAGAACAGCTTGCGGCACAGGGAACCCCAGGAGTGCTTGGGGTGGCAACCACAGGTGGGGAGGCGGTAGGTGTGCACCACGCGACTGTAGGGCAGGGGGTTTATCTGGAAGCACAAGGGCAGCGGTCAGCGGGACACAGCCCCCAACTCCCTGGGAGTCCAGCTCTCTAGGACCGGCAGGCCTGCGTGGGGGGTCCCTGGGCTGGACAACCATGGGGCAGGGCCAGCTCTGTGCCAGATGCGCTCTCACCTGGGGTACACGGGGGTCAGGGTGAGCAGCTTGGGAGGCAGGCTTGGGCCACAGTCAGGCGGGCTCCGCTCTGGCCCGGCTGCGGGGCACCGACCCCTCCATTCCAGGACTCACTCAGCTCCCTGGAGCCTCCTCAAGTGGGACTCAGGACACTCCCGAGAAAACCACACAGGGACCGGCTGCCTCAGCATCTGACTTCTCCCCTCAGGCCAACCGGACACCTGCATCCAGCAACACCGGCACCTGGCCTGCTCCCTCCCGCAAGACAGGCCCCAGACTGCTTAAGGAGCTCAACAGAGTAGGCCTCAGGTGTGTCCTGAGGCCTTTGCCAAGTCTCTGCTATTCTGCCTGGAAGGAGAGCCCAGGGGCCCAGGGCAGGAGACAGGGATGCAGGCCCAGCAGGCAGGTGCCCTGGGTGGCTAAGGGTGTCTGGCACAGCATACGGGACCCCATACATGGGCCCTGCTGGGGGAGGTTCCAGGCACAGAGGTTGATGGTGCCCAGAGGCCTTGGGGGTGGGCGAGCCTCCCCCGGGCCCCACCCCTCAGCTCTGCTGGGCCCTCCTGCCTGCACCTCACCCAGGCCTGTGAGGCCCACACCCAGGGCGGCACAGAACATGCCTCAGAACATGGGCGGCCTCATGGCGGGCAACAGCATGAGGGCTGTGTGGAGGCCTTACCTGCATCAGGAGGCGGAGGGGCCTGCCAGTCTCGTGCTCCAAGACTCGGAACTTCACCCCGGCTGTAAGGAGAGCAAGGTCCCCGTGAGGGAGGGTGGCCTTCCAGGGCTCCCAGGGCCCTGCAGGCCGCCCCCACCAGCGCTCCTGCTCCGAGCGGCATTCCGAGGGCTACAGGCTGCCCGGGCAGCAGCTCGCCTCTCCAGCCCGTCCTTCCCATCTGCCTCCTTGAGCTGCAGCCTGGCCCTCGTCAGGGCCTCCTGCAGAACTGCACTGAGAGACCAAAGCCGTGGGTCTAGCAGGTGGGGAAAAGCGGGCAGGTTGTGCTGCTTTCTGAGTAGGACGGGGGTTTTCCCAGAGTGGATGAGGCACTTGCTGGGTGGTAGGCACTCTGCTGGCATCTCAGTGCCTTCCAACTGCTGTGCGCACGGCTGACTCAGGGACCCACCACACTCTGGCCTGCAGTGTGGGCTCTCAAGCCTGGGGATTCCCAAGGCGGAAGGTTCTTGAAAGGAGAAACAGGAGCTAATTATCAATTGATGAAGAGGCCCCAAGGCAAACTCGGTGGAGAGAAGAGGCGGCATCTGTGGCCTTTTATGTCAAGTTAAAAGGACTCTGCTCTAGCTGTGAGCTGAGGGCTGGGAGAGGAAGGTGCCGGGTCCAGGCTCTCCACCTGCCTGCTTCCAGGCGTGCTGAAGTGTGGGTGGGGGCTGGGGGACCAGGGAGCATGGGCAGCACTACACACGGGCCCCTGGCCTGGGCCACCTGGGGGTCTGTGGAGAACGTGGCTTGGAAAGAGGGTTTGAGGACATCCAGCGGGCAGACTCAAGGCCCAAAGCCCAGGGAACATGCACATTCATGTCTTCTGACTCGGAACTGGCTGGGAGCAGCAGCCGTGAACTCTGGCGTGCGGCCGAGCTGCCGTTTGCAAACTAGTCCAGGGCCTCCTGGGCATGCTGGTCAGCTCCGGGGCCGTGCCAGCAACTCCTCAAGTTTCCTGTTATGTTCAAAGCCCCTGAACCGGATGAGCCAACCCACAACTCAGTGACCAGTTGGGCCGGGCCTCCCTAGGCCTGCAGTGGGGACAGCCTCCTGTCAGGGGCATCTGGCCAACCCGTGGCTGGTGTCAGCATGCAAACAGGGGCATCGCCTGCAGAGGGGATGACAGGAGCAGCTGAGCTGGTGCGTGTTGTCCCCGCAGGTGGTGGCCTGCTGGGGGCGGGGCGGGAGGCACGCCTGTCACACAGCTCTGGCCAGCCTGGCATCCTCCACCCTGGCCGGTCCCCTCCAGGAGGAGAGGCACCAGCAGGCACACACAGCTCCACACAACCACACGAGACACGTCTTTTCTGAGCCACTTTCAGGCACCACCTACAGGACTACTGCAGACAGACCTCAGAGCAAACGTCCACACTCATCACAGGGGAGGCTGAGGAGGCGGAGGGCTGCCTATGTGGCCTCTGAACCTGAGGGCAGGGAGCCTCTCCCTCCAGCTCAGGCCCCGGGACCAGGTTCTTGTCCTCCCTGCCCGCCCCACACACGGCTGCATCCAGGGCCCGCAGGTGCGCCGCCTAGCCAGCACGCAGACCTACCTGCGAGCCTGTAGGGCCGGCAGAGCCGGAGGCCGAGTGAGTACAGTGGCAGGGAGTTGATGAGGTCCACAAGCAGATGGATCAGGCCCTGTACAGCGACCACCAGGAGCCGGAGCTGCATCACAGACAGTGCTCAGGGTCTCTGACCTGGGACTGTGGCCACAGCCACAATGCATGCCCCTGAGCAGAACAGCCTGACGGGTCCCAAGAGGAGGGCAGGGACCCCGCCCTGAACCTGAGGCCTGAGCACAGGAAGGCAGGGAAGCCACAGGCTAGAGCGGTCTGCCCTGCTGCCAGGTCAGAGGAGGTGGTGCTCCAACCCAGGGAAACATGCCACTGGGCCCTCAGCCCAGCCACCCGGGGGCCACTCCCCTCCTGCTGTCTGTGCTCGCCTCCCCATAACATGGGAGACCCCTGCCCTCTGTGAACCCAACTGCGTGTCCCAGAGCAGTAGTGGGTGGTGTCCCCCGCGGGTGGGACCCCTGCCTGTTCCAGGGCCAGCACACACTGCCCAGAGTCCAGAACAGCCACACCCCATGTGGCCGGCAGGGATGGACGACCTGCCCACAGCTGCTAGCAGTCACCACTCCAAGCACCGTGGGCTAGGTCCACTGGCCAGGTGACACGCCCAGCACCCCCATGGTACACAGCACTTGGCTCACCAGGGTGAACACCAAGTAGTACAGGGCCGTGGTGGGCAGAAGGAAGACCAGGATGGTGAACAGCAAGGTCCCGATGAACAGCTACAGGGAGAAAGGATGCCAGCATCGGCGACAGCCCTGCCAGCACTGGGCACACCCGATACCCATCCCACTAAATCCATCCTGTAATTGAGCAGAGATGGAACGCCTGCCAGCTTCCTGAGACCACTTCGGGAAGCCCACTCAGGACAGCTCTCTCCAGTACTGGGAGGGACACCTGCCTCCAGACCCGGTGACACATGGGGTGACAGGGGTTGGGGAGACCAGCTGACAGGGTATACAGCCCGTACACTAAAGACAGGAGGGTGGTGAAAATTAGGCAGCAAAAAACGTGTCCTGGAAGGCAGCACTCAGGGTCCCTGTGTCAGGTCTGAGCAAGCGAATGGGACTAGCCAGAGCCAAGCCCTGGGCGAGGTCACCTTAAGCACCTGCAGCCCCGCGGCCTCCTGAGAGCAGGGTCCATCCCCACATGGGCAAGGTTCTGCCCTGTCTGAGGTCCTGCATACACCCTACCCCTTGCAGCTCCCCATACACCCCGGAGCCCTGCAAAACAGGAGTGAGGCTGCCCCTTGTGGTGCCTGAGCAGTTGCACCAGCCCATCGGAAGGGGCAGCTGGACTGGAGCTGGAGCCGGTACCTGGTCCAGGTCATAGGAGCAGGAGTCCACGCGCTGGCGCAGAACATTCCACTTCTTCCCTCGGAACAGGCGCCAGAGTGAGGACAGGCCATGGATCTTCAGGCAGTATAGCCTGCAGGACGTGGTACCATCAGAGCTGGGCTGGTGACCCCATGCCCACCCGGTCCCGGAAGCCTGTCTGTGGTGCCCAGGGCTCGGGGGGCTGCACTGGGTCAGCCCGCAGGAGTGGGGGGGGGTGCACACCCACCTGGCGCCATAGACATAGAAGCAGTAGATGTGGAAGGTGAGGAGGGCTATGATGTCTGAGAGGATGGACAGGGCGACCGTCAGGCCCAGGCAGGCTGAGAGGCCCACGTGCCACAGGATGCGCTCAATGAAGGGTGACATGAGGTGGATGTAGCCTGGTAGGATGGGGGTCAGCCTTGAGGGGGGAGCCCAGGGAGGTCCTGGTCCCCCCCAAGTCCATCATGAGGATGGCTGCCCCAAGCTTCTGGAAACTGTGAGTGGCCAGCACAGCATAGCAAGGCTCCACACACGGGATGCTGGGTCAACAGGAAGCAGAGGCCAAGGGGACAGGGCCTGGCTGGGCCCCACTGCCCCCCCTCAGCCAGGGTCTATGTCCCTGGGGGCACGGGCTTCAGGAGCCAAAGTGCGGGTCAGTGGCTGGGTGAAACCCCGAGGCGGCCCTCCTGACCGCTGGCACTCACTGATCCACAGGTGGATGTGGTACAGGAAGAAGCGGCCCAGCACCTGGTCCAGCGCCCGGTTCATCTTGAGCCCAGCAGGTGCACCCATCAGCCACTGTAGCAGATGCTGGAGCTCCTCGGCCACGCGCTGCGAGGACACATGAGGGCCACACCGTCCATCAACTTGCCCCACCCCAGTTACCCATCTGGGTGACCCTGAGTGAGAGTGAGGGGGTCAAGCCCATCAGGGGCCCCCGTAGCAGGCGGGCGGGGCGGAGGTGGGTGCTGGAGGGTCCCACAGAGGGAGGAACCATGTCAAGTGAGGACCAGAGATAGCACAGGGACCCTCACAAGCAAGCAGGGAGGCCAACTACTGTCCTGGCCGCCCCAGGAGGAAAGCTGTGCCAGCCCTGGGAGGCAGGCCTGCAGGACTCCTGGTCTCATCACCAACACTGAGGCCACAGGACCGACATCCCTGCCCCAAAGTCTGCCACCTCCCTCCCACGTACCAATGCGGGCCTTTCCCAACCCTGGGTGAAGGCCTCTGCCGTGTCAGGAGCAGTGAGAAGGGGAACAGAATGTTCTTTATAAATAGACCTTATTTAATATTTAAAGGATAAGAGCTTGGCGGCAGGAAGAGGCTTTCATTTTTAAATTAAATATTTATATTTCTGAGCAATTTTGCAAAAGGGAGGCCTAGGGTGAAGCTGGCCAAAAGGCAGAGCACCCTCCTCCCTCCTGGGCCAGGCTTCCCTGAGAAGCTATGGGACTCTTGGCCTGTAGGGGCTCCTGCCTGCAGGGTCCTGGCCTGGCCACAAGCAGGCCCAGTGCACACGTGTGCCTGGACGCTGATGACAGCAGGCAGCAGCTGAGCCCACAAGGACCTCGCAGCCAGGCCGCAGCGGCTCTACCACAGCCAGGGCCAGGAGCCCCACAGAGGCCTGGGCAGAGGGCGCGGGGGGGTGGGGCACTGAGGGACCAGAAGGGCTGCCCTAGGCAAGAAGACAATCTCCCAATAGAAGTGACAGGGCCTCTGAAGGAGGCAAAGAAGATGAAGGCTCAGAGCCAGCACGGACAGACAGTGGGAGGATGACTGTGGAAGGGAGAGGAGGCTGGGGCGGTGCCCAGGCCCTGGGAACGGCGCACAGACTGTGCAGGGCAAGTTCAGGAGCACAGCCGATGAGCTGGTGCCTCTGGCTGTCAGCATGGGAGATGCAGAACTGGTGCAGGCATCAGGGTGGGAGGCTGAGCTGGACCACACAGACACCGGCACGCACACAAGGTCTCTGTGATGCTGACTGTGCAGAGCGCCCAGGCCGAAAGTGAGCCACCCCGAAGAACCAGGAGAGCAGAAATGGTCATGCACGGTGGGGAGGCAATGGGGATGCCATGACACTGAGCCTGGCAGGGAGGTGGCTCCCCCTAAAAGTCTCCAACACAAGGGGGCTCCAGACAAGCCACCTGCAGGAAGAGGCCAGGAGCTGGAGGGCCCAGGTCTACACAGCCCCACCTATTCTGTAAGACACAGCAGCTCCTACGGGACTTGTCTGGGGTCAGGGGTGAGCTGCTCTGGCTGGCTGAGGGGCCTCTGCTGCCCCCAGGAGGGGTCCTGCCCCCCAACCCTGGGAAACAGGTGTTCAAGTACACCTCAACCAACTCACGTCAGCCACAGGGATGAGGGCATCAGCCAGCTGCCCGATGAGGTCCTTCCTGTGGAGCCAGGACAGCAGCATGAGGCCAAGGGCCACATCCAAGAGCACAGAGACAAGCATGTTGGCCTTCCTGGAAGGAGGGGTCCAACGGGAGCGAGTGGTGAGGGTGGCGTGGCCAGAAAGGGTCAGCTTGGGCAGGCCTGCTGTGGGGAAGGGGCTGGGCCCGTGGCGCGTCTGGGGAGGAGACCAGGGCAGGACCCGCACCTCATCAGCTGTGCGGGGCTCTCAGCCTTCCGGGTGCTGAAGATGAGTGTGAGCTGCTCCAGCCGGTGCCTGAGCTGCTCGCACGTGGAGAGTTTGCTCCAGATGAAGGACAGTGGCCACAGCTTGAACACCCTGCGGAGGAGGGGAGAAGGATGGACCTCCGGGTCTCTGGGGTTCTTCTGCCCACCAGGGAGGGAGGGCCGTCTCAGCCGTGGCCGATATCCCTCAACGTGCAGAGAGGAAGGGCCCTGGTCTCCCCAAATACCAGTAGCCACACTCCTGAACTCAGCGGGGCGGGGACACGGGGGGAGGACCCAGGTGGGCAGCCCAGCGGGGGTTGCGGTCACTCACGACCATCAACTGGGAACGCAAGGTGCTGACTCCAGGCACTGAAGCTGAGTGCCTGCCGGACGGGTGTCCGTGTCAAGGGTTTCAGCTGACCTGACTGCTCAACGAGAATGATCTCTCACGCAGCAAAGAAAGAACCAGACACTTCACAGACATGAAGGCATTGAGGGGAGATGTTCTCAAGCAAAGGTGGAGAAAGCGCCCAATGGCAACTCAGAGCCTGGCTCCCACCCAGAGCCCCACTGCCAGCAGGAGGGACCTAAAGGGCTCGTGCAAAGTGCAGAGCCGCCAGGTGATCACGCTCAGGCCCTCGGGAGGAAGGAGGTCTTGACCTTGAAGGTTTGAAGCTTCTGTCCTCAGCCAAGCCACTCTGACCCAATTCCAAGAGTGAAGTGTGGTCTGCACTGCACCCCCCATTCCAGTCCAGTGGAAGGCAGCCTCGCATGGGCTGCAGAGACCCCCATGCAGGGTCTCCCCGAGGTTCAGACCAGCCCTGGGCAGCAACTGCACCTGCCCTGGGCAGCAACAGCCATGCCCCACATGGACGTCACAGGGCTCCTGACCTCCGCCAACAGCCAGCACCTGCCTACCTAAGGGGCAGATCGGGATTCGGGGCACTCAAGCGGTTCATAACCTTTCTTGCTTTCTTTGAGAGCTGACAAAAGGAATTTCTCTTCCCAAAGTTGCACCCAGGCCCAGACACACTTTCACACGATTCATTCCAAGGGGCTGTGAAGCTCTGAAACCCACCGCTCAGGACAGGATACCCAGCAGCCCCCACAGCCCAAGGTGGTGTGCGCACATAGCTGCTGGGGTCTCTCTGCAGCGACAGGCCCAAGCGCTCCCAGAGCCCCTGGTGAGCCGGCGAGGCCAGTCCCCAAACCTGACAGCCGAAACCCTGGACCTCAGGATGCAGCACAGTTGTCCCATACCAGGTGGTGCCACCAGGGAGGTGGCTTCTCACAGACAGAGGGTCCTGTGGCTAACTCGCCAGAACACCCACGTGCTGCCCCAGCATCCTCAGGGCCCCCAGGGGCTTTTACAAATCCCTCGACCAGGCCCGCAGCCAGGAGTGTTCCGGTAATTCTAGAGAGCGGCCCAGGCTGGGGACCACGCCCCCAGCCCCACAGACAGCAAGTGGATGCTGTCCCACAGCCTCCCAGGGCTGCCTCTCCTGCGAGGTCGGGGCCAGGGAAGCAGGTGGGCCTGTGGGTCTGCAGGACAAGCAACTCGCCAGCAAGGAAAACAGTGGCCCCTGCGCGGCAACAACCCGGTCTGTTCATCATCTAATTCTCCTTTCAGGGACCTGAGCTGTCTGAGGGTCACCACGTATCCCTACTCAGTGTGTCCCACGCAACCACAGGGGCTTCCAGGAAGCCTAGCTTTGCCACAGGAGCGAGGGACACCAGAACAGAAACCACCACTAGGGTGTCCTCTGAGCTACAGTGCGGAGGGAGCGTGGGATGAGAGCAGGGGTGCAGGGGGCAGCGGTAAGCTTCAGAAGGGCCATCTGGGCCTCCATGATCCCTGCACACCAAGGGGTGGGCCTAGGCCTCAGGGGCCCAACTCTCCCTCGCCTGGCCAAGGGGCACCTACCGACAGGCGCTGGCAGCCGAGATGAGAGACAGCAGGCAGGCCAGAAACAGGCAGACAGGCCCTGCTGCCCACTTGGCCAGCTCCACGAGGATGCTAGCCTCCATGCCCTCCGACTGCCAGTGGCTCAGCCGCACGGGGCCCTCATCGAACCGGTCACTTTGGAAGAGTGCCTCGCTACGCGCCACTGTGTCAAAGACAGCAGCCAGGCCCCCCGCGCTGGCTGTGGTGTCCCCAGCCTGGCGGTCGGGCAGGGCCGTGGGCGGGTGCAGTTGGGACAGCAGCACCTTGCGCTGGTCGTAGAAAATAAGCATGACCTGGTCCTCGCCGGAGGCGGCAGGGGAGGCGGGCCCCTGCCAGTGGGTGGCCTTGCAGCTCCAGGACTTGCTGCCTCTCTCCCGGCATAGCTGGAACCAGGGCCTGTGGGAGAAAATGGCGCCCAGGCCCTCCAGGAAGTGGCCCAGGCTCTCCTCCGGCTCTTGCCGGCGGTGGCACCAGGTGCCCAGCACAGTCACGCCCACCTGACTGGCCTGCTGCACCTGGGCCAGGAGCTCCTTGACCTGGATGGGGATGAAGGGAAAGTGCACCACAGCCAGGACCACGGCACTGCTCTGCTCCGGGACCCACCGTCCAACCAGGAGACCGCTGTCTGCCGAGGCACAGCATGTGGGGAAGAAGGCCTTGAGCACCATGCCGGGGCTGCTGGAAGAGAGGAGGGGCTCAGCTCAGAGCTGCTGCCGGTGCCACTGTGCCCCGAGGACCCGGGGTGGCTGGCCGTGCCAGGGCTGCAGGTCCTGGCCAACAGGTGGCCCTGACAGACACATCCACGTGGCCACTGGGCCCATAGGTGGGGGCGACCCAGCTTTCGGTCTGGTCACGAGGCTGGCAGGGGGGCCCAGCTACCCATCTCTGCCCCTGGCTGCTGTGAGTACAGGCCCAGGCCACTCCCATTCCTACCCTGAGGCAGGGCAACGCTTCCCCACTCCAGACACAGGCAGGCTGATACAGGTGAGGTCACATGACCTGCTCAGCACCACTCACAGGCTGTGCCGGGGTGAGCACAAGGGTTTAATTTTTGTTTTTAGGGAACTGATTAGTTTTTGATGTGTAGCACATGGAAAAATCTACAATCTCATTAACAATTAAAGTAATTTAAATTAAAAATCTAACAAACCTTGATTTACTTACTAAGCTAGCAAGAATAAAGATGAACATTTAAACAAATTGCCGCTGAGCTGAGGGAAATCAGATGCGTCCACACCGCTGGCAGCTGTGGGCATTGGTACAGGTGCCCCAGAAGATGCCTGGGGACATGCCTGGTGCCAAAGCCCACCTCCCTTCCCAGTGAGCCCCCTGGGGGAGCCTTGGTGCTCAGGGAACAGGTTCAGCTCCATGGGGCTTCTGCTTCTATCCCAACCCTCCAGCCTGCGGCTGTGCCCATCCCTCCCTGGGAGCCCCATCCTCTTGTCACAGCTGAGCACCTCCTTCAGGACTACCTATTCCCGCAACCAGGCAGTGTTCTAGAAATGGGGGTGGGAGAAGTTCTCCAGCCCTGGAGAATGGCTGAGGGGACACCAGCCTTCCCAGGACCTCTGAGCAGCAATAACATCCCCAAGCAGCTGCAATTCCTGAATCCTGTGGGACTGTGAGCCCTGCCTTGCACAGGAGTCAGCTCACTGCGGATGCGGATTCTCAGTAAGCAACTCATTTCCCACCTGAGCCCTCCTAGACAGGGCCTGACGGGGAGGAGGTTCACCTTGGTGAGGGTTCACCTTGGAGCTCGCCCTTTCCTAGACACTAACGACCCCACTGTGTCAGCACAAAGGGCAGAGAAGCTGCCCTGAGCTAAGACCCCCAAGTTGGAGATACACCTGAGGGAGGGACACAGGCCTCAGACTGAGCCTGGTCCTCCAGGACCCAGTGCTCAACAGGCCCTCGGAGAGAGGGGGAGAGAGAGGGACACACATGTTGGGGAGGTGCGACATTGAGGGAGCCCTTTCCTGAGGGTCAGGGGGGCTGTGGGAGGAGCCTCAAATGCCCAGGGCTTAAGAGGCAACTGGTAGGACTTCCATGGTGGCACAGTGGTTAAGAATCCGTCTGCCAATGCAGGGGACACGGGTTCGAGCCCTGGTCTGGGAAGATCCCACATGCTGCGGAGCAACTAGGCCCGTGTGTCACAACTACTGAAGCCCGCGCGCCTAGAGCCCATGCTCTGCAACAAGAGACGCCACCGCAATGAGAAGCCCACACACCGCAATGAAGAGTAGCCCTACTCGCTGCAACTAGAGAAAGTCCACCCACAGCAACGAAGACCCAATGTAGCCAAAAAATAAATAAATTAAAAAAAAAAAAAAAAAGGCAACTGGTGAAGCCGCTTTCCTCCCCTGCAGTCCAGAGTGGGGCTGGAGGGGCGAGGCTTCTCCCACCTGTGGGTTTTGACTGAAAAGCATCCCTCTGAGTCCAGCAGTAGCTGGACTCCCAAATACCCCTCTCCCCCAGAGACCAGAAAGGGCAGGCAACATGGGTGTCAGCAGGGGAAAGCCTGGAGCCCAAAGGCAGCCCCGGGGCTAAGTTCCTGTGGCCATCAGCAAGGGCATCAAGGACCACCTTGTCTTCCTGACACTTCTGCACGGGCATCGTCAGAGACACAGAGCAATTCTGCCTGTGAGGATCCCAGTACATCTCGCTTGGTGACCACCATAGGGGACCAGCCATCATGGTCCAAGCCTCTCAGCACCAGCCTGTCAGCACCCACCAGCTCAGCCAAATGACACAATCACACCCTGCTCAGGGACTTCTTTCACAGGAGCTAAGGAAAACTGCCCAGAGCTACTGTCAGAAAATAAATACAACTGGCCTAACAGTGAGCAGATGCTCTGGGCGAAGCTGGTTACACGGTGGGTTCACTTTCAGAAAATTCACTGAGCTGTACACATACGATCTGTGCACTTTCTTTGTGTGTTTTATGCTTCATCTACAAAGTTTACCTTAAAGAAAAAAAAAGCTCCTCATGTCTGGGGAAGAGCGGAGGGCAGAGGTTGGTGTTCCCATCTGTGGGGTAGTGAGAGAGAACTCTTAAATCACGGGGTAAGTCCCCATCCCCACCACTACCTCAGCCTCTGGGAGTGACCAACACAAAGAAGTCTGCTCAGATCAGACAGCCAGGAAAAGATGAAAGAGGAGGCAATCGATAGCAGAGGTGCAGATGGGAGAAAGCGGGGCAGTAACACGCAGCCATGTGCATCTTTAAAGACTGTGATAAAAACAAGGGCACAGGCCTGGGAAAGCTGCCTCTGTTATGAATGACACCTGGTTCCCTGTGACCCAGCCCATTCCAGATCAGTCAGGCCATGCAGTCACTAGAACGACCCTCCCCGCATAACCTTAACTCAACCATCTACCTTGTGAAGTGGACATCCTGTCATCCTCCACAAGAACTGATTCAGAGCAAAAGCCCAGTTATGACTGGCCAGGGACATCTAAATGGCTAAAACCGTCCTCTGCAGAGCCTCCTGGTCACTGCTCCTCAGTAGCTCACAAGAATTCATTGTTACTCCATGTGTTTGTGTTTAAAAAACAACAGGCATTCAGTAAAGAATGCTCTTCCCCACGAATCTAGGGCTCTGGTTTTTGCCCTGTACTGCAGTCAGGAACAACTGTAAAGCTCCGACAGCCAGTTCCATTGACCGTGAATGCCCTTCCAAAGGGTCCACAGAGGGACCCGGGTTGGGGTGGGCCAGAGGGAACCGGCCGGCCGCCCTTCACCCCACAGGGCGGGGGTCCAGACTCCCCGCCAGGGCATCCACGCGGCCCGTGGGGCTGGGAGGGCAGGCTCCTGCAGGGGCTGGCGGGTCCTCACTGCCCTCCCAAGTCTCAGGCCCACCCTGGCCGGCGGCCGGCGGCGTCCCCATTTTACAGATGAGGAAATAGAGGCTCCGAGAGGCAAAAGGCCTGCGCCGTCTCCGGGAGGAGGCTCCGGAGACCCTCGGGCTCCCGGCCCTGCTTCCGCGGCCGCCGCGGCAAGAGTCGGGGCCCACAGCCCGGCGGGGGCGGCTCCCCAAGGTCGCGCCGCAAGGACGCCGGCCCGCCCCCCGATTGCTCACCGGCTGCTCCCCGGGTCCGCGCCCTCAGCTGGCGGGGTCGGGGTGGGGTTGGGGACCGCGTCGGGCGGGCCCGGGCGGTCAACAGCACTCGCCGCCCCCCGCCCCGCCTCGGCGGCGCCGCGGGACACGAGCCCCATTTCCGTCCGCTCCCGGCGTTGCCGCGCGACGGTCCGGCCCCAAAGGCACCCGGGCTGCCCCCCCGGCCCTCGCCCGAGCGTTCCGTGCACGCAACGTTCCGGTCGCCGGAGCCGGTGGCCCGTGCGCGCAGCGCCCTTGTCTCTCCTGCGTCCTTGTCCTCCCCATGCCCTGTGCACAACGTCCTTGTCCCCCATGTCCTTGTCCCCTTCGCAGCATCTTTGTTCCCCCTCCAGTCTACCCACAGTGTCCCCAACACCCCTGCCTTCCAGTTCCCCACCTTCCCACAGCCACCAAACCTCCCCCATGCCTGGTTTCTTCATCTAAGGGATCCAGTAGACCTGACATTTGAGGGTCCCAGACTTCACCTTGTCTCCACCATCCCAGGGTGAAAGGATCCCCAGGCCCTGGGTGGGGTCCCAGAAGAAGCTGCCACCCCAGCCCCAGACTGGCCCCTTTGCACCCTAGTCCCTGTAGAGGCCAAGTGAGCTACGAAGGTTGGAGGGCCAGCCCAGGGTCTGAAGCCATCTGATCTGATGGTCAGGAGGCGTCCCTGGCCCCTCCTGTTCCAGGGGACAATACCCCTAGCACCAGCAGCAACTACTAAAGTTTACAGAGCACCTGCCCCACACACTTCCTTACACTGACCCACTTAATACTGCCCCACCTTTGCAGGGGCTGGGAAATATGGAGGGGACCTTGTCAGGCAATGGCCTAAACCACAGACCCCTGAGACCATCCCCTCACCAGCCCCCAGGGGCAGGACTAGGCACTGGCCCTTTCCCCTGAAGACCACCCACTGGAACTAGGAGCCTGGCTGGGCTCCTGACTCAGAGTAACCCCACACACCCCCTACCCCTTCCGGCCTCATTTTCCTGCTATTTTTAACAGCAGGAGTCTGTCCTCACAGGAAGGCTCTTCTGCACTTGACCACTGCCCGGAACTCTCCCAGCAACCCCACCCATGAGCTTGGAGCTGTTTGATCCTCATTTGCAGTGGAGAAAATGAAGGCTCAGACAGTGTCACATGGGAGAAGTGGACCAGGAGCATGGAGGCTTCCAACTCAGCCATGTGTCACCCCAGGGCACCTCTGGGGGGGCCCCTCCTCTGCTCCCCCCTTACCTCAGCTGGGCCCAGAGAAGCTTCAGGAGGCTTGGCACCTGGGGCACCTCTGAAAATGATGGACAGTGCAGGGCCGCGCCCCTGCCCAGGCTGCCCAGCCCAGCCCAGCCCGGCCCTGCCTGCCCAGCCACACCCTCCCTGCCTGCCTCTGTCTGATTAGGAGGCTGGGGCTGCGGCACCTGGTGGGAGATCCTGCCTGGGTAAGTGCTGGTAGCTGGCCCGACACGCTGAAGATCTCCAGGCTTCAGCTGCCAGCCCCAAAGCGCAGGCCTCTTGGGCCTTGGAGGCTGGGAGGCAGCTGATCCAGGCTGTGGACCAAGTCTGAATCCTCTCCAGGAGGAAGACAGGAGGCCAGGCCCGGGCCCGACAGCAGTGCTCAGGAGTGTCAGCAAATGTACAAGGTCAGGAAGGCATGGCCAACAGCCCTGGAGGACCCTGCAAACCCTGAACATTCCTCCTGTCGTGGTCCAAACTCCGGGGGCTGGACCCATGCACAGTGAGGGGCTGCTCCCGTTCAAGCCCACCGGATCAGGCCAATTCCAAGTAGGACTGGTACACTTTGATGTAGCCGTTCTCTGCATCCGCCACCATGAGCTGGCCCTGGGGCGCACAGGCCACACCCAGGGGCCACCTCAGCCCCTCGGACACCAGGCAGATGGGCGCCCTGGCCCAGGGGAACAGGGTCACCTGGTGCCGCTGCTCGTCCGCCACAATGACACTGCCCGCTGTGTCGGTGCACACGTCTGCTGGGCTGCCAAAGTGGTGCCCAGTCAGGTCCCCCAGGGAGCACGGGGGCTGGCGGGCACTGCCAAACAGCCACACGTCCCTGAACTCCTCACTCACAGCCAGGCCCCCATCGGGCCCCAGGCCCACCCAGCAGGGGCCCTCCGGGCCCAGCATGGAGGCGGGGGCCAGTGGCTCCAAGGCAGGGCCCAGTGTGAAGCTGTGCACAGCCCCGGGCACGTAGTCTGTCACCAAGAGGGGGTCAAGGGGGTCCACAGCTAGCCCCCTGGGGACCAAGAAGGTGCCCACTGTCACCCAGCGGCCTTGAGGGGCTCGGACGGTGTGCTGCAGCACACGGACAGCCCTGTGGACCAGGTCACTGATCACCACGAGCCCAGCAGCTGTCACAGCCACGTCCTCCGTCACGAAGGCCCTGGCCCCTGGCACAAGGCAGGGCAGGTGGCAGATGGAGCGTCCCTAGAGGTCCAGCACGTGGATGCAGGGTGCAGTCCCAGCCGTCAGGAAGAGCAGGCCATCTGGGGAGCAGTGCAGGTCCCAGCCCCTGAGGGCACTGGCATCCACCCAAGCAGCCGGGGCCACCAGGAGTGAGCGGGGTCTCCAGGCAGGTCCAGCGTGAGGCGTGGTCCCTGGGACGCGGCTGACCCGCTGGTGGGGGAGGCCCAGGAGGTCAGGGTAGGAGGCCAGAGAGCTGGCCGGTAGGCGGACATAACAGCCTCAGCCTCTCTGAGCCAGTCCTCCAACTGGGCCAAGTTTGGGGCTGCAAAAGAAACGACACCCCACCATGTGCCAAGCAGCGTGACAGTGGTCCCCCTGCACACTTCCCGGCGGTGCTGGTTCCTCCTGTTTTACAAATTTGACTCTGTTCCACCAGGTCCTGACTTCCAGCCATGCCTCTGGGCCCTATTTTCCCAGATGCGGTCCCTGAACACAATTCTGGGAGACACATGACCCAGGAGGGCTGCTGTGGGTTTTGTTCTGAGGCCGGAATGAGCTCAGGGGCGTCTAGGTGTCCGAGGTGGGGGGAGGGGTGACATATGAGCAGTGTTTCTCAAACGCCTCTGCCCATAGAACCTTTTCTCCAGGCAGGGAAAGTGGCCCTTGTTGGGGGCAGCCCAAGCCCCTGCCCATTGCCCCACACAGCCCTTGGAGACTTCCAACTCCTGAGGGGTGAAGCAGGAGTGCTTTCCTAGGCCTCTCTGGCTGTGGGGAGGGGTCTCCTACCTGGGGGGCTCGCGCTCTGTTGTTGGAAACCAGAGCCTGAGGGGGTGGGAGGAGCCACCTGGCAGAGGAGGGGGGGAAGGGGGGAAGGGGGGCAGGGAGGCAGAGCTCTGGCTGGGCCACCTTTGAGCAGCACCCAAGGAAGCTCTAAGGAGTCCAATCACTCAGCTGCTGACCCCACCACGTACCTTCCAGTGCTGCCACATTCCTGCCTCGGGGCCTTTACTCTGGCCTCTGGGACATTCTTCACGCTGCCCCTGCACGGCTGGTTGCACTCACGGTCCTCTCAGCCCACCCTCCCCAGGGGCCCAGGGCCTCCACCACCTGCTGTCTCAGGAGACAGCACCGCCTCTGTCCTCCAGCAGGACTGAAATCTCAGGACCTGGGGGAAGGGGCTGTGCCCCCAACCTGCTGGCTGGGTCACTCACCAGAGTCCAGGGCGGGGGCCTCCAGGGGCTGCATCTTGCACCCCCACAGACTAGACAGGTTGGGTCCTGTCTCTCTGATCCTGTTTCTGCACCAGCCTGCCAGCAGGGTCAGGCTTATGTCTGTCCATTGGGTGATAAGAAGTCGGGGTGCGGTAGCCAGGTAGGGGTGCTAACGGGAGGTCAAGGTGGGGTGGGTCTCCCTCAGACTCAGGACCTGGGGATTCTCCAGACACCGCCTGACTCAGCCCACAGCCCCTCCAGGAAGCCCCTGGAAGGTGGGGGTCAGCCGTGTCTGTGACCCACAGCACTCCCTACATGACCGCCTGCACCCCAGCTCTGGACACTGCGGAGGGGCGGGCGGCGATGCTATCTGCTACCGGCGCGGTTAATGGGGCGGCCGCAGGTCCTGATCCGACTGGCCCCAGCCCGGCTGGCCCAGCGTGGGGAGCCAGGCACAGGCAGGAACTGCCCTCCCTGGGGCCATTGCTGGGTGGGCGTGGAGGTGTGGCCAGCTCCCAGGAACAGAAGTGATTTGCTGGGTCCGAGGGTCCTCCGGGCACCCCTCCCCGCCTGCCCCCCGCCCCCCACCCCCGCCTGTGGGAAAAGCCAAGTCTGGTCGCGCTGGGAGGGAGGCAGCGAGCTGTGAAGGCCACCGATGCCTATCGTGGCTGCAGGGGCTGGCAGGGGCCCAGCGGAGGCCACGCTGGGCGAACAGCCCTGGGCCACAGAATGTGGGGGCACCGTTGAACCACAGAGGGAGCAGCCTCCTGCATGAATCTGACATTAGGCCTGTCCTGCCAGATGGGGGCTGAAGCATGTCCAGGGGTCCCTGTCCACAGCCCATGTGCAGAAACACAGGCTTGACCAGGGCTGAGACCGTGCACACCTACCTGCCTCCCCCCGCCCCACTCTGCCCCCCCATAGAAAGCTCCCCACTCTCTCCCCAGACTCCGGCCCCCCAGGGAGGGCCCAGTCCACAAGAGGAGGTCTGAACACTGCCCCCCTGACGCTCAGTCTGGGGACATTTCTGCAGAAGGTGACGCTAGACCAGCGAGGGATGAAGGAGGCCCAGACGGGGTGTGAAGGTGGTTTCCATTTTAATGTCCACAACTGTTATCACTAAAGAGCCATGACCCTCTGCTGTGCTTGTGTGGCCCCAGAGACGGGTGTGGCCACGGCGGGTGGGGTCTGTCCACGGGCATGCTGGGGCCTGTCCACGGGCATGCTGGGGCAGGTGTGGGGCCAGGCAGCAGGCATGGGGTTGGAGAAGGGCCCCTGTCTGTTAAGGACAGAGATGGCAGCAGGGGCTGTGGTCAGACCTCGGCACCCGTGGGGTTCTGCAGGCCAGGGACAGCCTCAGGGGGCCAGGAGCCCCCAGGCCCACCACGGGTGCCCCAGCTGCCAGGAAGGACAGGGTCCTCTGGGGCCTGGAGGGGAAGACCCGGTGGAGGGACACTGGAGTCAGCCTCACACTTGGTGGTGTGGCTGGACAGAGGCTGGGCTGCCAGCATGCCGGGTGGCTTGGGGGTCCCCCGGACCAGCATGGGGCCCAGCTCCGGCTGCCCCCAGAGCCCTGGGGGCACCTCATGCCCCTTGGTGGGTGCCCGTTTCACAGAGAGGTCGAGGGGAGTGTCAGGTGGCCGCACGGCCCGCTCCAGAGCCTGGTGGATGGTGAGCAGCTCCCGGCGGATCTTCCCCAGCTGCTCCCGCAGAGGCCGCGGGGCCAGGCCCCCAGCAGGCGCCAACTGGCCCAGGCGCTGTTCCACCCTGGCACAGTCACCAAGGGCCCGAGTCAGGTCCTCGCCCACGTGCCCAGGGCCCCCCAGCACCAGGCCCAGCGGTTGCTGGGGCAGGGGGGCCGCAGGACCAGGGCTCTCAAGGTCACTTAGCTCCTTGTCCTCAGGCCACAGCATCACGGAGGGGCCAGTCCTCAGGCTGGGGGGCAGAAGCCAGTCAGGAGGCTGTGCTGCGTGCACAGTGCCCCACCCCCTTCACGCCCCTGTCCAGCCTGGCGCCCTGGCCTAGGGCCTCGGAACCCCATAAAGAAGGACAGTTTGGCTCTCTGGTCTCAGTCTCCCCTCTGCGGCCTGAAGCCCCTATTCCTGGTGACTGAGCTCCAGCTGGGGGCCCAGCCACCCTCCCTCCCAGCCCTCTTCCCACCTCTCCTAACACCCCCACGACTGGGGCCCCTGACACCCACCTGCTCTGGGAACTGAATTTCATCCTGCTGCAGGGGTCCTGCGGGGGTTCTGGCCTGCTTCCCGGGGCCGGCTTCCTCTTGGGGTCGCTCTGGGCAGGCCGCTCCAGCTCCGCCTCCTTCCCTGGGTCCCTGAGAGCACCACGGGGCCAGGGCCCACCCAGCCCAGGCACTGGCAACTTCAGCAGCCCAGGGACCAGAGTCTCGGGGGGCCCTTTGGCGGGGGCGGAGGGCTTGGCAAGGGCAGTCTTGCCTGCCGGCAGCCCCAGGCTGTGCTCCAGGAGCAGGGGGTAGTACAGGTGAGGCACCAGGGCCGGGCGCTCTGGGGGCTGTGGGGCAGGGAAGGCAGTGGCCGGGGGCAGTAGGGGGCTGGCTGAGGCCAGGAAGGGCACGTGGGCGGCAGCGGCCAGGGAGGGCCCCAGGTAGGAAAAGAGGCCCGGGCCGAGAGGGTAGTTGACGCCCAGCAGGGACAGGTGGAGGCTCTGGGCCTCAGGGAACTCCCCGGGGGTGGGCGGGGGGTAGCAGGGGACACTGCTCTCAGGGCCCGTGGCAGGCACGTCCACCCCGGACGTGCTCCTCGGGCCCCCACCCCTCCCCGGCTTCCACGACTCGGCCAGGAGGCCACCGAGGCTCGCACCCTTCTGGGGGTCCCTGGCCTCAGGGAGCAGTGTCTCTGGGGACCCCTCGGCCCCTGGCCTGGGGCCCCCAACCCAGCGGCGCAGGGAGAGGACATCGGTGACCATATGGTCGGGCGTGGGGGGAGCGTCCAGCGCTCCTTGGGGCCGGCCGCTGGGGTCCATGGGGTCCGAGGAATCCGTGGGGTGGCCTGGGGTGGGTGCACGTGGCCGGGACGCGGCCGATGCCCGGCGGCAGGCCCAGTCGGGGGAGTCCAGCAGGAGGGAGAGGGAGTCCTTACAGAGGCTGTACTTCATGTGGTTGTAGAGGTGGGACTTCTCCAGGCAGGTGAAAGGGCACTGGAAGCACTTGTAGTTGTAGGGTTTGCCCCAGGGCCGTGGGATATAGTGTGGCTTCTTAGGCTTCCTCGCCCGGGCCCGTGCCCCGGGGCCCAGGCGGCATGAGCCTGCCTCTCCGGACATGGCAGCTGCTAACGGGCAAGCCCCGGCCCCATGGCCACCTGCGGACAGGGCCTCGGTCATTGCCAGCCGCACCGGCCGATGCCCCCTCCCCTCCGTCACAGCTCAAGGCTAAGCATCCAGGCACCGGCACCCGCCCCGTCCACCTCCCTGGCCTCTGCCAGCAGAAGTGGCCTCCCTGCCTCACTCTCTGTATGGTTAGCAGACACACGGCAGAAAAAATGCAGGATGCCCAGGTAAATGGGACTCGGGTAAACGGGAAATACTTTTTTAGTATAAGTATGACCTAGCCAATATTTGGAATGTGCACTAAAAAAATTATTTGTTGTTCATCCGAAATTAAAGCTTAAGTCCTGTACTTTATTGGTTGACCCTACACGCATCTCTCCCCTCAGGCTTGGCCAGTCCCCAGCAGGCCCATTTCTGGTGTGATTCCATCCACGCCCATCTCCCCGACACCAGCAGAGCCTGGGTCTCTGTCTACCCCCCGAGCACTGGGTGAGTGACTGGAGGAAGTCAAGTATGACCAGACTCACTCCTGGGGACACGGCCCTTCCTTGTCTTAACCCCTCCAGAGACTTTCCTGCCCGCGGGAAAGCCAAGATAAGAGCCGTGAGATGAGAAAGCAGCAGAGGTTCTGAGCGCCTGTTTACACAGTGTCCCTGGTCTGCAGGGCGTCGGGTGGGCACTGTGGTCTCTGAGGGGGCCAGTCTTGCGTGGGCCAGGCCAGGCTGGGGGGCGTGGATGTCCAGCATGGCCTCACGGCACAGCCACCTGCTCAGCCTGGCTCCATCTGGGTGGCTGCCGGCAGGTCGGCAGCCGAGCCTGCAGCGGCCGAGCTTGGCCAAGACCCTCCTCTCCCCATGCCCCCGCACGCTTGCTCAGAAGCCGCTCTGCACTCCATCTGGGCTGCCACCTGGGCTGTCCACCGCCCCAGTGTGCGCCTCAGCCGGGTGCTCAGCGAGTGTGTGCACACAAGCGTACAGCTCCCGCTGAGCCCTCCTCACTCAGCGCCTGGAGGGACCACCTCTGCACGGCTGGGCTGACTCGGAACAGAGAGCAGGGCGGCCACCAAAATGCAAGGGGCCCAGGCACACGAGGCTCACACTCCACTCAGAGTGGACGGGGTCACTGCACACATGAATGCACTCGGCACGGCCGGGGGTGTGAACAGGCACAGGGCGCATGCACACACACACACGCACACCCGAGGACACACAGGGTCACAGTCACTCACGGATGTAGACACATGTACACTTGCTCTGCTCCCGGGGTTCAGGGACGGCCAGGGCACTGAGCAGGGCAGGGCTGGGGTAGCTGGGCAGCCTTTGGGAGCAAGCTGTCCTCCCCGCTGGCCTTCGGGCTCTGTACATGGCAGGCAGTCATGTCTGCTGCCCCCAAACACTGGATGGCCACCCCCATTATGGAAACAGCCACAGGGGTGGAGAGGGCTGCCTGTCCAAATGGGCCCTGTGGAGGTGGGGTTGGCATGGCCATGGCTAGAGTGTGGAGGGCAGGGTGAGCAGAGGCTAAGTGACTAGCTTGTGCAGGGATGTCCACATCGGGGAGGGGACAGGGCTCCAAGAGGAGTGCATGGTTGGGAGGAGGGGGCTGTGCCCAGGAGAGGAACTGGGGCTCCCTTAGGGGCTGCAAACACTCCCTGGACTTGGTGGTGGGTGCAGAGGCAGGCCCCATCCCTGCCCCCCACCCCCCCAAGATACAGATGACAAATGGGTGTGTGTGCTCTGGAGACAGAGGCGGCTGTGCTGGGGCCATCGATCACCCAGCCCTGGGAGCCACACAGCTGTGCCGCCTGGTGCCACCACCCACCCCACTTCCCAGCCGGACCCCTGAACTGGGGGGGCTCCTCCTAGGCCTCTGGACTAAGGGGGCGAGGGGCCCCTGCTGTGCTCCCGCTTCAGATCAGTCACCTGGCTTGGGGTGGGGGGAGCTTGGTTGGGAGCCATCTCAGCACCTGCTGACCCCGCAGCGGCCCAGAGAACACCTGGCACCTGCCCAGCGTGCTTGTGCACAAGGAGAAGACACCCCCAGACAGCAGCACACACGCCCAAAGGCACATTCATTCGCACATGTGTCCCAGCCCGTGACTGGGTGCGTGTGCCCAGGGCGGCCTGCACCCGCAGTGTGCCTGCACAGACACCTGGTCCCACTAACCTTTCCCTGTCTGGGGCAGAACGGGTGGCAGGCCAGGCGCAGGAGGCCTCACCCCAGGGTGGGAGAGGGGGCACCCAGTGCTTGGAGCCACCACCAGCCACCAGGGGATTGATTATCGCTCACCCATCCCGGCTGGCGCCCTTGGGACTTGGGAGCACCCCACAGGGCGTGGTGCAGAGGAGGTGACCAGGCTCCTCCTCGGCTGAAGTCGAGACCCCAACTCCCTCCCTCCTTCCCTCCACAGCCAAGCCCGGAGGGCGCCCTCCTACAAGGATGGGGCTGCTGCGCCCTGATGGTCCCGGTGCGCCGAGCCTGGACGCCGCTAAGTGGGGGACGTGGGGACTGGGGTTGCCCCGCCCGCGCCCCGACAAGCTTGGCGTCCCGCCACCCCGGCGCCCCTCACGCCCTGCCGGGCCCCGCGCGGCCCCCAAACTTCCGACCCGCCGCCGCCCCGTGCCCGCCGTACCTGCGCCCCGGACGGAGCAGAACCTGCGGCGCCCCGATAAGTCAGCGCGTGGCCCTGGGACCCCGCGGGAACTTCCCGCCCCGCCCTGCGCCCCTCCCCTCCCGGCGCCTGCCGCGACCCCGCACCCCGCGGGACTCGCACAAGCTCTCGGGGCGCAACTCGGACTCCGGCCTGGGAAACTGAGGAGCGGCCCCCACGCGGTCTGCGATCACTCACTAGGCAGCGAGTCCCCGAAGCCTCCGCCACGGACCGCGTCCCCCCGACGCCGACTCGCACCTACAGAAGTTGGCGGCGGGAGCGGCCGCGCGTGCGCCACGGCGCCGGGCTCCGGGGGGCGCAGCGACCTCCGACCCGGGCTCGCGGTGGGGGTGGGGGCGCGAGCGCCGGAATTGGTCTCCCCCCGGCCACCTCAGGTGCACCCCCCCCCCGTCTCTCCCACTTCCCTGCCCACAGTCGCCCCCTCCGCGCACTCACCGGCCTCGCGCGCCCGGGACCCGCTCAGCAGTCTCCGCCGCGCCGACAACTCCTGGATGGAGCCGTGGCCGGTGACACCAGTGGCGCCACCAGAGCAGGGCAGGGACGGGTAGCGTCGCGGCGGAGCCGAGAGTGGAGACGCAGGTGTGCTGCCGAATGAGGGGCTCCTGGCACCGTCCCCGCCCCCGTCGCCTGCAGGCTGCCGCGGGGGTGCGCAGAGGCAGCCAGGTCTCCCGGGGTCCCCGCAGCAGTGTGATGGGGTGTCAGCGGCCGAGGACGCAGGGAGTGGGGCCGTCAGCACTCATCCGTCAGGGCAGGGCTCTGGCCCCTGACAGCCCCTCCGCCTGAGCCAGGGCCTCTGGGCTGAGCCCCGGGACAGGGGGACCTTGGAGAACAGAGCCAGCCTGGGGAGGGCTGCAGCCCAACCCGAGAGGGGACAGAACTTAGCTCGGGGAGGGCTGCAGCAGAGAGCCGGCAGCAGAGCCCAGCACACACGGCAAAGCAAGCCTCCTTTTCTGGCCAAGACTTGCCTGCAGTACCCTTCCCTCTTCTCCAAACAGGAGGCTGAATGGGTCTGCACCCCCAAACCTCTGTCCTGCCCACTGACGGCCACCGGCTCAGAAAGAGGGTCACATGCACTCACTCCCCCTTTCTAGAAGCATCACCCTCCAGCCCCCACTCCTCACTCCCCTGGCAGGTGCCCAAGGAGGGCTGCATCTGCCTGCTGTTGGCAGGACTCCTCTCCACTGGCTGTCCCTCCTGGGAGGACCCGGGTGAATGAGGCGGGGCCTGGGAAAGTGCCCACCAGAAAACCCCCGCCCCTAATGTTCTCACGGCCAGAGCTGCTCCCAGCCCCACCTCCCAGGGTACTAGACGCCATGTTGATCCCCGAACTGTCCAGACTTAACAGTCTGGAGCCCACTTCTCAGCTGGGTCCTAGCGGAAGTTCATCTGATCAGCCAGGACCATTCCAGAAGTGGACACAGATACTCAAGACAGGCCAGTCACGTTGCTCAAGAAATTTTTGCCTTTGTTCAGGGGAAGGTGCCTTAACCCAGAGATGAGCGATGTGCCATCTCAGGCATGGGGTGGGGTCTGCCGTCGGAGGGGTGTGTGCTGCCCCAGGCCCACTCTGTGGAGGCACAGAGGTTCCCGTGAGTGTCTACTTGGCCTTCCCTGTAGGCTCAGCTACAGGCTCCTGGGGTATCTCAAGCTCAGCTTGGGGGGCTGGAGTGCTTTGGGGAAAAAAGGAGTATCCAGTAGGGGTCTGTGGGATGGAGAACACTAGGTCCAGAGTCTAGTGCCTCCTGGGCCCTGTGAACCTGGCCTCAGTTTCCCCAGCTGTGCAGGAGGGTGAGAGGCCATGGCCCAGTTGTTGGGGCTCTGGTCAGCCACGACAGACATCTGTAAGGAGCAGGGTGCCATGTCCTGGGGGTGCCCAGTGCAAGGACACTGATGTGAGGGTGACTGCTCAGTGCCACCTTCTCTGACACAACCTGGGGGACCCCATTTCTCCCCATAAAGTCCACAGGGCAGAGTGGGGGCCTGGAGGACTGCTGTGGGTGGCAGAGCCCACCAGCCTTTTCCTCTCTGCCCGCCTGGCCTGGCCCAGCTGACCAGCTGACCGTGCAGGCAGCCCCAGGCCGGGAGACAGCTTGAGCGGTCGTCACGCCAGCAGCCCTGTGGAGAGTGGGGGCCGGGAGGCCTGCTCCTTCTGCACACAGACCCCACTCCGGACATACTCAGCCAGGCCCAGGCCCCTATCTTGGGCACTGCCCAGAGAGGGCAGGGGGCACAGGTCACCCTGAGCCAGTGGGGGTGGGGGGTCTCAGGGACGGCTCTGTGCTTCCTGGCCCTGCACTGCTGACTCCTCTGAGGGTCTGGGGAGGCCATGCTGCCAGCACAGGGGCCGGGCAGGTTGGAGGGTGTTACCGTCCTCCAAGGGAAGGGAGGAGCCTCTCAGGGTGCGGAGGGGACAGCCCAGTGAAGCCAGGTGACCAAGGAGCACCGGAGAGGGGGGAGGAGGCCAGGCCTCAGCATGCTGGGAAAAGCAGGAGTCCAGGGAGGGCAGCTCAGAAGAAGCTGTGGAGGCCGCCTCTGTGGACGGGCCTTTCCAGAAGTCTGGGTGGGAGGAGAGGTGTCGGCATCTCCAAGGGGCTCAGCACCTGAGAGGCATGACTGGGCTTCCAGGAGGGGTCTTGCCAGGGGTGCAGGTGGGCCCTGAACTTGCCCCAGGGGTCCTGAGAGCTTGGCCATGGCTGCAGCCTAATGGCCTGTACACGGGGGTGCGAGTCAGGTCAGCCCATCAGGTGCACAGACTGTCTGCCGGTCTGCAGCCAGGCGAGGCCGGACAGCAGTGCCAGCCCCTGTGCCCCTCTGCTCTCTGCCTGAGGCACTCCCAGGCACATCTGCTCCCTCACAGCTGGCACAGTGTGCCTGGGCCTGTCCCACTTTCCACCAAGGAGTGGGGAGTGGTGGTAGGTCATGACCCACCCACTGGACCCCACCCTGCAACATGTTGGGGAAAGCTTGGGCCCAGGGAGGTGGCCCCTGCTCCCTGAGGCAGTGTCAGGGATCCCCGAGCTTTGGGGCTTGGTCCCCCATGTGACCTGAGCCCTGAAACCCCTGCCCATGCTCCTTGGGCATCAGTCCCCTTGTCTGCAGGTTGGATGGTGGAAGACTTGGTCTCTGGGTGCTTCTGGCACCAGTGGGGTCCTAGGGAGCAGTCTTCTCTCCTCAGCTTATCCTGGTGCAGGGTGGGGTGGGGACATGCAGCCCCTCTCTCTGTCCCCAGCCAGAGGCATTGTGGGCATTAACGTCCTCTGCCTGCTTGCCCAAGGCCGCCCGCCTGTCACCTCCGTTAATGCTGGTACTTGTGCGCCAGGGGCACGTGGGCAGGACAGACAGTGGGTCCAGGGAAGGCAGGGGGACGGCGGTGCAGTGCCCAGGGCAGGTCTGTCTCCTCCCCTCAGTGTCCACACACGGCCTCACCAGGACAGGTGTCGGGGCTGGGCCAGCCTCTGCTTGCCCCGTGGGTAGAGGGACGGTGGTAGAGCCTCTAGGCAGGGTTTGGGAGCCCCTGGGAGGGGTCAGTGCCATGCAGGATGATGGCCACGACTCATGTTCACCCTCTCGCTGATGAGCTCTGGGACACATGGCAGCCCCCAGAGTGTCTGAGGGCCCCTCCACAGGCCAGTGCGTGAGTTGTCCTTGGCACTTCCTTCTCCTTGCCCATCTGAGGTGGCCTCAGGGACCCACGGCTTGGTCCAAAGGGGCAGGGTTGGGACTTCCCTGGTGGTCCAGTGGTTAAGACTCTGAGCTCCCCACGCAGGGGGCCCTGGTCAGGGAACTAGATCCTGCATGCTACAACTAAGACCCAGCGCAGCCACATAAATAATTTTAAAAAACCCAAAAAACCCACAGAGGGGCAGGGTCACACCTGAGGGCCCTGGGTGCCAGTCTGAGTCCAGTGAATCTGAGAGCACTGGGGAGCCACAGCAGGTTCACAGCAGGTCTGTGAGGGAGCAGCAGAGCCAGAGAGATGGTGCTGGGTGACTGACTGTGTGGAGAGGGCTGCAAGCAGGTTTGGGGAACTCCACTATAAACCTCTGAGGGGTGGGCGGTGTGGCCCATGGCGGGCACATGCAGGGCCCAGATATTCTCCAGGGAGTGTATGGGGGTGCTGCCCAAGCTGGTCCAGGGATGTGGGGTGGAGCGGGCCCCCCTGAGGGAAAGGGCATTGGCTGGGAGGCTCCTGGCACCGGGGACCCCAGGAGGCCTCTGGTCCCAAACCTGCTCACTGCACCCCTCCCCCAATTAGCTCCCTCCTCTGGAAGTCACCCCGGCCAGCGCTCCCTGCATGCTTGATTAGCCGGCCACCCTGGGGTGAGGTGGGGTGGGGTGCGATCTGATCCTCCATCTGCCTCAGGCCCTGGGATGGAGAGGCTCCTGGACGCTCTCTGGAGGCGCCAAGAGAGGCTGCAGCGGGAGTGAGCTCTCCGCCCTGAGAGGCATGCCAGCTGGGGCAGGGGCCTTTCCAATCACTGAGGGAGCAGCCTGGCCAGGCGAGTGGGAGGAATGGCTCAGGCCGCCGAGCCCCAACCTAGAGCCCCCACCCAGCTTCCGAGCTGCCCTGGCAGAGCAGCGCCCGGGGCCGACAGCAACCATATGTTGGAAGAGGAGCTGCGCAAGTCCCTCCGCGGCCCCCGGGGCCCAGCCTTCCTGGGCCTGTCACAGGCGATTTTCCCTGCCTGAGTGGCAGGCCGGCCAGCGGGCGGGGTGGGCGGGGGCTGCAGAGCCTGTGCGTACTCTGGGTCTGTCCCCCACGGCTCTTGACACTGACCCTGCCAGTCAGGGCAGACGCAGGTGCTGGGCCTAGAGTGGGAGACCCCGACATCCCGCCAGACACCTGCCCCTTGCGGTCACCCCTGTCCAGGTCAAGGTCGGGGGCCCAGAGAGGAGCCCGGGAGAGGAGGTGGTCAGCGGGACCAGACCCGCTGCTCCGTCGTGGGTGGGCGCCCAGGGCAGGCGGGAGAGCCAGCCCAGCGCCCAGAGCCGTGCGGAGGAGGCGGGAGGCCGCGGCTAATTTGTACACTAAGTGCTTCTGACAGGGATGCCTCACAAGTGAGAACACAGCACCACCCGCCTCAGGAAGGCCACCGCGGCCAACGGGTGGGCAGCCAGGCGGCCTGGGTGAGGGGCAGGAAGGGGGTCGTGGGGGGATCTGGCCCAGCAGAGACGGGGAGGGGACCGGGGTTGTGGGGAGTGGGGGTGGGCTCGGGACGAGGGGTCCCTGTGGCCGGAGGGTCAGAGACTGAGGCAGGGAGCGGGGCCGGGCGGTGTGGAGGCGGCTTGCCCTCTTCCGACCCTCGTCCACCCCTCGCACAGGCCTGGGTCCAGGTGCCACCCGATGAAGGCCGAAGGCCCAGCAGGCCAAGTCCAATCCTCAGGCTGGCTCCCCCTCCTTCGAACCTCATCACAGTGGCCGCCCCCGCCCCAGGCCCTGACCCCACCCCTGGCCGGGCCCCCACCTCAGCCCCCACCGGCACCTCCCATGAGCTGCTGCGTCCCCACCGCGGGGGGCCCCCAGCTCCCATTCCCCTCAGCCCCTCCCTGCTGGAGCAGGGATGCCAGGGGAGCGGGCGCTGGCTGGGGTGAGCCGGGGTCTCCAGGCCAGCCGACAGGATGGGCACGCAGCCCCCACCCCACTGTGGAGACCCCTGCCAGACCTCTCTGATCTCGCTTCCTAGGCCATCTTGGGGCTGGAGGAACGCGGGTTCAGGCTGCCCGGGATGTCCCAGTAGTGACGGGGGAGCCCAGCCCCCACCCTACGGGAGAAGGTCCGGCGTGGCCGCGCAGCCGTGGAGCAGGGCGGGCGTCTCTGGGTGCTGAGGGGAGATGTGTTGTGGCAGCTCCCCTGCTGCCCGAGGCCCGCCTGGAGCCAACACTGCTGGTGGCTTTAATTGCTTTCACATACGATAGGCTGGCCTGTGACAGGCCTCTTACACCCGCCAAGCGGCCTCTGCACCCCAGCCCCCCTCTCGGCCAGGAGGCTGGGCCCGCCGCCGTTCCAACCTGGGAGCCCAGGCTGGGGCTGCAGGCTATGTGCCTGGTCCTGGCTGCCATCTGTAAAATGGGACAGGAGGGAGGGGGCACAGGACCCCACCACCTGCGGGAGACAAACTTTTCTCCCTGCCCCTCACTCCTCTGCTCCGCCCATGACTCTGATGGATCCAGACAGGTACCCTGAATGCAGATGCCTCTGGGAAAAGCCGAGCACACATACGGTCCTTCTGAGGCTTCGTGGGGACCAGTCCGCCAACCACTGTGGGGTCTGGCCTGAGCCTCTGTCCCACCTGGATACCCAGTCCTTCCTGGGATGCAGGCAGCTGGTGAACAGGGTACCCCTAAAGGCTCCCTGTGAGGCTGGCCTGGGCACTGGCTCAGCCACCCCGAGGAGCTGTCACCAGGTGGGCCTTGGTGCCCTTCAGCCCTTGGAGGAGAGGTGAGGGGCCAGGAACCCCTGGGAGAGACAGATGAGGAGGAATCCTTACAAAACAAAACATTTTTATTTGGTCCATCGGAGCCTGAGTCTGGAAACACCCATGGAGAATCATCCTACAGGGATGGTACTGACGACTGATAAAATAGTCTCTGTGTCAGAAGAGCTGCCGTATGTACAGGGTTAAAAATACTCACAGCTCAGAGTAAAAGGAGAATAGAAAGGAGGCCCAAAGGGGAGTCTAGTGCTTCTGGGTGCTTCTCCAGGTGTAAACCCACCCGCCTACAAGTCCCACGGGAAGCGAGGGGCCACAGACTGGGCCACCTGCTGCCTGGGGGCTGCAGGACAGTGAGGCCAGGCGGCCCAGGAAGCCGGCCTCAGTCATCCTCAGGCAGACACAGAACTCAGGGCTGAGCAGCCACAGGGAGGACGCTGGGCTTCTGAGGTGTGGAGGGGCTGGGAAGGGCCACACCCTGCATGTGCCTGGACAGGGCTGGCCAAGGATTTCTCCTGGACTGTTCCTCCCAGCAGAGGTCAGGTGGTGCTGAGGACAAACCCCCTCACCAAGCACAGGGCTGGGCCTGGGCTCAGGACCACCTGACCCACTGCCCCAACCCCAGCCTGGGGCATGGCTTCGATCCTGGCTGGCGCTCCAGGAATTGCATAGTGTCCCTCCCCACCACTGCTTGAGCCCATGGTCGCCAGGCACCTGCCTCCTGGGACACTGCTGGGACTCCAGGAACCACTGCTTGCCTCATGAGGGCTTGGGGGGAGATGGGACCTAGGGGCAAACTGCGGAGAAAAGGCTCCTGACCTCGTGCCCCACAAAGGGGGTGGGTCCCTGCTCTCACCTGGGGTTCTGGCCTGACCCCACAAGGGGAGGTGGTCCCTGCTCTCACCTGGGGTCCTGGCCTGACCCCACAAGGGGGGTGGTCCCTGCTCACCCCAGGGTCCTGGCCTCTGGCCCCCCAAAATGGGGGTGGTCCCTGCTCTCATCCTGGGGTCCTGGCCTGACCCCATAAGGGTAGGTGGTCCCTGCTCACCCCAGGGTCCTGGCCTCTGGCCCCCCAAAATGGGGGTGGTCCCTGCTCTCATCCTGGGGTCCTGGCCTGACCCCATAAGGGTAGGTGGTCCCTGCTCACCCCAGGGTCCTGTTCTCTGACCCCTCAAAACAGGGGCGGTCCCTGCTCCTACGCTGGGGTCCTGGCCTCTGACCCCCCAGATTTGTTTTTGTGAATGGAGCTCTTTGCTGCCAGGCAGGAGGCCCCAGGCCATGGGAAGGGGCAGCCTTACCTTGGCCCTGGCAATCTGGGCCAGACCTCAAGGTGGGCTGGTCAGAGGAGCTGGCACACAGCTCCCTCGAGCTAGAGGCCGCTTCGAGGTATTCTGCTTGGTGGCTATGAGGCCCTGGGTAGGAGGGAGGGGCAGGAAGGAAGGCCCAGGGGAAGCTGCGCCATGCCGCTGGCGCTCCCGGGGTGGGGGTCCTGAGATTCTGGTTCAAGCAGCCTGTGTTGGGGTCTTCCTCGTAAAGTGCATGTGGGGGCAGGCAGGTGGGGGCAGGGTGGTCACAGCGGCCGGGGCCCATGCAGGCCAGCGACCTCAGGCGTGAGTGGGGGGCTGTGGCTGCCCTTGGAGGCCGTCCAGTCACTGAGGAAGGCCTGGGCCGCCTTGCGGTGCGCCAGGCGGTGGGTGATGGAGAAGCCGGCATTGCCCTCCAGCTGGGACAGGATCACCAGGACCTGCCTGGGGGAGGGGGGCCGATGAGGGCCTGTGGAGGCTGGGGGCCGTGGGGCGGTGGGGTGGTGGTGGTGCGGGGGTGCCCACCTGTGCAGGGGCGGCACACTGTCCTGGGTGCGCAGGCTGCCACGCGTGGACACCACGTTGAAGCTGTCTGAGCAGTCGCACTGCACGTGCAGGTAAGACTTGGGGTGCCGGTTCTCCACCACCACGATGAGCCCTGCCCAGCCGTGCGTCAGGTAGTAGCAGGTCATGCCCTCGCGTCCCTGGGTGCAGGTAGTGCAGGGGTTGGTGGGTGGGCAGCCGCCTCCCTCCCCCTCCCCCCCCCCGGACCCACGCCCACCTCGTGCCGCTCGCCCCTGCTCTCCGTGAGCAGGATGATGGCGTCTGCCAGCGTGGTCGGCTGGGCCTCCACGGGCTCCACCATGACGAGTCTTGAGCTGTACACGGCCAGCACGTGGCCGGGCGGCTCCGGGGTGCCGCGTGGGACCCCCACTGAGGGGCCGGAGACTGTGGGGGGCACTGGGTGAGGAGAGCGGGCAGACATCCCCGCTGGGTGCAGGCAGGGCTGTGCTGGTGTGGCAGGGCGGTTACCCTGCGGAGCGGCCAGAAGGCATGGGTGGGGGTCCATGCTGGGCCGGGGTGGGGGTTGTGTGGGCGGGCGTGGGTCGCTCACCCTGTGCGGCTGGTGGGCCCGGTGTAGGGCCCCAGTGGTTGAAGGCACAGCACACCACGGCGTACTCGCCGGGCTCCAGCATCACGTCGCAGTTGACAAACTTCTTGACTGCACGCTTGCTGTGGGCCAGCAGGCGGCCCAGGCTCAGGCGGCCACCACTGCCGAAGGAAGCCCGGAACACCAAGACGCACAGGTCCAGGAGGTGGCTGTCCACCGAGTCCGTGCGCCTGCGGTGGCCCGCAGGGGTCACGGGTGGCCAGGCCCTGCCCAGCTGTCCTGCCCCTTCCACCCCGGCCAGGCCCCACCCCTGCCGCCCGGCCCCCACCCACCTGCTGCCCTCCTGGAAGAGGGCGAACTCCAGGGACGCGCGCTCCAGCACCGTGAGGGCCGTCACACCCACCGGCCCGCTGGCCGAGCTGGGGAAGCAGCCCTGCACCCGTGCCTCCTGCCAGTCCGAGTGCACCTTGCAGATGTCCACGGAGTCAAAGTACCTGGGCAGCGAGAGGACAGCCCTGCTGAGCAGCCCCCACCCTCGCCCCGGACACGGCGCCCGTCCCTGGGCAGGGTAACCCCAGCAGGCATCCTGCCCATCGGGATCTCTTGGGATCAGTGTCCCAGAAGCCCTGGTCTTGGCTATTGCCGGTGGACACCACCAGGGGGCGTCAGGCCATAAGGCTGACCCACAGACAGAGCCCTGGCAGAAACACCCCCACCCTGTGCTGACCCGAATTCCAGGATGGACCAGGCCTCTGGTTGGCAGGAAGGACACTGCATACACTGGGGCGAGCAGGGCAGCCATGGGGCCTACACTGGACGTGGCTGCCCAGCGTCCAGTACCTGATGAAGTCGCTGTACTCCATCCAGAAGACGCCTTCGCTGCTGCCGTGCGGCATGAGCTCGCTCCGCAGATGCCCTGGCCAGTGCGGCCACTCGTCCGACCAGCTGCCGTTCCAGGAGAAGCGGCCCCACGGGTTACGAAGGCGCAAGAGCCTGCGGACCACAGGGTTGAAGGCCACTCTCATGCCCCCACGCCCCTGCCACATCCACACGCCCACACTTACCTGGAGCCCTGGACATCACGGACGTCCAGGATGGAGTAGGCGTGGCGGGGGCGCAGGCCCAGGCTCTCGTAGGCAGCATCGTCCACCTTCATGTTGCCTCCCCCACAGGAGGCGCCCATGAGGAATCTGTGCAGGCAGAGCAGCCCCGCTGACCAGGGAGCCCCTCAGTAACGGGCCTTAATGATGGGGGAGGGGGGGTGGGCTCACACTCCAGGGGACCCCTGTCGGCCCAGACCTGCCTCCGGGGAGGTGCAGCACGAGATAGGGGACCCTCCCTGCCTCTGGGAGACCCACGTGAGACACATGGGACTCAGGAAGTGCTGGCCCAAGAGCTCAGAGGGCTTGGGCTGGGGGACAGGCAGACCCAGGGCCTTCGGAGGCCTGGTGAGGCCGGCTGATCCTGCCAGCTCAGGGCTGCGGCTCCCTGAGGGGTGGGGCCACCTAACTGCCCAGCAACAGCTGAGTGCAAGGGTCCTAGCACCAATGAGCTGTCTCTCCCAGGCCTGGGGTCAAGGACCCTCCCCAGACACTGGCCAATGCGTGCTGGGGCTCAGAAGTCCCCCGACTCCCCCCACCTGTCTGCCCCGGCTGCTGCCGCCAGGTGCCTCTGTGGGGCTCACTCCACACAGTTCCACAAGGACGCTGATGGCCATCACCGGCCCAAGTCAGGACAGGGCCTTCAAGGTACAGGCCAACGGACAGCATCCTGCCTGCTGCTACCCTGCCAGGGCAGGTGGGACGGCCAGTGCAACACGGGAGCCAGGCTCCAGCTGGGGTCAGCCCATGCCCGAGATATCTTGTGAGACGTGGTACAGGTCAGAGGGCGCTGGCCCTGCCTCTCCCACTACTCCATGCCCCAGCATGGCCGCCCCTCTTACCCAGCCTCCTTAGAACTCAGCATTTTGGCCCAGATGAGGTCAGTGTCAACTGGTTCCTCGCGGGGGTTCGTGGAGCTGACCTGCAAGGCCAAGCTCTCACAGGGGGCGCCGGTGAGTGTGGCCAGGCCCTCGATGGCGCGCCCGGCCTGAAGGGCAAAGTAGGAGCCGTGCAGCTTGGCCAGAGCCTTCTCGATGAGGGCCACCCACAGCTGCTTGCGCTGAGCCTGCAGGGGGGGCTGGAGTTGTGAGGCCTGCTGCCACCCGGCCCATGCCTGCCGCCCACCCCGCGCCCGCCGGCGCCACCTGGGAAAAGAGGAGGAAGCCGGCCTCGTCGCAGGGCAGCATGTCGTCCACCAGCACCGTTGTCCATGTGCCATCCTTGCAGAGCCGCACCTGGTAGGCGCCCTCTGCACACAGGCTGCGTGTGACCATCACCCGCTCGACCAGGTCCGGCCGCTCGGCCAGCACTGCCAGCGCACTCAGGAACCTGCGTGAGGTCGGGGCTCACGGAGAACACGGCCTGCCTGCCTGCCGCCCACTGGCAGCCCACCCCTGAGTGGGTGCCCCAAACTCACCAGCAGTTCCCCAGGAGCCCCTGAAGGATGTCTGAGGGCCGGAGAGTGTGGAATACGGACCATGAGGTACTGTGGTCCCTGAACACGGAGCAGTTGATCTCGTGGGGCCTCAGCCACTGTCGCACACGCTGCTGGACGCTGTCGCCCGCGGGGAAGCCCACAGACTTAGGTCCAGGGGGGAAGCTGTCATCCACAAAGTTCACGCCATTCTGCAGAGACCATGGCCACAGGCTCAGGTCAGGCTGGACCCACTGCCCAAGAGAGCACCCTGCTGCCTGAGCCCCAGAGGAAGAGGTGGGCACATGTGTAGCCCCCTGACCCCTGTGGATGGCTTGGCCGGGCAACAGGTCAGTGGGAAGTATGTGAGCCCCAGGGAGAGGGTGCAGTGCCCAGCCTGTAGGCTACGTGGTGGGCATGGGTCACAGGGAGCCTGGGTGGCCTCCCTGCACAGCCCACTGCACCGAAGGCCCCAGGAAGAAAAGTGGGGGGACCTGACAGGGGCAGGGCAGCCAGAACACAAGCTCATGGATGGGCTGCCAGCAGTGACAGAGGGTAGCAGCATGAGGGGGGACGGACACCCTCTCCAGGTGCCCCTGGGGGTGGGTGATGCCCTGGGCTCAGCCCTCCTGCAGCTCCAAGGGAAGAAGGCATGAAGGGGCACCCCAACCCTGAGTTTCAGCAGGGTTTCTGCGGCTGCGGGAAGCACCAGGCCTGCCTGTTGGCGTGAAGCCGCTACCTGTCCCCACCTCCCTGTGGGGCCACCATCTGCAGGAACTCACAGCGGGGCTGAGGGGTCAGGACCACGGAATGTGGGGTCATGGACCCTTGTGGACACAGCGAGAAGGGCCCAGCACACTCAGGCGGGCAGTGACCTGGTGGCCCCACCCAAGTTCAGGGCCAGCCAGTGCTCTGAGCTTTGGGAAGAGAGTCCCACCCTCCCCCAAGCTGGAGAAGAGACAGTGGGGAAGGACAGACGATGCAGAGGGGCCTCACCTCCCGGCAGAAGGCCACAATGTTCTCCCATAGGGCCTTGGCCTCGCCCTCGTCCGTCTGCCGCCGCTTCTCCACGTGCATGCTCTCCCTGCGTCTCAGGGGCGCTGTGCCCCGGCGCTGGGTCACCAGGAGCTGGGGGGTGTGGCAGGCGGCACAGTGCTTGGCTCGGGGCGTGTTGAGTAGGGTGCAGGCAGGGCAAGCCCACTGGCCCAGGCGCTCAGACAGTGCTGTGGGAAAGAGGTGGCCAGCCTTGTGGGCCAAGCAGGGCCCGGGCTTGTCCGCGCTGCAGTCGGGGCATCGGGTGGGAGGCTCGCCGTGCTCCTGGAAGCCATGCAGCTTGGAGCAGCCGCACGCCGTGCAGCGGGAGGCAGCTGTGGGGTTCCTGAGCGTGCACTTGGCACACGACCAGGTAGTGAAGTCAGGGCTGGAGGGGCTAGCGGGCGTGTAGCGCACGGTGTCGCCGGCCAGGTCAATGACGTCGCTGCCCGGTGTGGTGCCAGCCTCACAGTGGGCAGGGCTGGCGGGACCAGGTGGGCGCAGCGTGGTGCCACCCTCAGCTGCCTCTTCCTCCAGGAAGCTCAGCCGCTTGCCCGACAGTAGCTCCGCCAGGCGGGAGGCCCCAGCCGCGGTCCGCCCCAGGCCCTGGGGGGGCCCCTTGGAGCTGGCAGAGGGTGAGGGCTGGGTGGTCTCAGGCACCGGTGGCTGCAGCTGGGGGGGCACCTCGCGGCGGCTGCGAGGCACAGGGTTGTTCTGGAGGGTAGGCGAGAAGGGGCTGAAGGGTGGCCCCCGGGGGGGCTCCTGGTCTGCAGCAGAGGGAGGGTTGGCATCAGCGCCTTCCCCAGGCTGGGGCGGGGCAGGCATGACGGGGAAGCCTGCGGGAGCCACGACTTCTGGGACCACCAGGGCCTCGGGAGGAATCCTGGGCAGCGAGAGTTTCCGCGGCCCCCCACAGGCCGAGCAGGAGCTGGCCACTGGCGTGTTGTGCAGTGTGCAGCGCTGGCAGGCCCAGCCACTCCCAGTTGCGGCCGCGCCCCCCTCTTCCCCCTCCACCTCCTCCGGCCGCCCCCCAGCTGGCTCCATGGCCGCCAGCCCTGCCGTCTGTGCAGGCCCTGCCTCCTCCCCGCAGCTGCCCTTGGGCTCCGGCAGGACCCCGTTGATGACGGGTAGCAGGGAGGCCCCGGGGACGGGCTCGGGGGCAAAGCCGCACACTTCGCAGGCCCCCCTGCCCAGGAGGTTGCGGAATGTGCAACGGGTGCAGGGCCACTTCTGTTCCTCCACGCTGAGCCGCAGGATCTGGTCGAGGTCAGGCTTGTGCCGTGGGGCCTCGCAGATGGAGCACTGGCGCTGGCCGGCCGGGTTCAGGAAGGTGCAGCGTGCGCAGGACCACTCCCCGACCGCAGCCATGGGCCCGGGCGAGTGTGTGTGGCTGCAAGGGAAGGCCGCGGTCAGTGATTTCTGACAAGGGTGTCAAGATTATTCAATGGGGCACAGACAGTCTTTTCAATCAGTGGTGCTGGGAAAGCTGGGTTGAAATGCTAAAGAATGAGCCAGAGCCTTACCTCATGCCATATTCAACAATTAACTCAAAATGGATCAATGACCTAAATGTAAGAACGAAATCTGTAAAACTCTTCGAAGAAGAAAATGTGAGTAAATCTTCATGACCTTGGATTTGGCAACGTATTCTTAGATATGACACCCAAAGTACAGGCAAACAAAGGGGGAAAAAAAGAACTTCATCAAAATTAACAACTTCCGTGCTTCAAAGGACACCATGAAGAAAGTGAAAAGATAACCTACAGGAGAAAATATATGCCCATCATCTATTTCTGATCAGGGTCTAGCATCCAAAATATATAAAAAGTTCTTATAACTACACAACAAACAACCTGTTTTTAAAAATGGGCAGATATGGGGACTTCCCTGGTGGTCCAGTGGTTAAGACTCCGTGCTCCCAATGCAGGGAACTGGAGTTTGATCCCTGGTTGGGGAACTAGATCCCGCACGCCACAACTAAAAGATCCCACATGCTGCAACTAAGACCCAGCACGGCCAAATAAGTAAATAAGTATTATTAAAAAAATGGGCAGAGGACTTGAGAAGACTCCCCCAGAGATACACAAAAAGCCCATGAAAAGATGCTCAGTACCAGCAGCCATCAGGAAAATGCAAATCAAACTACTACAAGGTACCACCTCACACCCAACAGGGCAGACGGTAACAGCACTGGTGAGGATCTGGAGAAACCACAGGCCTTCCCTACGTTGCTGGTGGGAATGTAAAATATTACAGTTGCTTTGGAAAAGTGTGACGGTTCCTCAAAAAGTTAAACAGACTTACCACAATTGTGACCCTGCTATTCCACCCCTAGGTATATGCTCAAAGAATTGAAAACTGGTGCTTTTCACAAACACACATCCACACATGTTCATGGCAGACCTGCTTACAACAGTCAAAAAGTGTAAACAACCCAAGTATCCATCAATGAATAAATGGATAAACGAAACATGGAATATCATTCAGCAACCAAGAAGAACGAAGCACCAACACACAACACCAACGAGCCCCGAAAGACACAAGAGGCCACACGTGGTGTGATTCCATCCACAGGAAATGTTCCGGACGGGCAAACCCAAAGGCAGAGAGGAGCCTGATGGTTCCTGGGGGCTGAGGAGCGGGGTGGGAGCAGGGCTCTGGGAGCCTCTGGGGTGGGCAGAGCTGGCCCCGCAACCCACCTCTTGAGGACTAACCCGGGTGCGAGGGGTGTCCACACTCCACACACACACAGTCTCCTACCCTGACCGTAGCTGCTCTGCTTGGCAGAAAAGTCAACTGTTCTTCATAACAAGTCATGAAGTTTGTGCTTCTTATGGTATGTTTGTGCCAAATCCTTCAGGAAGAAAGAAAACTTCCCTCTTCAAAAAAAAACAAACAAGGGACTTCCCTGGTGGTGCAGTGGTTAAGACTCCACACTTCCAATACAGGGGGCCTGGGTTCGATCCCTGGTGAGGGAACTAGATCCCACATGCCGCAACTAAAGATCCGCATGCCTCAATTAAAGATCCCGCATGCCGCAACTAAAAGATCCCACATGTCGTAACTAAGACCCAGCTCAGCCAAATAAATAAATATTAAAAAAAAAAAACAAAAAATGTCCCCCGAGCAGCGCGACTGTTCCTTGGCCCAGAGCAAACTGTGAAGCCGCCTTCTCGGGCATGTGGCTGAGACTCACAGGCTGCCCACAGCACCCAAGTGGGTGGATGGGCCCTGGGGCGACCAGCACGGGGGTGGGGCCTGGCCAGGTCAGCTTTGGCCTTGTCTTCTGCACTACCAAAAGCCTAAGAAATCTGCCTGGAGATGACTGGAGCCTCCCCTGCTGCTCCCCACTGACAGAAGGGCCCACGGTCAAGGCGTGGGCACATGTGTGCCCACACAGACACACACGTGCACACACACGCTGGGTCCCGGGCAGCCTCCACATGGGCCCCAGGCTCAGAGGATGGTCTTTTGCCCTGGGTGCCCCACCTGGCCTGCAGAGCTGGTCTGACCCTTTGTGGACCACCTGCTCCTAGCAGAGGGGTGTCCAGGGAGAAGACTCGGGCTCCCACCCCCAGCACAGGACAGGTGGGCCTGGGGCCCTCCTAGGACACACCTGCCCTCAGCTCCAGGCCCCTGGTGGTCCCAGACATGCTGAGAAGACACAGGATGGGGAGAGAGCCCAAGTCCCACCCACTCTCATGACCGAACAGCTGGCCAGTCCCTTGGCCGGATGAACATGAGGCCACACCCAGGACACACAGCAGGTGACACCTGGAGGCGGTGGGAGCTATGCTCCCTCAGGGACACCTGTGGCCCGCACCTCAGTCCGCACCTCAGCGTCACCACGTGGGCGGAGATGAAGTGGCTCTGGGGTCAGCGACCAGGTGTCCAGAGGAGCCCTGGGCCTTTGCCCCACCCCCTCAACTACCCTGCTCCGGTCTCCACACACAGGGTCACCCTCACGGCCACCCTGATGCGCTGCGGGCCCAGGACCTGGATCCCTAGAGTGTCCGAGGTGAGGCCAGAGCACCAGACAAAGCCTGGAAGTCGGAGACCAGCATACTGAACTCCAGGACACGGGTGTTACTCCGCACGACAGGAAGGCCAGCCAAGTGGGAAACGGACACCAAATACCTGGCTTTGCCCTCAATTCTCTGGGGCTGCAACACTCAGCTCCAATTCAAAAGGGAGGTGATGGAAGGGCCTGGGACACGCAGGGTCTGCAGGAGCCTGGGGACGGCATTTTCCTCCACAAAAAAGCTGAGAGGACTAAGTATTGCCCCCACTCAAGGACCTTGCTCGGTCAGGCCAGCAGACCCAAGCCCAGGCTCCCAGGCAGGATGTCGCCACCTGACCCCTTGCTGGTTCTGAGGTGCACGTGGGCCCCTCCCTGTAAGGTCATCCTCAGCCAGCCTTGGGCTGTCCTCTCCGCCTCTGTGTACCCAGGGGAGGCCCGAGCTCATAGGTGGTGGATGCCCGTTACTCCTCAAGGCCTCGCAGCTCCTGGCCTGGCTTGGTGGTGGGTGTCATGCCCAGACCTGGAGGCTCTTCAGTGAAGGGTGGGCTGCGTGCGGCGGGTGTCCGCACGATGCCCGGGGCCCATGAGAGCAGGGGAAGAGTCAGCCGGACCGTCCGCACGTGCATGTCCACGTGTCCAGGTATGGGTGTGGGGAGGGGTCCTGGCAGCCGACCTTTCTGCCCCTCTTCCTGCATCTGTGGCGCCTAGGCCCCTGCGCCGCTCCTTCTAGTGTCCATGCTGGGTGTCTGGATTCCTCAAGGTCACTGGCAGCTCTTCCCACAACTTGCTCCCAGGGGCAGACAGTACCTGCCTGGAGTGCCAGGCCGGATGCGCCAGCCTGCGGAGAGGCCTGGCGGGAGGCCAGAGAGTGAGAGAGGGCGCTGCCCGCCCAGGCCGCTCGCTGGTCAGTGTGAGCCAAGATCCAACAGGCACACACGCGCTGGGGCACAGGGTCGCCACCTCTACTGCTCGCTGCAGCCCCCCCGCCCCCCGCCCCAGTAATTCTACCCCTGGCGATTTATCCTGAGGACATAAATACGCAGAAATAAAATGACACGTGTGCATGGAGAAAGGCGTGAAGAGGTGCACCAGCCACTGGGGATAAGCTGATGAAACAAGCATGAGCGACCACCTCAAACCGCCAGGAGGCCAGGATCAGAACCGTGGGCAGTAACAGCATTGGGAGGGTTGGGAGAAAACAGAACCCTCCCTGCCCGGCTGGTGGGGATGGGAAACACTGCAGCCACTGTGGAAAACAGCCTGGCCGTTTCTCAGAAAGTTAAACATAAACTTACAATAAACACGAGCAACTCACTTCTATGTATCTACCCAAGAGAAGTGAAAACACACGTCCATGCAAAAACCGGTACACAAATGTTCACGGCAGCAGATTCATAAAATCCATGGGCAAAGAACCCAAATGTCTATCAACTAATAAGCAGATAAACTCCACACAGTGGAGCATCATTCAGCCATAAAAGAAGTGAAGCACTGATACTACACCGTGGATGAGCCCAGAGAACACAATGCTCGGTGAGAGAAGCAAACACAAAGGTATGATTCCCTTGACGTAAAATGTCCACTTTTGGTCTCTGTGGCAAATCCACAAAGACCAAAAGTGGATGAGTGATTTCCAGGGGGTGGGAGGTGACTGCAGATGGGCAGGAGATGGGGTCTCGGAGATGCTGTGAAACTGGATTGTGCTGATGGCTGCACAACCGCACACATGGACTAAAACCACTGAGCCACACGCTTAGGAGCGGAGGATCTGGCGGTAGGTTACGTTACACCCCAATAAAACGCGTCACTGATACAGTAACAAGTGAACTGAGGCGATTTGCTAACTCCTGGTGCCTGCCACCATCTGCTTCCCAGCACATCCGCCTGGACCTCAAGCCCTCATGACTCCATCCACTAAGGGTAACTCAGACAAGACCACTCATACTACCCCTGAAGCCTCCCAGGAGGCGGGTCCTGCTCCCACACGCCTGCTGGCCACCTAGACGGTGAGCCCAGGACATGCATGGGGCCCACAGACACCAGGAAACTGTCCTGCACAAGTGAGCTGTGTCTGAGAGAAGTGACAGCCAAGGGCGGCTGGCAGGGGCCTCCGGGAGATGGAGGAGGGTGTCTGCTACCCACTAAGCCCAGGCGTGGGGGCCCAGGAGAGTGAGGCTACCTCTGGCCGGAGGTCCATGGACCCTGAGTGTCTGCTGTGCACCAGGTACCTCTCCCTCCAGTGAGGCCACAGGACGGGGCAAAGGCAGGGGCGTCAGTGTGTGCGTGGCTGACGTTGGAGCCCAACCCACCCAGACGTGAGCAGTGGGCACAGTGCCCGGGCTGCCCCACGCCCGTCACCCCAGCACCCCAAGGGGAAGCTCTCCAGGTGATCCAGGACAGCCTGGGTGGGTCTGAGTGCAGCCACGGCTGCAGCTGGCGGGAGCTGGCGTGTGCAGCCTTGCCAGCGGGGACCCACGCCCCCCCTCTGCTCCCTTGCAGGCAGCCACATCAGCGCAGGGTACCACGCACGGGTGGGGGGCCAGGGAAGTGCCCCCCAAATCCCATGGGAAGCAAGCCAGCATTCTCGGTGCATGCTGTGCCCCTGCCCCTCCCCACCCAGCAAGAAGCTCCAGCTCCAGCAGACAAGCAAGCCCCTGGGCTCAAGGTGGGCTGCAAGGTCCCGTCCCAACCACCTCTGACCAGCCAGGCGAGACCTGAAGCCCGGCTCCAGGAGGGGCCAGCATCCCGGGACTTCTCTACTGAGTGAGCAACCCCAGAGCCTCTCAGGTGTCTGGGGGCATATGAGTTGCCAGAGGACCCTAAGGAACAGGGACCCCACTTCTCTGAAAGTCCCTCTGCCGAGGAAGGGGCACCTGACAGCAGCACCCGCCCCGCAGGGTCCCTTGGGGCCACGCCGTCTCCACCTTCTTACCTTCGGGCCCGGGGGCGTGGGGGCTGGTGCTGTCGGGTGACCAGGGTGTCACCCCAGACAGGCCCCCCAGGGCTGCTCCTACACCAGCCGGCCGCTGCCGGGGGCCCTGGGTAGGGCAGTCCCCTGGGGAAGCCGTGGTCCGACTCGGTCTCAGTGGCCAGCGAGGAGGCGGAGCTCCCCATGGCCCCTGCGACAGTGGCCACGCTGAGAGCCGGGCCTGGTCACATGTGGCCGGCGGCGGCTGGCGAGGTGGAGCATGGAGGAGGGCACCCACGCAGGAGACAGGGCGGCCGGGCTGGTCCGAGTCACACAACAACAACAGAAATGACACAGAGAATAGAGAGAGAAGAGACAGCGTGATTCACAGGCACCAAGCCCCCAGGAGCCCAGGGAGGTTCCCAGCACACAAGTGGCCTTGGGGTGGCAAAGGAGAGCCCAAAGTAGGGGTCCCCACAGCCAGGGTCCCGACAGGGCTGCAGCCCCGGCGCACAGCTCGCCTCCACCCTGGAGTGGCACCCCCCTCTCTGCTCCCACAGGGGAGGAGCGGCTGTGCCACGGTCGCTGGCCAAAAGGGTATCAGCCTTAAAAGAAAGGATTTAGGGGATATTTAGGCAGAGAAAAGAAAAACAAGGGAAGAGAGCCCAGCGAGGCAGGCGAGCCCTGGCAGGACGGCCTCTGGGAGGGGCACTGGGCAGCGTCCAAAGTCACAGGGAGGTGCAGTCACCACCATGGCCTTTCCGGAGGGACAGCTCCCTCCACCCAGAGATGGGTGACCAGGGAGGGACCTGGGAGGCTGCCCGCCTTCCAGGGGGAGGCCAATGGGCCCAAGATCATCCGCCCTGAAATGGGAGGCCAGGTGCATCTCATTTCAAATAAGGCGAGTTCCAGTCAGGTTCAGGGAAGATGCCTGGGCCGGGCTCTGGGCCAAGGTGGGCGTCCAATTGGCTTTTTGGCCAAAGAGGTGACCAGCAGCCCTGCCCCCACCCCCAGGTCCACCGTCACCCAATGACACCCTTCTCCCAGCTTCCAAACAAGTCCCTTGGACACAGGGGCCAGCAGCAGGGGTGGAAACGGTGGACGCATCCTTGCACAAAGGCAGGCTGGAGGGCGCCCAGGCCTCTGAAGCACTGGTCCATGCTGCGTCCAGGGGACACGGGTGGGGATGCCCACACCTGAGTGGCTAGCAGCACACGCAGCTCTGGAGGCTGAAGGGGTGGGAGAAGTCTGGGCCCCTGCCCCATAACAGCTTCAGTCAGACCAGCCGAGTCCCCTGTAGCAATGCTGTTCACCTGGACCCATTCCTCCAAGGGACATGGACAGGATAGAGCAGCGTAGGGCCCGAAAGGCCTGGAGATTCTGAAAGTCACTTACCACTCAGGCCTCCCCTGCTCAGTATGACCAGAGCCGATGGTGGGGGCAGAGGCCCCAGCGGCCTTTAAAGCCGACACTGCCCACTTGGACCCTGAAGGAAGGGCTGAGGCTCCTGCCGACAGGAGTGCCGTCCAGTGGGAGCATCACACGAGCCTCAAGTGTCATTTCTAACCCTCCGACAGCCACAAAAGAAAGGCAGGACAGGTAAACGGAATCTCTGTACCATATGTTACATCACCCAACACGTCCAATGTGCTGCCAGGTCAGTTTGGAATCAGGATGAAACCCGTGTGAACCACGTACCACCTATGTTGAGTTGAGGTCCTTCCTCTACTGTGGTTGATGCTCACCTCCACGAAGATGGGCCACACTCCAGGGGCAGCAGCCGTGGTTGCCCAAGGTTTCCGTACTGGGCTGTGCTAGAGCACACTCCCAGTGGTCACGTCCACCTCGAGCAGGGTCACTCAAGACACCTGCCTCTCCCATGATTATGAGTCGGACACTGCAACAACTAGAACAGCCCCCAGGCTCCTGAATCCCACTCCACATAGGAACCCTTCGTGGGAAAAGAGCCTAAGCGTTTCTGACACTCCCCTTTCACAGCCAAATCCTGAGCAGGTGAGGGCTTGAGCTGAAGCTGAGCCCAGTGAAAGGTGTCCCTGGAGCAAGACTACTCAAGCCTGGGTCCAGGCCAGTGTCCACTGTGAGAGCAAAGGACGGGGGGGAGGGTAGACAGTCCACCCGCAGCCAGGTCAGGGCTGGCATCACGTGTGCCTGATGCAGGTAGAGCCGAGGGAAGAGTGAGGACACAGCCCTGGACCTCCCGGGGGCCTGTGGGCCTGGCTCGCTGGGAGGAAGGAGCACCAAGGTCCTGTGAGGACCCGCCTGCTCTTCACCGACACTCTTAGCCTCAGGGGACTGAGCGCTCAGGCCTGTCACAGACACTTGGGGTACCACATGTGAACAGCACACGAGGCACCAAGCAGGGCCAGCTCTGCACCCAAGCCCGGCAGCAGCTGTACCCCACGTGCCAGCCTCCCGACACACCTTCAGGAAACTCTGACCCTGCAATCAAGAGGGTTGGGGGAGGGTGACCTGGAAGGGCCTCTCTGGGGAGTTCTGGGGATGGCAGCACCAACACCCCCACACCCTGCTCGGCCCGCCGGGGTGATGGGGAGCCCTGGCTGCCTGGCCCAGGCCCTGTGCTCCCGCCCTGAGTCAGGTCCTTTCATCCATGCCTTCCTGCATCCTTCACTCACTCACCAGCGCCCAGGCCGCCTGGGCTCCAACGGCACTGCCCAGGGCCGCTCCCTGGCTGCTCTGTCTCAGGAACAATGCAATATAATCGCGTCTCCCAGCAGAAGCCTGGGCTCAGACGCTGGCAATGCCAGCCTCCCGAGGGCCCGAAGGGTGGGTGTGCCTATCCCACCGCCCAGACCAAGCCAGTGCCTCCTTGCCCTTGTTCGGGAACTGCTGCCCTAGATCTGAGTGGGATGGTGGCCTAGATCTGGCCTCAGGGAAGGGCAGGCACAGGGTTATGGCAGCCCCCCACCTGGCGTTACCAGCACTCCCCAGCGGCTGGGGACAGCAGGGGACCCTCCCCCAGAGTGACAAGAGCATGAAGGGCCGGACGAGGGTGAAGCCTCCTCAGGACCCTGCGTGGGACGCGCCTGTCTTGGTGGTGGCAAGCCGGGTCCCGGGGGTGACACCCCACGGCCTCACCCAGCTCACCTCGTCCCACTGCCCATAGGGCACTTCCCACGGTGGGTTACCCGACTGAGGACTAGGGCTGAGCCAACACCTGGCAGAGGCTGAACCCCAGGTCCAGGGCGGGGAGGCACGGGATCCTTACTCCCTGTACCCCCAATGCTCCGGGGGCTCCCGCGAGTCCTGCGGGCATCAGCACAGACTGCCCCCGCTAGCCTGCGGGGCACACACACAGGGCACCAGAGTCCCTTGGGACAGCCAGGCTCTGCGGACACGGGCCGCCTGATGATGCTTCCACACGCGTGTACACGCTTCGCCCAGCCGTGTTCACAGTGTACGTGCCCCACGCCTGGCTGGTTTGCCATGTGCCAACTGCACACCACCTCCCACTCAGGGCCCCGGGCGCAAGTCTCGTTAAATCTCATCTCGTAACAATGGTGCTTTCACAACTGCAGCAACCCCAACAGGCCGCCCAAAACCAGCCCAGACGGGGCATGGAGGGAGAGCAGCCATGAGGGGACCCCAGGCTTTCCCAGGGCATTGCTCCCTGTGCCCGGGTGCCCCAGCTGCACCCACCAGACGTGAAGCCTGGTACTCCTGCCTGAGGGAGGGACAGGCCAGGACAGTGAATGAACCCACCTACATCCCTTCCAGAAACCAGGCTGGGACACCCCCCCCCACATGCCAGGAGGCCCCTGTCCCAGCATGGGTGGGACAGCATCCTCCCACAGTCACCCTCGAGGGGTCAGGCACCCATATCAGCAGTTCATGGGCCCAAACCCACAAGGTGGGAGGGCAGTGGGGTGGACAGTTAGGGGCTGGGCCACTGGGGACGTGGTGCCTCTACCTGGGGAGCACCAAAGGGACAGCAGACACAGTCCAGGAGACATGTTTGCCTTGCGGTGTGCCCAGAATGCTGGGACCACAGCCCCAAGCTTCAGGGGCATGGCGGCCTGCAGGGCTGTGAGGAGCAGGGTTCTGAGGGGGGTGCCCACTCGGCTCCACTGCAGCCGGACAAATCCACGGTGCTCGTGCCTGGGCTCTGCCTTGGGAGGTGAGGCTTCGTGGCAGGTCTGCCAAGAGCACATCCACCCAGAGGGCATGCCTTGTCCCTCTCTTGGAAGGGTCTGGACTCTGGGTCTGAAGCCCCAGCCCCCAGGCTTATCGGCAGGAGCCAGAGTCCATCAGAGAGTGGTGTCGACCGACCAGGGCCAACCCCGAGGCAAAGGTCACACAGAGGCCGCCCCACCTCCGCTGCCCCAGGGAAACACTCCCATGGGAAGTGGCCGGGGACTATGTCCCTTTAGAAGCTGCATCTGTCCCTCACCCAGAGGGTGGAGGCCCCAGGGGTATGGCCTGACTCAGCTGCTCCTCGCTACCTGGTCCAAGGCCACAACTACCTCTAGGCCAGCCAGGGCCATAGGGAACAAGGCCTCCCTCAGCCTGGCTCTGCCCATGGCTGGGGCCACCAGGGAAAGGTGCCCAGGTGGGGCAGGGCTCTGGGCAAGCAGCCAGTAGCCATTGAGACTCATCTGGACCCAGGTCCTGGCACCATCTGGCCACTCCAACTGCCCACAGGGCACATGTCCCCCTGCCAGTCCTTTCTAGGAGTGCTGTGAGGCCCAGATGTCCCCCCCCCCCGAAGCCAGGCCAGAACCCCACAACAGCATCGTCGACCTCTGAGAGGAGACTGTGGAGGTTCTGCTGAAAATTGCTATCAACGCCCCTAAGAACCAGGCCTAGGAACAAAATGGTAACGAGCACTCCCTGTCATCCAACTTGGGGAGAAATGCTGGAGCCCCAGATCCCTGCCTGCACACACTCTAAGGTGGCCGCTCTGCTGGCGTTTCTGGACTTCTCTGCTTGTCCAGCACCTCAGCCCTGAGGCATCCAGCCACAGGTCAGTACTGGTCACATAAACGACCAGCAGGTGTCAGGTGGGATTTGCTCTGCTTCTAGGGCCCCTGCTTTCTGGGGAGGGAGGAGCGGAGACAGGCCCCTCAAAATCAAACCCATGTGTGAGGGGCAGCTCGCCAGCACGGAGGCTGAAGGACAAGCTGCGGGGGTCTGGGCTGCCTCCCAGAAGGGGACAGGGTCATGGCGTGTCTTGTGTCTTTTGAGTTGTACCTGCCTCAGTCGTACGTCGTGGAAAAGGAAGTGATTGTCAGGGGATCAGGGGTGCCACCAAGATCTCGTTTCTAGTTCACTTTCTAGTTTGGCACTTGGTTTTGGCACATTTCTGTTCGCCAAGTGGCAGCAGGAGCAGCCCTGGCCCAGGCAGCCCAGTGACCTCGGGCCTTGAGGGTGGCAGAGCCACCTCACAGTGAGGGCACTGGAGCCTCCAGCTCACCCCAAAGGGAGGCACCTTTTCAGGAGCTGCAGGGCCTCCAAACACGCGGCCTTTCCCCTTCCGTGGGGGGAGGGGCAGGAGGTTCTAGCAGTGTGGATGTGGGGGGGCCGGGTGTGGGAGGACTTCCCCTGCCCTGGCCTTTGGCCAAGACGACCCAGAGGAGCAGAAGCCATGGATGCCTTCCTCAGGACAAAGACACCATGACTCTCGTCAACAGCAGCTATCAACCTATTTTCCTTCTGATATTCTGCAGCACCAACCAGGCATGTCCCCCAGCCTGGCCACCAGGGAAAGGGGGAAGCAGACAGCAGGGTGTGGATCAGGTGCTCAAGTGAGATGGTGCTGCCAGGACAGGCAGTGAGGCCATGTGTCCCACTCGGTCTTGTGCGAGTCCACCCTGGGTGCCCCAGACAAGTCCTTACTGGAGGGACAGCACATCCCGCAGGCATCGGGAGGCCCCATGCTGCTCTCCCACAGCCCCTGGCTCCCTGCACTGTCCTGGCAGCACCAGCACAGCCATCTGCAGAGTGACCCAGGATGACAGGGTGTGGCTGGGCAGGTCTCCAAGCCGAAACTCCACCCACAGCCTCCTTCCAGCTCATTCAAAGAAGGTGGAGGCCAGTGACCCTTCCTCATCCATGAGAGGCTGAGAGGGGCCATTCTGGATGCCTCCCCGTCCAACCCCGGAGCTCCCCTCCGAGTTTAGAGCTGGGTCACCAGAGCTGCCTGCCAGCGAGCAGCTGACAGAGGATGCTCGCTGACCACCCTGCCCTTGGTGCAAATGGGGCAGTGCTGGGCACAGGGGGAGCCGGAGACAGCCAAAGGGATACCACAGGCCTGCTAGGCATTCTTGGCAGAGCGGGGCAGGGGGTGGGGGGGAGTGGTCCCTGCCTGTGAACTTGGCAGAAGGGATTAGGCAAGAGAGACACAACCATATTCCTGCTTTGGGATGCTCCTGTGGGTGCCGGGTGGGAGGGCCTGAGGCAGTCCAGGCAAAAGAGCAGGGTGAGGAGCCAACTGACCCGGAGGCCACGGAGCACCCTTGGTCAGGGTGTGGGCCACACCACTTAGGCTCTTCACCAACCAGCTCAGGCCGGTGAAAACATTTGTGGTTTCAGAGAATTTTTAGGACAGCAGAGTCCTTCCCAACTCCATGTATAAAAAACAAACCGTCAGTGGTGGAAGGAAGAGGCTGAAAGGCGTCCTCGTGGATCAGAGACCTGGATGTGCAGCCCCATCCAACCCTCCCCAACAGCCACGGCTGCCCCTCAGCCTCGGCCTCCGGGTCTGTAAAGTGGGGCTTAGTAGAGTGCTACCTGAGAGACAGGGGCCCAGAGAATTTCATGCAGGGCCTGAGAGCAAGGAGTTTCAGCAAAGTTACCCTGTCAAGAAGGGCAGAGGGGTTTGGAACCATCCTCCAGATGCAGGATCGGAGGGCCCAGCCACTTCCTGCTCTCAGAGCCCCGGGGCTCAAAGCAGAGACACAAGATCCGAGACCGAAGGTGCCTGTCTAAAGCTGTGCAATCACTGAGCTTTGGGCCCAGCGGGGCTTAAGCCTGGCTCTCAGTAGGTCACGAGATCACCAGCCTGGCTGCTCAGGGGAAGCAGCTCTATAGAGTTTCAGATGCAGAAGAAAAGAGGGGTGCTTGTCCTGGGAGCAGAACGACCTGAGAAGAAGTAAGAGGAGCTCAACACCAGGGCCAGGCTCAGCTGGCCTCTCCAAGACCTGCTCCCACCAGCCAGGCTGCAGAGTAGTGGCTCTTAGGCTCCCCGTCCATCTGGGGCCCTCCTTCTGCAACTTGGGCCAGGGAAACACTACCTCTCTCCCCACATTTGAGGAAAGCACTCAGAAGTGGAAGGATCGACTTACCCCCTCCCCCCAGCCTCTGGGGGCGGGAAGGTGATTACCGGCATCCTCCTAACAGTGGTTCACACAGCCCCCCAGACCCAGGCAGAGGGAGGAGCTCAGGGATCTCCAAAGGAGGGGCTCCCAGAAAGAGCTCAGAACTACCAAGCACCCAGCTGAGCCCGTTTCCCTCACAGGACGCCATGGCTCCGAGCCACAGGACCCCAAACTCCCAGGCCTGGCCTCACTGGGGTCCTGCTGCCTGGAGTCCGGTCACAAATTCCTGTGTGTTAAGGGGTCCCGAGAGCCAGCCCAGTCAGGGCCACTTGACAACACAACAAGGCTGCACTGGTCAGGATCAGAAGGGCCCCTCCTGTGGGCAACAGGAAGAGCTGGGTCGGCCGGCAGCCTAGCAAACATTCTCAGGGCCACCATAGGTAACTTTTCGGTTCGCTCCGCCAGCAATAGAGGGACGGGAGGAGGAAATGTGGTTGGTGGCCAGTGGGCACACAGGGCGCGCCTGCTCCCCCACTCCACGGGGCCGCCCCGGGATACATCCCCTAACGTCGCCGGGGCCGAGACACTGCCCGGAGGTAAGGGCACTCAAGGGCAGGAGGGGCTGAGGCCGCCTCCCGTGTCCTTAGCACCCCGGGCTGGTCTCCCCCTGCTCGAGGTCCCGCCGGCTCCCCTCTCCAGCAGCGCCCCCAGCCCGGCCGGTACCGGCCAAAGCCCAGGAGGTGCCGCCCGTCGACCACGGCCCCTCGGGGGTCCAGGCCGCGCCCCCGGCCCTGGCCTGGCCCAGGAGCGGGACTCACCTCCGCAAACCCGCGGCGCCTCCTCAGTCCCTGCGGCCCGGGCTCGCTCGCCTGCGCCGGCCGGCCCACAACTTGTTCTCGGAGGGCGGGCGGGCCCTCTGCCGCCGGCGCGCTGCCCCGACGGCCTCCCGCGCTGAGTGACGGAGCGGGCAAGCGCACCGACCCGGCCCGACCCGTCCCGCGCAGCGCCCTGCGCCGCCTCCGTAGCGTAGCGCCCTGCCGGGGCCCCGCGGCTACGGCGCGCCCGGGGCGCACGCGGCGCTGTGAATCCCTCTCCCGGACTACCACTCCCACAAGGCGGCGCGGCGCGCGAGGCAGGCCGGGAGGCGGAGTCCGGGGCGATGGCCAGTAGCCGCCTCTACCGGCGCTCTCCGACTTCCCGGGGCGCCCAGGGAGGTGGCCGAGCCCGGTCCCGGGCGGCGCTCCGTGCTGAAGGAGGCCCCGACGGGACCGGAACTACAACTCCCAGAATGCCCCGCTTGGAGGAAAGGGGCGGGACCTCCAGCCCTCCCCGGTCACGGCGCTTCCGGTTGCCGTGCAGGTAGGCGCGGGGCTGCGCCCGCTGACCTTTCTTGGGCCCCTGAGGTCTGCGGTGTCCGCACACCTGCCACCTCCCTTACGGGGTCCTTCTGGGCTTGTCTGCTTCCTCGGGTCCCCGCAAAGGCTTCATGGTCCGAAGCTCCGGTTCGCTGGGACCGACCTGGGCTGACCCAAGGCCGTGCCACTCAGTGTGACTTGGGCACGTTGCTTGTCTGAGCCCCAGTTTCTCCTCGGCCACCGGGGAAACCAGCACCCCCGCGCCGCTGGGAGGACGGAGGGAGGCGCAGTCCGGCGCCTGGCAGGAAGGAAGCCGGTGTGGTGAGCGGGGGGCCTCTGAGCAGAATCCGCCCCCATTCGCAAAGAGCCTCCTCAGGGGCGGCCGCTCCCTGTCCTTTGGGCAGCCGGAGGTCCCTCTGTCGCCTAGAGGCTGTGGAGGCAGCAGGACCTGCTGAAAGCGCTTTGGTGTCAGCGGTTTACCAGGCACAACCGAAGCACGGAGAAGCCACAGCGGGGAGTGGGGATGCTGAGGGCGGAGCTCCAGGGACCCTGGTATTCAGGGGCGCGTGGGGATCCTGAGAAGGCACGGCCCATGCAGGAGACACGGAAGCAAGGTCCCTAAGCTAAGACAGATTTAAGGAGAGTGGTTGTGGTCCAGTTCTGCCTCCAGATGGAGAGGAGTTTTGCAAGGGGAGGTTAGGTAATGTTTGCTCCAGCGTCCAGTCAGTAGGACCTTCAGGGACGGCGCTCAATGCTCCTGGAAAACCTCCATCTTATTCTCCAGGTGCTGCAGCCAGGACACCCACGTCCCAATCATAGGTGCTTGGGCTCAGACAGCCGAGACAGAGCTGCTTCCTGAGTGCCTCTGGGGACTCAGCCCACTTCCAGCTTCCTCACTTGCACGAAGGTGACAATGACAGGCCTCTGACCAAGGCCTGGTGGCTGCAGAATCACTAGAGAATGGAGTTAAGGGCCGACTCCTAGTGGTGGCTCAGTGACCACAAGTCCCTTTCCTTCCCAGCCCCCTTCCGTCTGCACTGCCTGGGGTGATTGGGCCAGAACCGGTGTCCACAGCCCTATAACCTCCCAACAAGAAAAACAGCCGAAGTTGAGGCTGGTGACCTGATAGCTGAGGTTCCTGCCAGTTCACTGCAGGGTTTTGCAGAGCCAGTCCCTACGTGGGGGTGGGGAGAGAGCAGGAGCATCCCAGCTCTCCCCAGTAAGGGGCCAAGGCCTGCTGTCACAGGGAGAAAGCCCAGTCACCAGAAGAGGGCCTCAGGAGGATTCTTCAAGACTGTCCCAGGAGAGAACTGGAAGGAACAGGTTTCATGTGCAGGGGCAGCAGGAGGACCAGAGCAGCGAGACCAGGGATGCATCTGTACGGTCAACCTGTGATCATCTTAGATGTTCTCAGTCACATAGGTGTAAATTTTAAGTAACTATAAAGCAGAAGATAAGTGACCTTCAGGAGATAGCCACCCAGAGGGGAGAGGGGGTGGGGGGCAGCATTAGTTCAAGTGTCCCTGTGCAGGTCTCACTCGCGCTTTTCGCAGCTTTGGGACACAGCAGTGAACAAATGCTCTCAAGGAGTGGAGATTCTATGGGGATGAGGGCACAGGGACCCTCCGTGGTGTGACAGGCACGTGGGACCTGAGGCCAGCAGGCGGCTGAGGACAGGACACACCTGTGCTCTGGCAGGTTTTACCTAACGACCCGTAATCACCTGCTTTGTGAGATGCCCTCACAGGGCCTCCATCTCCTGGTCTCTGAACCACCAGCAGGTGGAGTGACAGGCGCTGGTGCCACAGGGCTGGGGGTGAAGGCGGGCACCCCTTCCTTTAGTGTGGACAGGCTGGAGCAGGCTGAGCCAAGGACCCGGGCAGTACACGTGGGGCACGAGGAACCAGGGGCTGGGGTCAGCTGTGCAGCCACCTGCCAGCAGTCTGCTTCCAGGGGAGGGGCAGAGTCTTGCTCTGTGCTCTTTGGCCAAGACCTGGAAGGGTGAAGCCGGGGCTCTAGCAACGTGAGGGAGGAGCTGACTTGAGACAGGATCTGCTTTGGGGCTGGGGGTGGGGGCTCCGCACACGGGAGAGATGCACTTTTGACAGTGGCCTCATGTGTACTCCGCGGTCCCCTCCAGCACCCTCTGGGCACACTCCGCCTGGGCCACCTGCCTGGGCTCTCCGGGAAGCTCTTCCTGTGCAGCAGCGAGGCACTGCCATTTCCATTTACAATGGGTTTTTGTCATGTGTTCTCCCACCCCACCTTGTCCCAAGAGGGCTCTGTCTCTAGTAGGGCTGGGACTCCTGCAGGACCAGGGCAAGGATCTCAGCCTTGGCTGGTGGGACCAGCTGGACTGCAGACAGGCCCCCACGTTTGACAGTGGAAATGGAACGGGTTGGCAGGCCTCAGTGGGGTACGGGGAGGAGCTCCTTCCTGGTTTTGGCTTAACCTGATGGAAAGGCCTCTCCCCACACCCAGCTTCTCCTAGGCAGAGACGGGCCCTTCAAGCTCCCGACGGACAGACCCGGGACATCACCCGGTGTCAAAGCAGAGGCACTGGCCTCCTCCCAGGTCAGCAGAGATGTCCCCAGTGCAGCAAGGCTAGGGACAAGGCCCTCCCAGGCCCCCACTGACCTCCTGAACCTGCTGGAGCACCCCGGTACCCCCAGTGCTGAGCCGGCCCCCTTGTGCAACTCCACCAGGAGTCTGGGGGTGAAGCCCGCACCCCAGGCCCCACCACAATGCTGCCCTCCCTGGCTGCCCTGGCCACGTGGCCCACTGGTTGCACCTGGCAAGCACTGGGCCTTGGGGGTGGCCAGGTACAAGTCCCAGCCCCACTAATGAACTTTATTTTTTTTTGCAGTACACGGGCCTCTCACTGTTGTGGCCTCTCCTGTTGTGGAGCACAGGCTCCAGACGCGCAAGCTCAGCGGCCATGGCTCACGGGCCCAGCCGCTCCACGGCATGTGGGATCTTCCCGGACCGGGGCACGAACCCGTGTCCCCTGCATCGGCAGGCGGACTCTCAACCACTGCGCCACCAGGGAAGCCCCCCACTAATGAACTTGATGATGTATGTATTGACTCTGAGGAGCTACCCCCTCTGAGCCCCAGGAGCATGGTTGGGGGCCTGCATCCTCTCCAGGCCCTCCCCCGAATCCTGGCAGGGATGCCGGCTCCAGGCAGGAACTCCTGCAACACATCCACACCCTCCAATTGCCCCTTCGGTGCTACTCACACAGCACCCAGGACTCCTGGTGACCCTCAAAGTGTCTTAATGCCACACCCCCAGCTGAGGACAAGGCCTTGGGAGCCCTGCTTGATGCAGGCCAGGCCAACCTGTCATCACCCGGGGGCTGAGTGGGCAGCAGACCTGGGCTCAAACCCTTCTCTGCCCCACTGGGTGGTCGGGTGGGGACTCAGTTTCTCCATCTGTGTCTGGTACACAGGTAGCTCCGTGCTAGGAGGTGGGAGATGCCTAGGCCAGGGAATCAAGTTTGGGGGACTTTTAGCTAACAGCCCCCCTTCAAGTCAGATTTGGTCACTCACCCTTAGAAGCTCCTTGGTGGCATCCCCATGACTGCAGTGGCACCTGAGTTCTCCTTCCCTGGCTTCCCTGCCAAGCCTTTCCTGCCCAATCCCATGGTGCCTTTGCCTTTCCTGTGTCTTCCTTTGGGTACTGTGTCTGCCCCTACCCACTTCGGCCTGGCTGGCCCTCAGCACCATGTCAGCAGCCAGGCTGCACTTGGGGGCTGTGTCCTACCATGAACACATGGCCCTGGGGCCCCACCACGTCACCCCACCCCAGAAGCATCCCCAGTTGGACTCCCCTGTGGGCCCAGCCGGGAGGGGGAATCCTGCTGCCTCTGAGAGGGGTTGGCTGGACCAGAAGGCCTCCTGCTGTCCAAGCCCAGATGACGCCATGGGGAGCTCCTGGCCCGCCCCTCAGCCCCCTCACATGCAGCACCAACTTTCATCGGTGCTGGGGCCCCTGGCCTCGTGCTCCTACATCATCCAGGCCACTGTTGCTCGGCCTGGAAATCCTTCTCGAGGGGGTGAAAACAGGGTCAGCGTGCCAACCAGTGCCCGGCGTCTGCGTGAAGGTCTCAGAGCAGCTTGTGTTCACAGAAACAGACCCAGTCTGTGTGGCGGGGCACAGCTGGGCGGGGAGCAGAGTTCCAGTGTTTATTATCGTACATATATATATATTTCATGTGTATACACAGATAGTTTTCTCTCTTAGAAGTATTAAAAAATTGATCAACCTTCAATCTATAAAAAATACCTACTCTACACGATAGAAAAATCTCTCCTCCAAGTTTACATTGATTTACACCCAAAGCTTTCCCCAAAATATACAATACGAGGCAACGTCTTAAATCTTAGTGTAGAAGGTGGGCCACGTGGAGGGTGGAGGGACACAGAGCCACACACACGCTTGCTCACGCACGCACGCACACACACACCCTCACGTATGCGCTTGCACACAACGGTGGCCCGCCTGTGTGCAGGGTCTTGGCCCACCTGGGAGCACCCGGAGGCTCCTGGCTGGCGCTCAGGCTCGGAGGGCAGGCCCAGCAGCCCCTGTGGGTGATGCTGCTGCTCCTGTCAGTGCAAGTGCCGGGCAGGGGCTTCCTTGAAGGAGCCCCCAAGCCACCAGGAAGGCCTTGAACTGTGTACTTGTGAGAGCCTGCCCGCCCCAGCCTCCTGCAAAGTGCACCTTGTGGAGACAGGACGACTCCTAAAGACCTCAAACTCCCAGAGGAAACTGGTTCCAGACGTTCGGTTTCCTCGGGCCAGCGGAGATCCGCACAGGGAGGAGAGGACACACCCCTGGGAGCCACAGCCCTGCCTGAACCCCCAGGGTCAGAGGGGAACAGCAACACCCACGCGATACAGACAGCACATTCCATGCCATGACTCAAGTCACAGGAGTGTCAGCGCCCAGAGTTACTGCAGCGAGAGGCTGGCCGTGAGCACAGGCCCGTGGCCTAGAGGCCCCTGGGCCTGAAGCTGGACCAAGGGGCCCCTTCTGGTTGGATGTCAGCCTGAGCAGCTCCAGGAAAGCTGGAGGGGGGCGGCCCTGCAGCTCCTGGCCAGACCCTGACACACACTGGCCTCTCCTGCTTGTCCTCCCCCTGCCCCACCATGTCTGGTGCCAGGGTCCTGGGGCTTCTATGCCATCCAGGAGTGGCTGAGACTTGGATGGCACCAGGTTAGGGTGCCTGGCGGGCACAGGGAGCAGCACCCCTGGCGGGGACCCATTTCATTCCTTTTTTCCCTGACAAGGCAGGAAGCGTGGGAGAGGTCACAGAGGGGTTCACCCCAGCCTGAGAGACTGTCCCTCATTCTCTGCAGAAAGGAGGGCATAGCGAGAGGCCAGAGCCACCGCAGGCTCCGGTCCCAGCATCCCTCCTCCCCCGCCCTGCCCTGCCCAGCTGTGTGCTCCACGGTGGGTGAGGGACCTCGGTCTCAGCTGCGTGTGTGCTGTGCTGGAGCCCCGCTGAGTGGCACTACTTGACCTCCAGGATGGACGGGTTGGTCTCCATGATGGCCACGATGATCCTGTCTATGTAGTCCTGCAGGCGGAAGTTGATCTCCTCCTGCTTCTGGATGGCATCCATGAGCTGTGGGAGGAGCTAGGGGTCGGTGCCAGGTGCCCAGACTGCGGACACCCGCAGGGGACGGGGCAGGGTGTTACCTCGTCGCGGGAGACGGAGCTGATCTCTGCGGCGAGAGACTCAGAGAAGGCCGTGGAGAAGAGGTTCTTGGCGCCCTGGATGCTGAGGTTGATGATCTGCCCGTTGAGCTCATCATTCTGCTCCTTCAGGCTGCGGTTGTCCTGGGGGACACGAGGCGTCACTTCTGGGCCGAGGCAGGACCACCAACTCGGGCACCGGCCCCCACGCACCCCCATGTCGGCCCCCGGAAGCGTAAGCCCAGCCCGCACCTGCTTCAGCCTCCGGACCTCCTGCTCCAGCTCACTCTCCCGCGTGCGGCTGTTGTACTCCTGCAGGCCTGCGCTGCTGCTGCGGCCCCTCCTCTGCTCGGCCTCCAGCTTGAAGAGCTGCAGATGCTCCAGCTGCTTGCGCAGGTCCTCGATCAGCTGCAGCAGCGGGGGTTGGCTCAGCTTGGCTTCAGGACCTCTGGGGCGGTCTGAACGCCAATGGGGGGGGGGACCCCGGGGCTCTGTGCTCACCTCCTGGGTCGCCTCCTTGTCCCTCTGGAACTGGTGCCTCTCGTGGCTCAGCCTGTCCCCCAGCTTCCTCCTGTTCTCCTGTTCCTCACTGAGCCGTAGAGACAGCTCCTCAATCTCATCTAGCAGCTTCTGCTTCTCCTGCAAGAACGAAACAGTTGCCGGAGACACGCCCGTCTGCCGCCCATCCATGCAGCTCTCCTCAGCTGTCTGCGCCCGACACGTGGCAGGTGGGCCTGCGAGGCGCCCGGGACTGTTTCTGGGAGGAGGCCAGAGCCCAAGTGCTCTCAGGTGTCCTCAGGGTGCAGAGTTGCCCAGGGGTCCCTGGGTGGGGAGGGGACCACGGGGCACAAGGGGTCAAGCTGAAGTCAGCCCCTCAAGGACATTATCCTAGATTCAAACCAGGTGTTAATCTATGCGTGACTCTTCAGGCCCAAGGATGCCGGGAAGCCAGGCAGGGTCGCGCATCTTCCAGGAAAGGGACGGCCAGGCCCAGTGTGTCCTGGCTCCCTCACCCCCGGGGCCACCAGCCTGCTCTCAAGCAGCACAGCTTCCTGGCCTGCAGCCACACCCCCACAGGCCCATCGGCCAACAGTGCGGCTGCCCTGCTTTGGAGAACCTGTCTCAGGTCCCGATGGCCCAAAGTCACCTGGGGTGGAGGGCGGGGAGAGTCTGGCCGGCAGCTTACCTCCTCCAAGCGCTCGATGCTGGCCTTCAGGCAGGGCATGCAGGAGCTCAGCTCACTGTTCTCCTCGTCCAGCTGCTGCAGCCTGGGTCACAAGAACAAGGCTGGGACCCGCAGAGCTGTCCCCCGGCCACCACACGCACCCACACAAGGGCCCTGGGCCAAAGCTTCTCGTAAGCCAGGATGGTGTCTCCACACACCTCCGGTTTACAGAGAAGCTGCAGACACAGAGCGAGTTCCACGGACCCTGAGCCCCTTTCGGCTTCTCCAGGCATCTGCTCACCATCGTGGCGTTCATCACACCCATGCTGGAAATGCAAATGACCAACCCATGGACTCAACACAGCTTTCCCACCAGCGCTCCTTCCCGTCTGGTGTCCCCGCACCGCATTAGCCGTCATGGCTCCTCTGTCCCCTCTGGTCTGCAGCAATCTCTGGACTTCCCGGGCTCTTCATGACCTTGACAGTTCTGAGCAGGTCTGGTCATGTATTTGGTAAAATGTCCCTCAGACTGGGTTTGTCTGGTGTCTTCTCGTGACTGGACAGGTTGTGGGTTTGGGGAGAATCCCACAGAGAAGAGGTGCCCTTCGCATCATGGGTGACGTTGACCTGGATCGCCTGGTTGGGGTGTGTCTGCCAGGTGTCTCCTCTGTCAAGTTCTCCTTTTCCCGTTCCTTCTCTGTTGTCTGGAGGCCAGTCATGGGGTCCAGTCTACGCTCCAGGGACCCCCGAGCGGACATGTCTGTGTGTTATTTGGTCTCCTCTGCAGGAGTCCACATTGGGTTACACTCTGGATGGCGGTTCCTACTGTGCCCCAGCTATGCCCACTGGGAGCCATGACACACCGTCGTCTGTGTGTGCTTCTGTTCAAGCACCTCTCTGCTTCCTGGCACCCCAGGCTCTGCCGGTTTTCCTCTGTCCCAGCCACAGACCCAGCCCTTCTCCGAGAATCCCCAGTTCCTTCCATGGCCCCGCTGTCCTCACCCCCGCAAGAACCCCAGGGAGCTGAGGGAGGCCACCAGGGTCCAGGCACATGGAGCTGCTAACTGAGGTGCAAAGAGCAGGCAGCAGTGACCCCGAGTCCCATCTTGCTCTGTGAGGGCCTCATGAGGCCCTGTCCACCTCGGGCCCCTGCAGCTGCTGTCCCACTCGGCCAGCAGGATGTCCCACTCAGCCAGCAGGATGCCCCCTGCCGTGCAGGCTCTGGTGCTGGCAGACACGGGAGGCAGGGCGGCCCGCCCCTAGGCACCCACAGCCCAGTGGACAGGGCCGCACGGAGAGGCTGTGGCCTGCAGGTCCACTGGACGGCACTGTGCCGAGGCCCAGGAAGAAGGCTTTCCTGGGAGGTGACACCGCGGGCCAGCCCCCAGGGAGGCCTCCCGTCCAGGAAGACCCCAGCACAGCTCTGTGTGCAGTCCCTCCTGCCACCTCCCACTGTTGAAAATGTGTCAAAATGTATTTTCCAGCTTTAAGAGCTGGAGGTAAACACATGCTAAAGAGCCTAGAGTTGTCGTTCATGAGGGTAAAATGGCTGCACGATGAAGGCTGAGAGTGGTGCCCATTCAGTTAAAAAGACTGTGAAATACCCGCCTCCCCATCACTACCCACCCAGGAGCGAGCTCTGCAGAGGGAGGATGAGCAGGAACCTCCAGGTGACTGTTAACTTGTGGACATCTAGGTTCTCTGCTGGTTTTCTTTGACAAACAACGTTTGAGATCCACGTGTCACCGTGAGTGGACGCCCCCAGCCTGAGTTCCTGGTCCACTCCTGTGCCTTTGTGGGGTGTCTGCACAGAGTATGCTCCCCTTTTCCTGACTTATCTAAGGCTTATGCCTTCAGGGGAGCATAGGGGTAATTTTCTCAAGTTGCCTTAAAAAAAGATTTTGACTTTGATTTTGAATGGTGCAGCATCCACTGGAGAAAGATTAGAGAAAGTGACATCCAGGTAGTGTCAGTCTTTGCCTTCAAATACTTTGTGGCCTTCAGTACAGTTTTTTAGTTTTCTTCACAAAGGTTTTTCCACTGTTCGTAAAATCAAATTTGTTCCTAGGTATTGTGCCCTCCTGGGGTGGCCAGCTGTTGTGGTGAGAGCCCAGCTGCATTTCTCATCAGCCCTCTCCCCCACCTGACCTGCGGGTCCCCCGTCCCCCTCTCCCCCACCTGACCTGCGGGTCCCCCGTCCCCCTCTCCCCAACCTGGCCCGCGGGTCCCCCGTCGCCCCTCTCCCCCACCTGGCCTGCAGGTTCTCGATCTCGATGCTCTTCTCTCGCTCCATCTTGCACAGGAGCTCCTTCTGCTTGCGTGTCTCCTCCAGGACCATCTCGCAGGCTCTCAGCTCCTGCTCCTTGAGCTGCTCCTCCAGGGCATTGGCTCTGCAAGGCAAAGGGGGAGGGGAGAAACCGTCCTGAGATGCTGAGCCCAGAGCTGGAGAGAGCGGCCCTGCCCAGAGAGGGGACAGGAAGGCACTGAGACGTCCCCCAATGGCCCACAGCTCTAGTCAAGGGCAGTTCTGAAGCAGGACATGTATCCCCCCAAACACCCTTCACCTCACAGAGGGTGACTGGCCTTCAGACCACGGCACAGTCCTGACGGCAAGGACAGTCCCCATCATTCCCAGGGGGAATTACCCCCATCCTGGCCTGCACCCACAGTTGCCTCCTGCTCGCTGGGTGTGGGCAGGAGACCCTCCCGGGCACAAGCCCACCAGGTGCCTGGCCCCAGGGCACCTTGCACTGATACTCCAGGCTGGAGACATGGTGTACAGACCAACCCCACCCAGGTCAGCCGTGGCAGACTCGAAGGCAGGTATAGCAAGAACATGGGGACAGAAGGAAGGTACACATGGGCACCCTGACCCTGGCCTCTTCCCAGACCACCACTCCCAAGTGCAGGAGACAGGAACGGACCAAACCACAGAGAAGGGCTCTGGGCTCTGCCTGTGGACGGCCGGAGCCCATGCCTCCAAGCTGCCCGTCCACACAGGGTTTCTCATCTGCTTTTTGGTGCTTCGCACCCAAGAGTGAACAGACAGCCAAAGACCACCAGACATCACAGGAAAGCTCTTAATACAAAGTGGCCAAAGCAAACAGAAAAAACGACCTGAAGGAGACACACATCATGTGGGAAACACCACAGAAGCCCTGTAACTATCACCCTCAGAGGCCTGAGACACCACGTCCACGAAACAGGAGCAGCTGTCGCAGAAGGAATGGTAACAGAAATAACTCTTAGCCATTAAAACTACGACACGACAAAATTTTAAATTCAATAGAATAAATGAAGGAGAAAACCAAAGATTATTACACAGAAAAAAAGAATAATGAGAAAGTTAGAGAATAAGGAAGTAAAGAAAATGAGAAGGAAGGTCCATAAGGTCTGATATCTGATTAACAGAAGTTCAGACAGACAAGAAAATGGAAGAAACTCTGAGAGACATGTTTTCCAGATTTAAAGGCTGGAAACCACGTGCCCTCAGCACAGGAAACAACAAGAGACCCTCACAGCGTCGGGAGAGAATAGGACCCCACAGAGCAGTGAGCCCAGCGGTGCCAGGGCCTTGGTCACAGACGGGACAGACGGCAGCGGAGCCGGCTTCCAGGGACCCAGCTCCCAGCGGGATCCCAGACTCAGCCACACTATCGATGGTGGGGGTGGAGGGGGGATACGACAGAACCCCGTTTTCAGACACGTGAGGCCTTAGGAAGCCTGGCTCCTATGCTGCGAGTAGGGCATCTGCTCAGAAAGCGAGTAAGCAAAGAAATGCGGAATCTGGAGAATAAGAAACCAGATGTGGAGAAAGCAGGTGGAACTCCTAGGATGGAAGGAAAGGAGAGCAGTGCGGCGGGTCAGTGCGGCTGGGAAACGCCAAGCAGCAGCGGCAGGAGTGTGTGCTTGAGGGGAACTTAGGCAAACACTGGCAGAAACGGCCCCAGGAAGTGGATATGACAGGCCCTGGGGCTGGGTGGCCGGGCAGGGCACAGAGTGTGGACTTTCCACCACAAACGTGGATAACTGATAAGTGCCCATTGGATGAGATGAACCTCCAGTCAGCTGGAGAAAGGAGTCTGGTGGCCCATCCAGATCTCCCTGGACAAGGACAGGGAGGGAGTAAGGAACGTCCTGCAGACGCAGCACTGGAGCCCCAGCCCTCGCATGAGCAGGGCCGACCCCACCCCTGGCTCTGCAGCAGCAAAGCAGGGCAGGAAAGCAGGTGGCCCCCGAGCCAGGGTCTCGACCACACAGGAGAATGTGCTTCTGCTGCTCTGTTATAGCAGTGGGCGAGGCGCCCAGGACAGCATGGCACATCCCGGTTCCCAGCCTCCAAGAGCAGGAGGACAGGTCATGAAGGCCCATCTCGCCCAGGAGAAGCCACAACAGGAGGCCAGCGTCCCCCAGAGCCTCGGGGCCCGTGTCCAGCGCTGGTACAAGTGCTCGGAGGGTGAGGAGCCTGGGGCTGCAGAGGGTTCGGCAGGGCCAGGCTTCGCCCAGAACACATGCCGTGCTCCCAGCCTCTGGACCTCTTGAAAGGGGTCTGTGACCCCAAGCCTCTGGCTGCACACAGGCCAAGTCCCTTGTCCTCTGCAGGAGAAGTGCTGCAAACTGGGGTGAGGTACACAGCGTGACCGGCTTCCCAACACCGAAAACCACACCACGTGCTGTGAAAAGTCTGCAAAACAGGAGATGGGGAAGCACCTGCTCCCTCCTTACACCGACTTCCACACGGCTGTTATTTCTAACTCAGAGCTCGCGGCTCCCACGTGGGGCTCGGTTGCACTGCTACGCCCCATGAGGACCCCATGCTTCAAGGGTGGGTCAAGTACCCGAGCACAGGGAGCTCTGGAGGCACTGGCCCCACCCCAGAGCCCCCACTTGCTGCCTTGGTTTCCTTGTCCAGGAGATGCGGAGATGAAGCAAGCCTGCGTGGGGTGGGGGGCGCACCTTTGGTCAGGACAGGTCTTGGAAGCGGGGCACACGCCAGACACCCCCAGATGGGAATCCCAGCCAGGCACTCTGCAGGCCGGGTGTCGGCCCCGGCTTCTCCTGAGAGGTCCCTTCCTCGCCCTTTCCTCTGGTGAGAGCCCTCAGCAGGAGCCTTGCTCACCCCACACCATCCAGCAGCTGAATGGAGGGTGGTGCTCAGAGAACCTGAGGGGAGGAGAACGACCAGGGGGCGGATCACATCCCACAGGCACTAAGAGGCCTGAACTCACCTGTGCACCAGCTGGAGGTTCTCCTGCCTCAGCCGGCTGTGCTGCTCCCCGTTGGCAGCCGTGTCCTTTTCCAGCTCCGACACTCGCTTCTCCAGGAAGACAACCTGGGGAGCAAGATGGTGGCTTGAGAATCAAGGGGGTGGGAGAGTGTGTGCCCCACGCAGACTGTCCTGGAGGCCATGCCCACCAGGCTGGAGACGCTCCGTGAACGAGGCAGCGCAGCCCTATGGGCACCAGTGAGGACGGGGGAGCACGTGGTGCCCTCGAACCTCAAAGGCAAAGGAGCTGAGGGGCCGCAGGCAGGGCCACTGCTCTGCCAGACACAGCCCACAGAGGCGGCTCACGCTGGGGACTCGAGTGACAGAAAGGCCCGGGGTTTGGAGCCAGACACGCTCACCAGGCGGTGGGAGGCATGACGACCAGACCGGAGAGCTGGGGAGGGCTCTGCAGAGCTGAGATGCTGGAGGTGCTGTAGAGGTCCAGGAGGTGGGGGGCAGGGTGAGGTGGGCGAGGGGGACAGAAGGAGGTGGGAGAGAAGGTGGGGGTGGTGTCTGTGGCCACCCTGCCCCTGCACTTCCTGGAGCTGGTCCTGGAGCCCCAGGGCCTTGGCCACAGGGAGGCTGCCCTGCCCCCAGCAACCTCTCAGGAGTGGCCGATTCCACCGTCCTGGCTCTAGGATCACTGCAGGCTGCGGGCCCTCCCGCCTCCCCGGCCGGCACCTCTCCATGGACAACGTGACACCTCTCCTGTTCACCCCGCGGCTGCCAACCCGAGGAAACCCGCCAGAGATCATCAGGGCTGGTGGACGGCGCAGCACTGCCGGCGCCATCACCACCTCCCACTGTGCCCTCTGCGCACCTCACTCAACACACCCACCGGGGGCCTGCGCCTGAGGCCGCTGAGTTGTCCACACGTGGCCCTCCGGCCCTGCCATCCATCCAGGGCCTACCTTGTCAGCAATGTCCTCTTCCATGCCCTCCACAGGGTCTGGGGGAGGGTCCTGCAGGGCCTCCATGGTCAGGGCCCCTGACTGATGCAGGTGCCTGGGGAGAATAAACGACAGCCCTGTCCAGAGAAGGTCCTTCAGCAGAGCAAGGAGAGCAAAGAAGGGGGACAACTTCGCGGCCAGGCCTGTACACATGAACACCCCCAGGCTGGTCTGGAAAGCAGAACCCAGCAGCAGGCGGCCAGGTCTCCACCGAAGGGGACTCCGGGCAGGACACCACTACCGAGGGCTGGGTGAACAGGCCATAGTCTGTGGAGCCCAACGGGCCTGGCCTCCTTCCCTACCAGCTACTGGGCCAAGATACTTTGAACTTGGGCAGTAAAACAGGACGTCACTCCTCTCAGTGATATGAAATAATCTCATCTTCCCCGAGCCGTGAAACATTAATTCAAGGTCATGACCTGTGGGCACACCGTAACTTCCACGTCCTCTCCATCTCTGACTTCCAGGCACACCTCCTGGGGCAGCCATGGCAAGACACACTCGGGGCCTCTGGGGGCCGACCGTGAAAAGGGCACAGGCCCTTGGCTCTGACACATGCGGAAGACGCCTCAGCACTGTGTGACCCTGAGGAAGCTAGGCACCCTCCCTATGCTACAGAATGGGGATCTGCAGGCTGTCACATAACTAAGGACACAGCACAGAGCCAGTTCAATAAAACACTGTTAAAAAGTACACTCTCAGGACTTCCCTGGTGGTCCAGTGGTTAGGACTCTGTGCTTCCATTGCAGCAGGCCCGGGTTCGTTCCCAGGTTGGGGAAATAAGATCCCGCATGCCGTGCCACATGGCCAAAAAAAAAAAAAGTACAGTCTCTTTACCAAACATAAGAAGTTCTATTTCCTTTTCAGCACTGACTGAGCTTGCGCATTCCTTACATTTCTTTTCCAGAAACATTCTCAGGGGAACAAAAAGGAAGGGCATCTTTAACCCTGTAGACCACAATCCCCAACTGTGCCCTGGGGGGTACGTATCAGCGCATTTCTGTGGATTTCACTCAATTCCCCAGGGCGCTGAATCCCAAGGGCCAGGGGAGGACAGGCCATCAAGTTGCCATCTAATCACTCCTCTTAACATCCATGACCTTGACCTAAACATGAGCTCCTGACGCCACTCCTGGGGCAGGAAGCTGCCCACCCCAGACCCAGAGACCACCCTGAGGAGGGTCCAAAGCCTGGGGGCTGACACCCGATCCTGATCTCAGACCAGGGGTTCAGGCATTTTCCAAGGACTGAATCTGGGGTTGGGGTGTGTGGCCACAGCATGTAGCCACCTTAGGGTAAGGCCAAGGTTCCTCCCATGGTGGGTGGGGAGCTTGTTTATTTAAGCCCATCCTGGCTCAGGAGACCTACCAGGGGAAGGGAGGGGATGCCTGATCCACCCCAAAGGGAGTCAGGTCAAGCCTGGCCGGTGGATGGGACTGCACCCTAAATGTCACCCAACCCCAGACCTGCTGTCGCCCTGTGAGGTCCCCAGGCACACCGATCCCAGAGCCATCTGCACCCAGGCGAGCACACAGCCAGGTCAGAGGCCTGGGCTGAAACGATGCCACAAGAGTGAAATGACAGCAAGCATTTTGAGTTTCCTTGGAAGGCTGGTGGCAGTTCTAAGGGCAGAAGAGCAGCAGATTCAAAGTGCACGTGTGTGTGTGTGTGTGTGTGTGTGTGTGCACCGGCTGCAGACGATGCCTGTTTGTAAACAACAAACACCTGCAGGCTGGCCTTTTTTATACCAGAGGGTATCTGCAAAGGAAGATGAATTCTCAGAGCAGCAGCCACAGAGGCCAAAAGCCGAGGAGCCGGGCCCTGGTGGCTCCAGGTCCGTCCACGTGCCTGGTGTGGGAGCTGGGAGGGCAAGTCAGCTGCTTTAGTCTCACCACCTGCAGGCTGTTTGGGTAAAAGGTGGAGCGAGAAGGGAATGCTGAAACTATGATCAAAGCATGGTCTGGAATTACTAGGACGCTCCCAAGACCCAGGTGATGGAGAGAGCAAGTGAGGAGGGTGGGCCTTTGGATTCACCTCTGCTTCCCCTGGACCCTCAGCCCTTAACATGACAGGAAAAGAAAAACAAGTGTTTTACATCCTCAGGGACAGAAGCAGGAGGGTAGACAGGGCCAGAGATGAGATGTCCAGGGCGCCGGACGCTGGAGGAGAGCCCAGGCGGCTGGCACCTGAGGGGCAGCAGGGAGGAGCTCAGATGGGGGAGGGGCGGCCCCCACCAGGCACCCAACTCAGGACTGCAGGCCTCCAAACGGGCTGCACCACAGCCTATGAACTACCTGAAGGTCGGCAGCCAGGCAGGACCCCACTCAGAGGGAGACCTCTAGCAAGAGAGGCAGAGCTCAGAGAAGGGTGGGGGAGCCAGAGCAGAGAGGCCGCCTTCAGGGGCTCCGGGGGCAGGGGCTTTGGGGGCAGGAGCTCCGGGGGTAGGAGCTCCAGGACCAGGAGGTGGGGTGGAGGGCTCTGCGGATCGGATTGCGCTCCAGAGAGGCCCGCAGAGCTCAGGGCAGGCACTTCCAGACTGGAACCACGCCTCTCACTCCACCCAGCGTAATTAACGGTGGAAAGGACACACAAGATTCGTCCTGAAATGTCTGAGCTTCAGGGACAGGGAGAACATCTTTTAAAAGCTTCCAGAAGGGAAAAGCAGTCACAAAGAAAACCCAGCAAGCACTAGACTATCCTGCAGCAGCACCAGGACTAGAGGATAATGAGCAACGCCTACAAAATGGCTAAACGGAAACCACTTCTGATCTAGAATTCCACCCCAAGCCAAACCACAGGAGTAAAATGTCCAACAAGGGCTCGAAAATTTATTTCCTGGGCACGTCTTTTCTCAAGAAGCTACCAGAAGACGTGCTGGATAGAAAATGGAGATTAAAAAAAGGAAGAAGGGGCTCAGGGGGCGAGATGATCCAACACCTGAAACAGACACCAGGACCCGGCATCAGGGAGACATGCGGGGCTGCAGCCGTGCAGCCCACACAGTATGGGTGGAGAGGGTTAGGGCTCTGGGGGAACCATTCAGGCAGCAGCAGGGCCAGGCAGTGGAGGCAGAAGACGATGCAAATAAAAACATAAAGGCAATCACTGCCTCCAGGAGAAGCAACAACTCATCTTAGAAAGGAAATCCAGTAACACATCACATGGCTTCCTGTGAAGAATGCCGGCATCTTACAAGCCTAGAGCAGGCCTGGCAGGAGGGGTGAACGCATGTGCTGTTACCTCTCACTGCAGGAAGCCAGTGGGCAGCTCCCAAAACTGAAAAATGAAGAAGTGGTCACCAACGCTTGTTCTTTAGAAGCTCCTCCACCTCCTCCTCACCTTGGGGAGCCAGCAGGGGTGGAAAGGACACAGCCCTTGAAGGAGGTGGACCCAGACCTGGGCTGTGGCATCAGGGCCCCCGCTGACCCTCCCCACCAGGTTAGCCTACAGCCCTCACATGGGAAAGACTCAACTGAACAGGAGGAAGGACAAAAGTTTCCACCACGGACCCCCAGCCACAAACACAGGTCCAAATCTACTGCTTTGGAAATTCTTTTTACAACCCGTCCCCTCAAACTATTTTCAATCCCAAACCATGAGAAGTAACTTTCAGAAGTTTTTAAAAAAATACCTTGAAAATAGTATTTTCTAAACAAGTTTTTAAAGCACTGTGACCAGTGACACATTTCAGAAGAGCACCTCAGTGGGCACCCAGGGTTCCTACCTTGCCACCTTCTTGCTGGAGAGCCGCTTCGATGGACTGCAGAAATCAAAACAAACAGGAAAACGGTGTCAGAGAACAGACAGGGAGGATGGAGAGGAAGCAGGAAACTCAGGCGAAAGAGATATGGGGCGGGGGCGCGTCCGCAGGCATGCAGCACCCGCTCCCGAGGCCAGCTCCATGCACGGAAAGGCTCGCTCAGCAAAACATTCAGGGACACGGGGACAATCTCAGGGGCCTGTCACCTGGTCCCAGCCCTCAAGGAAGTTTCAGATGGTGTCACAACCGGGCCTCGGTTCAGGGGCTGGCCCCAGTGCCTGGACCCACAGGTGGCCATGCTGGGTTCGAGCCATCGGCCAATGGCACGTCCCAAGTGATTTTGGAGCCACACTGCCCTCCAAAGGCTCGGCCGTCAGAGGCTCCACACAAGGCGTGACACGGGCCCGTGTGTACAGGAAAGCTCTGTTGTCGGTTTTAACTCTGGCACTGACATTTCAACCTCTACCAGCCCAGCTGCGCAGAGACTCGCAAAGCTTTCCTGCCGCCGTTTCAGGACAGGAAAGTCAGCCCCATGTCGCCTGCCTGACGTGATCACCTGCAGTGGCAAAAGGGCCAAGCTTACCGTACCCCTTGTTTGCTTCCCAATTTAACTGCTAAACTATTAGCTTCAACCTATGAGAACAAGAGTAGCGTCACGGCCAGACAGACACACACCCATCAGTTACTGTGACCCCCTCAGGCTGGGGAGACACACTGTTCCCATTACCAGCAACTGTACCCATTACCAACGCACTGCCTCTCCGCTCTGGGCTCGTCCTGCCTACCAGCTCCTGGCCCTGTGATGCTGCGTCGGCCAAGGGTGCTGGACAGGGACCCAGGAAAGGGCCTGCTTCCAGGTGCCCCTGCTGCCTGGGCAGCACCAGGGTTTAAACTTGGGCCCTGATCCCCACACTCCCGAATCCCACCAGGGCGGCTGCACCTGACACTTCCCAGGCAGTTCCGTGGTGGAAGTCCCTCTGGTGAGACCCCTCCCAGCGAACAGCTTTCCTGGCAGCCAGAGGGCAGACTTCTGCAAGTTTTAGAAGGTGCGGCTACGCCCTCTGCAGCCGGTGGCGTGACCCGCTGCTCCTCCCTCACAGCTGCTGCCCCGTCTCCTCCTGAGCTCTCCTCCCAGCCAATGCCACGTTACTCCAATCCCCAGTTACAATGGTCACTCTCTATTAAACTTTCCTATTCAAGTTACTGTGTGGTCCCCTCTTCTGACTGGGCCCTGACTGATGCTGTACATTTGAACACAAGTCTAATTTCATCCTGGAGCAACAGGAAAGGACAGACCACTGTCCAGTGTGCTGTCCCCCTTCAGGGGCTGGCATAACTTGCACCTCTGGGTAAAGCAGACGTCTCAGTTTCTACAAAATGAACCGTTTTACAGAGGCTCCCAGGTATGTGGAAAATACGTATGTTCTGAGGTTCACTGGGTAGAAATTATATCAGACGTCAAAGCTGCTGTCTGAATATGGTTTGGACTAAATCACCTTTCACCAGCCACAAAGCATGACCAAATATGTTTATTTTGAGGCAATTCCATGGAAACCAATGGGTAAGGTTCACATCTCCTTAAGTGAGTGTGTAGGGGAAAGTTCCTGACTGATTATAACGAGGGTTCTGATGGCATATTAACCCCCTTGTTAGTGCCTGTCTTAGGGAACAGGTGGCTGAAACTGGATGTGAGACCCCCTGGACTTGCTGGCTGGACTCAGCCACGTCCCAGTCTGTTCTCTGCCCCACAAAGCCTAGCAGAGGCGACTGTGGCCACCCTGGGGCAGGTCCTCAATGTGGGAAAAGATCACTTCCACATCAAGTACCTTCGGAGGGTGAGAACTGAGATACGGGGAAGGCAGGTCCCTGCTCGGGAAGGACAAATGACCATCCCCGCCAGGCTGAGCGGCCATCCTGGAGCGCTGAGCACTGGGCTGAACACGAGGGGTAAAGGGAGGCTGGCGGGTCTCTGGAATCCCTGGTCTCCCTAGAAACTCCTCAAAGAGCACCTCCAGTTCTCCTCAGCGCTGCTGGCACCCCCAGCTCCCCTCTGAAGGTGCCGATCGGCCCTATCCCTCACCTGACCAGGTGCTGGCTGAACCCCGGCCCAAGCTCTGAGCTACACAAGTGCAGGAGGAAGGGCTGAACCAGCACCAGGACACTACTGGCTGTCGGTCGCAGGGCCCACCAGGCAGACTGAGTGGCCGAGGCCAAGCCCCAAGGGCAGACAGCAGGCCCAGGAGGAAGCGTACGTGCCAAAACCATTAGGATGGTTCACCTTCCATGCAACTCCCACCAGTCCAAGGCCCCTGCCTCCAGGAAGTTGCATGGGAGCCCACAGCACTGGTCGGCACGTCCCACCCCTTCCTTGCTGCCCGCACGAGAGCGCCTGGCAGCCCCTCACTCCCTCCGCTGGGCTGGGGCTGTGGGGTGCGCCGCACGAGGACCCATCTCTCCTCCACACAACAAGCTGATCAGCAATCTGCCTAACGGACACGTCAGCATGTGCAAACCACCCAAAATGTTTCCTGCAGCTGGAGCCTGTGAGGCTCTGAGGAGCCAGGTGCCTCCTCCTGGGACTCTGACTGGGGGTGGGTACAGGGGGCGGAGAAGGAACCAGGAGATGAGGAGAGGGAGAGGCGAAGAGCAGCAGGCATGCTGGGCCCAGCGGCCCGTTCCGGGGACAGAGCAGCCAGTGACTCTGCCGCTGACGGAGGCTGCACAGCCTCCCGGAGACCAGCTCAGGGCAGGGCTCACCCCGATTCAAACTGACGCCCCTGAAAGCTGCTCACAAGTCTGCACTGAAGACCTACTCTCACTTTAGATTTCCCAGTGCTACTTCTTGTGACTCTCAACTTCAAACATCTTTCAGTAAAACGGAGAAAGCACATCTTTCTAAAAGCAGACTTTCTCCCACATGCTGGCTGTCTTCAGGCAGGGCAGAGGCAGGGGACTGGACCGTGGCATGCACACAGGGCACCAGACCAGGAACAGCACATGCAGGGCAGGGGCCGGAGAAGAGTCCGCTGTCCGCACGTCTGCCCGGCCTCTGGAGGAAGCCCCCGGAGTGGGCCAGGCATAGGGAGTGGCACCTGGGCCAGGGCAGTGGGGGCGGCTGCGGGCAGGCGGAGTCTGCCTCCCCCAGGACAGAGAGCAGGTCAGGCACCGCATAGGTTACCTATTCTTTTCAAGATCGTTCAGGCGAGCAGAAAGATCCTCAAGGCGGTTGATTTGTTTGTGGCACTGGCTACAGTAAAACTCAAAAGCCTCATCTGTGAGGATGCTGTGCAGCTTGGCGGCAAGCGGGTCAGCGCTGGAGGGACGAGAGGTGTGGCTTCAGGAGAGAGCAAGGATCGGGTGGCTGGACAGGGTGAGCTGTCAGGCGGATGCCGCCGAGGCCTCTGTCACCCTCAGCACCACCTCCGGGACCTGCAACACCCGGCGCAGCGGCTGGGGGCACCTTCCTGGTCAGGCTCTCAGAAGACACAGGCGCAGCCCCGCGGCTCGTTGTAAAAGAAGAACCCTGCTTTGCCAAGAAGTAAATGACTGGACACACTGCATCCTCCTTTGTCAGAAACACATCAGCGCGAGAGCAACGCACACGGCCAGGGGGCGTCTTACTTTCTGTTCTGTAACCCTGTCAGTAACTGTCTAAGAACCACCAGAACCAAGAACTATGGGTGGATGACTTTCGTTAAAAACTCATAATTCCGTTAGCCACGCCACGACCTAATCTCAGTGGGCTTTCAGGGCAGTGGTAATGGCAGCCACGTCTTGTGGGCATTAGGACCCCAGGCTACAGAAAAGTTAAAGTGAGACATCAATCGTAGCGCAGAAGTAACCCTGCAGACATGGGATGAGGGACGGACACACGGAACAAATGGAGAGATCACCAAAATGGGGAGACACACGCCCCGCGGGGCCACAGCCTGGCCCTCGGGGCAGCACCACTTGGAGCACGTCAGGCAGCCCTGCTGGCTTGGCCCCCGCCCAGGCCCTTGGCCTCTGCTGTTGGCACAGCTGGAGAATTTCCAGAACTGGGGGCAGAAGGGAGAGGTGACTAACATGTGCAGGCTGTCCAACCAGGCCAGGGTCTCCCCGAGGGGCCGGCACATTCCCTGACCTGGATACAAGGGTGGGTGCTTTCTCCCAGGGCCTCCTGCAGCCCGAAGAGGCAGGAGAGCCGGGCAGGAGCCAGCTCCATGAGCGAAGGTCCTGCCCTTTAGATGCCACAGTTGAGTTTATTCAAAGCCAGAATTTTCCAGAGAGTTTGGGGATGTCAGGTGATTATAAGAAAATGAATCCGAAGAGCCATTTGTGATGTTAAACCTCCCTCAGAGGCCAGTCGAAGGGCACAAACTTTCAGCAAGAGGAATAAGGTCCGAGGACACTACAGATGGTAACACCGTGCAATCAGACCTTGGAGACACTGCAGGTTCACCTGCAGCCCATCGCAATAAAGTGAGTGGTGCAATAAAGTGAGTTATGCGAAGTTTTTGGTTTCCAGTGCATGTAAAAGTGACGTTTACACTGTACCGTAGTCCAATAAGTGTGTAAAAGTATCACATCTAAAAAAACAACATAGGGAATTCCCTGGTGGTTAGGACTCTGCGCTTCCACTGCAGGGGACACGAGTTCGCCCTATGGTCGGGGAACTAAGATCCCGCAAGCCACACGGCACAGCCAAAAAATTAAAATATTAAAAATTGAAAAAGAAAAGAAAAAACCCACGTGCATGCATACCTTAACTAAAAAATACTTTATTCCTAAAAAATGCTCACCAGCATCTAGGCCTTCAGGGAGCTGTAATCCTTTTTTTTTTCCTAAGAAGAAGGCTGCTCCCTGTTGGGGAGAGAAGCTCCTTCTATTTTTTTTTAAAATTTATTTATTTATTTTTGGCTGCATTGGGTCTTCGTTGCTGTGCGTGGGCTTTCTCTAGTTGTGGTGGCTTCTCTTGTTGCAGAGCACGGGCTCTAGGCACGCAGGCTTCAGTAGTTGTGGCACACGGGCTTAGTTGCTCCGCGGCATGTGGGATCTTCCCGGACCAGGGCTTGAACCCGTGTCCCCTGCACTAGCAGGCAGATTCTTAAGCACTGTGCCACCAGGGAAGCCCTGTAATCCTTTTGCAACAGTCACGTCAAGGATTGCTGATCACAGATTCCCACAACAAACAATTATAATGAGAGTCTGAAATATTGTTAGAATTACCATAATGTGACACAGAGACACGGTGCAAGCAATGGCTTTGGAAAAATGATGCAGGGCTTCCACAGCCTTTACTTCCACAGTGAGTAAAAAACACAAAGGGAAGTGCAGGACGAGGTCCACCTGCACAGCAAGACTGAGATTGCTGAGCAGGGTGTCAACACTCACACACACACACTCACATACACTCTCTCACACACTCACACACACACACACTCACACACTCTCTCTCACACACACAGCCTCCCTCAAGCTCAATGCAAACCACAATGTGATCCACAAACAGCACTGTGAAACCTGTAAAGCCGAGTTTCCCAACCCCAGCTCTGTGCCCTGGGACTCGGCTGAGGCCCCATAAACGGGGAGTGACTGGGACCATAACTGATGAGAGGAACCACAGCCAACTGTTATCCCGATAGAAATCTTAAAATTTTGACTGTGGCATTGTTCAGTTATATTACAGTGAATAAAACAAGTTCTCTGTGAACCAAAAGGAGACCCTCCCCCTTAACAGAACGTGAAGAGACAGGGCCCTGGTGCAGGGCTCTTACCTGGGGGTGAGGAAGACGGGGTCTCTGCAGCCGTGCTCCCCGTTGCAGAGGGTCTCTGGGGACAGCTCCGCCTCACTGCCCTCACCATAGTCCTCGAAATGTTCCTCACCTCCTATCACCGTGACGACCGACTGGCTGTGCAGGTGGGACCTGCAGAGGCAAACGAGTGTCAGCTGCCGACATGAGCTGCGGGCACCCCAGAGCAGCGGGCGTGACCTGAGCCTCCAGCAGAAACGTGCAGTGACCACACGTGTGAGTTCGTGTTCTAACAGCCGCGCTAGGGAAGGTAAATGCACAGGTGAAACTGACTTTAACAATGTACTTCACTTGGCCCAACATACCCAAAATCATCACTTCCAAAACAAGATCTTTATATCATCTATGTCCTTGTGTCATAATAAGCTTTCGAATCTGGTGTTTGCTGCACCCCGGGCACACGGCAGGTGCTCCCCGCCCGGGGGCCGGGCCACCACCTCACCATGGATCCCCCCACCCCCCGAGATCCTGTGAGCAGGCGCAGGAGCTGCCCCCTCAGAGGGGCAGGCCTGGTAGTCAGGAGGGGCCAGTCTCTGTCCGCTGCCCAGACCCACAGTCGCACGACACGCAGCGCAAGCTCCCCGAGGCACCTGACCCCAATGGTCTCGGTACGTCCGACTGCTCTCTGAAGAGCGTGTCCGAGTCTGACTGCCTCTCACCTGCTACCAGCCCTCACCTTCTCACACAGAGACAGGAAGAAATGATTCCTTCCGACAGACACCATTTCACACTAAGCTGCTTTCTGTTTCTGTAGATGAGCTGCTTCGTGGATCCACGTGCCCAGACCCCGGGAGAGGAAGCTGCCCCCGAAGTGAGAGGGAGCATGCATAGCCTCCATGGGCCGGACGTGGACGCCTGTGGGCGGCGAGGAGCCCAGCGCCTGTCCTCATGTCAGAGGGGATGTGCACTTGGTGCTGGGGACCCAGGGCAGACCACGCAGCCGTCACGCACTGCATCGACAGAAAACGGGTGACTTTAGATTATAATCGGCAACCTCGTGGCAATTCAAGATTTTCTCATTTGACACCAACGTGACTTCAATGAATCCTGAGGGCAAGTCACTGCTTAAGCAGCAAAACAGCCCAGAGCCTAGAAACTTCCAGAGGAAAATTAAGACCTCATAATGGTTTCCCAGATTTGACACTTCAACTTTGATTACTTGACCCAAATTGAATTTAAAGAACTTAGGGACTTCCCTGGTCGTGCAGTGGTTAAGATTCCACGCTCCCAATACGGGGGGTCCAGGTTCAATCCCTGGTCAGGGAACTAGATCCCACATGCATGCCGCAACTAAGAGTCCACATGCCACAACTAAGGACCCCACGAGCCACAACTAAGGAGCCCGCAAGCCACAACTAAGATCCAGTGCAACCAAATAAATAAAATATTTAAAGAAATTTAAAAGAACTTACCTATTACCTTAAAAAATACTGATCAGGGGCTTCCCTGGTGGCACAGTGGTTAAGAATCCGCCTGCCAATGCAGGGGACATGGGTTCAAGCCCTGGTCCGGGAAGATCCCACGTGTCGCGGAGCAACTAAGCCCATGCGCCACAACTACTGAGCCTGCACTCTAGAGCCTTTGAGCCACAGCTACTGAAGCCCGTGCGCCTAGGGCCCATGCTCTGTGACAAGAGAAGCCACCGCGATGAGAAGCCCGCACACCGCAATGAAGAGTAGCCCCCGCTCACCACAACTAGAGAAAGCCCGCACGCAGCAACGAAGACCCAATGCAGCCAATAAATAAATAAATAAATTCTTTAAAAAAAAAAAAAAAGTACTGATCAGGAAGCTACAGCAAACGTGGCATCCCCAGCCCCACGTATTCTACCCTCACACCTCCCTCCTTGGTCACTGCAAGCCACTCTGGGCTCCCATCTCCACACGCTGGGCTTGGCCCCTGGTGGCCCTGGAAGGTGTTCCTCCAGTCCCAACAGAGCCCAATGGCCGAACGCGCACGCACGACGCCCCCTTCCCTACCAGACGGTCACCCCACACCGTAGCAATCAAGGAAAGACCCCAATAAATGGAGCAATAAACTATGTTCAAAGACTGGGAGACCCATAGGGACAAGATGTTGGTCCTGCCCAAATAATCTACAGATCCAGCAAAATCCCAACCCAAATCCCAGCAGGTACTTTTTTCCAGAGACTAACAAGCTGAATCTATATAAAATCCACATGGAAATGTGAAGGCCAAAGGTGCCAACGCAGCCTTGTAGAGCGAGGCTGGAGGGTGCACATGGCCGAACGGCAGGACCAGTGGGCGACAAGCCTGAAGCAGAAGGACTGAGCGATGCTGACCTGCACAGGGCACACAGGGCCAAGCAGGGCGTCCAGCATAGCCCATGCACTCGGCCACCTTGTGGGGCAATGAGGAAGGAGGGAGCTTCAAAACCGAGCCTGAGCCAATGGACATCTATACAGGAGAAATGACCCCTGCCTCACACCATGCACAAAAACTCCCTTACGGGGAGATGAAAGAGCTGAAAACAAAGGCAAAACAATAAAGCTGTTAAAGAAAAGCAGAAGTAAACGTCACAGTGATGTGAAGTAAGCAGAGACCTCTGAAGCAGAACACAGACGTGCCAACCACAAAAGACAAACAGATACACTGGACTACAGTAGAATTTAAAACGTCTGTTCTCAGACACCCCAGGGAAGTGAGAAGATGACCTGCAGAGGGGGAAAAAGATGCCTGCAACACACCCGGGACAAAGGAGTCCCCTGAGACAGAGGAAGAGCTCCCACAATTGAAGACAGAGGAAAAGACAGCCCACGGGACCCGGGGAGGCCAGATCCACCCACCGCCTGTATCTGCAGAGGCAGCCAACGCAGAGCTGAGAAGCGGTGCTGAGACCATCGGGCCACGAGCCTGTTTACTATCTGGCCTCTACGGAAAAGCTTTCAGAGTCCTGCAATCAACAAAGGGGCGAAAGCCTGGAACAGGCACTGCACAGGAGAGGGTCTCCACATGGGCAGCCAGTGCAAGAAAGGCACTGCCCCCGTCAGGCACCTGGGAAACCCAAGTGAGGACCACCTGCTCTGCGCGCCCTCAGACAACAGGCGTGAAGAAGCGGAGGATGTCAGGCGCTGCGAGAATGGAGAGCAGCTGGAACCCGCAGGCGGCTGGCAGGCAGGGAGCTACCAAACCCCACCTGTAAGTGTCTGACCTGCAGTAACCCCTACAGAGGAGCCTGTGCCCCAGGCGCGCCCTATGCCACCGAGGAACAAACACGGCCACCAAAAGACGTGATTGCTTACAGGCAGCAGCTTTATTCATGAAACCAAATCTGTGAGCAAACCCAATGCCCCAATGCCCACTGACAGGAAATTAAGAAGCTGCGGGCTTCTTAATGGAACACTCAATAATAACCAGAATAAACCACTCACAACGGTGCACACAGACACGGATAAACCTCACAGCCACGATACCAAGTGGGAGAAGCCAGGTGGAGGAAGGATACACACTGTGTGATGACCCTTGAGTGAGGAACAAACCAGGAGCCAGGGTACCAGGGAAGGAGCTGGGCGGGGGGGGGGGCGGGGGGCGGCGGCGGGAGGGCTGGCGCCTGGGATAGGCATGCCATCTTCAATTAGGGAGGAAAAACACAAGCTCTGCAGGGGCCAAACAAGAAACAAAATGAAATAAAATAAGCAAAATTCCAGTTTCAAGGCCTCCCGGGGAGCCCAGGGCAGAACCGCCAGCCGTCACCTGGGCCCACATGGGCCACCTGGCACCTGGCCTCTCTGATCCGGCCCTTCCCCCTCACTGTCCTCAAACGCATGGAGTCAGGGTGCCATAAAGATGAAGACGTTTGAAATGTGTCTCGCCCTGGGTCATAAGAATTGTGATGACAAAATCCAAAAGACCAAGTGAACATTTTCTCCTAGGATTCCTATCTGTACAGAGGAGCACCTTCTGACGGAGGCTGCACGGTCAGCTGGGCGCAGGCTCTTCCCAGGACCGCAGCCCTCCGCAGGCTCACACTCCCCTCTGGATCACCTGACATGAACCCCACCATGAACCCATCTGCCATCGGCCCCGGGCCATGTGGATAGGAACAGACCTGCCCGGGAGCAGCAGCAGGGCGCCGTGGCCGGGCTCCTCCGTGGCGTCCAGGCATTCGGGGGGCACCAGGGTGCCTGTGTCCTCATCCGTGAAGGTCTCACACTCACTGTAGGTGCTCTCAGAGCCCATGTATGCGCTGTCTGTCACCTCGTTGGCCTAGGAGAGAGAGCCAAGAGTCAGTCCCGGGGCCTGGGAAAGGACCCCGTGGAGGGGGAGCTTGCACGTGGGAGATGTCCCTCCTGTACTTCTAAGCAGAAACAGTAGGTTACAAAACACTTCAGTATTTTCAAAAATGAAAAATAGGCACATGTTCAAGAGCAGAAAAAATGACTGGAGGGATTTTTAAACTTAGTTATAGAAATATGCCTAAAATGGACACAAAGTATCCCAACATCACAGGATACATGCCAGAACAGCCCGTTTTGTGGCTTTCCAGCACTGGAATGAATTCTACCCCAGGAACTAATGTCCAATAGTGTAAGTCTATGCCTTTTAAAAAGTCCCCATCAATGTCTGCTCTGTACGTGCAAGCTATTGCTTTGAAATTCAATTGCGTGGTCTAACCTCAAAATACGAATTCATCAATTATTTGACCAATTATGTTTTCTGGTTAAATGTCTACTTTCCTGGACTTCCCTGGTGGCGCAGTGGTTAAGAATCCGCCTGCCAATGCAAGGGATGCAGGTTCGATCCCTGGTCCGGGAAGATCCCACATGCCACAGAGCAGCTAAGCCCATGTGCCACAACTACTGAGCCTGCGTTCTAGAGCCCATGGGTCACAGCTACTGAGCCCACATGCCACAACAACTGAAGCCCATGCACCTAGAGCCCTCCCGTGCTCTGCAACAAAGAGAAGCCACCGCAATGAAAAGCCTGCACACTGCAACGAGGAGTATAGCCCCTGCTCTCTGCAACTAGAGAAAGCCCGCGTGCAGCAACAAAGGCCCAACACAGCCAAAAATAAACTAATTAATTAATTAATTTTAAAATGGTCTACTTTCCCACTAAACACATCTTTGTTTTTTTACTCTTGTGGACCCAGTACCGAGCACAGGGCTGGGCGTACAGCAGACAGTAGATATTTGTGGATTGTCCAAATGAACTTAAAACTGAAAAACCATTAAACAGGCCATTTTCAATGTACAATCTCAGTTTTAACTGAAGTGCAGCTTCATTGGTTAGGAGAAGTAGCCATCCCTTCATGCTTGAAAGAGTCTGAGGTTAACAATTTGCAAACAAGTAAGAATTCAGAGAAGCAACTGGAGACGGTGCACTTTGTCCTCGGGCTCTGGTGTCACAAGATGGGGGGGGAGGGCTAGAGGGTCCCTGACGGCTGTCTCCGCACCTGCGCCCGATGGAGACCCAGGGCCCATCCTCGGTCTGCCGTCCAGCAGCCGTGTGACCCCAGCCCGGGCTCTCGAGCATCCGAGCTGTGCTGCCTCATTTGTAGATCAGGGGCTGCAATGCTGATCTCAAGAGGTCGTAACCACTCAAGACTTAGAGATCACACAGGCGGGTGCGAGAACAGAGCCTGAAAGCTGGGGGCTCATGTGTCATAGGTGGTGCAACCCCTGCCTCCTGCACATAGGACAGAATGAAGCAGGGAAGGCACCCGAGGTACCTACTGCACGCATTCCATGCCGCTCCTTATTTCCAAGGGAAAACCTGATATTCCTTGGAATCTCAGGCAACTGAGTAATTCACAAAGAGTGTTCATTTCAAAATCTGAAATCAGGAAATCCCTTCAAGAGGCCTCCACTCTCCTTCTCCTCACCACCAAGCAGGTGGCTCTGGGCTCAGCCTGCAGGTAGGGACACTGTCCGAGCCAGGCAGGCTCCGCCATGTGCGAGGCTGGGCCCGCTGCTCCTGGGCCGAGGGACAGCTGCCCGGAGCCCTCCCCTCCCCTCTGTTCGCCCTCGACCCGGAAGCAGGCGGGTCTTGGACTTGGACTGGGGGCCTCAGAGATGGCTTCCTGTAGGGGACAGAACGTGACTCTTGAGGTCAGCGTTTAGACAGCCAACCACCACCACTTCCAGCAGAGGCTCCTCTGGCCAGTGTGGCCCCAGGTCCTCGCAGGCAGCGGGGTGCGCAGAAGCGCCGGACAGCTCGGTGCCGGGGGAGGCCCGGAGCTCAGGCCTGTTGACCTCACCCGCAGTCATGCTGCTGAGGCCGGGCTGCAGCCGGAACCCTCCCTGGGGCCTGGAGGACGGTTCAGGGTGGAAGTAATTCCTCACAATGCAAGACGAGGCAGATGCCATGCAAACCCGACTGCGCCCACACCTCGCAAGCAGACATGCTCACCTTCCATCTTCATTCCTAAAGCAAGCCCGGCCCCGGGGCACACAGAGCAGCCCCAGGGGCAGGAGGCCCAGAGGCTCCAAGAGGACCCCAGGGCAAGGCCCAGGGAGGGCCAAGGGGACCGGGAGGACGGGGCCAGCTCGTTTCACAGACACTACCCACCTGCTCACCCCCTGAAGTCCAGGCTGTCCTGAATAAATTTCAGCAAGCCAGATAGTTTTCTAGGGCAGGTGGGCGAACACCTGCCTTTTAAGAGGGCAGAAAACTGTCTGTGAGCGTGGTCCACTGGAGGAACACCGAGGGCTCAGAGAGGCACCCCAGCAGCCCCCATGTGCCGCCAGACAGGACCTCGCTTTGCCAGCCCACCGTCTATGCCGCCAGCTTAAAAATGATTACAAATTACACGTTAGGATAAGCTCATGCGGAAATCAAAGTGCACATTAGAAAGCCTGGCTGTGTTTCCTCACCGGTTAACAAACGCTGGGCCAGCGGGTGGGCAAGGAAGCCCGTGCTCACGGCCATCAGTGAGGGGCTCGAGGGCGCCCAGGCCTGCCTGGGGCCCTTGCTGTCTGGTCATGGTCCCTCCAAGGGGAACAAGCTGCCGGGCAGACCGTGGTCGGTGTCCAGCCTCCTCTTACCCTTAGATGCCAGCCTGGCCAGGGCCCGGCTCCTCACACCAGCTCCAGGAAGGGCGTGCTCGTGGAGACAGCCTTTCCATGGAATTGGAGCGCTGGGGACTCTGTCCAGACCGGTCGTCAGCTTCCAGCGGCCTTCTATTTGCCCATCGTGCTGAGGTTCTGCAAAACCTGTGTGTCCACCTGAAGGTACATCACTGTCTCGGAAGGAGTTTAACCCACTCCCAGATATGCTCCATTAAACCTGCTGCTCTAGCTGGCAAGGGGGGCAAAGTTCAGGAAGTGCTTGCTGGGTTTTTCACAGTCAGATCTCCAAACAGAGTGGCTTTTGTTCTTGATTTTCTAACCTTTCTGATAAGAGTCTGAACAAAAGACCTATTTCTCCATCATCTTATTAAGGCCAAGAGTTGGAGGAGAAGGGAGGGCCGGAGAAGGCACAGCAGAGACCATGCTTATCGTTCCGCTGGCGCCTGCTCTCTGCGACTTTCCCATCGCCCCTCTAGAAGTTCTGACACGCGCTCGTCCCCACGGGCATCAGGTCCTCTGCCAGTCCGCCTTCCACCTTGCTCAGACTCTCAGACCCGGAACCTTCTTCTCATTCCCAGAACGTCAGCGACAACCCTCATTCACCGCCCCGCCCTTCCCCTTCTCAGAATCACCACTTTCTCCTGGGGAGAAAAGAATCAGAACCTTTCTCCTGGGGAATTCCCTGGATGTCCAGTGGTTAGGACTACGTGCTTTCACTGCCGAGGGCTCAGGTTCAATCCCTAGTCAGGGAACTAAGATCCCACAAGCCATGTGGTGAGCCCAAAAAAATTTTTTAAAAATGAAAAAAATAAAAACTTTCTCCTAGGAGCTCTCCTACAAGCTGGGGCCAAAGGGATGCTCAGTCAAACACCGGAAGTCATGGGTCCCCCAAAGCGTCCCCAGCAGGAAAGGACTCGGGAGCAGCAGTCCACCAAGTGTTACTGCATAGTGCACCCTGACCAGCACCGCTGTGTGCCCAGCCAGAAAATGTTCAACAAAAGGCTTATTTATCTCTGAAGATCGCCAGCAGAGGGTCTCCAGATGTGGTATTGGCTATAATACACGTAATCTTCACTCATATTGTTATGGTACTTATTGGGATTACATGATTCAAAAGTTTTTTAAAAAACAGCTTTCTACAAGTTTCTGTATAGCACCTAATTCCACTCCCCTCAAAATTACAACTAAAAACCTTGAAAAGGGGGCTTCCCTGGTGGTACAGTGGTTAAGAATCTGCCTGCCAATGCAGGGGACACGGGTTCGAGCCCTGGTCCGGGAAGCAACTAAGCCCGCGGAGCAACTAAGCCGTGTGCCACAACTACTGAGCCCGCGTGCCTAGAGCCCGTGTTCCACAACAAGAGAAGCCATCGCAATGAGAAGCCCGTGCACTACAACGAACAGTAGCCCCTGCTCGCTGCAACTAGAGGAAGCCTGCACGCAGCAACGAAGACCCAACACAGCCAAAAATAATAAATACATTTATAATAAATAAATAAAATAAAAACCTTGAAAAGCATAAAAACACACGGAGGAACTTTTAAGGCCCAACACTGTATGATTCTAACCAGCTCTACGACATTCTGAAAAAGCAAGACGATGGAGACAGTAAAAGATCAGAGGTTGCCAGGTGCTAGTGGGAGGAAGTGACGAATCTGGGGAGCAAAGAGGATTTTTAGGGCAGCGAAACTGCAATGGTAGATACATGTCATGAATTTATCAAAACCCACAGACGGTACACCACCAGGAGTGAACCCTAATGTAAACCATGGCCTTCAGTTAGTTACAATGTATCGACATTGGTTCACCCTTTATAACAAATGGAAGATGTTCACTGCCGGGAAACTGTGTGTGGGGGGGGTGTAATGGGAACTCTCTATACCGTCTGCTCCATTTTCTGTGGAGCAGAAAACCTAAAACTGCTAAAATGTAAAGTGTGTTAATTCTTTTAAAGCAACCAAAAAACTTAAAAAGAAATATTCCCTCCTTGTTGAAAAAAAAATTAAGATCTAAAAACCTGAGAAGCATTCCTGCTGCATACTCTGAAACGTCAGGTTCCCACCCACGTCCTTGGAAGGTGACAAGCGCGAGGTGGGGGATGGCACACCTGAGAGTTGAGGCACCATAAAGGTGGGAGGGCGGGCTTCCCTGGTGGCACAGTGGTTGAGAGTCCGCCTGCCGATGCAGGGGACACAGGTTTGTGCGCCGGTCTAGGAAGATCCCACATGCCGTGGAGCGGCTGGGCCCGTGAGCCATGGACGCTGAGCCTGCGCGCCTGGAGCCTGTGCTCCGCAACGGGAGAGGCCACAACAGTGAGAGGCCCACGTACCGCAAAAAAAAAAAAGAAAAAAAAGGTGGGAGGGCCACACTTGTGGGATGCCAGGGGGGTCCACCCTGCCGAGGACAGGAGCCAGCGATCGGACAGCACCCCAAGCCTGCTCCGCCCAGGCTTCAGGAGGCAGCCCCAGCGTCAGTGGGCCTCACCCTTTTGGTTTAGTTTTTCTTTTGTTTTTTTTTTGCGGTACGCGGGCCTCTCACTGTTGTGGCCTCTCCCGTTGCGGAGCACAGGCTCCGGACGCGCAGGCTCAGCGGCCATGGCTCACAGGCCCAGCCGCTCCACGGCATGTGGGATCTCCGCTGACCGGGGCACGAACCCGTGTCCCCTGCATCGACAGGCAGACTCTCAACCACTGCGCCACCAGGGAAGCCCGGGCCTCACCCTTTTGGATCAAATGTTTTGACGCCTTTTACTATCCTGAGTAACAAAACTCATTGTATTAGTTCCCTGGGGCCGCCAATTTCTTTTTTCTTTTTAAAATTTAATTTAATTTAAATTTCGGTGGTTTTTTTTTTTGGTTGCATTGGGTCTTCGTTGCTGCGCTTGGGCTTTCTCTAGCTGCAGTGAGCGGGGGCTACTATTTGTTGTGGTGCACTGGCTTCTAATTGCAGTGGCTTCTCTTGTTGTGGAGCACGGCTTCTGGGCACTCAGCCTTCAGCAGTTGTAGCACGCAGGCCCTAGAGTGCGCAGGCTTTAGTAGCTGTGGCACGTGGGCTCAGTAGTTGTGGCTCGTGGGCTTAGTTGCTCCGTGGCACGTGGGATCTTCCCAGACCAGGGATCGAACCTGTGTCCCCTGCATTGGCAGGTGGATTCTTAACCATTGCACCACCAGGGAAGTCCCAGGGCTGCCAATTTCTAACTACCATAAACTGGTGGCTTAAGACAACAGGAATATATTCTCAGAGACCTGGAGGCCAGAAGTTGGAAATCAAGGTGTCAGCAGGCCTGAATTCTTCCTGAGGCTCCAGAGGAGGACCTTTCCTGCCTCATCCAGCTCCTGGTGGCTAGGGGATGTCTCGGCTGGCAGCCATGTTCCTCCAGCTCTGCCCACGTCTTCATACCGCCTTCTCCCCTGTGTGTCATCTCCCTTTCTCTTCAAAGGACATTGGTCATTGGATTCAGGGCCCACTCTACCCAGCATGATCCCATCTTGAGATCCTTAACTTAACGAGATCTGCAAAGACCCTTTCTCCAAATGAGGTCACATTCACGGGTTCCGATGTACCTTCTGGGGAGTACCATTCAACCCACGACACCCACATACACATCAAATACAAAGAATCAGTATAATGCCCTCACGGAAATACGAGACAAGAACAAAACGGACGACATTGATGGTAAAGTGTGTACTGGTGTGTCAACAGGCAGGCGAGAGGTCTGCTGCTGGCCGACCACTAAGTGAGGAGACGGGGTTCTCTAGACACTCTGAACAAGAAAAGCAGGCTCTCCCCTGACCTAGCTGCACTTCTGGAAAGTTCAAGGTGTGTCATTCCACACATAGCCTTCCACGCCTCGCCATCCCACAGCCTCGGGGTCTGGCAGCTGACTTGACAACTGACACGTCAGGGTCCTGCACACCCTCAGCCCTGCCCGGCCACACCATGCCTCACAGCCAGCACACGTCCCAGCTGGGCACTTAGCCTCTATGTACCAGGACTGGGCCTGGCACCACCAGTTCACACAAAGAATGAACACACCAGCTGTTGCTGAATGGGGGACGCAAGGTGGGGTTGTCCCTGCCCTCAGGGGCTCAGGCCCTGGTGGGACTCTAGGACAAAGCTGTGAGGGGTGAATGCTCCCAGGTGGCTTGGAGGCCTGTGCTGGCAGAAGTGAGAGACAGTCAGGAAGTGAACCTGTGTCATCTGAGGGGTGACTAATACCTGGGCAGTTTCTCAGAGCAGGGAACAAGCTACAGAGACACAGAAGAGGGCAGTGGGATCCTGTGGGGTGTTACCATTCACAGGGACTCTCAGAAGCTCTTCATTTCACAAAGGAGCCCGTGCTCTGGCCTTGCTTGGCAGTCTGGCAGAAGGGGATAGCAATGTCACAGGAGAACCTGCCCCTCTGCTGACAACAGGCCACCAGCCCCGGGTGCACAGCACGGAGTGCAGACGCCCGCCAACCACAGTGTCCCCACCAGTGTCAGAATGAGCCCTGCCTGCCTGCCCTTCATGCCATTCCCCACAGAAACAGCCGTGGAGATGACCTAGAGGCACATGAAAAGATGCTCAACATCATTAATTATTAGAGAAATGCAAATCAAAACTACAATGAGGTACCACCTCACACTGGTCAGAATGGCCATCATCAAAAAAATCTACAAACAATAAATACTGGAAAGGGTGTGCTGAAAAGGGAACCCTCCTGCACTGTTGAATGTAAATTGATACAACCACTATGGAAAACAGTATGGAAGTTTCTTAAAAAACTAAAAATAGAGCTACCATATGACCCAGCAATCCCACTACTGGGCATATACCTGAGAAAACCATAATTCAAAAAGAGACATGCACCCCAATGTTCACTGCAGCGTTATTTACAATAGCCAGGACATGGAACCAACCTAACTGTCCATCGACAGATGAATGGATAAAGATGTGGCACATATATACAATGGAATATTACTCAACCATAAAAAGAAATGAAATTGAGTTATTTGTAGTGAGGTGGATGGACCTAGATCCTGTCATACAGAGTGAAGTTAAGTCAGAAAGAGAAAAACAAATACCGTATGCTAACGCATATATATGGAATCTAAAATAAATGGTACTGATGAACCTAGTTGCAGGGCAGGAATAAAGACGTAGACACAGAGAATGGACTTGAGGACATGGGGTGGGAGGGGGAAGCTGGGGCGAAGTGAGAGTAGCATCGACATATATACACTACCAAATGTAAAATAGCTAGCTAGTGGGAAGCAGCTGCATAGCACAGGGAGATCAGCTCGGTGCTTTGCGATGACCTAGAGGGGTGGGGTAGGGAGGGGTGGGAGGGAGGCTCATGAGGGAGGAGATATGGGGACATATGTATGCATATGGCTGATTCACTTTGGTGTACAACAGAAACTAACACAGTATTGTGAAGCAATTATACTCCAGTAAAGATTAAAAAAAAAACAAACAGCCATGGGGACCAATGAGTGAAGAAGGATTTAGGGTACATGAGGAAGAGAGGGTGTATCTGTCAGATGCCCGCTCAGCTCTCCCGGGAAGACCACTTGCCTCAAAGGTAACGAAGTCATCGAACTCCTCGGGGCAGGCTGGCGGCTCCTCGTCGGGGGCAGGCGTGACACTGCAGAGCTGGCCGTCGGGATCTGCTAGAGAAAGAAGACCCGGCTCAGCAGGTGGCCCAGAGTATCCCCAGAGAGGTCAAGGGGGAAGGTGCGTGCGTGGTGGACGTGAGCGGGACCTGGACTGGCCATGAGAAACCCCGGGGGAAGGAGGCCAGCAGTGCAGCCCCCGGGGAAACAAGGCTTTGGGCCAGACTCCACGTTTTATTTATTTTGGCCATGCCACGCATCTTGCGGGATCTTAGTTCCCCAGCTGGGGACTGAACCCAGGCTCTTGGCAGTGAAAGTGCGGAGTCCTAATCACTGGACCGCCAGGGAAGTCCCAGGCTCCACGTTTTAAAGAATCTGTCTTGTCTGGGGAGGTGTCAGTGTGATAACATCTGTCCAAGGTGCTGGACCCATGGCAGCTTTTATTTTCTCCCTTTTTACTTAACTTTACCTTCTACAACACATTTTATTTTATAATAATAATAAGTTTGAAGGAAACGCTATCGTTTCATGCTGGATAACGCTGACGTCAGCACCAGAGACCCCACTTCTCAGACACGAGCCCACAGCAGTGGCCCTTCTGCAGAAAAAGCTCTGCTCCCACGGCCTCTAGGCAATGTCAGGGCATAGCCCGTCCCAAAGAGCATGCAAGACGCCTATGTTTCCTGAAGCTGCTTCATTACTGTGATATCATAAGAAATATTTATTTGGTCTTTGTCTCCATTGGTTCCTGGCACAGAGCTCCTAAAACCCCAGGGATTTCCTGAGTGAAGGGGTGAAATGAGCATCTTTTATTCATAACAAGCCCCTTTCAGCTTTACCTGGGTTCACATCAGTGAAGTGACTCTCAGGGGATGGGGGCTGGTTGCCAGGGAACTTTCAGCCCTACTCCTGACCTCTGACCTCCCGGGATGGGGAAGGGCTGGAGACGCAGCTGATCTCCAACAGCCAGGGATTAAACAGTCCTGCCCGTGTAATGGAGCCTCCACACAAACCCCAAATGAAGGGGTTCGGGGAGCTTCCGGGTTGGGAACACACTCAGATACCAGGAGGGTGGCACATCCCAAACTCCATGGGGACAGAAACCTCTCCATGCCAGTCCCTGCCCCATATACCTCTTCACCTGGCTGTTCATTTGTAACCTTCATAATATCCTTTATAATGAACTGGTAACAGTCAGTAAAGCGCTTCCCTGGGTTCTATGAGCCATTCTAGCAAATTATCAAACCTGCGGAGGAAGTTGGAACTCTCGATTTGCAGTCAAGTCAGACAGGAGGGAGGGTGACCCAGGCACCTGGGCAGTTGGTGTCCCAGGTGGTATCCACAGAGCACAGAGGACTGCGTGGTGAGGAAAATCCACAACACAGATCACAGCAGTGACTACTCACACACATCAGTTCCTTGTTGAGTGTGTTTCACGTGACCTAACAAAACATCAGTCACTTATTCGTATGGAGTAGAGGCCTTTGAGGGCCAAGTGGACCAGCAAGCCTCCTGATGCTCCTGGGAAAAGGACTCTGAAGGGTCAGCACTGGCCTCCTTGGCCAGAGGACGCTCTTCTCTGGCATCTGGACACCACGCCCACAGGGCTCTGAGGCTTGGAGTCACAGGACAGCCTGGGGAGGGGGATGGACGCTGCCGGACCCCTCAGTGGCAGGACACGTGGCTATGTACTGTTTTTGAAGAGCTCTCAATTTGAACAGAATAATCATGCTTCCCCTCAACAATCAAGCAGATTCAAGCGTTTACACGTTCAGTAACTGTGAGATGCTGCTCCAAATTCAAGACTGCAAAAGCCCTTTGGCTGCTTCCGTCTTAAGAATCACAGGTACTTTTGCTGCAGTTGCTTTGTACCATTTTCCCCAGGGGAGTGTAGCTCAGGCGGTGGCTGGAGTGAAGGAGCCTCAGAGCGTGACAGGCTGAACCTGGACCCCGTGCTCGCTGCCCACCATGCCAGCCCACAGCCCTGCAGCCCCTCATTGGAGGCCTGGTCTTTGGTGCAGGTGAACTATGGCAGAACCATAGGGAGAGGGTGACTATGGACGGAAGACTTTGGCGTCTGGGGCAGGGGAAGGAGAGGACCACTTACCCCGGCTCAAAGCTGTAAAACGCTAGGCTGACTCTGCCTATCTTTCCACTTTCAAATGTTAAGTCTTGCTTGCACTTCCAAAAACTGAAACAGAGAATTCAAAACTCTCAGAAAGCAGCCAATCATCTTAGCCATGGTGGACATGTGCTCAGATTCCAGGGGTGGGTCCTGCCCCATGCAGTGGAGGCACATGTGAACGCAGCTCACATTTCTACAATCTCGATGGGAACTAAATATGGTTCTTCTATCAGTTTTCTCAATTAAGTATCAGTTTTTACTGTTTATTTATCTTATTCTTCCAGAGCCTGGGGGTGGGGGATGAGCCAGAGCAATGGCCCATTTGTAACAACCCGGCTTGATTTCATTCTATTCCTGAAACAAGGCCTATGGCGAGGACAGCAGACTCCTGCGCTCCTCTGCAAAACTGGGTCAGTACACGGAGTCACTGCTCCACTCCCGGACGCAGAACGGAAGCCTGACAGACGCGACAGGCCGACCATGGCCATGGCAGGGGTGCCGGCAGGAAGACGTTGAGGTGAGCTCTGGCTGAAAGCAGTTCAGGTGATCACGCTCCCATTCTCCCAAATGCTACGAGTTAACAATTTCAAAATCGTCTCTGACTTGTTTTTATTCTAATTTTATTTTCACTCTCCATTCCTAACAAAAGTTAAATGATGACGTCAAATTACCAAAAAAATAAAGGAGAAGCAGGGGGATTTCCCTGGCAGTCCAGAGGTTAGGACTGCCAGGGCCTGGGTTCAATCCCTGGTTGGGGAACTGGGATCCCACAAGCAGCGAGGCCAAAAAGAAAAACAAAAAAAAGGAAAAGCAGGGCCCACAGCCCTGACCCTCCCAGCAGTTCACCCACTGTGCGGGGAGGGGTGTCCCCACCAGCACTGCCCACTCCAGAAGAGGCCGAGTCTCCTGAGGCACCCAAGCTGCCCAGCCCAGCCCCCCAGCCTTCCTGCAGCCCCAAATGTGCAGCGTGGCCCCAGGTCCCCTTCCCAGACACTCTCTGGGAGACCTGTGTGCCCCCAGCTTCACCATCCCCCGAGTCCCATCACCTCCCGGGGTTGTCCGGGCTGTCCTCCACTAGAAAGCCAGCTCCACCGGTGCTGTGTCCCCGAGCCTGGAATGGTCCTCTCGGCAAAGCTGACGGCCCTGACAGGTCTCAGCTGCCCGCTCCCACAGCTGCAGCCCCTTCATCCGCCTGATTCAAGCTCTCATCACAGCAGCCTCCCCTTAGC